>NC_055987.1:70233417-70858417 GCF_018446385.1 Zingiber officinale | reverse complement strand
TGTCGCTTAGGTCATATAAATGACAAGCGCTTATCCCTACTCCATAAGGATGGTATGCTGGACTCATTTGATTTTGAATCATATGAGGTATGCGAGTCATGCCTACGAGGCAAGATGACCAAGACTCCCTTTAGTGGGCACAGCGAGAGAGCAACTGATTTGTTAGGACTCATACATAGTGATGTATGCGGCCCTTTCAATGTTACTGCTAGAGGCGGTTATAGGTACTTCATCACATTTACTGATGATTTCAGTAGATATGGTTATGTGTACATGATGACACATAAGTCTGAATCCTTTGAAAAGTTCAAAGAATTCAAGAATGAAGTACAGAACCAGCTTGGCAAGAGTATCAAGATACTTCGATCCGATCGAGGTGGAGAATACCTTAGCCATGAGTTCCGTGACTATCTAGCTGAGTGTGGGATTCTATCCCAACTCACTCCTCCTGGAACACCACAGTGGAATGGTGTATCCGAAAGGAGGAATCATACCCTATTAGATATGGTACGATCGATGATGAGTCGCACAGATCTTCCGACATACCTATGGGGCTATGCTCTAGACACGACAGCTTTTATACTCAACCGAGTTCCATCCAAGGCCGTGATAAACACACCATATAGGATATGGACTGGGAGAGATGCCCAAGTGTCTTTCATTAGGATTTGGGGTTGTGAGGCTTACGTTCGACGCCAAGTCTCAGACAAGTTAGGACCCAAATCCGACAAGTGCTACTTTATTAGATATCCCAAGGAAACTAAGGGATATTACTTCTACATTCCCAGTCAGCACAAGGTAGTTGTGGAAAAGACTGGGGTCTTTCTAGAAAGGGACTTTGTTTCTAGAAAGACTAGTGGGAGCGCGTTCGATCTTGAAGAAGTTCAAGATGCGAATAATAGCACTTATGCCTCGATGGAAATTGAACTGGAACCACAAAGTGTTGTGAATGATGTTCCACAAGGAGTTGAGGAACAACAACCAGTTCAAGTAGACATACCTCTTCGCAGGTCTGATAGGGTACGTCGTCAGCCTGAGAGATACTCATTTCTCTTGTCTGACCATGATGACATTGTGCTCATAGAGGATGAGCCTACCACCTATCAGGAAGCTGTGATGAGACCAGATTCCGAGAAATGGCTAGAAGCCATGAGATCCGAAATGGAATCCATGTACACCAACCAAGTATGGACTTTGGTTGATCCACCTGAAGAGGTAAAACCCATTGGGTGTAAGTGGGGCTTTAAGAGAAAGACTGACATGGATGGAATTATTTATAAGGGTCTCTTGGTAGCTAAAGGTTTCAAGCAGATTCATGGTATTGATTATGATGAAATCTTTTCTCCAGTAGCGATGTTTAAGTCCATTCGGATCATGCTTGCTATTGCAGCCTACCATGACTATGAGATATGGCAGATGGATGTCAAAACCGCGTTTCTGAATGGAAACCTACTCGAGGATGTGTACATGACACAACCTGAGAGTTTTGTAGATCCACAGCATACTAGTAGAGTATGCAAGCTGCATAGGTCCATTTATGAACTAAAGCAAGCTTCTCGGAGCTGGAATCTTCGATTCGATGATGCGATCAAACAGTTTGGTTTCATCAAGAACGAAGATGAGACTTGTGTCTACAAGAAGGTTGTAGGGGACATAGTTGTCTTCCTCATATTGTATGTGGATGACATACTACTCATTGGGAAGGACATCCCTATGCTTCAGTCTGTCAAGACCTGGCTAGGGAGTTGCTTCTCAATGAAGGACTTAGGTGAGGCATCCCGCATTCTAGGGATTCAGATCTATAGATATAGATCTAAGAGATTGCTTGGCCTAAGTCAGAGTACATATATTGACAAGGTACTCCTACGGTTTGTCATGCAGAACTCCAAGAAGGGATTTCTGCCGATGTCACATGGCGTGAGTCTTTCGAAGACTCAAGGTCCCTCTTCTAGAGAGGAGAGAGACCGCATGGATCAGATCCCTTATGCCTCAGCCATAGGATCGATCATGTACGCCAAGCTATGTATTCGACCTGATGTCTCGTATGCTTTGAGCATGACGAGCAGATACCAGTCAGATCCAGGTGAAAGTCACTGGATAGCGGTCAAGAATATTCTTAAGTCTTAAGAAGGATTAAAGAATATTTCTTGATATATGGAGGCGATGATGAGCTAGCTGTAAAGGGTTACAGTGATGCTAGCTTCCAGACCGACCAGGATGATTATAGATCGTAGTCGGGGTTCGTATTTTGCATTAATGGTGGTGCTGTCAGCTGGAAGAGTTAGAAGCAGGATACAATAGCTGATTCTACAACAGAAGCCGAGTACATTGCTGCATCAAAGGCAGCAAAGGAGGCAGTTTGGATCCGCAAGTTCATCACTGAACTTGGGGTGGTTCCTAGCATTGCTGACCCTATTGAGCTCTATTGTGACAACAATGGAGCTATAGCACAGGCGAAGGAACCTCGCTCACACCAGCGGACCAAACACATACTACGACGCTTCCATCTCATTCGAGAGATCATCGAGAGAGGAGATGTGAAGATTTGCAGAGTACCTACAGAGGCTAACATCGCAGATCCCTTGACCAAGGCTTTGGCACAGAGGAAGCATGATGGTCACACTAGGTCATTTGGGCTTAGAGCCTACACTGATTGGCACTAGTGCTAGTGGGAGATTGTTAGCTAGAGCCCTAGAGCCAATCATTTGATGATTGTATTATGGACTTATTGTATCATATTCTTATATTAATAAAGGCATTTGTTTGGTTATTATACTTACTTGTATTGTTGCCAAATAAACTAAGTATAATAACGTCCTTGAGTAGAAGGTTCTTACCTATATCAATCGATTGGTTGAATCGATAGTGAGATGATATAGGGAACACTACTCTAAATCATTCCTAGTCGAGTATTAACATTCATGGACAATGTTAATGCAATAAGACTAGCATGTAGGTCAACTCGATGACTTGATCTCACAAGTCATGGATATGGAGATATCAAGTTGACACATGGGTATGCATTGGAGAATGTATACTAAATGAACCACCATGAGAAAGTATCATGGATCGTTATATGAGTGTCATATACTTTCTCATGTGACTATTAGTATGACTATTAGTCCTTAGACCTAAAGTCACCATGGTTCCCTACATAAGGAGTTATGTACTTTGGTTTCGTCAAACGTCACCCGTAACTGGGTGGACTATAAAGGCGATTACTGGGTATGTAACAAATTATGCGGAGGGGTGTGAGTGATGTAGATGGGATCTATCCCTCCTATATGACGGGAGAGACATCGGTATTCTTGATAGAGTGAGACCACGAAGTGCATGGCCATGCCCAAATGAGTCAATATAGGATATTGAGCTCATTTGATTTAGTGAGTCTACTTGGAGTTCAAGATTTAGATTGATTAGAGGATGACACGGTCTATGCCTCACATTGATCAATCTAGATGTCTAGGATAGAAGGACAATGTCATATATTGTGAGGAGTCACAATTAGTAGTCACAAGGTGATGTTGGATCTCAACATTCTTGTAACTTGGGTAGTAATGATGTGTTGCTAGATACCGCTCATTACTTATGCTCCTAAATGGGTTTAGGGGCATTGCCAACGTTACAAGAACCTATAAGGTCACACACTAAGGGCAATTAGATGGAGACTGTAGGACCGTTAGATTCGATAGAGGGGGGGTGAATATCGATTCGAAAATATCGAGTATAAGCGCAGCGGAAAGTAAAGTAGACACAGTGTTTTTTACTTCGTTCGGAGCCTGTGACGACTCCTACTCGAAGGCCTGTACTCCGTGAGTACTTTCGTTGGGCAATTCACTAGCAGTTCGAAATAATGATTACAAAAAATAGTACAATGAATGCTAATGAAAATGAAAAGCAAATACCGACAATAAAGACAAGAAAGGAGCGTAGTGTCGGAGCTTTGTTAGCGTCGCAGAAGTGCAGAGCAGTGGAAGACTTTTCTTTTCGTTGTTGTACTGAAGCTCTCCTCTGCCCCTTCTTTTATATGAGGCTCGGGGCGCCCTGGATGCCTTCCGGGCGCCCTGTTGAAACGTGGCAAGTCCAACCAGCGAGTTCCACGTGGCGACGCGCGATCAGGATGAAATTTCCCTCCCGAGCGCCCGGATCCCTTCCGGGCGCCCGGACCTCCGGGCGCCCAGACCCTGTTTTCCCACAGAATCCGTCCTGCAAGACAAACGTTAGTCCGGAGGCAAATTTACCCTGCAACACAGATTGTTAGCAAAAGCAAAGTGAGCATGAATTAGCAAAAAGGAGTATGAGTTAAATTCCGTCTTTTCGAGACCGGAATCTAGTCACGATCTCGACTTAGATATCCGAAATGTATCTAAGCCAGATCGACGCCTAATGTTCCCTTCCCGGGAACGCGTCCTCGCAGTCACTCCCCTCCAGTGACTTACCTTACTTACCTGCCAGACGTCCGGTCAGCCCTTCGACCCGTCTGGACTTCTCGCCAGCTATCCGGTCAGCCCGTCGACCTAGCTGGACTTCTCGCCAAGCGTCCGGTCAGCCTGTTGACCCGCTTGGACTTCTCGCCAAGCGTCCGGTCAGCCCGTCGACCCGCTTGGGCTTCTCGCTAGCTATCCGGTCAGCCCGTCGACCTAGCTGGACTTCGTGCCAGCTATCCGGTCAGCCCGTCGACCTAGCTGGACTTCGTGCCAGACATCCGGTCAGCCCGTCGACCTGTCTGGACTTCTCCTGCACACTCGATCAAAGTGTCAGACAACAACAAAACTAACTTAACCTATTTGTCATTCATCAAAACCTAGGTTAGACCGTTAGTGCTACCCGCACCAACAATCTCCTCCTTTTTTATGGAATGACAACCTGGTTAAGTTAGTGAAAGAACGCAAAAAAACAGGTACATCGGTTTTAAAGTTAGTTTTAGTGTTTTCAATTTGGTTTATCTAACTTAACCACCTAACCCTCCCGCTTTGGCATTCATCAAAAAAATAAGCAAGGGTAAACAATCATAGTGTAGAGTTACTGTAAAAAATAATCACAGTTAATCTTGAAAAGAATATCTGAGTTTGGTTCAAAATTCAAGTACAATTTTTAAATCCAAGGAAAAAAAAGATCAAGTTGACTTGGGGGAGACAAGTTGAATTTTGAAAAGTATAAATTTAAAGTTAATCAAGTTTAACTTTTCAAGCGTGTAAAATTTTTAAATCAGGTTTTTCAAATTTTCTTTTCAAGTTTAAGTAACATTTACTTTTCAAAAAGGTAAATTTTTAACTTCAATTTTTCAAAACAAAGCAAAAATTAAACAAGTAAGATTAAATTTGCCAAAAATAAATATTTAAGTTTAATTTTCAAGCATATGTTACAAAACTGGATAAGTTTAAATTTGCAATAGTCAACTTTTTAAATCAGGTTTAAAAATTAGGTGGGATTAAACTTCCAATTTTGCAAACACTCAGATAAATTTAACTTTTTTTTGAAAAATAGTTTTCAAAGAATAAATTAGTTTTAAAATAGATTAAAAATTTTTTTTAATTAATTTCTCCCCCTGAACTTGACACTTAAAATTTGAAAATATTTGCTAAAAATATTCAAAGTAGATATATATATATATATATTTTTTAAATTGAGGTAGAATTTTCTAGAGAGATTTTAAAGAGAAGATTAAAAAATAACACTTAAGGAGATAATTAAAAAATAAACCTCCCCCCTTAATTTGATACTCCTTTAATTTATTAATCCTCCTTATTTATTACTTCCCCTTAATATAAAATTTTACAACCGTAACATATTTTTGTACCTAAGTGTTTTAAACGATTGTATAATTATCTTTATAAAATTGTTCATTTAAATTTGACTAACCGTAATTAATGTTAGATTAAGTTGAAATAAATTAACCTTTAGTGTAATGTTAAGTAAGATAAGTTGTTATTAATTCAATAATTGATCAATATTAATAATTTATTGATTAAATTTTGCTATAAACTAAATTTTGTATTAATTGATGAAGGTGTTAGTTATAATTTAACTTTTCATTTACTTCCTTTTAAGTTGGATTGACTTAGTTTAAAGTTGGTGGTAATTTGAAGTTAAACTCGTTATTAAACAAGGTTAAGTAAGGTTCAATTTAAGTCAAACTTTAATTATGTTTTAATAAAAATAATTAATATTTTAAAGGTTGTTTAAGAAAAATGACTTAGAGTAATTTTAATATTTTTACTAAGGTTAAACCTAGGTTCTGATCAAATCAAGCTTAGTTCTCAAATAAAGTTAAACTTAAATAGTTAAGTTCTACTTATTAATTACATAATTAAGTTTAAAGTTAAAGTTAACGAAATTTAAGTTTTTAAGTTAGGTGTCTAAGTTTTAAATGAATTTAAAAGAATTATAATAATTATTATTTTTATGGGATTTCTAACAGGATTTTAAAATGATTTTTATAATTATTTAATGACAATTAATATACGTTCAATTCAGTTTTGATTTTAGATTAAAATTAATATCAGTGATTAATTTAGCTTTAAGTTTTAAGTTTAAGTTAAATTTTTAAGTTTTAATTTCAGTTAGGTTAAATTAAGTTGAAAAGTAATGTTTAAATTAAGTTTTAATGAGTTTTAATTTAAGATCTAATTTTCAGTTAAGTTAAATTAAAAAATAATTTTAAGGTTAAAATGATGTTTAAGATTAAAAATGAGTTTAAAGTCAAAATAATAATTTTTAAAGTGAAAATAGTCTATAGAAATAATTTATTAATATTACTATTTTTTTTAAGTTAAAAGAATTTTATTATAGTGAAAAAATAAGAAGAATTTTTCAAAATGATACATAATTTTTAAAAAAGTTTTTTAATGATTTTTAAAAGTTTTTAAAATAATTTTTGAAATAATTTTTAAGTTAAAATAATTTAAAAATATAATTTTTATATTAAAATAATTTTAAGTTAAAATAATATTTAAGTTAAAATAATTTTTAAAATAACAATAATTTTTAAAAGGTTTTAAAAGAATTTTTAAAAGAATTTTTTAAAGTTTTTAAAATGATTTTTAAAATAGTTTTTAAAATAATTTTTAAAATGTTTTAAAAGAATTTTTAAAAGAATTTTTTAAAAATTTAAAATGATTTTTAAAAGGGTTTTTTAAAATAATTTTTAAAATGTTTTAAAATAATTTTTAAAAGAATTTTTTTAAAGTTTTTAAAATGATTTTTAAAATAGTTTTTTAAAATAATTTTTAAAAGAATTTTTTAAAGTTTTTAAAATGATTTTTAAAATAGTTTTTTTTTTAAATAATTGTTAAAATGTTTTAAAAGAATTTTTTAAAGTTTTTAAAATGATTTTTAAAAGAGTTTTTTTTTAAAATAATTTTTAAAATGTTTTAAAAGAATTTTTTAAAGAATTTTTAAAAGTTTTTAAAATTATTTTTAAATGAGTTTTTTTTTAAAATAATTTTTAAAATGTTTTAAAAGAATTTTTAAAATAATTTTTTAAAGTTTTTAAAATGATTTTAAAAATAGTTTTTAAAATAATTTTTAAAAGAATTTTTTAAGGTTTTTAAAATGATTTTTAAAATAGTTTTTAAAATAATTTTTAAAATGTTTTAAAATAATTTTTAAAAGAATTTTTTAAAGTTTTTAAAATGATTTTTAAAAGAGTTTTTTAAAATAATTTTTAAAAGAATTTGTTAAAGTTTTTAAAATGATTTTTAAAAGAGTTTTTTAAAATAATTTTTAAAATGTTTTAAAATAATTTTTAAAAGAATTTTTTAAAGTTTTTAAAATGATTTTTAAAAGAGTTTTTTAAAATAATTTTTAAAAAATTTGGAAATAATTTTTAAATAATTTTTAAGTTTAGAATAAAATTTTTAAGTTAAATATAAAATTTTTAAAGTTAAATCTAAAAATATTTTTTAAAGTTAATTTTTGTTTTAAAATAATTTTTTAAAGTTAATTTAATTTTAAAATAATTTTTAAAGTTAATTTAATATTACTTTTTTTTAAAAAAAATTAATTTAGTTTTAATTCGAAATTTAATTTTTAATTAATTCAAAATTTAATTTTAATTTGAAATTCAAAATTTAATTTTAATTAATTTTAATTTAATTTGAAATTTAATTTTAATTAATTTTAATTTAATTTGAAAATTAATTTGATCCTTATTCATCTCACCCGATCTAGATTATCAATCAGGGAATCCTATAATTTTTGAGATGAATTAGATTTAATTACAGAGTTTGGTTTAACTTTTGTTAGATTCAGGTTTAGCTTTGGTCTTAACAAATAGACATTCTTCAGATAAACTTCTAAGCTTGGTGAGTCACTTGGACGTCATTAGAAGTAGCCAACCTTTCGAGGTTTTCCGAATGGTCCTATCCACGGAGCTTAGTATTAAACCTTGGTCTAACTAGTTATGATCCATTTAAAGGTAGCTTCGGTCAGTTCCACTTGGCCAAATCCACCAGATCGAAGCCATATCTTTCTAGACATGCGATGCCCAAGCTTCCCTAACGTACTATCATCCAAAAACTTCACCAGTACCATGATTCAAGTTAAATTGGTCTCTTTTTAACTAATCCTAATTACCCTGCCAGGTTAGTTTGTTTGGGTTACCCTGTCAGGTAAGTTAGTTTTGGAGGTGCCAGCTATTCTGGAGCCTCCCCCTAAATCATTGGTCTTTAATTTAAGATTTTTGTATAATTAGAGTTGGTTTTAGTTAAGTTGTAATGTTTAATTTGTAATTTAAATTTAAGTTTTTAATTTTGAATTAATTAAATTGGTCAAATTATCTTTCTTTAAGAGAGTGTATTTAATATTTGAATGTTCTTTCAATTTCAATTTTATTGGGTTAATTGAATTATCTTTCTTTAATAGCTTATTTTTAAAGTTTAAGTTTTTATTTATTTTTAAATTTGAATTAACTAAACTGTTTGAATTATATTTTCTTAACGGTTTATCTTTTAGCTTTTTATTAATTGTTAATTTTGAAATTTCTAGATTATTTTTGTTTAATATGTTATCTTTAACATTTAATTTTAAGTTTGTTAAATTCCGTTTTGATTTTATCAAAGTGTTTGATTTTATCCTTATATTTTCTTTGCCTTTTAAATTGATATGGTTAATTGAATTTATTAGATTAGTTTTATCTTTAAAGTTTAATTTCTTATTAATTAAATTATCTTGGTTTTGGATAGCATTTTCTAGATTAATATTGTCTAGATTAAATAATTTATTAATTTTATCTAGATCAATATTGACCTTGTCATCTTTTTTGTTTGAATTTTCAAATTTGTTTAGGTTTAAATTCAAATTTTTAGATTTATTAATTATTTTCAGATTTTCTATATTTTCTAAAGTAATTATATTTGTTTTATCAGAAAATATCCTAGAGGTATTTTTACAAGTATTGTCATGTACAATATTTTCACATATACTTTCAGACATATCCAAATTAACAGGCGCATATTTTAAACTACTACTAGCAAGGGTGTTTTGGTAAATATTACTAACCTTGAGCGGAACCCCTAATTCAGCAGGCTTCTCCGTTGGATCTGACTCGAGTCCGGATTCGACTTTAACTTGATCTTCTAGCTCCATCGACATCTCGTGAAGCTTGATCAACTGGGTCCACAACTCATATGCATTCTTGTACTTTTCTAATCTGCATAAAATATTGTTAGGTAAAACATTACAAATAATGTTACTTACCTTTTTGTTCAGTTCCGAGTTTTGAGAAGGTTTCCTCAAAATTAGCATATAATCGATGTCTACGCTTCCTAAGAAGCATTCCATTAATCGCTTCCAATAGTTGAAGTCTTCATGATCATATGGTGGTGGTTCGCAGGGGTTCCGTCCTTCTAGAAGAGTCATAATTTCTTGCACACAGAGAAACACACAAAAGATCCCAAGACTTGGTCTTGGATTAGCAGTGCCAAAAAAAATAATATTTCACTATTTTCGAAAAAAAATAATAAAATATTATTAAAATATTAATAAAAAAATATTATTTCAAATTTTTGAAAATGTAATATCTTGTCAATACTAAGCAATGGTGAAGAGATGACGATGTATTTTTCAAAAATAGTTTTGGAGGGAAAAAAACGAAAGTCCCCCCTTTGCCTGATTGGTGGTTGCACCAAATCAGAGCGGTACCTGCTCTGATACCACTTGTAGGACCGTTAGATTCGATAGAGGGGGGGGTGAATATCGATTCGAAAATATCGAGTATAAGCGCAGCGGAAAAGTAAAGTAGACACAGTGTTTTTTACTTCGTTCGGAGCCTGTGACGACTCCTACTCGAAGGCCCGTACTCCGTGAGTACTTTCGTTGGGCAATTCACTAGCAGTTCGAAATAATGATTACAAAAAACAGTACAATGAATGCTAATGAAAATGAAAAGCAAATACCGACAATAAAGACAAGAAAGGAGCGTAGTGTCGGAGCTTTGTTAGCGTCGCAGAAGTGCAGAGCAGTGGAAGACTTTTCTTTTCGTTGTTGTACTGAAGCTCTCCTCTGCCCCTTCTTTTATATGAGGCTCGGGGCGCCCTGGATGCCTTCCGGGCGCCCTGGTGAGACGTGGCAAGTCCAACCAGCGAGCTCCACGTGGCGACGCGCGATCGGGATGAAATTTCCCTCCCGAGCGCCCGGATCCCTTCCGGGCGCCCAGACCTCCGGGCGCCCGGACTCTGTTTTCCCACAGAATCCGTCCTGCAAGACAAACGTTAGTCCGGAGGCAAATTTACCCTGCAACACAGATTGTTAGCAAAAGCAAAGTGAGCATAAATTAGCAAAAAGGAGTATGTGTTAGATTCCGTCTTTTCGAGACCGGAATCTAGTCACGATCTCGACTTAGATATCCGAAATGGATCTAAGCCGGATCGACACCTAATGTTCCCTTCCCGGGAACGCGTCCTCGCAGTCACTCCCCTCCAGTGACTTACCTTACTTACCTGCCAGACGTCCGGTCAGCCCTTCGACCCGTCTGGACTTCTCGCCAGCTATCCGGTCATCCCGTCGACCTAGCTGGACTTCTCGCCAAGCGTCCGATCAGCCCGTCGACCCGCTTGGACTTCTCGCCAAACGTCCGGTCAGCCCGTCGACCCGCTTGGACTTCTCGCCAGCTATCCGGTCAGCCCATCGACCTAGCTGGACTTCGTGCCAGACATCCGGTCAGCCCGTCGACCTGTCTGGACTTCTCCTGCACACTCGATCAAAGTGTCAGACAACAACAAAACTAACTTAACCTATTTGTCATTCATCAAAACCTAGGTTAGACCGTTAGTGCTACCCGTACCAACAGAGACTAGGTTCATTTGATGAACCTAAATGATTAGGTTCATATGATGAACCAAATTGGATTAAGAGTACTCCAAAGTAGGTTAATTGAGTTGGACTCAAGTTGGTTCATGTGTTAAGTGAGTTTAATTTGGACTTAGACTCATTTAATTAATTTAATTCAATGAATAGAGATTCATTAAATTAAAATTGGCTTGGACCAATGGTTAGATTAGATCAACCAAGGGATAGAAGTGGTCAAGTTTGACTTGACTTAAGTAGGAAGATGAAGAGTCAAGTTTTTGACTTGACTTTGACTTGACCAATGCCACATCATCAAGGCTTCTTCATTTGGTCAAGTTTGACTTGACCAAATGCCACCTCATGGGAGTTACCAAGAGTTGTGACTCTTGATATTCCATGGGGGTTACAAGTTTTAATGTGGCCGGCCACTTTTAGTGTGGATGAAAGTTTATTTTCATTCAAGGCTAATTGATTTCATCTTCTTCCTCTTGCTCACAATTCTTCTCTCCCTCTCCTCCTTCTTGCCGAGACCTTGCTTGAGTGCTAGCACACTCTAAAGGTTTCTTCTCCATCTCTTGCTTGTGTGGATACACATAGAGAAGTGTCTACTTTGACACTTTCGTGATCCGGCGAACCGAGGACAAGCGGGATTGCGAAGGGCTTCGCTACAAAGGTATAAAAGGTTTATCCTTATGTAGATCTACTGTAGATCAACGTTTAAACTCGTACTTGTATTTTTTGAATGTTTTCTTCGCACGAGATCCAGTGGCTAGGGGGTTTCGAGGTTTCCGCGACGCGGAAAAGCGATTTTCGCGGCCCAAAAAACTCAACAATATTAACTTAAGTAGGATTCAGATGCTTATAGTCGATGGACTTTTGGGTTCATTAGAGTTGGAAAATTTTCCAACTTGTGAATCTTGCTTAGAAGGTAAAATGACCAAGAGACCTTTCAAGGCCAAGGGGTATAGAGCCAAAGAAGTGTTAGAATTGGTTCATTCTGATTTGTGTGGTCCTATGTCTGTCCAGGCAAGAGGAGTTTTGAATATTTTGTCTCTTTTATAGACGATTATTCAAGATACGGATACATTTACCTAATGCGCCGTAAGTCCGAGTGCTTTGATAAGTTCAAAGAATACAAGGCTGATGTGGAGAAACAACTAGGTAAAAGTATCAAGACACTACGGTCTGGTCGTGGTGGTGAATACCTCTTAGGAGAGTTTAGGAATTACTTATCAGAGGCCGGGATTCAATCCAACTGTCCGCGCCAGGTACACCCCAACAGAATGGTGTGGCGGAACGAAGGAATAAGACTCTTATGGAGATGGTTAGATCGATGATGAGTTATTACAAATAACCAAATTTGTTTTAGGGATACGCTCTGGAAACAGCAGTGTACATTCTGAACTTAGTACCTTCTAAATCAGTTTCTTCTACTCCCACAGAATTGTGGAATGGGTGAAAGCCCAGTCTAAGACATATTCGGATTTGGGGTAGTCCAGCACATGTGCTGAAACCAGATGCTGATAAGTTAGAATCTCGTACAGAAGTTCGCGTGTTTGTGGGGTATCCCAAAGGAACGAAAGGTGGTTTATTTTATAGTCCTAAAGACTAGAAGGTCACTGTTAGCACCAATGCCCAGTTTTTAGAAGAAGACTATATAATGGATCACAAGCCCAGTAGCAAAGTTGTTTTAGAAGAACTTAGAGAGGACACGTCTACTTCAGTACCAACAATACAAGATGAAGTACCACAAGAGACTGCAACACGTGTCACACATGATACACAACCACAGACAGTGCCTCGTCGTAGTGGGAGGGTTGTAAGGCAGCCTGAAAGATTCATGTTTTTGGGAGAGTCTTCGGACTTGATCCTGGGTAAACATGAACCTGATCCCCGAACATATGACGAAGCACTCCAAGATATAGATGCAGCATCTTGGCAAAAGGCAATGAATTCTGAAATAGAGTCTATGTACTCTAATAAGGTCTGGGAGCTTGTAGAACCACCTGATGGTGTAAAAGCCGTTGGATGCAAGTACATCTACAAAAGAAAAAGAGGGACAGACGGGAAGGTAGAAACCTTCAAATCTAGGCTTGTTGCGAAAGGGTACACTCAGAAAGAGGGAATTGATTATGAGGAGATCTTTTCACCGGTAGCCATGCTTAAGTCTATCCGGATACTCTTATCAATTGCTGCTCATATGGATTATGAGATTTGGCAAATGGATGTCAAGACAGCTTTCCTTAATGGAAGTCTTGAAGAGAACATCCATATGAAGCAACCAGAAGGGTTTATTGAAAAAGGCAAAGAGCATCTAGTGTGCAAGCTCAATCGGTCCATTTATGGACTGAAGCAAGCTTCAAGGTCATGGAACATCCGGTTTAATGAAGTAATCTAGTCATATGGATTTATTCAGTGTCCGGATGAGTCTTGTGTATACAAGAAGTGTAACGGAAACGTGGTGGTATTTCTTGTACTATACGTAGATGATATTTTGTTAATTGGCAACAATGTCAAGGTATTATCGGATGTAAGGGTATGGTTGTCCAAAAAATTTGATATGAAGGACTTAGGAGATTGTGCACACATTCTTGGGATCAAAGTTATAAGGGATCACAAGAAAAGAATGTTGTGTCTGTCCCAAGCTTCATATATAAATACAATCATTGTTCGTTTTAGCATGCAGGATTCCAAGAAAGGTTTCTTACCTTTTAGGCATGGAGTAGCTCTATCTAAAGAGATGTCTCCGAAGACATCAAAGGAGATAGAGGACATGAAAGCAGTTCCATATGCTTCGGCTGTACGAAGCCTAATGTATGCAATGCTATGTACGAGACCTGATATCTGTTTTGCCGTGGCCATGGTTAGCAGATATCACGGCAAAATAGATATCAGAGTAACCCTGGACAAGGACATTGGACTGCGGTAAAACATATATTAAAGTACCTGAGAAGGACTAGAGATTATATGCTAGTTTACCAAGCAGACGATTTGCTCCCTGTGGGTTACACGGATTCAGATTTCTAATCAGATAGGGACAACAGTAAGTCTACATCAGGCTATGTGTTTACTTTAGGAGGTGGAGTCATTGCATGGAGGAGTGTTAAGCAGAAATGTGTTTCGGACTCAACCATGGAAGCTGAGTATGTAGCAGCCTCTGTGGCGGCTAAAGAAGCAGTATGGCTCAGGAACTTTCTAATGGACTTAGATGTGATTCCTGGTTTGCCCAAAATCATCACAATTTATTGTGATAATAGCGGTGCAGTTGCAAACTCAAAGGAACCACGAGCTCATAAGGCAAGTAAACATATAGAGCGCAAGTACCACCTGATACGAGATATCGTAAAGCGAGGAGAAGTTATCATCGTCAAGATTGCATCAGCAGATAACCTGTCAGATCCTTTCACTAAGGCCCTCCCGGCAAAAGCTTTTGATCGACATGTTGAGGGAATCAGAATCAGATGTATGGCAGAAGATATGGCAGCTTAGTCATTAGTATAAGTGGGAGATTGTTAGAGTGTATACTGAAAGCCTAAGCTTTTGTAAACATTTATTTTGAATAAAGAATCACATTTGGTCAAATCGTCTACATTTGTTGTAGTTCAATTAATTTATATTGTAGATAACATAGTATGTGGTGTCACATACAGAAGATGATGTTATCAGTACCTTATAAATTATAAACAGTAGCTCACGACCAAAATGGAAAGGAACAAACCATTGGAAGGTCGTAGTGTAATTAAGAATTATTTTATCTTAACTATATAATTACACTAGTACACTTAGTGTGTATTGAGTAGGACCATTCGAGGTCGTTTCTTTTATACTGATTTTATAAATGAACAAAGACCTCAGTTATTATGGAAGTGTGTGCTCTTAATCCTAATATAATAACAAGCACATATATTTGATATTTATTTCTTTAATTTATCAATGAGTGAGATTTAGTTCGATAAATCAATAAGCCCAATAAGTTGGGAAATGATATCACTTATAGTGTGTGTTGTTGATTATAGAAGGAAACTGTGTCCTAGTAATCTAGGTTGATAATGTCCCCAAGATGAGCTCATAAAGATTATCATGTTAAACCCTGCAGGTGGACTTAGTCCGACATGACGATAAGGTTGAGTGGTACTATTCTTGGATGAATATATTAATTAAATAATTTGTCAGTAACTCACTTAATTAGTGGACATTCGACATCTTAAACACAGGGAGACTAACACACTCATAATAAGAAGGAGCCCAAAAATGTAATTTGGGATTGGTGCGGTAGTTCAATAATAGTTATCTAGTGGAATGAATTATTATTGATAAAATTAAGTTATGTGTTCGGGACGAACACGGGATGCTTAATTTTATCGGGAGACCAAAACCAATTCCTCCTCTCGGTCCCTATAGTAGCCTCATATTTATATAGTACTATACCCACCTATACCCACCTTCATACCCATGAGAAGGGGGCCGACCAAGCTAGCTTGTGGATCAAGCTAGGGCCGGCCAAGCCTTGATTCATGGGTGGCCGGCCCTAGCTTGAACTCAAGTTTAGGTGGTCGACCCCCATTAAATTTAAAAGAATTTTAATTTTAAATATTTCTTATGTGGGAGATATAATTTATTGGAGACAATTAAAATTAAAATATCTCTTCTATAAAAGATTAAGAAATGAGATTAGATCTCTTTCCTTATTTGTAGATAGGAAAGATATTTTATTTTTTCTCTTTGAAAATTATTCACATATTGAAAAATTAAAATTATAGAAATTTCTTTTTATCAACCATGAAGGGATTATAAAGGGAAAATTTATTTTTTAAAATTTTCAAAGACAAATAAGGAATTTTTAATTGTTGATTAAAAATTACCTTGTTTGCTCTCCATGAGGTGGCCGGCCATGATGAATTAATTAGGAAATTTTATTTAATTTTTCTTAATTAATTGTTGTCAAGGAAAGTTAAGGAAATTTTATTGTAATTAAATTTCCTTATTTACCAAAGCTAAGGAATATAAAAGAGGGGGTTGGAGTGCCTTCATGTGACACAACCTCTATTATTCTTCTCCCTCTTTTCTTCCTTGGTGTGGCCGGCCCCTTCAAGCTTTCTCTTCTCCTTGTTGTGGCCGAACCTCTTCTTCCTTTTGGAGATCAAGTTGTGGCCGGATACAATGTCACGCCCCCAAAGGAGTCCTAACAGAAAAATTTCGGCAGCATCTCCCCTGTATGGGTGACAATCTAAGGCATATATACACACAATATACATCAGCAACATACGGCTGGAATATATCTACACAACCACGCAGTTATATAAATATATGAATCAGCCCACACGGCTGCACTAAAATCAACACAGCGGAAATCATAAACAGCGATCACAAAACATAAAGTAACTAACTACGAGCCGGCTCGGCTTGACACAATAATATCAAACCAAATACAAGAGAACACAAATACATAAACAAGTACAAAGCCCAAAACACAAATATCGTAAGAAATACCAAAATCGTAAGGTCGTCCTCGAATGTGACGTAGAACTGGCGGACAGGATCTCCTGGCGACTCCATAAATCCATTACCTGCTACCTGGTGAAATGACCAATACACGGGGTGGTGAGTATAAAGACTCAGCGGGTAATAGACTGATAGTACATGAGTATAGTAAATCAAACTAGAGATGCAAAAGTATACAGTCTCGTATGGTAATAGCAGATACTACAGTGATATCCTAATTGTTGGTTGCTACTCGGAAAACCTATAGGTTCCACTGTACAAAAATTTTGTACAAAGGTCTGAACCTTTTCCTAGCTACCATGTGTTCTTTTAAATTAAATTTTGGATCGCCTGCGGAACTTAACACGTTTGATCCAAAACTTAATCTATTTGTTCTTTTAGGTTTTGACTTGGATCTCCTGCGGAACTTAACACGTTCGACCCAAGTCTCCTTAAGTTATTAATTTCATTAAATATTAATTTCCATAAAAGATTCCCAGTACTGTCGTGGCGAGGCACATGGCCTTCTTGGATATGGGAGCAACCACCACCGACTCGACAAAACCTTTAATAGAAAGCTAATATTTAATTTCCTAAAATAACTTTAGGTTAACCAAAGAGAACAATCAAATCACAAGGAAAAGAAAAAACAAAAGAACACAACTTCGAAAAAATATATTCGAAATTCTAGAACGTAAGCCTCTTGTATTTGGTATTATTTCCATAAATAACTAGCATGATGCGGAAATAGAAATTACTAGTTATACCTTGTAGAAAAACCTCTTGATCTTCTACCGTATTCCTCTTCTAACCTCGGACGTTGTGTGGGCAACGATCTACCGAGATGAGAAACCACCAACCACCTTCTTCTCCTCCAAGCAAGGTTCGGCCACAAAGGAAGAACTTCACCAAAGAAGAAAATCAAAATACTAACCAAGCTCCAAGAGATGTTAGCTTTCTCTCCTTCTTCTTCTTCTTCTCCAAGTAGTATCCGGCCACCACAAGAACTCCAAGAGAGATGGAGTATTCGGCCGCCACAAGAGGAAGAGAGGGAGAGGGTAATGGCCGGCCACAACACCAAGGAAAAAGGGAGAGAAAACAATAGAGGTTGTATCTCATGAAGGCACCCCTACCCCTTCTTTTATATTCCTTGGCCTAGGCAAATTAGGAAATTTAATTACAATAAAATTTCCTTAATTTTTCTTGACATGAATTAATTGAGAAAAATAAAACAAAATTTCCCAATTAACTTGAGATGGCCGGCAACATCATTGGAAACAAAAGAGGACAAGTTTTAATCAACAATTAAAACTTCCTAATTTGTTTCCGGAAATTTTAAACAATAAAATTTCTCTTTAAAATCTCTTCATGGTTGATAAAAGGAAATTTCTATAATTTTAATTTTATCAACATGTGAATAATTTTTAAAGAAAAAATAAAACATCTCTCCAATCTACAAATAAGGAAAGAGATCTAATCTCTTTCTTTAATCTTTTGTAGATCTTTTACAAGAGAGATATTTTAATTTTAATTCTCTTTAAAATATATCTTCCACATAATAATAAAAATTAAAATTAAATTTCTTTTTAATTTTATTTGGCCGGCCCTACTAGCTTGCGTTCAAGCTAGGGTCGGCCACCCAATAATATACCTAGGCCGGCCCTAGCTTGGTTCCCAAGCTAGCTTGGCCGACCCCTTATTGGTGGGTATAGAAGGTGGGTATAGGTGGGTATAGAACTCTATAAATAAGAGGCTACGATAGGGACCGAGAGGAGGAATTGGTTTTGGTCTCCTGATAAAATTAAGCATCCCGTGTTCACCCCGAACACACAACTTAATTTTATCAATGATAATTCATTCCACTAGAGAACTATCATTGAACTACCGCACCAATCCCAAATTACATTTTTGGGCTCCTTCTTATTATGAGTGTGTTAGTCTCCCTGTGTTTAAGATATCGAATGTCCACTAATTAAGTGAGTTACTGACAACTCATTTAATTAATATCTAAGTCCAAGAGTAGTACCACTCAACCTTATTGTCATGTCGGACTAAGTCCACCTGCAGGGTTTAACATGACAATCTTTATGAGCTCCTCTTGAGGACATTATCAACCTAGTATCTTAGGACACAGTTTCCTTCTATAATCAACAACACACACTATAAGTAATACCATTTCCCAACTTATCGGGTTTATTGATTCAACGAACTAAATCTCACCCATTGATAAATTAAAGAAATAAATATCAAATATATGTGCTTGTTATTATATTAGGATTAAGAGCACACACTTCCATAATAACTGAGGTCTTTGTTCCTTTATAAAGTCAGTATAAAAGAAACGACCTCAAATGGTCCTACTCAATACACTCTGAGTGTACTAGTGTAATTATATAGTCAAGATAAACTAATATCTAATTACACTACGACCTTCTAATGGTTTGTTCCTTTTCCATTTTGGTCTTGAGCTACTGTTTATAATTTATAAGGTACTGATAACATCATCTTCTGTATGTGACACCACATACTATGTTATCTACAATATAAATTAAATGAACAACTACAAACAAATGTAGACAATTAGACCAAATGTGATTCTTTATTCATAATAAATGTTTACAAAGCTTAGGCTTTCAGTATACATTCCAACAATCTCCCACTTATACTAATGACTAAGCTGCCATATCTTCTACCATACATCTGATTCCCATTCCCTTCACATGCCGATCGAAAGCTTTCGCCGGAAGGGCCTTAGTGAAAGGATCTGCCAGGTTATCCGCTGATGCAATCTTGGCGATGACAACTTCTCCTCGCTTCACAATATCTCGTATCAGGTGGTACTTGCGCTCTATATGTTTACTTGCCTTATGAGCTCGTGGTTCCTTCGAGTTTGCAACTACACCACTATTATCACAATAAATTGTGATGATTTTGGGCAAACCAGGAATCACATCTAAGTCCATTAGAAAGCTCCTGAGCCATACTGCTTCTTTAGCTGCCTTAGAGGCTGCTACATATTCAGCTTCCATGGTTGAGTCCGAAACGCATTTCTGCTTAACACTCCTCCATGAAATGGCTCCACCTCCTAACGTAAACACATAGCCTGATGTAGACTTACTGTTATCCCTATCTGATTGGAAATCAGAATCCGTGTAACCCACAGGGAGCAGATCGTCTGCTTGGTAAACTAGCATATAATCTCTAGTCCTTCACAGGTACTTCAATATATGCTTTACCGCAGTCCAATGACCTTGTCCAGGGTTACTCTGATATCTGCTGACCATGCCCATGGCAAAACAGATATCAGGTCTCGTACATAGCATTGCATACATTAGGCTTCCTACAGCCGAAGCATAAGGAACTGCTTTCATGTCCTCTATCTCTTTTGATGTCTTTGGAGACATCTCTTTAGATAGAACTACTCCATGTCTAAAAGGTAAGAAACCTTTCTTGGAATCCTGCATGCTAAAACGAGCAAGGATTGTATCTATATATGAAGCTTGGGATAGACACAACATTCTTTTCTTACGATCCCTTATAACTTTGATCCCAAGAATGTGTGCACATTCTCCTAAGTCCTTCATATCAAATTGTTTGGACAACCATACCTTACGTCTGATAATACCTTGACATTGTTGCCAATTAACAAAATATCATCTACGTATAGTACAAGAAATACCACCACGTTTCCGTTACACTTCTTATATACACAAGACTCATCCGGACTTTGAATAAATCCATATGACTGGATTACTTCATTAAACCGGATGTTCCAAGACCTTGAAGCTTGCTTCAGTCCATAAATGGACCGATTGAGCTTGCACACTAGATGCTCTTTGCCTTTTTCAATGAACCCTTCTGGTTGCTTCATATGGATGTTCTCTTCAAGACTTCCATTAAGGAAAGCTGTCTTGACATCCATTTGCCAAATCTCATAATCCATATGAGCAGCAATGGATAAGAGTATCCGGATAGACTTAAGCATGGCTACTGGTGAAAAGGTCTCCTCATAATCGATTCCCTCTTTTTGAGTGTACCCTTTTGCAACAAGCCTAGCTTTGAAGGTTTCTACCTTCCCGTCTGTCCCTCTTTTCCGTTTGTAGATCCACTTGCATCCAACGGCTTTTACACCATCAGGTGGTTCTACAAGCTCCCAAACCTTATTAGAGTACATGGACTCTACTTGAATTCATTGCCTTTTGCCAAGATGATCTATATCTTGGAGTGCTTCATTATATGATGGGATCAGGTTCATGTTTACCCGGATCAAGTCCGAAGACTCTCCCAAAAACATGAATCTTTCAGTTACCTCACAACCCTCCCACTACGACGAGGCACTGTCTGTGGTTGTGTATCATGTGTGACACGTGTTGCAGTCTCTTGTGGTACTTCATCTTGTACTGTTGGTACTGAAGTAGACATGTCCTCTCTAAGTTCTTCTAAAACAACTTTGCTACTGGGCTTGTGATCCATTATATAGTCTTCTTCTAAAAACTGGGCATTGGTGCTAACAATGACCTTCTGGTCTTTAGGACTATAAAATAAACCACCTTTCGTTCCTTTGGGATATCCTACAAACACGCGAACTTCTGTACGGGATTCTAACTTATCAGCATCTGGTTTCAGCACATGTGCTGGACTACCCCAAATCCGAATATGTCTTAGACTGGGTTTTCGCCCATTCCACAATTCTATGGGAGTAGAAGAAACTGATTTAGAAGGTACTAAGTTCAGAACGTATACTTCTATTTCAGAGCATATCCCCAAAACGAATTTGGTAATTCTGAATAACTCATCATCGATCTAACCATTTCCATAAGAGTCCTATTCCTTCGTTCTGCTACACCATTCTGTTGGGGTGTTCCAGGTGCAGACAATTGGGATTGAATCCCAACCTCTGATAAGTAATTCCTAAACTCTCCTAAGAGGTATTCGCCACCACGATCAGATCGTAGTGTCTTGATACTTTTACCTAATCGTTTCTCCACATCAGCCTTGTATTCTTTGAACTTGTCAAAGCACTCGGACTTGCGGCGCATTAGGTAAATGTATCCATATCTTGAATAATCGTCTATGAAAGAGACAAAATATTCAAAACCTCCTCTTGCCTGGACAGACATAGGACCACACAAATCAGAGTGAACCAACTCTAACACTTCTTTGGCTCTATACCCCTTGGCCTTGAACGACCTCTTGGTCATTTTACCTTCTAAGCAAGATTCACAAGTTGGAAAATTTTCCAACTCTAATGAACTCAAAAGTCCATCGGCTATAAGCCTCTGAATCCTACTTAAATTAATATGACCAAGTCTTAAATGCCAAAGATATGCTTGGTTCATTTCTGAAGGTTCTTTTCTCTTATTATAAATTTCCATGTTTTGCTTTGTGGAAGAAATTAGATTTAAAGTATACAAATTGCCAACTAATGCACCAGAACAGATAATCACTTTATTTCTTTTAATAACTACATCGTTACTAAAGGAAACTGAATATCCATCTAAAAACAGTTTAGAAACTGAAATTAAATTCTTTCTAAAACTGGGTACATAAAGACAATTTCTTAAAACCAAATTCCTATTTCTACTAAAAGATAAGTAGACGTCTCCCACTGCAACAGCTGCCACCTTAGTAGCATTGCCCATGTAGACGGTAATTTCTCCTTCAGATAGTCGTCGGGTTTCCTGGAACCCCTGCAAGGAATTGCAGACATGATCAGTGGCTCCCGTATCTACACACCAGGTGCTGGTAGATAACACCGCTAAACATGTTTCAACAACTAGAGTATGAGATATACCTTTGTTTTGGTTCCTACGAGGACGATCCGCCTTCCAATGTCCTCTGCTTACGGATGAAGCACTTGCCCTTGACTTCTTCATTCCAAATTTTAAATCACGTACTCGAGATTTATTCACTTTCTTTCTGAACCAACTTGTTTCTTCTTCTTCTTTCCTTCGGTTTAGAAGTAGAACCATTTTCAAGATAGTGAATTTGAGCATTGTGACGAAATAATCCTTCTGCTGCTTGTTGTCAGTAGTTCCGCTAATGAATAAACCCTCTTATTCATATTATAGTTCAAGTAAACCGCCCAAAACTTCTAGGTAGCGTTTGGAGGATCATATCGATCCGGGTTTCCCATCAATTTCTCCTCCAAGGATCTGTTCTCGTTCGGATAAGCCATCATCTTTAGGATATGATCCCTTACAGAGTACCCTCTTGCATGGTGGCTGTCATTATCTTTCTCATGGCTTCTTGCCTAGAAGCCCTATCCTGATGACCAAAGAGTTCCTTGAGATTGTTCATAATATCATAGTCTGTTGGTAAATCTTGATCTTGATGTTGCAATACATTTGACATTGAAGCCAAAATGTAACACCGCGCCATCTCATCTGCTTTTACCCATTTCCTATGATATTCAATCTCCTCTTGGGTAGATTCACCAAGAGGTGCATCAGGGCACTGCTCAGTCAGTACATATTTATAGCTTTCAGCAGTAAGAACAATGTCCAGGTTTCTTTTCCAATCTATGTAGTTTGGTCCAGTAAGTCTATTCTTTTGAAGTATGATGGACAGTGGGTTGAAAGACATCCTAAGAATCACAAATAACTTTTGGTCAGAACTCTAAATTTAGAATAATATTGATTCCTCAACCCCTACTATTTTAAATTAACCAACACCTCATAACACCGTGAATTTTGTATGCCACGTTAGTGTGGACGTATACAAATTCAACATTTGTAAAGGAGGGTTTTAACCCATTAATTTTATTATCTTGTCAACCTAACTTTTGACAAATAATAATAGTTGGTATCATTTGGTCACACAAATAATAGCGTGACTCCGTTGGGAGGATACTATTAGATGTGTCTAAGTGTATACCATTACTTGACACTAAGTCCATTAATAAGATTATGCCCCTTCCGTTGGGGAAGATCACACGCCTTAATTAACTTCCTATAGTCATCCAAAATAGAAGTCTGTTCTAGTGATCCGCAAACAAGCTCATCCGTTATGGAGGAAGGCACTCAGAGCCAACGCAAGCTTGTTTGCATCACTTACAAACCAATAATGGAGACCATGGGATTTATTTAAAATCCTCTCCCACTTAGTTATTTATAAATGAGGAATTTTAACTATGCTAGCCTACTTAAACTTGTAAACTAACATGCACACAACACAATATAAAAGCAATAAATAGAAAATTTAATTTTCAACTATTATGGCTTTTATCTCTAATTGTCCTCCGTGTGTTGTCATCCCAAGTTGCTGCCATATTTGGCCACCGCCATCGGGTCTAGCTGTCACATCCATCTTCCTAGTTGCGCCTATGGTCCTTAGAAGGTTCCACGCTTTGTAAGATTCGATCCATGACATAAATAGAATTTTACATTTTGATCCTATATTCCATAAAAGGAATGTACATGTATCTAGATCAAAAATAAAATCCTAATAAAACTAAATACAGCTCCTGCTGTATTTTAATACAATCATGCATACACATATAAATGCCCTTGACATGTCCAAGGGTCCAATCACACACATAATAACTAAAAGCCATAATAGTTGGATCCTGCATCCACAAAGTTAGCACATCCTACCATTATCCTGCCTAAATTATGTATGACATGTGCATAATTAAACTAAATACCAAATACACAGAGGCAAAACCCTAGCTCTGATACCAATTGTTGGTTGCTACTCGGAAAACCTATAGGTTCCACTGTACAAAAATTTTGTACAAAGGTCTGAACCTTTTCCTAGCTACCATGTGTTCTTTTAAATTAAATTTTGGATCGCCTGCGGAACTTAACACGTTTGATCCAAAACTTAATCTATTTGTTCTTTTAGGTTTTGACTTGGATCTCCTGCGGAACTTAACACGTTCGACCCAAGTCTCCTTAAGTTATTAATTTCATTAAATATTAATTTCCATAAAAGATTCCCAGTACTGTCGTGGCGAGGCACATGGCCTTCTTGGATATGAGAGCAACCACCACCGACTAGACAAAACCTTTAATAGAAAGCTAATATTTAATTTCCTAAAATAACTTTAGGTTAACCAAAGAGAACAATCAAATCACAAGGAAAAGAAAAAACAAAAGAACACAACTTCGAAAAAACATATTCGAAATTCTAGAACGTAAGCCTCTTGTATTTGGTATTATTTCCATAAATAACTAGCATGATGCGGAAATAGAAATTACTAGTTATACCTTGTAGAAAAACCTCTTGATCTTCTACCGTATTCCTCTTCTAACCTCGGACGTTGTGTGGGCAACGATCTACCGAGATGAGAAACCACCAACCACCTTCTTCTCCTCCAAGCAAGGTTCGGCCACAAAGGAAGAACTTCACCAAAGAAGAAAATCAAAATACTAACCAAGCTCCAAGAGATGCTAGCTTTCTCTCCTTCTTCTTCTTCTTCTCCAAGTAGTATCCGGCCACCACAAGAACTCCAAGAGAGATGGAGTATTCGGCCACCACAAGAGGAAGAGAGGGAGAGGGTAATGGCCGGCCACAACACCAAGGAAAAAGGGAGAGAAAACAATA
This sequence comes from Zingiber officinale, assembly GCF_018446385.1. Classification (NCBI taxonomy): domain Eukaryota; kingdom Viridiplantae; phylum Streptophyta; class Magnoliopsida; order Zingiberales; family Zingiberaceae; genus Zingiber; species Zingiber officinale. The sequence goes on along the minus strand of NC_055987.1, from coordinate 70,833,100 downwards.
GAGGTTGTATCTCATGAAGGCACCTCTACCCCTTCTTTTATATTCCTTGGCCTAGGCAAATTAGGAAATTTAATTACAATAAAATTTCCTTAATTTTTCTTGACATGAATTAATTGAGAAAAATAAAACAAAATTTCCCAATTAACTTGAGATGGCCGGCCACATCATTGGAAACAAAAGAGGACAAGTTTTAATCAACAATTAAAACTTCCTAATTTGTTTCCGGAAATTTTAAAAAATAAAATTTCTCTTTAAAATATCTTCATGGTTGATAAAAGGAAATTTCTATAATTTTAATTTTATCAACATGTGAATAATTTTTAAAGAAAAAATAAAACATCTCTCCAATCTACAAATAAGGAAAGAGATCTAATCTCTTTCTTTAATCTTTTGTAGATCTTTTACAAGAGAGATATTTTAATTTTAATTCTCTTTAAAATATATCTTCCACATAATAATAAAAATTAAAATTAAATTTCTTTTTAATTTTATTTGGCCGGCCCTACTAGCTTGGGTTCAGCCACCCCAATTTATACCTAGGCCGGCCCTAGCTTGGTTCCCAAGCTAGCTTGGCCGGCCCCTTATTGGTGGGTATAGAAGGTGGGTATAGGTGGGTATAGAACTCTATAAATAAGAGGCTACGATAGGGACCGAGAGGAGGAATTGGTTTTGGTCTCCTGATAAAATTAAGCATCCCGTGTTCGCCCCGAACACACAACTTAATTTTATCAATGATAATTCATTCCACTAGAGAACTATCATTGAACTACCGCACCAATCCCAAATTACATTTTTGGGCTCCTTCTTATTATGAGTGTGTTAGTCTCCCTGTGTTTAAGATATCGAATGTCCACTAATTAAGTGAGTTACTGACAACTCATTTAATTAATATCTAAGTCCAAGAGTAGTACCACTCAACCTTATTGTCATGTCGGACTAAGTCCACCTGCAGGGTTTAACATGACAATCTTTATGAGCTCCTCTTGAGGACATTATCAACCTAGTATCTCTAGGACACAGTTTCCTTCTATAATCAACAACACACACTATAAGTAATACCATTTCCCAACTTATCGGGTTTATTGATTCAACGAACTAAATCTCACCCATTGATAAATTAAAAAAATAAATATCAAATATATGTGCTTGTTATTATATTAGGATTAAGAGCACACACTTCCATAATAACTGAGGTCTTTGTTCCTTTATAAATTCAGTATAAAAGAAACGACCTCAAATGGTCCTACTCAATACACTCTGAGTGTACTGGTGTAATTATATAGTCAAGATAAACTAATATCTAATTACACTACGACCTTCTAATGGTTTGTTCCTTTTCCATTTTGGTCGTGAGCTACTGTTTATAATTTATAAGGTACTGATAACATCATCTTCTGTATGTGACACCACATACTATGTTATCTACAATATAAATTAAATGAACAACTACAAACAAATGTAGACAATTAGACCAAATGTGATTCTTTATTCATAATAAATGTTTACAAAGCTTAGGCTTTCAGTATACATTCCAACACTAATAAGTGTCCGTACCTGAAACCATATCCTAGGCTAGTAGTAAAAGGTAAAGTGTAGCAAAGTCCTGCTACAGTACTGCTCAGAACTACATGGTATCGTGTGAGGTATATACATGTCAACAGTAAGCAAGTCAGTGTCTAAACACATATCACAGGTATAAATCTCAACCAATGTAAGCATAACAACATAAATAAACAACAACAGCATAAGCTAGTAACAGCAGCATAGATAAACAACAACAACATAAGTAAACAACCAGCAGATATAATAACAACAGCGTATGTACGGATGGTCACCCCGCCCACCTCTCTGCACCACGACCCCTGTATGGTCGAGAGGCCGGATCGATGACAACTGTATGACACTCCAGCCGCCACTACTCTCGAGTGACCGAGTGGACAGTTGCATAGTAGCTGAATAGCTACGTCTGCGACGGGGGTCCCTGCTGCCCGCGACTCCAGCCGCCACTACCCATGAGTGGCCGAGTGTGACACGACAGGACAAGCGGCACGCTCCAGCCGCCACTACCCATGAGTGGCCTAGCGTGCGGCCCTGGCCAATGACCCTCTCAACCACAAGGGAGACATGGTCGCCGGCATGCATGCAATGACATGATGCGAATAATGCAGCAGTCATCATATATATACAAACAGAAAATAGGTATGCTACATGAAGTCAGCATGCTCAATAAGAAACATGAATAGATAGCAGTCAAAACAAGTATAGATGGTATCAGGTGTCTAAATATCCAATACCTAATATCTAATGTCTGACATCTGGTATCTGGTATCTGATACCTAGTAATACAGTATCTAGTGTCCGGTATCTACTAAATATCATGAATAACAATGAGAGACTGTATAGATACAGAACCGAGTAGCTCAAAGATTGAGTGGAAGTATCAAGCGCAGGAAAAATAAGAGTGGAGTCAAGATAAACATAGCAGCCATCTAAACATATAGCTCATGCACTAAGTTCAATGTGCTAAAGAGACAAAGCAAGAAGTACCCGCCTTAAATGTAGATCGAGCTAAACAATCCCCTATTGAGACGCTCGTCTCAAACTAACGCCCTGCAAATCACACAAAATACAGTTTAGCTAACCACATATGCAATAACTAGCTAAACCCTAAATTCCAAACTAATTAGAGGAAACCCTAATCGAAATGATTAACATCAATTACACACATCTATGATTCCTTTAATCTTCTCAATCATAATCAAAATCTATAAATCCATCATTTAATCCATTGTATCACCTATTAGACATCATGAATCAACTCTACTTGTTTTATCTCAATAAAATGGACTAATCCCTTTCACCATCAATCATAACTACATTAGATTCAATAACCCTAATAACTCCATAGTCCAACCAATTTAAACAAACATAGATCAATGCTAACCAAACCACTACATACCATGAAATCTGATCTCCATCTTCAACATTCCATCAAATTCCAAATCTGCTACATCACCAAATCAATCCCAACCAGCTAAGTGTAAATTAACAACCTCCAACCATAATCAGATCCCAACATTCCACAATTCACCATACAAATCAATTTTATATTGATTAAGCCTCAATTATTACAATCATCCTTTAGATAACTAAATTCCAAACATAAATACTCATATCAACTAATCAAGTCCATAATCCAATAATTAAATTCAACTAAACAATGAATCCACAATTTCACTATTTTATCCTTTAACCAAATGAACCAATTATCATCAAACCCTAATTAACCAAAACAATACTAATAGAATGGCTTCAACAACCTATAACTAACACTTACCCAATCTCAAGTGAGTTGCTGGTAGCTCATGTCTGAAGAGCTCACAGTTGTAACAAGATGGCCGACACTGTGGATCACCGGTGAACAGTGCTGGCCGGAGCTACAAAACCAACCAAACATCAAATCTCTATATTCCCATACAAAATGAAAATTAACTTGCTACACATCTGATACGAACCATACCTCAATCTAATTCTGGGTATGAAATCTGTCCCACCCAACAGATCGATAACCAATCTGTGCTCTCATGCCGAGAAGAAGGAGATGTGCTCGATTTAGGGCACCGGCGGTGTGAAGAGGGCGACGACAACAGACAGGGACTGCGATGTCGATAGCTGCTAACAACGGGCGCCGGCCTCTCACGGATAGGGTTCCACGACAACAAGAGAGGGAGAGGGAGAAGGCGGCGTCGGGTGACGACGACGACGTTCGGGTGCTGCGGCAAGATCGGGAGGTGAGCTGTGGCGGCCACTCACGGTGACGATCAGAGGCGATGGAGACTTGAGGAAGAGGAGAAATGGGTGAAGGTCGGAGCTGACAGTGGTGTGCTCCTCCATAACCGACGGCTGGATCTAAGGAAGCTCAACACCGGCAAGATCGGGCAAAGGAAGGCTCGCGGCGGTGATGTCGGCGAGATGAGGAGATCGGGATGAAAGAAGGCGCTCGAGCGAGGTAGCTGTGACAGGGAGCATCACCGGTGACAGTGGCTCAAGGAAGAAGAGAGGTGGCCGGCAGTGGATTTGGGGAGAAGGGTTCGGCGAATCGGGAGGATGAGGAGGAGATGGCGACGGCGCATAAAGGGAAGATCGTAGGAGAGCAAGGGATCGGGAGGAGAGGAAATAAAAACGAAAACAAAACAAATTAAAACCTAAGTTTTAATTGAAACTTAGGTTTATTAACCCAATCAACTCCCATATTTGGGTATCCAAAATAGGCTTCCACCTAGCCTCATCGATTCATCCCATCAAAACGAGTTATACGGACTCCTTTTAAATTCCGAAAAATTCCTGAAAAATCCAATAAGATTATTTGTCCAATAACCTTATTATTTAAATATTATTTATGTGCTGTATTTTACATTCTCCCCCACTAATAAAAATTTGATCCCCAAATTTACTGCTCAACTCATGGATCCACATCTAAGTGTAACAATCCAACAACATACTCATATACAGCTCCATCCAAATATCCTTAACAAACCTCTAACTGCCAGGGATGACTCTGTGGGTTATGAGCTCATCCTGCTTCCGCTACTCTCACACTGTTGTCTAGCCAACTATGAGTAAATCAATCATCTCCAAAATCCACAACACCTAGTATCAGCAAATCCTCTAACATCCACATTAAGCCCTCAGTTTGTTCATCTATCTAAAGATGTAAAGCGGTTCTAAAATAGAATTTTATACTCATGGTCTGCTATAACATCTTCCACTATCGTGATGTGAATCATGAATCTCCATTCAATTCAATACTCAGAGATATACCCTGAGGTTTAGTAATATCTCTATCATATAATCCTGCTACTCGATCTAAAGAATCCATCCTACAAATCAATAGCTAGAGAGCAAATTCATCAACCAATCACTGATTTCCCAACGCTTCGTATCCTCTCCATGTCCTGGGTAATCTCACAACAAAATCCATCATAGCATGCGCTCAACTCCATTCCAGTATCCGAATCTACTGAAATAATCTTACTAACCTCCGATGTTCAGCCTCCACTTGCTGACATACTAGACATCAAACTACAAATTCCGCGATGTCTTTTTAATGTCATTCAACCAATAGAAACGCTCTAAGTCCCTATACATCGGGTGTCATCTGGATGTATCACAAATCCATATCGAGGTGTTTTCCTACAAAAACTCCTCCCGGCTAAGAAGTGACTCAGGATCACACCTAACCTCCCACAGATATAAAGTATCTCGTAAGTGTTAAGCAACTAGCTCCACACTTTTCCACATCAGTGGGGGTCATCTATCCAAATGTACCCTCAAGGACATCCTACCAGGTACATACAGTCTATGGTTAAAGTCTCCATAGAATAGGATACATCGATCCTCTACAGACTAGTCAAGCCAGCAATGGTATGCAGCTAACTCAGTCAATTCTCCGTCTGTACAAGTTCTGAACTCAACTGTGACTTTTAGGTTATCTAACCAACACACATAACCCGAGGATCCGAATCTCTATAAAATGGAGTGAGTCGGTCTTCTACAACCGAACTAATAAAAGTAACTCAATACTCTACCACCTACACCGACAAGAACGGATCAATCTTTTATTGATCAAGTCAACCAAGGTAGATCGGTCCTCTACTAACCGCAACAAGAGTAAACTAGTCCACTACAAACTGAACCAACTAGGATAAATCTATCCTCTACTACCCAAGTCAATAAGAGTAAATCGGTTCTCTACAAACCAAGGCATTACGAGTAAATTGGTTCTCCACGAACCGAAGCAATATGATATTTAGCAGATACTAACCACTACTAGACTAGTGATAACAGAAATTAATAACACTAGTGGTATGGTAAAAGAAGTCCTATGAGACTGTATTCCTTGATCTCTAGTAGGGTCAACCGTGATCAGTGACTGACCCAACACATTTGATGTATACTATAAACAACTGGACAAGTACTAACAAAAGCATACTAATACATAACATAACTAACATAACAACTATGCATGCACTAACAAAAATGTAAGATAACAATATGCAAACATACCTCCTATGACTTGGAGAATCCTGTCGTTGCCTAGTCCCAAAACCCGAAAAGTCACATCGAGAAACCAAATCACGAAAAACCAAATGAAAATAGGCCTCATAAAACCTGTAGCTCTGATACCAATAAATTGTCACGCCCCCAGAGGAGTCCTTACCGAAAAATTTCGACAGCATCTCCCCTGTACGGGTGACAATCTGAGGCATACATATATACAAAATACATCAGCCACATACGGCTGGAATATAACCACGCAGTTATATAAATATATGAATCAGCCCACACGGTTGTACTATAATCAACACAGCGGAAATCATAAACAACGATCACAAAACATAAAGTAACTAACTACGAGCCGACGCGGCTTAACACAATAATATCAAACCAAATACAAGAGAACACAAATACATAAACAAGTACAAAGCCCAAAACACAAATAGCGTAAGAAATACCAAAATCGTAAGGTCGTCCTCGAATGTGACGTGGAATTGGCGGGCAGGATCTCCTGGCGACTCCATAAATCCTTTACCTGCTACCAGGTGAAATTACCAATACACGGGGTGGTGAGTATAAAGACTCAGCGGGTAATAGACTGATAGTGCATGAGTATAGTAAATCAAACTAGAGATGCAAAAGTATACAGTCTCGTATGGTAATAGCAGATACTATAGTGATATCCTAATAAGTGTCCATACCTGAAACCATATCCTAGGCTAGTAGTAAAAGGTAAAGTGTAGCAAAGTCCTACTACAGTACTGCTCAGAACTACATGGTATCGTGTGAGGTATATACATGTCAACAGTAAGCAAGTCAGTGTCTAAACACATATCACAGGTATAAATCTCAACCTATGTAAGCATAACAGCATAAATAAACAACAACAGCATAAGCTAGTAACAGCAGCATAGATAAGCAACAACAGCATAAGTAAACAACCAGCAGATATAATAACAACAGTGTATGTACGGATGGTCACCCCGCCCACCTCTCTGCACTATGACCCCTGTATGGTCGAGAGGCCGGATAGATGACAACTGTACGACACTCCAGCCGCCACTACTCTCGAGTGACCGAGTGGACAGTTGCATAGTAGCTGAATAGCTACGTCTGCGACGGGGGTCCCTGCTGCCCGCGACTCCAGCCGCCACTACCCATGAGTGGCCGAGTGTGGCACGACAGGACAAGCGGCACGCTCCAGCCGCCACTACCCATGAGTGGCCGAGCGTGCGGCCCTGGCCAATGACCCTCTCAACCACAAGAGAGACATGGTCGCCGGCATGCATGCAATGACATGATGCGAATAATGCAGCAGTCATCATATATATACAAACAGAAAATAGGTATGCTACATGAAGTCAGCATGCTCAATAAGAAACATGAATAGATAGCAGTCAAAACAAGTATAGATGGTATCAAGTGTCTAAATATCCAATACCTAATATCTAATGTCTGACATCTGGTATCTGGTATCTGATACCTAGTAATACAGTATCTAGTGTCCGGTATCTGCTAAATATCATGAATAGCAATGAGAGACTGTATAGATACAGAACCGAGTAGCTCAAAGATTGAGTGGAAGTATCAAGCGCAGGAAAAATAAGAGTGGAGTCAAGATAAACATAGCAGCCATCTAAACATATAGCTCATGCACTAAGTTCAATGTGCTAAAGAGACAAAGCAAGAAGTACCCGCCTTAAATGTAGATCGAGCTAAACAATCCCCTATTGAGACGCTCGTCTCAAACTAACGCCCTGCAAATCACACAAAATACAGTTTAGCTAACCACATATGCAATAACTAGCTAAACCCTAAATTCCAAACTAATTAGAGGAAACCCTAATCGAAATGATTAACATCAATTACACACATCTATGATTCCTTTAATCTTCTCAATCATAATCAAAATCTATAAATCCATCATTTAATCCATTGTATCACCTATTAGACATCATGAATCAACTCTACTTGTTTTATCTCAATAAAATGGACTAATCCCTTTCACCATCAATCATAACTACATTAGATTCAATAACCCTAATAACTCCATAGTCCAACCAATTTAAACAAACATAGATCAATGCTAACCAAACCACTACATACCATGAAATCTGATCTCCATCTTCAACATTCCATCAAATTCCAAATCTGCTACATCACCAAATCAATCCCAACCAGCTAAGTGTAAATTTACAACCTCCAACCATAATCAGATCCCAACATTCCACAATTCACCATACAAATCAATTTTATATTGATTAAGCCTCAATTATTACAATCATCCTTTAGATAACTAAATTCCAAACATAAATACTCATATCAACTAATCAAGTCCATAATCCAATAATTAAATTCAACTAAACAATGAATCCACAATTTCACTATTTTATCCTTTAACCAAATGAACCAATTATCATCAAACCCTAATTAACCAAAACAATACTAATAGAATGGCTTCAACAACCTATAACTAACACTTACCCAATCTCAAGTGAGTTGCTGGTAGCTCATGTCTGAAGAGCTCACAGTTGTAACAAGATGGCCGACACTGTAGATCGCCGGTGAACAGTGCTGGCCGGAGCTACAAAACCAACCAAACATTAAATCTCTATATTCCCATACAAAATGAAAATTAACTTGCTACACATCTGATACGAACCATACCTCAATCTAATTCTGGGTATGAAATCTGTCCCACCCAACAGATCGATAACCAATCTGTACTAGCGACGAAGAGGAACCAAAATCCAGTGATCGGAGTTGCGATGTGCAGAGATCCAGCGGCTCTCATGCCGAGAAGAAGGAGATGTGCTCGATTTAGGGCACCGACGGTGTGAAGAGGGCGACGACAACAGACAGGGACTGCGATGTCGATAGCTGCTAACAATGGGCGCCGGCCTCTCACGGATAGGGTTCCACTACAACAAGAGAGGGAGAGGGAGAAGGCGGCATCGGGTGACGACGACAACGTTCGGGTGCTGCGGCAAGATCGGGAGGTGAGCTGTGGCGGCCACTCACGGTGACGATCAGAGGCAATGGAGACTTGAGGAAGAGGAGAAATGGGTGAAGGTCGGAGCTGACAGTGGTGTGCTCCTCCATAACCGACGGCTGGATCTAAGGAAGCTCAACACCGGCGAGATTGGGCAAAGGAAGGCTCGCGGCGGTGGTGTCGGCGAGATGAGGAGATCGGGATGAAAGAAGGCGCTCGAGCGAGGTAGCTGTGACAGGGAGCATCACCGGTGACAGTGGCTCAAGGAAGAAGAGAGGTGGCCGGCAGTGGATTTGGGGAGAAGGGTTCGGCGAATCGGGAGGATGAGGAGGAGATGGCGACGGCGCATAAAGGGAAGATCGTAGGAGAGCAAGGGATCGGGAGGAGAGGAAATAAAAACGAAAACAAAACAAATTAAAACCTAAGTTTTAATTGAAACTTAGGTTTATTAACCCAATCAACTCTCATATTTGGGTATCCAAAATAGGCTTCCACCTAGCCTCATCGATTCATCCCATCAAAACGAGTTATACGGACTCCTTTTAAATTCTGAAAAATTCTTAAAAATTCCTGAAAAATCCAATAAGATTATTTGTCCAATAACCTTATTATTTAAATATTATTTGGGTGTTGTATTTTACATACAAGCTTGGAGAAGAAGGAGAGAAAGCTTATATCCCTTGGAGCATTGTTGGTGTTTTCTCTTCATCCTTGGAGGTGCACTTGAGTTGGCCGAATCTTACAAGGAGGAGAAGAAGGTGTTTTGGTGGTTTCTCATCTCGGAAGATCATTGCCCACATAACGTCCGAGGTTAGAAGAGGAATACGGTAGAAGATCAAGAGGTCTTTATAAAAGGTATAACTAGTATTTTTCCTTTCCACATCATACTGGTTATTTTTGGAAATAAATACCAAATACAAGAGGCATGCGATTCTAGTATTTCTAATTTGTTTTCGATATTGTGTTCTTTGTTTTTTTTCCTTGTGATTTGATTGTTCTTTTCGGTTAACCTAAAGTTATTTTAGGAAATTAAATATTAGTTTTCCTTAAAAGGCTTTGTCAAGTCGGTGGTGGTTGCTCCCATATCCAAGAAGGCCATGTGCCTCGCCACGTCAATACTGGAAGCCAATTTTGGAAATTAATGTTTAATGGAATTAATAACTTAGGTGATTTGGATCGAACGTGTTAAGTTCCGCAGGAGATCCAAGTCAAAACCTAAAAGAACAAATAGATTAAACTTTGGATCAAACGTGTTAAGTTCCGCAGGCGATCCAAGTTTAATTTAAAAGAACACATGGTAGCTAGGAAAAGGTTCAGACCTTTGTATAAAATTTTTGTACAGTGGAACGATTAGGTTTTCCGAGTAGCAACCAACACATCCGAGTTCTTCTTTGTGCTTTTGGTACCTGCAAGTATGTTAATCCAAAAATACCTGCACCACAAAGTTAATACAAAATAATAGTATGAATATGAAGTAATGACAGTCTCCGGACTGTCCGGGTCTGACTTCGGGTTTCCAACCGGAAACCCTAGGTCGACCCGACGCCTACTGTTCCCTCTGCGGGGAACCTATCCTCACCTACTCCACTCAGAAGATTTACCTGATGCCAGTCCAGTCCTCCAGATCGACTGGACTTTTTGCCTAGGGTTACCACCCCCTAGGACCTAGGGTTACCACCCCCTAGGGTTTTTCTCCACCTAGGGTTACCACCCCCTAGGACCTAAGGTTGCCGCCCCTTAGGGTTTTCCTCCACCTAGGGTTACCGCCCCCTAGGACCTAAGGTTGCCGCCCCTTAGGGTTTTCCTCCACCTAGGGTTACCACCCCCTAGGACCTAAGGTTGCCCCCCCTAGGACCTAAGGTTGCCCCCCCTTAGGATTTTCCTTCACCTAGGGTTACCGCCCGCCCCCTAGGACCTAAGGTTACCCCCCCCCCCCTAGTATTTTCCTTCACCTAGGGTTACCACCCCCTAGGACCTAAGGTTATCCCCCCTTAGGATTTTCCCCTGCCTAACCACAGTTAGGACTTTCCTGAAACCTTATTTAACCACGTTAGATAACAAGGAATCTTATCTTTGAATCCCTTTGCCATTATTAAAACTGAGGTTCGATCGTCGGATGCTTACTGCACCAACAATCTCCCCCTTTTTGATTATGACAACCGAAATTCAAAGTTAAGTAAAAATGCAATAAAGATACGCATAAATAAGCACAGGCATAAATAAAGCATAGGCACATTCACAACAAAATTTTCGTTTTAATTTTCTTTCGTTTTAATTTTCTTTGAATTTCTTCCTACTTTTGAATTTCTTCCTACTCTCCCCCTTTGCCATATATCAAAAATACCCAAGAGAGTGAAGAAAATCTAGGCCTTAGCTTAACTTTCAAAGATAATTTTCAATCTTATCTTTCAAAGAGAAAAATAGAGGGTTAAGCAGACTTTTGATAAACACTTAGTTTTTCTTGTAAGACTTTTAGCTAGGTGAAATCATAATTTTGAAAGCAAAATTCTTCCTTTAGTTTGAGAGATACTTTTAGCTGAGATAAAGTTATTTTATTTTTTAAAGAGTAACTTAGCAAATTTTTGTGATTTCAAAAAGATTTAGTTTTTCAAAAAAAACTGTTTTGATGAAATTTTGAGAATGCTTTGGAAAATACTTAGCATTTTCAGCAAAACTTAGCATTTGAAAACAATTGCTTTGAGAGACACTTAGCTAATTTTTTTTTTAAACACTTTAAAAAATACTTAGCTAAATGTTTTTGAAAAAAATATTTAGCTAAATTTGAAAATACTTAGCTATGTTTTCAGCTTAAAAATGATTGCGTTGAGAAAATATCTTGCCAAGTAGCTAATTTAGAAAATAATTTAACTAAGTTTGGTTAGAGAAAACTTTATTAAGTACTTAGCTTTGAAAACATTTAGCTTATAGAGGAGTTATAATTTAAAAGTCAGGTCATAATAATTTTAATTTTAATGCTAAGTTAAAAATAGCTTGCATTTTCGAAGATATGCCAAAAATAGTTTTTAATTTTGAGGTCAAGGCAAAATTTTTAAAGAAAAACTAATTTTAAAATCGACTCAAAATCACTCCCCCTTAATTAATGCCTTAATAAATTTTTGAGTTCAGGAGTTCAAGCATGAGAGGTTAAAAAATTATTGTCCTAATTTTTCATCTCACTCATTCTAGATTAACAAGCATGTTTAGCATATGAGTGAGTGTGAGATGGAGTTTACTTTAATTTACAACATTGAAAATATCAATTAGAATTCCAAATAAGTGACCATTATTTTGAAGATTTAAAAATTAATTGAGTTTAGAATTCCAAAGAATTTAATAACTTCAGAAAAGGGTTTTGAAATTAATTTTTCAGAGGATACTTCAAATGATTTTTCAAAAGATTTTGAAATGATCATTTTTCAAATGATTTTACAAATAACTTTTGAAATTAAGTTTTAAAAATTTTGAAATGATTATGTTTTGAAATTAAGTTTTAAAATAATTTTGAAATGATTTTGAAAAGATTTTTCAAAATAATTTTTAAAAGAATTTTGAAATTAAGTTTTAAAGATTTTGAAATGATTTTGAAATGATTTTTCAAATAATTTTGAAATGAAGTTTTAAAAGATTTTGAAATGATTTTGAAAAGATTTTTCAAAATAATTTTTAAAAGAATTTTGAAATTAAGTTTTAAAGATTTTGAAATGATTTTGAAAAGATTTTTCAAATAATTTTGAAATGAAGTTTTAAAAGATTTTGAAATGATTTTGAAAAGATTTTTCAAATAATTTTTAAAAGAATTTTAAAAGATTTTGAAATGATTTTGAAAAGATTTTTCAAATAATTTGAAATGAAGTTTTAAAAGATTTTGAAATGATTTTGAAAATATTTTTCAAATAATTTTGAAATGAAGTTTTAAAAGATTTTGAAATGATTTTGAAAAGATTTTTTAAATAATTTGAAATGAAGTTTTAAAAGAGTTTGAAATGATTTTGAAAAGATTTTTCAAATAATTTTTAAAAGAATTTTAAAAGATTTTGAAATGATTTTGAAAAGATTTTTCAAATAATTTTGAAATGAAGTTTTAAAAGATTTTTCAAATAATTTTGGAATGAAGTTTTAAAAGATTTTGAAAAGTTTTTTTAAATAATTATCAGTTTGAATTTTTTAAATTCCTTAGTCATCTCACCTATCAAAATTTTCAATTAGGGAATCCTATAATTTTTGTGAGATGAATTGAGGTTCAATTTAAGGGTTTGGTTTAACTTTGTGTTAGATTCAGGTTTAGCTTTGGGTTCAACAAGTAAGCATTCTTTGGATAAACTTCTAAGCTATGGTGAGTCACAAGGAACTCATTAAAGTAACCATGCGTTCGAGGTTTTCCGAATAGTCTACCCATTGAACTTAATAATAAACCTTGGTCTAACTGGTTAGGATTCATTTAAGGATAGCTTCGGTCAGTTCCACTTGGTCAAATGCACCAGGTCGAAGCCATATCTTCCTAGACATGCGATGCCCAAGCTTCCCTAACGTACTATCATCCAAAAACTTCACCAGTACCATGGGTCAAGTTAAACCTGGCCCGTTTTGATCTAACCTTAATTACCCTGTTGAGTAATCTACTCTTGTTTTACCCATTTCGGGTAGATTAGGTTCAGTTACCCTGTCGGGTAGTTCAGTTGGGGGTGCTAGCGAGTTTGGATCCTCCATCTATTTTTATTTAACTTAAGTTGAAATTTACTTTTAATTTTGAATTAATTTCGAATTGAATTTTGAATTTAATTTAATTTCAAATTTTTAATTAAATTTTAAATTTAATTTTGAATTTTTAATTGAATTTTTAATTTTGAATTTTGAATTTTGAATTTTGAATTTAATTTTGAATTTTTAATTGAATTTTAAATTTTGAATTTTTAATTAATTTTTTAATTTTGAATTTAATTTAATTTTGAATTTTTAATTGAATTTTGAATTTTAAATTTTTAATTGAATTTTTAATTTGAATTATGTTTTTAATATTGTTTTTCTATTAGCTCCCCCTGGATCATAGCCTCGATATGGTCTATCAAGGTAATAGACTTGATCCTTGGGGACCCAATAGTGACCAGTTCCAACTTAATTAACCAAGTTGGATTTTGGCATCCATGCTTGGAGAATTTTTCTATTATTTCTATTAACTAGCGATAAATATGATTTGTATTTTATTTTAGTTTTAAATCCAAGTCTAGTTTTGTTGTAAACGGCTCGCTGTTTTCCAAGAATCAGATCCAGATTCTTGGAGCCCAAGGTGAACCGTTCCAACATGTCCTTGAGTTCTTTAATTTGAGCTTTCAAATTGGAATTTTCTTCCTCAAGTTGTTGGACTCGAGTTGAACTTCCAATTTGAACTGACTTAGTTAAAGAGCTCGAGTCAGTCGCTTCCTTAAGGGTTGTTACCTCCTTTTGGAGCGACTTAACCCGGACGTTGGATTTAGCCAACTTTTTTACTAAGTAAGGTAATAATTCATGCAAGTTATCTAATTGAAATTCTGCGAGTAGTGAACTTATAGTAGGGTTTGGTCCTTCGGAAACGAATGCGGATTCGTGGCTTCGATCAGACTCAGTCTCGAATTCGCTCTCGGTTTCTGACTCATACTCGGACTCAGTTTCCGCCACGGTTGCTAGTACTGGTAGAGCGAGGAAGCTCGTCGGTTCTTCTATGTCGGACTCGGATTCATCTGAAGACTCGGACCATATCTTTTCCTCTGTCTTACTTGTACCTGCAACCATTGTAATACCTTCCTCGGCCGAAGTAGTATTATTCTGCTCATCTAATTCAAATAAATCATTTATTCAATTATGCTTACTTACTTGAGCGTCGGAAGTGCCCTCGTGTAGTTTCATCAACTTTTGCCACAACTCTTTTGCACTTGCGAAGGGGCCGATGCGGTTCAGTTCTTCATTGGTTAGGCCACATTGTAGCATGCAGGTTGCTTTGGCATCGGCTTAATCTTTTTTCATTGTGCTAGAATCCCAGTTGATGCATGAGATAAGTTCTCTGGTGTCGTCACGTGGAAGTTCGAGTTCGGTCTGGATGATGATCCACATCTCGACTTGCGTCTTGAGGTGGTATTCCATCCGGTTCTTCCAGTATCCAAAGTCCTCGCTAGAAAAGAGTGGCGGTCGGACGGTGCATAATCCTTCTTGGAATGCCATTTTAAAAGAACCTTGCTCACAAAAAATAGCAAAAAAATGTACCAGGACTTGATCCTGGATTAGCAGTGCGGTATGGAAGGATAGAAATAGAAGTTCACCAGTTTCGAGAAAAAATAATAAAATATTAATAAAATATTATTAAAAAATATTATTTCAAATTTTGCCAAATTCAATACTTTATTAATACTAATAAACCGTGAAAGGATGAAAATGAATTTTTTGAAAATAATTTTGGAGGGAAAAAATGAAAGGCGTAGAGGGGGGGTGAATAGCGCTCGCGGCTATTTCGTTCGATTATCAGAATCGAAAAAACTATCGGAGAAGTAACGCAGCGGAAAGTAAACAAACACACAGAAAGACAAGCTATTTACTTCGTTCGGAGTCTATCTTGGCTCTTACTCGAAGGCCCGCAGTCGCTGACCGCTTTCGGTGGGCAACAACTATAGTTCGTAAAGACTATTACAAACTAAGTACAATTTAAAGCAGTAATAAGAATATACCGACAACAAAAGACTAAATCTGAAGCTTCGGGTCGTCGGGGTGTTCTTGCAGCACTTAGGGATGGTTGAATTCGCAGCACGTTGCAGAAGATTGCTTGAGAAGGTGTTGTTTTGAGCTGCTGGTCGACCACTGCTTTTAAACAGTGTTCAAGGCGCCTTAAACAAGGTCCAAGGCGCCTTGAAGCTTGAATTCTATCCCGATCTGCTCGCTGTGATAACCCTTTGACTGCCGCGACCTGAAGGCACCTTCAAACCCTTCAAGGCGCCTCCAAGCTATCCAAGGCGCCTTCAATCCATCCAAGGCGCCTTCATCCAAGCGTCCAAGGAGCCTTAAGCCTGCTTCTCGCGCCAGCTCAGGTTTTGCACCCGAGGCGCCTCCAAGCCCCATGGAGGCGCCTCGGACACTCTTCATCCGAGTTCTTCTTTGTGTTTTTGGTACCTGCAAGTATGTTAATCCAAAAATACCTGCACCACAAAGTTAATACAAAATAATAGTATGAATATGAAGTAATGACAGTCTCTGGACTGTCCGGGTCTGACTTCGAGTTTCCAACCGGAACCTCTCGGGGAACGCGTCCTCACCTACTCCACTCAGGAGATTTACCTGATGCCAGTCCGGTCCTCCAGACCGATTGGACTTTCCGCCTAGGGTTACCACCCCCTAGGACCTAGGGTTACCGCCCCCTAGGGTTTTTCTCCACCTAGGGTTACCACCCCCTAGGACCTAAGGTTGCCGCCCCTTAGGGTTTTCCTCCACCTAGGGTTACCGCCCCCTAGGACCTAAGGTTACCGCCCCTTAGGGTTTTCCTCCACCTAGGGTTACCACCCCCTAGGACCTAAGGTTGCCCCCCCCCCCTTAGGATTTTCCTTCACCTAGGGTTACCGCCCCCTTAGGATTGTCCTTCACCTAGGGTTACCACCCCCTAGGACCTAAGGTTATCCCCCCTTAGGATTTTCCCCTGCCTAACCACAGTTAGGACTTTCCTGAAACCTTATTTAACCACGTTAGATAACAAGGAATCTTAACTTTGAATCCCTTTGTCATTATGAAAACTGAGGTTCGATCGTCGGATGCTTACTGCACCAACATTGTTCACCATGAAGGTACCTCTACCCCCTCTTTTATATTCCTTGGTCTTGGCAAATAAGGAAATTTTAATAAAATCTTCCTTAATTCCTTTTCCATGAAAAAGAAAATTTCTTTAATTAAAAACAATTTTCTTTTCTTAATTATAATGGTCGGCCACTTTTAATCCCCAATCAAGGAAAATTTAATTCACACAAGAATTAAAACTTCCTAATTTATTTCCGGAAATTTATAAAAAATTTCTCTAATAATTTTTCCCTTCATGGTGGGTTGTAAAAAGGAAATTTTATAAATTAAAATCTTTCTTTTAAACATGTGGATGATTTCCAAAAAGGAAAGTTATCTCTAAAAATTAAAATCTCCTTTCAATCTACAAATAAGGAAAGATATCAAATCTTTTCTTAATCTTTTGTAGAAACTAATAAAAGAGAATATTTAATTTTTAAACTCTCTTTTAAATCATGAGCATGGTTAAAAAAGGAAAATTTTCTCAAAATTAAAATCTACCTTTCAATCTACAAATAAGGAAAGATTTCAAATCTTTTCTTAATCTTTTGTAGAAACCTATAAAAGGAAAGATTTAAATTTTAAACTCTCTTTTAAAATCATGGAATCCACATAAGAAAATTTTAAAAAATAAATTTCCTTTTTATTTTAATAAGGTCGGCCACCTAAGCTTGGGTTCAAGCTAGGGCCGACCACCTCATGAACCCATGAACCATGCCTTTGGCCAGCCCTAGCTTGGACTCCAAGCTAGCTTGGCCGACCCTTATAAGATGGGTAAGAAGGTGTGTATAGGTGGGTATAGATGGGTATAGTACTCTATAGTTAAGAGGCTATGATAGGGACCGAGAGGAGGAATTGGTTTTGGTCTCTCGATGAAATTAAGCATCCAGTGTTCGCCCCGAACACATAACTTAATTTCATCAATAATAATTCATTTTACTAAAGAACTATTATTGAACTACCGCACTAATCCCAAATTACATTTTGGGCTCCTTCTTATTATGAGTGTGTTAGTCTCCCTATGTTTAAGATATTGAATGTCCATTAATTCAAATGAGTTACTGACAACTCACTTAATTAATATCTAGTTCTAAGAGTAGTACCACTCAACTTTATCGTCATGTCGGACTAAGTCCACCTGCAGGGTTTAACATGACAATCCTTATGAGCTCCTCTTGGGGACATCATCAACCTAACTCTCTAGGACACAGTTTCCTTCTATGATCAACAACACACACTATACGTAATATTATTTCCCAACTTATCGGACCTATTGATTTATCGAACTAAATCTCACTCATTGATAAATTAAAGAAATAAATATTAAATATATGTGCTTTTTATTATATTAGGATTAAGAGCACTCACTTCCATAATAACTAAGGTCTAGTTCTTTTACTAAGTCAGTACAAAAAGAACTTACCTAAATGGTCCTACTCAATACACTTAGAGTGTATCAGTGTAATTTATTAGTCAAGATAAATTAATACTTAATTACACTACAACTATTCTAATGGTTTGTTCCTTTTCATCTTAGTCGCGAGCAACTATTTATAATTTATAAAGAACCGGCAACATGATCTTCTGAGTATGACACCACACTCCATGTTATCTACTATATAAATTAATTGAATAATTACATTTAATAAATAAATGTAGATATTGACTAATGTGATTCTTTTATTTCAAAAATAAATGTTTACAAAAGCTAGGCTTTTAGTATACACTCCAACAATCTCCCACTTATACTAAAAGACTATGCTGTCATAAATGTTGTCATACATCTAATTCCCAACCTTCAACATGCCCATCAAAAGCTCTTGCCTTAAGGACCTTATTGAAAGGATCTACATGTCATCACCTGATACAATCTAGGCCGCAACAACTTCTCCTCGTTATACGATGTCTCGTATTAGGTGGTACTTGCGCTCTATTGTGTTTACTTGTCTTATGGACTTATGTTTTCTTCGAGTTTGCTACTGCACCACTATTATTACAATAAATTGTAATAATTTTTGGTCAAACCAGAAATCATATCTAAGTCCATCATGAATTTTCTGAGCCATACAGCTTTTATGGTTGCCTTAGAGGCTACCACATATTCAGCTTCTATGGTGGAGACCGAAAAACATCTATTCTTAACACTCCTCCATTGTTATGGCTTTACCTCCTAAAGTAAACACAAAACCCCGAGGTCGACTTACTATTGTCCCTATCTGATTGGAAGTCTAAATCCGTACAACCCACAGGGAGCAAATTATCTGCCTTGTAAGTTAGCATGTAATCTCTAGTGTCTCTAAGGTACTTTTATATATGCTTTACCGTAGTCCAATGTCGTTGTCCAGGGTTACTTTGATATCTGGTAACTATGCCCTCGGCAAAACAGATTTCTGATCTCGTGCATAGCATACATTAGGCTTTCGACAGCCGAAGCATAAGGAACTACCTTCATTTCCTCTATCTCCTTTGATGTCTTCGGAGACATCTCTTTAGATAAAGCAACTCCATGTTGAAAAGGTAAGAAACCTTTCTTGGAGTTTTGTATGCTTAAAACGAGCAAGGATTGTTTCAATATATGAAGCTTGGGATAAGTAAAATATTCTTTTCTTGCGATCCCTTTGATCCTAAGAATATATGCATTCTCCCAAGTCCTTCATATCGAATTGTTTGGACAACCATACCCTTACTTCTGACAACACTTTGATATTGTTCCCAACTATCAAAAATGTTATCTATGTATAGTACAAGAAATATCACCACGCTTACATCACATTTCTTGTATACACAAGACTCATCCGGACACTAAATAAATCCATAGGTCTGGATTACTTCATTAGACCAGATGTCCAAGACCTTGAAGCTTTGCTTCAGTCCATAGACTGATTGAGCTTGCACACAAGATGCACTTTTCCTTTTGCAATAAACCTCACTGGTTGCTTTATATGGATTCTTTCTTCAAGACTTCCATTAAGGAAAGCTGTCTTGACATCCACTTGCCAAATAGATAAAAGAATCCGGATAGACTTAAGCATGGCTACCGGTGAAAAAGTTTCCTTTTTCAACAAGCCTTGCTTTGAAAGTTTCCACCTTCCTATCTATCCCTATTGTAGACTTATTTTCACCCAATGGCTTTACACCATTTGGTGGTTCTACAAGCCCCCAGACTTTATTAGAATACATATATTCTAATTCTATATTCATTGCTTTTTGCAAAGATGTTGCATCTTTATCTTGGAGTGCTTCGTCATATGTCCGGGGATCAGGTTCATGTCCACCAGGGATCAAGTCCAAAGACTCCCAAAACATGAATCTTTTAGGCTGCCTAACAACCCTCCCACTACAACAAGGCACTTTCTGCAATTGTGTATCATTTGTGATATGTGTTGCAGTTTCTTGTGATATTTCATCTTGTACAGTTGGTACTAGATTAGACGTGTCCTTTAATTTCCTTAAGAATAATTTTTACTCATGGGCTTGTGGTTCAGAGTATATTCCTTTTCTAAAATCGGGCATTGGTGCCAACAATGACCTTCTAATTTTAAGAACTATAAACCTCTTTTCATTTTTCTAGGATAACTCACAAACAAGTGAACTCATGTCCTACTTATTAGTGTCTCTCATGTGCTAGACCACCCAAATCCGAATATGCTTCAGACTAGACTTACGCCCATTCTGCAATTCTATGGGAGTAGAGAGTTCTGACTTAGAAGGTACTATGTTCACTTCCGTTTCCAGTGTATATCCTTAAAATGAATTTGGTAATTTTTTGAATAACTCATCATCGATCTAATTATTCCATAAGAGCCTTATACATTCTTTCTACTAGACCATTCTATTGGGGTGTACCAGGTGTAATTAGTTGGGATTAAATCTCGTCTTCTGATAAGTGACTCCTAAACTCTCCTAAGAGGTACTCGTTACTACGATTTCACCATAGTGTCTTGATACTTTTACTTTGACGTTACTCCACATCAGCCTAGTACTCTTTGAACTAATCAAAGCACTTAGACTTGTGGCGCGTCTAGTAAATGTATCATTATCTCGAATAGTCGTCTATAAAAGAGATGAAATATTCAAAATAACCTCTTACCTGGATAGTCAAAGGTCTACACAAATCAGAATGAACCAATTCCAACATATCTTTGACTCTATACCCCTTAGACTTAAAAGCTTCTTGGTTATTTTCCTTCCAAGTAAGACTCGCAGGTTGGAAAGATTTCCACTACCAATGAACCCAAGAGTTCATTGGTTATTATCCTTTGAATTCTACTCAAGTTAATATAACCTAGCCTTAGATGCCAAATATGATTGGTTCATTTCCGAAGGTTACTTTCTCTTATTAAAGTTAGAAAATGTGTTATTAATTTCCATTTATTGCATCGTGGGAGTTATTGGATTATAAATTGTCAACCAACGTACCAGAACAGATAACTTCCCTATTTTTCTTGATAACAAGTTTGTTATCAAAATAGACAGAATATCTATTCTATAATAGTTTAGAAACCGAAATCAAATTCTTTCTAAACTTAATACGTAAAGATAATTTATGAAAAATCTATATTTTATTCCTATTAGAGGATAAACATCTCTCACTGCAATAGCTGCTACTTTTGCAGTAGTGCCCATGTAGACGGTGTTTTCCTTTTCATATAGTTGTCGGGTTTCCTGGAACCCTGCAATGAATTACAGACATGATTAGTGGCATCTGTATCTACACTCCAGGTAATGGTAGATAACACCACTAAACATGTTTCAATAACTAAGGAATTAAATACACCTATATTATTTTCAGTTCTAAGAAGACAGTCTACCTTAATGTCCAAGTCTTATTTTCAATCATTATAATTGGGACCACTAAGTCTATCCTATAGTATAACAGCTAGGGGATTGACCAACATTTTAAATCCTAAGAATCACAAAAATATTTGGTCAATACCAACTCCTTAAAAATCCCCATGAATTTTGTATGCCACGTTAGTGTGGACGTATACAAATTCAAAAAAGAGATTTTATCCATTAATTTTATTATCTCGTCAACTTTACTTTATGATGAATAAAATTAATAGTTGGTCTTGTCTTTGGTCAAATATTTGGTCAAAACTTTAAATTTAAAATAATATTGATTCCTCTAACATTATTATTTAAATTCACCAACACCTCAAACATCGGGAATCTTGCATGCCACGATAGTGTGGACGTATACAAATTCGAACATTTGTAAGAGGAGGGTTTTACCCATTAATTATCTTGTCAATAAATCTTTATGACAAATAAAATTACCTCAAATACCGTGAATTTTGTATGCCACGATAGTGTGGACGTATACAAAACCAAACATTTCTAAGAGTTTTTCCCATTAATTTTATTTTCTTGTCATATTGACAAATAAAATTACCTCATACACCGTGAATTTTTTATGTCACGATAGTGTGGACGTATACAAAAACTCGACATTTGTAAGAGGGGGTTTTAATTTTATTATCTTGTCAACTTATCTTTTTGACAAATCAATAGTTGGTTTTCCTTTGGTCACACAAATAATAGCAGTGATTCCGATGGGGAGGATACTATTAGACGTGCCTAAGTGTATACCATTACTTGACACTAAGTCCATTAAAAATATTGTGCCCCTTCCGATGGGGAAGATCACACGCTCTTAATTAATTTCCTATAGTCATCCTAAATGGAAGTTTGATCTAGTGATCCGCAAACAAACTCATCCGATATGGAGGAAGGCACTCAGAGCCAACGCGCAAGTTTGTTTGCATCACTTACAAACCAGTAATGGAGACCGTGAAATTTATTAAAATAAATCCCTCTCCCACTTAGTTATTTAAAGTGAGGAATTTTAAACAATCCTAGCATACATCACATGCATACATACACATCACAGTAAATAAAAGCAATAAATATGGAAATTATTTTTCCAACTATTACGGCCTTTTCCATCACTGTCCTCCGTGCGTTCCAACCCTAGCTGCTGCCATCTTTAGCCACCGCTATCGGGTTGAATCGTCGCATCCATCTTGCTTCTTATTCCAGTGCGCCTCTGGTGGTTCAAAAGTACCACGCCTCGCAAGCATCCGATCCGCGATAAAAATAGAATTTTACATGTGTCGATCCTATATTCCACGAGGGAATGTACATGAAATCTTGATCAAAAATAAAATTCTAAAATCCTAGGGCTAATACAGCTCCTGCTGTATTAGTTACATACAATCATGCGCACACACAATAATGCCCTTGACATGTCCAAGGGTCCAATCACACACAACATCAATAAGCAATAATAGTTGGAGCATGCAAACAAAGAGTTAGCACATCCTATTATTATCCTGCCTAAATTATGTATGACATGTGCATAACCTATTTGAATTCTAAACACACAGAGGCAAACCCTAGCTCTGATACCAATTGTTGGTTAGTCCTAGGAAAACGTACCAGTTCCATTGTACAAAAATTTTTTATACAAGTGTCGAACCTTTCCTTAAATAACCTATTGTGATCTTTAGAGGTTAAATTAGGAATCGCAGACGGAACTTAACATCATTGATTCCAAATTTAACTTATCTGTTCTTAATGGTTTAGATTTGAATCGCAAGCGGAACTTAACACTATTGATTCAAATCCACCTATGTTATTAATTCCATTAAATATTAATTTCTAAAATTGGCTTCCAGGACTGCATGGCGAGGCACATGACCTTCTTGGATATGGGAGCAACCACCACTGCCTAAACAAAGATTTTTAAGGAAAGTTAATATTTAATTTCCTTAAATAACTCTAGGTTAACCAAAAGGAACAATCGAATCACAAATTCGAAAAAGAAGAAAACACAAACTCGAAAAACTTATTCGAAAAACTAGATCTAATGCCTCTTGTGTTTAGAATTCATACAAAGAAAAATAAACTAGCATGATGCAGAAAATAAATAGTAGTAATACCTTTCTTTGTGAACTTTAATGACCTCTTGATCTTTTACCGTATTCCTCTTCTAACCTCGGACGTTGTGTGGGCAACAATCTTCTGAGATGAGAACCACCAAACACCTTCTTCTTCCTTCTAGGTTTTAGCCACCAAGAGTCTTTCTTGATAGATAGGTTCGACCACCACCAATGCTCCAAAGGATGCTAGAGACAAGGCTTCCTTTCTCTCCTTCTTCTCCTTGCTTGATCCGGCCACAAAGAGAACTCCACCAATGAAGAAGTTTCGGCCACAATAAGGAGAGGAGAGAAAAAGAGGGGCCGGCCACACCACCAAGGAAGAGAGGGAGGAAGAAAAAGAATAGAGTTGTTCACCATGAAGGCACCTCTACCCCATATTTTATATTCCTTGGTCTTCGCAAATAAGAAAATTTTAATAAAAACTTCCTTAATTCCTTTGCCATGAAAAAGAAAATTTAATTAATTAAAAATAATTTTCTTTTCTTAATTATAATGGTCGGCCACTTTTAATCCCCAATCAAGGAAAGTTTAATTCACACAAGAATTAAAACTTCTTAATTTGTTTCCGAAAATTTATAAAAAATTTCTTTAATAATTTTTCCCTTCATGGTGGTTTGTAAAAAGGAAATTTTGTAACAACCACTCTTCCTACTACTACTACTCTCTAAGGATGACCGTTACTTAACTACTAACTCTACTTAACCGGTATGATTAAAAATCACATGGAAACCCTACCGAAAAATTTCGGCAGAGTCTCCCCTGTACCGGTGACCTTAAACTGACATACATAACATAATATACACAGCCACAGGCGGCTGGAACACATATCAAATACACAAAAGGAATAACATCACCACGTAGTTTAATGAAATCAAATCATGCAAGTAATAAATAGCGGAAACAAAATAAAAACATACAATTAACTAACAGCGGAAGACTAAAATGACTCATCTAATACATTCCTAATAAATGGCAATCTTAATAAATTCTTAAACTAAGTCCCAAGGCTTCCATAGTCCTGGCATCACACACCATCCGCGCCACCTTGTCGCCTTCCTTGCTATAACTTTTCTTTTCCTTTATCTGCAGTAAGAGGAAGTGCAGTCTATAAGCAAAATTTACTTAGTAAGCGCTATCTAACTCACAAAATCACGAATGTGCATATATACGAAAAGAACTAGAAACTATATGCTCTAAAAAAAATAAAGCATAAACATAACTGCTCATGTCAAACTAATAGCGAAGAAAAGCTAAGGAATCTACTCATGTAATTCTAATAGATAATCATGCTACTCATCTAATAGGTAAACATGAAAACTACTCATCCACTAGATAAACATGGTAGAATAAAGAACTAAACTTACTGATTTTTAGAACTATATGAAACTTATTCCATTTGTTCTAACTTAATCTCTAATACTTTATGTTTATGTAAAACTCGTTTTACTTATTCAAAAACTTATACTTATAATACTTCAAAATAATAATCAACTTCTCTTGGGCCCGGCAACTGTGATTTTACTTTTGTAACGACCCGACCCATTCGGCGGCCCATTTGGCGACCCTATGGTCGTCGACCGTCGACCGTCGGCCGAGCCGTTACTACTAGGTTATCTAAAACTAGGGACGACTATGGGAGCTCAACCCAAGGACAACTGAGAGTCCAGCACAGTGCCACTGATAAAAGTAAAATACTTGTTATCTTTTAATACTTCTATATAATGCCTCGGCATTTTCTTTAGCACCTTGTGTGCCAAAATTCCTAAAGTCTTGACTTTAGGATCTACTTAAGGCCTTGGCCTTTTTCTTTCTTTTCTTTATCTTTCTTATATTTTTCTTAAACTCTTAAAAAGAATATAGGCATGCTACAACAGAATTAAATCAAAGGAAAGAAAATCTGACTTCTATAAGCATGCTGTATCAGAGACATATCAAAAGAAAGCATATCTAACTTCTTCAAACATGCTACAACAGATTTAAAACAAAGGAAAACAATTCTGAAATCTTTAAGCATGCTAAAATGAAAGTTGTTCAGATTTGTTATAATGCAAAGGAAACCCAAAACTGCAACGTGAACTGACATAGATGTTCCTACTCATTGGAGCTACATAAACTTGAAATCTGCATGCATAAAACTAATAAGGAAGGATCTATATCAAACTAAGCAATGGAAGTGCTAACAGCACAAAACCACTCTACTGCATGCTCGTTAAAAGGCCTATTCCTACACATGGCAGCAAAGAATAAAATCAAATACTAGGATGTTACATGCTCTCATTCCCAAATCTAAACAACTAAATCTGGTCTTATGGCAGCGAGCTTCAAGATAAACCAAACCCAAGTCTGTTCATGTTATTCTAATAGCAAAGGAACTAGAAATCTAAATCTGCACATAAAATCCGAAAAGCACTACAAGAAAACACTACAATTCAGGGAATTGCAATGCATCCTCAGCATCAAACGTGATAAAGCCAAACCCACGAGATCGACTCGAAAACTTATCAAGAACAATCTTGGCCTTAGTAAGATGGCCAAAACTTATGAAATGCTTCCTTCAAACTTCCATCAGTTGTTGACCATGAAAGGCTACCAACAAAGCAGCGATACTCATCTACTTCTGACATTTTCTCTAGAGCATAGATACATTTGTAAAATCAGTTAATTGAAACATAGATCCATTGATTCATTTTGGTTTCAAGGTTACCATCAATATATGCCGCTAGAAGATCAGACAATCGGGACAAGATTCAAGATCCTTATCTCATTCTTGACACGAAGCATTAATTTATCTTAAGGCAGGAAAAATAATCAACAGAAATACACTGTGACAAAAGCAATCTTATTTATGGAGGCTATACCAATTAAATAAAATCACTCCGTTGAAATACTAAACTAATCTGAAGCCATGTCCGATTATGAAATAAAAAGATGAGTAACTTTTCTCCTACCAAAAACAAGTGAGAAAGAAGGAAACTTTTGGCTACATTGATACGCTTACAATGGGCACAAAACACATGTAGCCCAATCACCGGAAGGTACATCACAAGGGAAGTTAGTTAAGATTATCCATTTGATAGAAAACAAACAGAGCTATGATTATATTGGAAATATACAGAACTTGTTCTCCATCTTTGCATCCTAAGATCCGCTACGAGACTATGCAGGAAACCGCAGAATGGAGCAAGAACGCCAAAAGAATCTAAATCGCGATACATTTAATCATAGGATAGTAAACCAGCAATTCGACCGGAGCTACTCTACTGCAGGTGAGGAAGCACTTACCTAGCGTTCTTGGACTTACAGCTGAGAAGAAGGCTTCTAATGCTTCTAGGGCTCGCGGAAAATTTGACAATCCGGCTCCTCTTCGTGTCCACAAGCTCTCCTCGACGAAAGGATCGTGAGGAGGTGGAGAGCTCTCGGAAAACTCCCTCAATCGACCGCCGGAGTGAAGCCCTAGCCTTCCTTGCCTTCCGCCCGAGCACGGTCGTCGCGCGCAGAAGAGAGACGCGAGGAGAGGAGAAGGGAAAGTTAGGTCACGGGGTAGGAAAATAATCTCTTCTTATAACTTAGGCATTTTCTAATTCAGTTATGACTTAAGACCAATTCCTTATAATTTTGTTTACGAAATACAAGCTGGCGCGCTTGGTCCGCTGAAAAGATGAATTCCCGAAGGTCTCGGGTTCGAACCGCCCTTGGCTCCTTTTTAAACGGAATTTTTATTTCGTGTCTTAAGACTGCTTAATCATATTTGATTCCCTTAAATTATAACAAAATAGCCGTGGACCAGCTGGTTGTCTGAGTTCAGTTAAGACTCGGATTCGGGTCCGAGATCTTGGGTTCAAAACCCGACTTCAACATAAACTTTTTCTCTTTTCTTTCTTTTTTTTTTTTAAGACTTCTTCCTCTTGGTAAAAATACCAAACTAACTCCAAAAATTACATAAAAATACTCTAAAAATTTCTAAAAATCTCTAGAATATTTCTAAAATATTTCTAAATATTTTTAAGAACTTTTAGAACTCCTAATGGGGAAAATTGGGTCGTTACAATTCGCCATACCTTATAAAAAATTCATCCTCGAACTTAGAGTAATTCTGGACATCTCTGTCTTATACTGTCCTTACGCTCCTAAGTAACTTCCTCGTGCTTCTAGTTCTAAATGACTTTCACTAATGGTACTCTTTGCTCTTTAGTCTCTTAACTTCTCGGTCCTCTATTATTCATATTGCATCGTACCCAGTAGTGGTCTTTAGAAGACTTGATATCTTCTCTATCCTTTCTAAACATACTTATGTATATATGAATATAAGAGAAACAAAACTAAAATTGTCTCTATTCTTTCTAAGCATATGTATCACAACATAGAAAATTAAAACATGAATTTTCTTCTTTCCTATGCACATATAACCAGATACTCTATACTGCAAATAATAAAGAAAGCATAAAAGAAAAATAAATACTTTCTTACTTGAAGACGGCAAGGATGGTGCTGATGTGTGATGCTGGAGAATGGAAACTGCTCTGATACCAACTGTAACAACCACCCTTCTTACTACTATTACTCTCTAAGGATGACCGTTACTTAACTATTAACTCTACTTAACCGGTATGATTAAAAATCACATGGAAACCCTACCGAAAAATTTTGACAGAGTCTCCCCTGTACCGATGACCTTAAACTGACATACATAACATAATATACACAGCCACAGGCGGTTGGAACACATATCAAACACACAAAAGGAATAACATCACCACGCAGTTTAATGAAATCAAATCATGCAAGTAATAAATAGTGGAAACAAAATAAAAACATACAATTAACTAACAGCGGAAGACTAAAATGACTCATCTAATACATTCTTAATAAATGACAATCTTAATAAATTCTTAAACTAAGTCCCAAGGCTTCCATAGTCCTGGCATCACACACCATCCGCGCCACCTTGTCGCCTTCCTTGCTATAACTTTTCTTTTCCTTTATCTGCAGTAAAAGGAAGTGCAGTCTATAAGCAAAATTTGCTTAGTAAGCGCTATCTAACTCACAAAATCACGAATGTGCATGTATACGAAAAGAACTAGAAACTATATGCTCTAAAAAGAAATAAAGCATAAACATAACTACACATGTCAAACTAATAGCGAAGAAAAGCTAAGGAATCTACTCATGTAATTCTAATAGATAATCATGCTACTCATCTAATAGGTAAACATGAAAACTACTCATCCACTAGATAAACATGGTAGAATAAAGAACTAAACTTACTGATTTTTAGAACTATATGAAACTTATTCCATTTGTTCTAACTTAATCTCTAATACTTTATGTTTATGTAAAACTCATTTTACTTATTCAAAAACTTATACTTATAATACTTCAAAATAATAATCAACTTCTATTGGGCCCGGCAACTGCGCTGTTACTTTTGTAACGACCCGACCCATTTGGCGGCCCATTGGGCGACCCTATGGTCGTTACTACTAGGTTATCTAAACCTAGGGACGACTATGGGAGACCAACCCAAGGACAACTAAGAGTCCAGCACAGTGTCACTGATAAAAGTAAAATACTTGTTATCTTTTAATACTTCTATATAATGCCTCGGTATTTTCTTTAGCACCTTGTGTGCCAAAATTTCTAAAGTCTTGACTTTGGGATCTACTTAAGGCCTTGGCCTTTTTCTTTATTTTCTTTATCTTTCTTATATTTTTCTTAAACTCTTAAAAAGAATATAGGCATGCTACAACAGAATTAAATCAAAGGAAAGAAAATCTGACTTCTATAAGCATGCTGTATCAGAGACATATCAAAAGAAAGCATATCTAACTTCTTCAAACATGCTACAACAGATTTAAAACAAAGGAAAACAATTCTGAAATCTTTAAGCATGCTAAAATGAAAGTTGTTCAGATTTGTTATAATGCAAAGGAAACCCAAAACTGTAACGTGAACTGACATAGCTGTTCCTACTCATTGGAGCTACATAAACTTGAAATCTGCATGCATAAAACTAATAAGGAAGGATCTATATCAAACTAAGCAATGGAAGTGCTAACAGCACAAAACCACTCTACTGCATGATCGTTAAAAGGCCTATTCCTACACATGGCAGCAAAGAATAAAATCAAATACTAGGATGTTACATGCTCTCATTCCCAAATCTAAACAACTAAATCTGGTCTTATGGCAGCGAGCTTCAAGATAAACCAAACCCAAGTCTGTTCATGTTATTCTAATAGCAAAGGAACTAGAAATCTAAATCTGCACATAAAATCCGAAGAGCACTACAAGAAAACACTACAATTCAGGGAATTGCAATGCATCCTTAGCATCAAACGTGACAAAGCCAAACCCACGAGATCGACTCGAAAACTTATCAAGAACAATCTTGGCCTTAGTAAGATGGCCAAAACTTCTGAAATGCTTCGTTCAAACTTCCATCAGTTGTTGACCATGAAAGGCTACCAACAAAGCAGCGATACTCATCTACTTCTGACATTTTCTCTTGAGCATAGATACATTTGTAAAATCAGTTAATTGAAACATAGATCCATTGATTCATTTTGGTTTCAAGGTTACCATCAATATATGCCGCTAGAAGATCAGACAATGGGGACAAGATTCAAGATCCTTATCTCATTCTTGACACGAAGCATTAATTTATCTTAAGGCAGGAAAAATAATCAACAGAAATACACTGTGACAAAAGCAATCTTATCTATGGAGGCTATCCCAATTAAATAAAATCACTCCGTTGAAATACTAAACTAATCTGAAGCCATGTCTGATTATGAAATAAAAAGATGAGTAACTTTTCTCCTACCAAAAACAAGTGAGAAAGAAGGAAACTTTTGGCAACATTGATACGCTTACAATGGGCACAAAACACATGTAGCCCAATCACCGGAAGGTACATCACAAGGGAAGTTAGTTAAGATTATCCATTTGATAGAAAACAAACAGAGCTATGATTATATTGGAAATATACAGAACTTGTTCTCCATCTTTGCATCCTAAGATCCGCTACGAGACTATGCAGGAAATCGCAGAACGGAGCAAGAACGCCAAACGAATCTAAATCACGATACATTTAATCATAGGACAGTAAACCAGCAATTCGACCGGAGCTATTCTACTGCAGGTGAGGAAGCACTTACTTAGCGTTCTTGGACTTACAGCCGAGAAGAAGGCTTCTAATGCTTCTAGGGCTCGCGGAAAATTCGACAATCTAGCTCTTCATCGTGTCCACAAGCTCTCCTCGACGAAAGGATCGTGAGGAGGTGGAGAGCTCTAGGAAAACTCCCTCAATCGGCCGCCGGAGTGAAGCCCTAGCCTTCCTTGCCTTCCGCCCGAGCACGGTCGTCGCGCGCAGAAGAGAGACGCGAGGAGAGGAGAAGGTAAAGTTAGGTCACGGGGTAGGAAAATAATCTCTTCTTATAACTTAGGCATTTTCTAATTCAGTTATGACTTAAGACCAATTCCTTATAATTTTGTTTATGAAATACAAGCTGGCGCGCTTGGTCCGCTGAAAAGATGAATTCCCGAAGGTCTCGGGTTCGAGCCGCCCTCGGCTCCTTTTTCAACGGAATTTTTATTTCGTTTCTTAAGACTACTTAATCATATTTGATTCCCTTAAATTATAACAAAACAGCCGTGGACCAGCTGGTTGTCTGAGTTCAGTTAAGACTCGGATTCGGGTCCGAGATCTTGGGTTCAAAACCTGACTTCAACATAAACTTTTTCTCTTTTCTTTCATTTTTTTTAAGACTTCTTCCTCTTGGTAAAAATACCAAACTAACTCCAAACATTACATAAAAATACTCTAAAAATTTCTAAAAATCTCTAGAATATTTCTAAAATATTTCTAAATATTTTTAAGAACTTTTAGAACTCCTAATGGGGAAAATTGGGTCGTTACAAATTTTATAAATTAAAATCTTTCTTTTAAACATGTGGATGATTTCCAAAAAGGAAAGTTATCTCTAAAAATTAAAATCTCCTTTCAATCTACAAATAAGGAAAGATATCAAATCTTTTCTTAATCTTTTGTAGAAACTAATAAAAGAGAATATTTAATTTTTAAACTCTCTTTTAAATCATGAACATGGTTAAAAAAGGAAAGTTTTCTCAAAATTAAAATCTACCTTTCAATCTACAAATAAGGAAAGATTTCAAATCTTTTCTTAATCTTTTGTAGAAAGCTATAAAAGGAAAGATTTAAATTTTAAACTCTCTTTTAAAATCATGGAATCCACATAAGAAAAATTTTAAAAATAAATTTCCTTTTTATTTTAATAAGGCCATCCACCTAAGCTTGGGTTCAAGCTAGGGCCGGCCACCTCATGAACCCATGAACCATGCCTTTGGCCGGCCCTAGCTTGGACTCCAAGCTAGCTTGGCCGACCCCTATAAGATGGATAAGAAGGTGGGTATAGTACTCTATAATTAAGAGACTACGATAGGGACCGAGAGGAGGAATTGGTTTTTATCTCCCGATGAAATTAAGCATCCCGTGTTCGCCCCGAACACATAACTTAATTTCATCAATAATAATTCATTCCACTAAAGAACTATTATTGAACTACTGCACGAATCCCAAATTATATTTTGGGCTCCTTCTTAATATGAGTGTGTTAGTCTCCCTGTGTTTAAGATATCGAATGTCCATTAATTCAAATGAGTTACTAACAACTCACTTAATTAATATCTAGTTCCAAGAGTAGTACCACTCAACTTTATCGTCATGTCGGACTAAGTCCACCTGCAGGGGTTAACATGACAATCCTTATGAGCTCCTCTTGGGGACATCATCAACCTAACTCTCTAGGACACAGTTCCTTCTATAATCAACAACACACACTATGAGTAATATTATTTCCCAACTTATCGGGCCTATTGATTTATTAAACTAAATCTCACCCATTGATAAATTAAAGAAATAAATATTAAATATATGTCTTGTTATTATATTAGGATTAAGAGCACACACTTCCATAATAACTAAGGTCTAGTTCTTTTACTAAGTCAGTACAAAAAGAACTTACCTAAATGGTCCTACTCAATACACTTAGAGTGTATCAGTGTAATTTATTAGTCAAGATAAACTAATACTTAATTACACTACAACTATTCTAATGGTTTGTTCCTTTCTATCTAAGTCGCGAGCAACTATTTATAATTTATAAAGAACCGGCAACATGATCTTCTGAGTATGACACCACACTCCATGATATCTACTATATAAATTAATTGAATAATTATATTTAACAAATAAATGCAGATATTGACTAATGTGATTCTTTTATTTCAAAAATAAATGTTTACAAAAGCTAGGCTTTTAGTATACACTCCAACAAAAACCATATGGAAAACATGCCGGAAAAGCAAAGGTAAAATAATGACTATCCTCTGATGTGACATGGGACCGATAGATAGGATACACCAAGAGATTGCACAATCATCTACCTGCTACCTGAAAAAAAATATAAAGGTAAATGGGGTGGTGAGTGTGGATGACTCAGCGGGTAATAGACAAGATAGTGCATGGTCTTTATAAAACATAGAAATCAAAATATACAGTCTTAGTATGGAAATAAGAACATGATCATATATGATATAATCAATGCACAAGTCATAAGTGACATAATGGATGCATATAATCATAACTGATATAGTAAATACACATACCTAATCTGGAACCAACACATATGGTATAGTGGTCAATAAACTCACTAGGGATCAGCAACAGACTTGCTCGTAACACCTGAGCAACATAACTGATAGGATATACATGTATGATAAATGAACATGTATAAAGCATGACAACCATATGCAACAATCATAGCTCAAGCAAATGCAACAATTATAAACAAATACAGATATATCTCCAAAAGATGCACCACATATCATATGCATATTCATGCATGCATCATGGTCACTCCCTGTAACGCTCGCCCCTCTGGTAGGAGCGGGGTTACAGGGGAACATACATGCATATTACTTAAAAGAACTTATTTCTAAAGCAGCGGAAGTATTTATTTAAATATTCTTGTATGTTCTTAATTTACTTTTCTTTTAAACACCAATAACTAATTATCTAAACATTTATAATCATATGAGCATGTTAAGCATAATTTTAAATTTAAAAAGGCATGATATCAATTTCCAACATAAGCATGCATAAGTGTCAAGTAATCATGCAAAACATTAACATAAGATAGGCATAGTTCTTAACAAGCATAAATTAACATAAGTAGATCTTTTCCTTAGTCGAGCCACCACCACACACATCTCTTGCCCTCCTGCTGCTCCCTTAGTTTAACCATCCTTTACCTTTATCTGCAGTACAAGGAAAGTAAGCTATAAGCACACGGGCTTAGTAAGATCCTTTGCTACTCACAAAAAAACCATGTATCATAGCATAATAACATAAGCATATAGCATGGAGACATAATCATCAAAACATCATATCATGCAAAGGGGCATCATAATACATCATATCATATCATTCTCTATAAAAGCATTATGTCATATCATATCATATCATAAAAGAGCATCATGTCATATCATATCATAAAAGAGCATCATGTCATATCATATCATAAAAGAGCATCATGTCATATCATATCATATCATATCATAAAGAGCATCATGTCAGATCATATCATAAAAGAGCATCATGTCATATCATATCATATCATATCATAAAGATTTATGCAAGATGTCTTTCAAAAACATGCGTCAAGTCATGTGCAAAATGTCTTTTAAAACAATATCATAGAATACTTAAATATAATCTCAACATGAGGGTCTGACTATGTATCACATAACATAAATGCGCGCAATCCCTAGGACGGGGTAACTAATCCCGAATCTACTAGGGATACTGGGTCCGTACTACGTCCGTCGACCTAGGGCGAACTAAGGAGCCCATCCCTTGGACACTAAGGTCCGGTACAAGCCACATAAAAAGTAAAGTAGCATGCCATATTTACTTATCATATCATAAAGAGTGCTCTTAGTCCCAACTAATAGGGAAGCAACTCTTAGGCCTTTACTTGTCATATCCTAAAGCATGCATACTTGAGCATATAGCCCATCATAAGAGTCATTATCATGCATGATTCATAGGCATACATAAATGAGCATATGACATATCATAGGGAAAACATAATTAATGCATGGAAAAGGAAATATTTTAACTATCATCTCCTAATTCATATCATAGCATGTGAGACATATAGTAAATCATAATTAGGTTTTCTAACCCTAACTCCATGAAGTGGGTGATACATGCAAGGTATAAATCTAGGTTACAAACAACATGGAAGCATGTGAACCCTAAACCAATTTCATATAATATATCATAAGGAACATGATGAGCATGTTTAGTTTAGGTTCTAAGCTCCCTAGGTCCTTTAATCTAGTCATGGACGAAACTTGCCAAGCATCAATCTAGGTTACAACAACATGGAAGCATGTGAACCCTAAACCAATTTCATATCATATATCATAAGGAACATAATGAGCATGTGTAGTTTAGGTTCTAGGCTTCCTAGGTCCTTTAATCTTGTTATGGCCGAAACTTACCAAGCATCAACCTAGGTTACAACAACATGAAAGCATGTGAACCCTAAACCAATTTCATAACATATATCATAAGGAACATCATGAGCATGTTTAGTTTATGTTCTAAGCTTCCTAGTTCCTTTAACCTTGTTATGGCCGAAACTTGCCAA
The DNA here is from genome assembly GCF_018446385.1 of Zingiber officinale. Taxonomy (NCBI): domain Eukaryota; kingdom Viridiplantae; phylum Streptophyta; class Magnoliopsida; order Zingiberales; family Zingiberaceae; genus Zingiber; species Zingiber officinale. The sequence continues at coordinate 70,797,584 of NC_055987.1, read as the reverse complement.
GCATCAATCTAGGTTACAACAACATGAAAGCATGTGAACCCTAAACCAATTTCATATCATATATCATAAGGAACATAATGAGCATGTGTAGTTTAGGTTCTAGGCTTCCTAGGTCCTTTAATCTTGTTATGGCTGAATGTCTAAGGAGCATGATGTAACACCCACAAAATTATAAGATAAGTATATGGGTGTTATTTTCTTTAGAGCATAAAAATAAAAATAATAAGAGAAAAGGAAAAAAAATAGAAACCAAAATATAATAAGAAGTGGTGAGGTCAAGGATTGAACCTTGAACCTCCCACAAGTAATAGAGTTAAATTAGTGGATGGAACCACTAGAGTAATGAATAATAAGTGAATAAAAGGGAATGGAAATGGTAGTTAAAGGAGAGAAGATGGTTAAGTAAAAGAACAAGAGAAAACCAAGTTGCTTACCTTCTCTTCCTCTTGGTTAAGAGAAGAAGCAAGCAAAAGATAAATTGCCTACTTCCCTCCCTCTCTCTATTTTCGTGGGATTAAAGGAATGAGGGAAAAGAGGAGTTGAGGGAATGAATGAAGACATGCTTCATTTACAAAGGAATAAATAGGATTGGGAGAAGAAAAGCAAGAGATTTAATTCTTCTTCTTCCTCCTTCCTTCTCCTTCTTCATTCTCCACCGAAACCAAGAGCCCCTCCCTCTCCTTAATCCAAAAGCTAGGCTAAGTTTCCTCTCCAAGAAAACTAATTTACAAGAAGAAGCCTTCAAGATCTACCCCTTCCAAGCAAGAGAAACAAAAGGAGGTGCAAGAAGAAGAAGCTCTCTCCTTCCTTTGCACCTAGGGTACCTTTTTCCTTAAGAAAAACCACAAGAGAAAGGATGTAAGTATCCCCTCACCTGTGGTACAAGTAGTTCATAGGTGCTTTCCTTTATGAAAATAGATTTCTAAAAACTTAAGGTGTGATCCATGGTAAATTCGGCCAACAAGAATAAGACTCTTAGGAAAAACTAAGTCCTAAATATGCTCACCATGATTTTTATGATATGTACTTTTTTTTTTATAAGAGATTTGTTTAGTATTCTCATACTTGTATGTTGCCTAGAATTAAGATTTCTCTCCTTAAAACTCTCGGCCAAGACAAAATCAAGGACCTAGGAGAACTTAAAACCTAAACCAAGCATGCCATGATTTTCCTTATGACAAGATATGAAGTTAACATGATGTTCTCATGCTTGTATGTTGATTTGAAACTATATTTCATGCTCATGAGGTTTCGGCCATAACAAGTTTAAGGGCCTAGGAAACTTAGAACCTAACCTAATTATGCTCATGATGCTCCTTGTAATAATTGCTATGAAATTGATTTAGGGTTCCCATGCTTTTATGACACTTGAAACCTAGTTCCAAGCTTTACAAGTCTCGGCCATAACAAGTATAAGGGCCTAGGAAACTTAGAACCTAACCTAACTATGCTCATGATGTTCCTTGTAATAATTGCTATGAAATTGGTTTAGGGTTCCCATGCTTTTATGACACTTGAAACCTAGTTCCAAGCTTTACAAGTTTCGGCCATAACATGTTTAAGGGCCTAGGAAACTTAGAACCTAACCTAACTATGCTCATGATGTTCCTTGTGATAATTGCTATGAAATTGGTTTAGGATTCCCATGGTTTTATGCCACTTGAAAACCTAGTTTCATACTTAACAAGTTTCGGCCACATTAGGTTTAAAGACTTAGGAAGCTTAGAACCCAAACTAAACTTGCTCAAGATGTTCCTTGTGATAAATGTTATGATATTGGTTTAGGGTTCACATGCTTTCATGCTACTTGTAACCTAGAATTGTGCTTACTAGGGTTTTGGCCATGACAAGTTTACAAGCTTAGGAAACCTAGAACCTAAACTAACCATGCTCATGATGTTCCTTATGGTATATGATATGATATTAGTTTAGGGTTCACATGCTTGTATGTTGATTGTAACCAAATGTGATGCTTGATAAGTTTCGGCCATGACATGTTTAAAGACTTAGGATGCTTGGAACCCAAACTAAACATGCTCAAGGTGTTCCTTATGATATATGTTATGATATTTATTTAGGGTCCCCATGCTTTCATGCTACTTGTAACCTAGAAACATGCTTGCTAGGTTTCGGCCATGACAAGAATAAAGGCTTAACTTAGAACTCATGTTAAACATGCTCATGATGTTCCTTATGATATATGATATGATAATGATTTAGGGTTCATATGCTTTTATGGTGCTTGTTAACCTAGTCAACAACTACATGTTTCGGCCACTTCATGATATTTGGGTTAGAGACCCAATTATGAAATTCTATGTGTCTCACATGCAATGCTTCATGATATGATAAGAATATGCTATGCTTCTATGCTCATTTATGTATGCTTATGACCTATGCATGATGATGACCCTTATGATGTGTTATGTGCCCAAATTCATGATGTGCTGTGTGCCCAATTATGCATGCATTTATGATGTGCTATGTGCCCAATTTCATGATGTGTTGTGTGCCCAATTATGCATGCGATCATGATGTGCTGTGTGCCCAAATTCATGATGTGTTGTGTGCCCAATTATGCATGCTTTATGTTATGCCTAAGAGTTGCTTCCCTATTTGTTGGGACTAAGAGCACTCTTCATGATATGATAGGAAATATAATATGCATGATATGATAAGAATTATGATATGTATGACATGTTACTTTACTTTTTATGGCTTGTACCAAGAGTGGGCTCCATAAGCGCCCCGGGGTCGATGGACTAAGAAACGGGCCTCGTTAGGGATGGGCTCCTAAGTTCCCCTAGGTCGATGGACTAAGAAACGGGCCTAGTATGTATGCTTTGTAGGGTTCAAGACTTGCTACCTTGGACCTACATAGGACGCGCGCATTTATGTATGTGGTACAAGCCGGGGCCCTAATCATGTTGAGATTATGTTTAAGTATGTATATAATAAGTTTTCAAAAGACATGTCGCATATATTTTTCATGATACATGTTTTTGAAAGTCATCTCGCATGATACTTATGACTATGTTATGTTATGCTAGGATGCACTTTATGATTATGCCATGATATGCCATGATACTTATGATTATGTTATGTTATGCTAGGATGCACTTATGGTTCTTATCATAATATGCCATGATATCTTACGATTACGTTACAATATGATGCTTCTATACATGATATGATGAGTTGTCTTTATGCTTTATGTCTATGAATATGCTATGCTTTATGTCTTTATGTTATGCTTTACGATTTTTGTGAGTAGGAAGGATCTTACTGAGTCTTGTGTGCTCATAGCTTACTTTCCTTGTACCACAGATAAAGGCAAGGAATGGATGTACTAAGGGAGCAGCAGGAGGGGTAAGATGGATGTGTGTAGTAGTGGCTTGGCTAAAAGATAAAGACCTGTTTTTATTTAATAAGAATTATGCCTATGTCGTTATTTCATGACTCCATAACATTTCACCATGCTTATTAGTATTATGGTTTAAATTCATGATAAACACACCATGTGACCTTATGTGATAGGTAGTTTGTAATGATAATTTGAAAAGTAGAAGAAGAGTTTTTTTTTAAAAAAAAAGGAAAAAAAATATACTATAAACAAGACTTCCGCTGTGTTTAAGTAGAGAAGATTATTAACAAGAAAATAAGTAAGATAAGATAAGAAGAAAAAAGATAAGTAACCCCCGTCAGCTTGAGCAGGAAGGGGTGGGGCGTTACAGTTTGGTATCAGAGCCAAGTTTAGCCTTTTCACTACACACATGCCAATCCTCCATCTTGCCGCTCCAAGTAAGAATCTATATGTTTGATTTAATTCTTCTATGATGCTTGAATATTATGCATGTTTACTTATTCTTGATGATGATAAGTCACAGTTCTAGTTTAGGTATGCATGATGGTAGAATAAGAATGATAATGATCTTATGTTAGCCTGGATAGAAATAACGATAATTCATTGTCATTTAATGAAGATAAGCATGGCTAGAAGACGTACTACCCGAGCAGACGAGACAGCAACTCCACCAGATCTGACCAAGGTAGTTACTGACCTCCAGCGTCAGATCACGGAGCAACAACAGCTGATCACAACTTTGATGGGTCAGCAAGAAAATCCTGCCACCCTGCCAGTAAATCAGAATGCAGTGCCCGTCATCCAGTAGTTGCACCAGTACCACCGATAGCCCCTGTTCCAGTGGTTCGACAGGAGACCTACTTGATACAGTGGCTAAGGCTGAAGCCAGAAAACTTCTCAGGTACTTGCAAGCCATGGGACGCTCAGGCCTGGTTCAAGACAGTGGAAAGCATAGTGGAATTACTGGACTGGCCCGTATCGGAAAAGATCAAATGTGTATCATTCTGTTTTTCAGAGACGCAAGAATGTGGTGGGAAAGAGTGAAGGCAAAGAGACAGATTAATCTGATGAACTGGACGGACTTCGAGACAGAGTTCTTCGAAGAGTTCTTCCATATGCAAGTGACGAACCGGCATTACGACGAGTTCACCGAGTTTTGGCAAGGTGACCTATCAGTGAATGAAGCAGTAAAGCGCTTCAACCATCTGGCACGCCTATGTCCAGAGTTGGTTCGCACAGAAAGAGAAAGGGTCAAACTGATGTTGAAGATGCTTCGGCCTGAGATAGCACTGAATGTGGCCGGCGGAATTAATAGACTGCAGACTACAGAGGAATTGGTCAGCAATGCCCTAATCACAGAACATTATCAGAAAGCGATGAACGAGAATAAGAATCAGGCCTGAACAGAAGGACAGAGACCCTCAGGTACCAAAACAAGCTGGAAAGGGACCTCTACCGGAAAAAGGAAACAATGGGACAATGCTAAAGGTGGCTCAGTGAATAAGCAACCGAAATACCCTCAGTGCACTATTTGCGGAAAGCTGCATTCCGGAGTATGCCACAAGGGTACAAGAAAGTGCTATAATTGCGGAGGGGAAGGACATCTGGCCAGAGACTGCACTAACCGGTTTCAGGCACCACCCCAGCAGAATAACCAGAACAAGAGTGCCCCCTCACAATTACATCAGATGCAAGCTGCTATTGAAGGGACACCGATTAGCCAAGGGAGATTGGAAGCCTCGCCAACTACAACGAACGCCAGGGTTTTCTCGCTTACTAAAGAAGATATGGTGTGCGCCTCTACTGTCGTTACAGGTCAGCTGCCTATTTTCAGTCAGTATGCTATATTATTTGATACTGGGGCAACACACTCGTTCGTCTCACACCATTTATGAAGAAATTAGACATGCCACCCCAAACACTAAATGGCACGTTCTTAACAACTCTACCATCCGGGGAAGTTATGCCATCAGATCATATACTGCGGGCCGTACCTATCCAATCGTAGACAGGGAACTCTACTGCAATCTGATAGTACTCGACATGTGGGATTATGACATTATACTGGGCATGGATTTCCTGAGCAAGTACGGCGCTTCAATCGAGTTCCGTAAGAGAAAAGTAGTCTTCCGACCTGAAGCTGAACCGATGTTTGAATTCATTGGGGAACCTGGGAAAGAACTGAAAGATTCTTATCAGCTATAAAGGCACAGAGGATGTTAGACAAGGATTGTACTGGATTTCTAGCGCACGTGATTGATGCAAGACAAACCGGGGGCCAGAAGCTAGAAGAGGTCAGGGTGGTATGCAACTATCCAGAAGTATTTCCCGATGAACTACCGGGATTAGCCCCTGATAGAGAAATAGAATTTACGATTGAATTAGTTCCTGGTACTAAACCGATCTCTAAAGCACCTTACCGGATGGCGCCGACTGAGTTGAAGGAACTTCAAGAACAGCTACGGGAGTTACACGACAAGGGACTTATTCGCCCTAGTCACTCTCCATGGGGAGCTCCGGTATTGTTTGTGAAGAAGAAGGATGGGTCTATGCGAATGTGTATAGACTATCGAGCGCTGAACAACGCGACAATCAAGAACAGATACCCCCTTCCACGGATCGACGACCTATTCGACCAATTGAAGGGAGCAACCGTCTTCTCTAAGATTGACCTAAGGTCCGGCTATCATCAAGTGAAAGTGAAACAAGATGATATACCAAAGACAGCCTTTCGAACAAGATACGGACACTATGAGTTCGTAGTTATGCCCTTCGGAGTGACAAATGCCCCTGCTGTGTTCATGGATTTGATGAATAGGGTATTTGCGGCATATCTCGATAAATTTGTGATCGTCTTCATTGATGATATTCTTATCTATTCAAGAACGCAGGAAGAACATGTCGAACATCTGAATATTGTACTGCAGATCCTCCGAGAAAAACAACTATATGCGAAGTTCTCCAAATGCGAGTTCTGGTTAGACCAAGTAATATTCTTGGGCCATGTTATCTCCAAGGATGGAGTCATGGTAGATCCAAGCAAGATTGAAGCTGTAAGTAACTGGAACAGGCCAAAGAGTGCCAGTGAAATCAGATGTTTTCTTGGACTAGCGGGCTACTACAGGAAGTTCGTAGAGGATTTCTCCAAAATTGCAGCCCCTATGACGATTCTCACCAAGAAAAACAAAAAGTATGAATGGACGGACGACTGCGAGAAGAGTTTTACAAAACTAAAATGGAGACTGACCAGTGCTCCGATCCTTACTCTTCCGGAAAGTAACAAAGGCTTTGATATGTATAGCGATGCTTCCTTACTAGGACTTGGAGCTGTACTCATGCAAGATGGTAAAGTCATCGCCTATGCCTCTAGACAACTCAAAGAGCATGAGAGAAATTACCCCATTCATGATTTAGAATTAGCAGCTATGGTATTCGCACAGAAAACATGGAGGCATTACTTATATGGAGCCCAGTGCAGGATTTATACAGACCACCAGAGTCTGAAATATTTCTTCACGCAGAAAAACCTAAATATGAGACAACACAGATGGCTCGAGCTAGTCAAGGATTACGATTGTGAAATCTTTTATCATCCCGGAAAAGCGAACAAGGTGGCCGTTGCACTCAGCCGGAAGTCCGGTACCACCTGACGTCGCTATTCTAAGTTCGAGGATGAACTTTCTATGAGGTATGGGGTACTTTAATACCCACGAAATTATAAGATAAGTATATGGGTGTTATTTTCTTTAGAGCATAAAAATAAAAAGAATAAGAGAAAAGGAAAAAAAAATAGAAACCAAAATAGAATAAGAAGAGGTGAGATCAAGGATTGAACCTTGAACCTCCCACAAGTAATAGAGTTAAATTAGTGGATGGAACCACTAGAGTAATGAATAATAAGTGAATAAAAGGGAATGGAAATGGTAGTTAAAGGAGAGAAGATGGTTAAGTAAAAGAACAAGAGAAAACCAAGTTGCCTACCTTCTCTTCCTCTTGGTTAAGAGAAGAAGCAAGCAAAAGATAAATTGCCTACTTCCCTCCCTCTCTCTATTTTCGTGGGATTAAAGGAATGAGGGAAAAGAGGAGTTGAGGGAATGAATGAAGATATGCTTCATTTACAAAGGAATAAATAGGATTGGGAGAAGAAAAGCAAGAGATTTAATTCTTCTTCTTCCTCCTTCCTTCTCCTTCTTCATTCTCCACCGAAACCAAGAGCCCCTCCCTCTCCTTATTCCAAAAGCTAGGCTAAGTTTCCTCTCCAAGAAAACTAATTTACAAGAAGAAGCCTTCAAGATCTACCCCTTCCAAGCAAGAGAAACAAAAGGAGGTGCAAGAAGAAGAAGCTCTCTCCTTCCTTTGCACCTAGGGTACCTTTTTCCTTAAGAAAAAACACAAGCGAAAGGATGAAAGTATCCCCTCACCTGTGGTACAAGTAGTTCATAGGTGCTTTCCTTTATGAAAATAGATTTCTAAAAACTTAAGGTGTGATCCATGGTAAATTCGGCCAACAAGAATAAGACTCTTAGGAAAAACTAAGTCCTAAATATGCTCACCATGATTTTTATGATATGTACTTTTTTTTTATAAGAGATTTGTTTAGTATTCTCATACTTCTATGTTGCCTAGAATTAAGATTTCTCTCCTTAAAACTCTCGGCCAAGACAAAATCAAGGACCTAGGAGAACTTAAAACCTAAACCAAGCATGCCATGATTTTCCTTATGACAAGATATGAAGTTAGCATGATGTTCTCATGCTTGTATGTTGATTTGAAACTATATTTCATGCTCATGAGGTTTCGGCCATAACAAGCTTAAGGGCCTAGGAAACTTAGAATCTAATCTAATTATGCTCATGATGCTCCTTGTAATAATTGCTATGAAATTGATTTAGGGTTCCCATGCTTTTATGACACTTGAAACCTAGTTCCAAGCTTTACAAGTCTCGGCCATAACAAGTATAAGGGCCTAGGAAACTTAGAACCTAACCTAACTATGCTCATGATGTTCCTTGTAATAATTGCTATGAAATTGGTTTAGGGTTCCCATGCTTTTATGACACTTGAAACCTAGTTACAAGCTTTACAAGTTTCGGCCATAACAAGTTTAAGGGCCTAGGAAACTTAGAACCTAACCTAACTATGCTCATGATGTTCCTTGTGATAATCGCTATGAAATTGGTTTAGGGTTCCCATGGTTTTATGCCACATGAAAACCTAGTTGCATACTTAACAAGTTTCGGCCACATTAGGTTTAAAGACTTAGGAAGCTTAGAACCCAAACTAAACTTGCTCAAGATGTTCCTTGTGATAAATGTTATGATATTGGTTTAGGGTTCACATGCTTTCATGCTACTTGTAACCTAGAATTGTGCTTACTAGGGTTTCGGCCATGACAAGTTTACAAGCTTAGGAAACCTAGAACCTAAACTAACCATGCTCATGATGTTCCTTATGGTATATGATATGATATTAGTTTAGGGTTCACATGCTTGTATGTTGATTATAACCAAATGTGATGCTTGAAAAGTTTCGGCCATGACATGTTTAATGACTTAGGAAGCTTGGAACCCAAACCAAACATGCTCAAGATGTTCGTTATGATATATGTTATGATATTTATTTAGGGTCCCCATGCTTTCATGCTACTTGTAACCTAGAAACATGCTTGCTAGGTTTCGGCCATGACAAGAATAAAGGCTTAACTTAGAACCCATGTTAAACATGCTCATGATGTTCCTTATGATATATGATATGATAATGATTTAGGGTCCATATGCTTTTATGGTGCTTGTTAACCTAGTCAACAACTACATGTTTCGGCCACTTCATGATATTTGGGTTAGAGACCCAATTATGAAATTCTATGTTTCTCACATGCAATGCTTCATGATATGATAAGAATATGCTATGCTTCTATGAGCATTTATGTATGCTTATGACCTATGCATGATGATGACCCTTATGATTTGTTATGTGCCCAAATTCATGATGTGCTGTGTGCCCAATTATGCATGCGTTTATGATGTGCTATGTGCCCAATTTCATGATGTGCTGTGTGTCCAATTATGCATGCGATCATGATGTGTTGTGTGCCCAAATTCTAGATGTGTTGTGTTCCCAATTATGCATGCTTTATGTTATGCCTAAGAGTTGCTTCCCTATTAATTGGGACTAAGAGCACTCTTCATGATATGAAAGGAAATATAATATGCATGATATGATAAGAATTATGATATGTATGACATGCTACTTTACTTTTTATGGCTTGTACCAAGGGTGGGCTCCATAAGCGCCCCGGGGTCGATGGACTAAGAAACGGGCCTCGTTAGGGATGGACTCCTAAGTGCCCCTAGGTCGATGGACTAAGAAACGGGCCTAGTATGTATGCCTTGTAAGGTTCAAGACTTGCTACCTTGGACCTACATAGGACGCGCGCATTTATGTATGTGGTACAAGTCGGGGCCCTAATCATGTTGAGATTATGTTTAAGTATGTATATAATAAGTTTTCAAAAGACATGTCGCATATATTTTTCATGATACATGTTTTCGAAAGTCATCTCGCATGATACTTATGACTATGTTATGTTATGCTAGGATGCACTTTATGATTATGCCATGATATGCCATGATACTTATGATTATGTTATGTTATGCTAGGATGCACTTATGGTTCTTATCATAATATGCCATGATACCTTACGATTACGTTACGATATGATGCTTCTATACATGATATGATGAGTTGTCTTTATGCTTTATGTCTATGAATATGCTATGCTTTATGTCTTTATGTTATGCTTTACGATTTTTGTGAGTAGGAAGGATCTTACTGAGCCTTGTGTGCTCATAGCTTACTTTCCTTGTACCACAGATAAAGGCAAGGAATGGATGTACTAAGGGAGCAGCAGGAGGGGCAAGATGGATGTGTGTAGTAGTGGCTCGGCTAAAAGAGAAAGACCTGCTTTTATTTAAAAAGAATTATGCCTATGTCATTATTTCATGACTCTATAACATTTCACCATGCTTATTAGTATTATGGTTTAAATTCATGATAAACACGCCATGTGACCTTATGTGATAGGTAGTTAGTAATGATGATTTGAAAAGTAGAAGAAGAGTTTTTTTTTAAAAAAAAGGAAAAAAAATATACTATAAACAAGACTTCCACTGTGTTTAAGTAGAGAAGATTATTAACAAGCAAATAAGTAAGATAAGATAAGAAGAAAAAAGATAAGTAACCCCCGTCAGCTTGAGCAGGAAGGGGTGGGGCATTACACATGAAATTAAGTTTGAGCAACATACAAGCATAAGAATATCAAGCTAACTTCATATCATATCATAAGGTAAATCATGAGCATGTTAGATTTGATTTCTAAGTTTTCTTGGACCCTTAACCTCATCATGGCCAAAACCCTAAGGTAGGATGCATCTAGGTTCCAAGCAACAAGCAAGCATGAAAAACACTAAGAAAACTTCATACCATAGGAAAGTCATGAGCATGAAAGGTTAAATTTTACACTCTCCTAGACCTTTATTTCTATCATGGCCGAAACCCTAAAACCCCTAAGTGGCATGGATTTAGGTTCCAAGTAACATACAAGCTTGAAAAACACTAAGAAATCTTCATACCATATCATAAGGAATGTCATGTGTATGATAGATTAAATTTTAAACTCTCCTAGGCCTTCATTTCTATCATGGCCGAAACCTACTAGGCATAAATCTAGGTTACAAGCAACATAAAAACATTAGAATTCTAAACATAACTCATAACCTAAATTACATATCATGAGGGACATCGTGAGCATGTTTAGTTAGGTCTTAAGCTTCTCTAGGTCTTCTTTTCATGCCTTGGCCGAAAGTTCAAAGAACATGAATCTAAGTTCTAAGCAACGTACAAGCATAAGAACACTAAACTAATCTCCTATCATAGGGTATATATATCATAAGAAACATAGTGAGCATGTTTAGTTTAGGTCTTAAGCTTTCTTAAGTTTTTCTTTGTAGTTTGGTGGCCAAAAGTTTCATGAAGCAACCCTAGGTTTTAAGAAATCTAAACTCATGGAAAAACACATGAACAACTTGTACCACAGGTGAGGGGAAACTTACCTCTTCTTGCTTGTTTTTTTTTTTCTTAAAGAAGGTACCCTTGTGAAGAGGAAGAAGAAAGCTTCTCCTTCTAGTTTTCCCTTTTGCTTCTCTTGCTTGTAAGGAGTAGATCTTGAGGACTCCTTCTTATGAATTAGTTTTCTTAGGGAGAAAAACTTGGCTTGGATTCGAAAATGGGAGAGGGGAGAGTTTTGGGTCTCGGTGAAGGAGGAAAAAGGAGAATGAAGGAGGAGGAAGAAGAAGGAGGAAGAAGTAGCCAACCTTTCTTTCCCTTCTCTTCTCTCATTCCTATTTATTCTCAATGAGGAAAGAAAATGTCCCCATTCATCCTCTTGACTCCTCTATTCTCTCACCCTCTTCATTCCCACGAAAATAGAAAGAAGAAAAAGGCAACTTGCCTTTTTGTCTTTTGCTTGTTTCTTCTCTTAACCAAGAGGAAGAGGAGGAAAGCTACTTGACATTCTCTTGCTCCCTTACTTAATCATACTCTTACTTTTAACTATAATTCCCATTCTTTGCTAATCATATATCATTCATGGCTCTAGTGGTTATCATACCCATTTAGTTTTATCTATTGTGAGGGGTTCATGGTTCAAGCCTCAACTCCTCTCTTTTTATTACTTTTTGGTTCTATTTCTCTTTTCCTTTTATTCTAGAAAAGAAAACCCATATGTATAGCTAAAATATTTCATGGGTGTTACACTCATGACCACCTCTCATAAAACCATGACCCTTGTATGATCGAGAGGCTAGATCCATGACAACTGTACTACCCTCCAACTACCACTATATATAGAGTGACCAAGACTGATAGTTCGCTAAATAGTTATCTAACTGTATAGTATCAGAGTCCCTGACTACTCACATCTCTAACCCCCTAACTACTGTACTACCCTCCAGACACCACTACTCTCGAGTGTCCTAGGCGAATAGAGTATAACAATGAGCGACCAAGTGAGCACGATAAGACTAGCTCCACTCCTAGCTACCACTCTCCCACAGTGGCTGAATTGGTAGCTATAAATGACTGACAACTCTCCCAACCATAAGGGAGACTTTGGTTGTCAGCATACAGTACAATAATGGACATGATGTAAATAATCATGATATGAATACAATCATCATCAATGCAACAACTCAATCAGCCTAAATACCTCTAGTACAGGATCAATCAAACACCTATATCTATAGGTATAGATAGATCCAACAAGTATCTACTAAATACAATAAGTAGCAACACTAGACAAGTACACACCATACACATATGCACTCTACAATGTAGGCATAATCAACATGATTCCTCCACTATCACACCAAACACATATGATCACTAATATAGATATTATCAACATGATTCCTCCAATAGTACACATCAGACACGTGTGCACACATGGCATAGGTACAATCAACATGATTCATCTAATAATCACACCAAACACATGTGTTCACCCAATATACAAATGGATAGTCAACATGGTAACTCCTATAGCATATACCAAACATGTGAACACTCAACATCATATGTATAATCAGCATGTTAACTCAGTCAATAAGATATCTCTTACAGTACATACTCTACATGTGTATACACAACAGCGTATAGATATCAAAAGCCAAGACTATATATAAATACTCCTACAACATATACCAAATATGTGAACACTCAACATTATATGTATAATCAGCATGTTAACTCAATCAATAATATATCTCCTACAGTACATACTCTACATGTGTATACACAACAACGTATAGATATCAAAAGCCAAGACTATATATAAAATAACCAGATCATCTCTAAGGTCAAGCAGATAAGTATCAAGCAAGATAACAAATGAATAGATTTAGGGTAAAGCAACATAATCTATCAATCAAAATAACCATGGACTAAGTTCAAAAAACTATAGATGCCAAGGAAGAAATACCCGCCTTAATCTGATGATTGTGTTAAACAATGCCCACATTGAATTGCTCATCTCGAAAAGTAGATTGTGCTAAATGTATTCAAATCTGAGCACTTGTCATCGAATCATACTCTTGCATTTACATGTGTAATTTATCTAATTACATATGTTACAAATAGCTAAATCATATCCCAAAACAAGTAGCTATTCCCAAAACATTAATTAACCTTGGTTAATCCCCTTTACTGATCGAACCAAATCAAATCTCATCCCTCGTTTAATCCATGCCAATGATTGGATTACATTAGATCCTCAATTACCCTTTTTCATATCACAACTACATTGGATCCAAATAACCCTCGACATGCCACAACCACATTATTGAATTAGATATCCCTAACAATCCTATCATCAATTGGAATTAAATATCCATAAACCTTCCAACCTCAAATTAAAATAGGTTTATACATGATTCATCTACTAGAACTCACCAAATCAGTGTATTGTTTACTCATGGATGGAATGATTGCTACTAGAAAATCTGTGATCGGAGCTGTCGATCACCCATGCATAGGGATGGCCGGTGCTAGGTGAAGGTGCTTCCCTACAAATCAAATAATCCCAAATCAACATTGATAATAGATCAATCACTCAAACAATCTGCTAGGGTTAGTTGATTACCTCCAAGGTGATAGCAAGGTAGCTGCTACCCTAGATCCGTCAGTATGTGAAGGCGGCAAATTAGTCTCCCAACTCCATCTCCGGTCCTTGGCAACCACTGCTCCAAACCATGACATGCACAAAAAGAACCTAGAAATGGCATGGAATCGGGTGAGGGAAGAAGGGAGCTCGTGAGAGGGAGGGCATTGATAGATCGAAGCTAGGCAACCATTCCCCTCTTGGCCAAAGACCTGCATGCGCAGAGGAAGCAACTTGGAGGGAAACAGTGGCTGGACGGACTCAAGCAATCGATGGAGGAGAAGGGAGGCTCGGCCAGCGATGGGCTGGACAACGTCAATGTAGTCGAGAATTAATAGTGTTAGGGGTGGAGACATGATGAATAGAGCCATCAGGGAAGGAGGAGAGGAGAAGCAGCATTTAAAGGAAGCTAGGTAACTATAGCGGGATTTAATACTTAGGGTTTAATCGACATAACCCTAAGTTAACTCCTCAATCAACTCCCACTTGATGATTATTCTAAATAGAACTTCTCTGAGACCAATAGATTCGTCCTTCAAAATGTATCATACGACCTCTGTTTAAATCTTAAAAAAATCCTAAAAATCCCTATAAAATCTATATACATACAACATAACCTTCTTCCAACCATGGGGAAGCTGTCATACATCCTTTACCACCCGACATACTCTAACACTAGACATTCTCTGCCACCTCATCAAAGCGGAGGCTATGGGAGGTGGTATAAAAAGGAGGTTCTCTCTGTTGGCTAGGGGCTCAGGTACGTAAGGTCTCTCTATCGCAGTTCATCAATTGTTACTACTATTCAATTTCTTCTCCATTTCGCATGGCTATTGTTCTGACTTGAGCGTTGGAGTGTCAGCACCAATGACCCTAGTCCTGTGACTAACGTTTCCTTCTCCCAGTTCCTGTCTTTGTTGCATAGGTTCACTCAGTGTCACTTTACTTTAGCTCACAATCTTCACATAGTAAACATTCAAGCCACCACGATGCCACTGTTAGAGTGTATACTAAAAGCCTAGCTTTTATAAACATTTATTTTGAAATAAAGAATCGCATTGGTAAAAAATGTCTACATTTATATGCTAAGTGTAGTTGTTCAATTAATTTATATTGTAGACAACATGGTGTGTGGTGTCACACACAGAAGATCATGTTATCGGTTCTTTATAAATTATAAACAGTAGCTCACGACTAAGATGGATAGGAACAAACCATTGGAATAGTCGTAGTGTAATTTGGTATTAGTTTATCTTAACCATAAAATTACACTAGTACACTCTAAGTGTATTGAGCAGGACCATTTAAGGTAAGTTCTTTTTTGTGCTGACTTAATAAAAGAACAAGACCTTAGTTATTATGGAAGTGTGTGCTCTTAATCCTAATATAATAACAAGCACATATATTTAGTATTCATTTCTTTAACTTATCAATGGGTGAGATTTAGTTTGATAAATCAAAAGGCCCGATAAGTTGGGAAATGATATTACTTATAGTGTGTGTTGTTGATTATAGAAGGAAACTGTGTCCAAGTAATCTAGGTTGATAATGTCCCCAAGAGGAGCTCATAAAGATTGTCATGTTAAATCTTGCAGGTGGACTTAGTCCGACATGACAATAAGGTTGAGTGGTACTACTCTTGGACTAAGATATTAATTAAAGAGAGTTGTCAGTAACTCATTTAATTAGTGGACATTAGAAATCTTAAACATAGGGAGACTAACACACTCATAATAAAAAGGACCCCAAAATATAATTTGGGATTGGTGCGGTAGTTCAATAATAATTCTTTAGTGGTATGAATTATTATTGATGAAATTAAGTTGGGTGTTTGGGGCGAACAAGGGAAGCTTAATTTCATCGGGAGACCAAAACCAATTCCTCCTCTCGGAACCTATCATAGATTCTTGTATATAGAGAATTATACCAACCGCATACCCACTTCCTACCCACCCTTAGGTGGTCAGCCAAGTAAGCTTGGAGTCCAAGCTTGGGTCGGCCAAGCCAAGGGTTAAATCAAGTTGAGGGGGCCAGCCATAGCTTGGAGCCCAAGCTTGTTGTGGCCGGCCCTAATAAAATTAAAAGGATTTTATTTTAAAATATTTTCTTATATGGATATCATGGTATTAAAAGAGAGAGTTTAAAATTTAAATTTGTCCTTTTATAGCTTTCTACAAAAGATTAAGTGAAAGATTTGATATCTTTCCTTATTTGTAGTTAAAAGGAAGATTTTAATTTTTGTTAAAACTTTCCTTCTTTGTAACCATGTTCATGATTTAAAAGAGAGTTTTAAAATAAAATATTTCCTTTTATAAGTTTTTACAAAAGATTAAGAAAAGATTTGATATCTTTCCTTATTTGTAGATTGAAAGGAAGATTTTAATTTTAGAGAAAACTTTCCCTTTTGGAAATCATCCACATGTTTTAATAGAGAGATTTTAATTTATAAAATTTCCTTTTATAACCATCATGAAGGGAAAAATTATTAGAGAAATTTTTATTAAAAATTTTGGAAGCAAATTAGGAAGTTTTAATTCTTGTGTTATTAAAACTTTCCTTGCTTGGAGCTATGAGGTGGCCGACCATGATGATTTAAGAAAAGGAAATTGGTTTTAATCAATTAAATTTTTCTTTTTATGGTAAAAAAAATAAGGAAGTTTTTATTTAAATTTTTCTTATTTGCCAAGACCAAGGATTATAAAAGAGAGGGAGGGGTGCCTTCATGAGAGAGAACTCTATTCTATTTTCCTCTCCTCTCTTCCTTGGTGGTGGCTGGCCATAAGTTCCTTGCTCTTCTCCTTTTCTCTTCCTCCTGGGTGGTTGGCGACATTAACACAAGAGGAGTCCTTGGTGGCCAGTTCTAGCTAGGAGAAGAAGGAGAGAAAGGAGGCTTTGCTCTTGCATCCCTTGGAGCTTGAAGGTTGGTGGCCGAATCTTGCAAGAAGGAAGGTGTTGGTGGTTCTCATCTCGGTAGATCATTGCCCACACAACGTCTGAGATAAGAAGAGGAATACGATAGAAGATCAAAAGGTTATTGCTTACAAAGAAAGGTATAACTAGTAATTATTTTCCGCATCACACTAGTTTTCTTTGTATGAATTCGAAACACAAGAGGCTAGTGATTCTAGATTTTCAGATTAGATATTCGAAGTTGTGTTTCTTTTGTTTTGTTTTTTTGAATTTGTGATTCGATTGTTCCTTTTGGTTAAACCTAGAGTTATATAAGGAAATTAAATATTAGAATGATCCCATACCCAAGAAGGCCTAGTACCTCGCCATGCAGTCCTGGAAGCCAATTTTAGAAATTAATATTTAATTAAATTTATAACATAGGTGGATTTGGATCAATAATGTTAAGCATCGTTTGCGATCCAAGTCTAAACCATTTAGAACAGATAAGTTAAATTTGGAATCAATAATGTTAAGTTCCATTTGCAATTCCGAATTTAATTTCTAAAGAACACAATAGGTTGTTAGGAAAGGTTCAGGACTTGTACAAAATTTTTGTACAGTGGAACCGGTATGATCTTCCTAGGACCAACCAACAATTGGTATCAGAGCTAGGGTTTGCCTCTGTGTGTTTGGTTTTCAGTTTAATTATGCACATGTCATACATAATTTAGGCAGGATAATAGTAGGATATGCTAACTCTGTGGTTGTAGGCTCCAACTATTATGGCTTATGGTTATTGTGTGTGATTGGACCCTTGGACATGTCAAGGGCATTTTATTGTGTGCATGATTGTATTTAACTATTACAGCAGGAGCTGTATTAGCCCTAGGATTTTACATTTATATTCAATCTAGACTTGATGTACATTCCCTTGTGGAATATATGATCGATGTATGTAAAATTTTATTTTCTGTCGCGGATCGTATCCTTGCGAAGCGTGGTACTATTGAAGGACCAGAGGCACAGCGGAAAAGGAAGCTCGATGGACCCAACGACATGAACCCTAGGGCTCGCAGCACGCGAAGGACAGTGATGGAAAAAGTCATAATAGTTAGAAAATTAATTTTCATATTTATTGCTTTTATTTACTGTGATATGCGTGATGTATGCTTGCTAGGTTAAAATTCCTCACCTTAAATAACTAAGTGGGAGAGGGATTTTTAAATAAATTCCACGGTCTCCATTACTGGTTTGTAAGTGATGCAATAAGCTTGTGTGTTGGCTCTGAGTGCCTCCCTCCACAACGGATGGGTTTGTTGTGGATCACTAGATCAAACTTCCTTTATGAATGGTTATAGGAAATTATTTAGGAACGTGTGATCTTCTCCAACTGAAGGGGCACAATCCTATTTAATGGTCTAAGTATCAAGTAATGGTATACACTTAGACGCATTCAATAGTATCCTCCCTAACGGAGTCACTGCTATTGTTTTGCGTGACCAAAGGAAAAATAACTATTAATTTTATTTGTCATAAAGTTAGGATGACAAGATAATAAAATTAATGGGTAAGCCCCTCCTCTTACAAATGTTGAATTTGTATACGTCCACACTAACTTGACATGCAAAATTCATGGTGTTTTGAGGTGTTGGTAAATTTAAATAGTATTGTTTGAGAAATCAATATTATTTTAAATTTAGAGTCTTGACCAAAGTTTGTTTTATGATTCTTAGGATGACTTTCAACCCACTGGCCATTATACTGAAATAGAACAAACTTACTGGTCCCAATTACATAGATTGGAAAAGAAACCTGGACATTGTCCTAACTGCTGAAGGCTATAAGTTTGTACTATTGGAGGTCTGCCCTAATGTGCCTAATAGTGATTCTAGTGAAGAGGAGATTGAGGCTCATAAGAAATGGGTAAAAGCAGATGAGATGGCGCGGTGTTACATTTTGGTTTCAATGTCAAATGTGCTGTAACATCAACATCAGGATTTACCAATTGCTTATGACATGATGAATAATCTCAAAGAACTCTTCGGACACCAGAGTCGAGCTGCTAGGCAAGAGGCAATGAGAAAGTTAATGACAACCACCATGTCAGAGGGGACATCCGTAAGGGATCATATCATCAAGATGATGGCTTATCTGAATGAAATACAGATCCTTGAAGCAGAAATCGATGGGAAAACCCAGGTCGATATTATTCTCCAAACGCTACCTAGAAGTTTTGAGCAGTTCCACCTGAACTATAACATGAACAAAAGGGAGTATACGTTGGCGGAACTTCTGACAGAACTTCAGGCAGTAAAAGGAATACTTCGTCATAGTTCTTAAATTCACTTTGCTGAAAATGTTTCCTCTTCTAAGTCGAACGGCAAGAAGAAGAAGAAACAAGCTGGCTCAGTAAAGAAGGTGAATAGATCTCTAGGTACTAGACCTAAAGATGGAATGAAGAAGCCAAAGGGCAAGTGCTTCATTTGCAAGCAAACTAGACATTGGAAGGTGGACTATCCTCGTAAGAGAGAAAATAATAAAGGTATATCTTATTCTCTTGTAGTTGAAATATGTTTAGCGGTGTTATCTACCAGCACCTGGTGTGTAGATACAGGAGCCACTGATCATTTCTACAACTCTTTACAGGGGTTCCAGGAAACTCGACGACTATGTGAAGGAGAGATAACTGTCTACATGGACAATGCTACGAAAGTGACAACTATTGCAGTGGGAGACATCTACTTATCTTTTGATAGGAATAGAAGTTTGGTTTTAAGAAATTGTCTTTATGTACCCAGTTTCAGAAAGAATTTAATTCCAGTTTCTAAACTGTATTTGGATGGATATTCTGTTTCTTTTAATAACAATGTGGTTATAAAGAGAAATAGGGTTATTATCTATTCTGGTGCATTGGTTGGTAATTTATATACTCTAAATCCAATTTCTCCCACAAAGCAACAAATGGAAATTAATAACACATCTTCTAACTCTAATAAGAGAAAAGAACCTTCGAAAATGAACCAAACTTATCTATGGCATCTAAAGCTTGGTCATATTAACTTGAGTAGGATTTAAAGGCTAATAGCCGATGGACTCTTGGGTTCATTAGTGTTGGAAAACTTTCCAACGTGTGAATCCTACTTGGAAGGTAAAATGACCAAGAGACCTTTTAAGGCCAAGGGGTATAGAGCCAAAAATGTGTTAGAACTGGTTCATTCTGATTTGTGTGGTCCTATGTCTATCCAGGCAAGAGGTGGTTATGAATATTTTGTCTCTTTCATAGACGATTATTCAAGATACGGATACATTTACTTGATGTGTCGTAAGTCTGAATACTTTGATAAGTTCAAAGAATATAGGGCTGATGTTGAGAAACGTCTTGTAAAAGTATCAAGACACTATGGTCTGACCGTGGTGGCGAATACCTCTTTGGAGAGTTTAGGAATTACTTATCAGAAGCCGGGATCCAATCCCAATTGTTTGCACCTGGTACAACCCAACAGAATGGTGTGGCAGAATGAAGGAATAGGACTCTTATGGAAATGGTTAGTGTTGGGATCCTTCGTACTCGGCTAGAGAGGGGGGGGGGTGTGAATAGCCGCCCCAAATCGATCGCGTTTCTTCCTACAATTCGTTAGCGCAGCGGAAAAACAAACAAGGAAACGAAAACAAGAAGATCAAACCTCAACGCGTCGATGTAACGAGGTTCGGAGATGATACTCCTACTCCTCGGCGTGTCCGTAAGGTGGACGAAGCCTCTCAATCCGTCGGTGGATGAGTCCCCGGAGAACCGGCTAATAATATACTCCTTGTGGGTGGAGAAACCTCACCACAATCTTTTGCAACAGCAAACAAAGGAGTACAACAATAGAGACAACAAACAAGAACAATAGAAATTGTAAAACACTTGCTTGCCTCTTGTTGTCGACTGGAACCTTGATGAAGCAGCAGCTTCTCAGATCCAGCAGCTAGAACACCAGCAGGAAACTCACGCAGAGCTTCAGCAGCGATGAGAGCTCAGCAAAGCTCAAGAGCACACCAGCAGCTCAGTAGTCGAAGAGCAGAAGCTCAAGAAGAAAGGAAGTCTTCGCCCTGTAGAAGCCCTCAGCCCCTTTATACCTGCGAAGGAGAAACAGCGAAGAAACTAGCCGTTGCGTCGCAACGGCTAGAACTCTGATCGGTCATGGACCGATCAGACTAGGCCGATCGGTCCCCGCATCGATCACCTCATGCGTACTACGTCGATGCGTGGACCGATCAGATACCGGATCGGTCCACGCACCGATCCTAACTCGCCGTGCTTCCGCGACATCGTCTCTGATCGGTCCCCGCATCGATCAGATATGGCCCGATGCGTGGACCGATCACCGCTTTCTTTCGCCTGTTGCTGGCGATCGGCCACCGATCGACAAGAATCAACAGAGCTTGATATCGATCGGTCATCGACCGATCGAGAAAAACAGTATCCTGGATCGGTCGGTGACCGATCCGAGCTTGGTTTTGCCCAAACCAAGTCCCAAGACTTCAAACCAATATCCGGTCAACCTTGACCTATTGGTACTTCATCCCTAGCATCTGGTCACTCCTTTGACCTGCTAGAACTCCCTGCCAAGTGTCCGGTCAATCCCTTTGACCTACTTGGACTTTCCTCAACACCAGATGTCCGATCATCCCTGATCCATCTGGATTTTCCCTTGCCTGGCTTCACTCACCAGGACTTTCACCTGGCTTCACTCACCAGGATTTCCACACTGCCTAACATCCCAGTTAGGACTTTCTCCCTGCCTGGCTTCACTCACCAGGACTTTCCCACTGCCTGGCTTCACTCACCAGGACTTTCCACACTGCCTAACATCCCAGTTAGGACTTTCCCATTCACCTAGCTTCACTCACTAGGATTTTCACCTGGCTTCACTCACCAGGATTTTCCCGAATGCCTGGCTTCACTCACCAGGACTTTCACCTTCACCTAGCTTCACTCACTAGGATTTTCACCTGGATTCACTCACCAGGATTTCCCGACTGCCTGGCTTCACTCACCAGGACTTTTCCCCGTGCCAAGTCTCCATACTTGGACTTTTCACGTGCCAAGCTCCCTGCTTGGACTTTTCCAGTGCCAAGTCTCCATACTTGGACTTTTCCAGTGCCAAGCTCCCTGCTTGGACTTTTCCAGTGCCAAGCTCCCTGCTTGGACTTTTCCGTGCCAAGTCTTCATACTTGGACTTTTCCTGAATCAGGTCAACCAGGTCAACCTTGACCTACGGTTGCACCAATAATCTCCCAAACATCTATTCTTGTCCCACATCAAGAATAGAACTCTCTCACGAGTGTCAAACATCAACATGCAACACAACTAGGTCAACCTTGACCTAAGGTTGCACCGACAATCTTCCCAAGTCAAACATCAAAATACAACTCGAGTCACGTCAACTCGAGTCGGGTCAACCTTGACCTAAGGTTGCACCAACAATCTCCCCCTTTTTGATGTTTGACAAAACCATAATCAAGTTAGGTTAACCCGATAACCTAACTTAGGTTTTCAATCATCTTTCAATGTCCAATGTTCTTTCCTTGAACATTCTCTGGACATTCTCCCCTTAGGTTAACCCGATAACCTAACTTGGGTTCTCCAATAATTCTCCCCCTTTTTGACATACATCAAAAAGAATTCCAATGTTCTTCCTTGAACATTCCTTGACATTCTTTCCCTAGCTTAGGTTAACCCGATAACCTAACTTGGGTTCTCCAATAATTCTCCAATGAACACTCTCCCCTTTTTGACACACATCAAAAAGAAAAAGGAGAGTATCAAGGTCAAGAATTTCTTCCTAATGAAAGTCCCATACCTTTCATTGAAACTCTTAATTTCCCCCTTGATACTAAACTCAACAATCAATTTAGTGATAATCCCATATCACTAATCCTCAAAAGTCTTAAGGAGTACAAACTCCCCCTAAAAGTCAACTCCTCTTGACAATTAGGTAAAACTCCCCCTAAAGGTCAACTCCCCCTTGACCATTGCACCAACAATGTCTTTGTGAGTTCCAAACCTTTAGAAATTCATAAAACCCAACTTCTAGCTGAACTTTCAGACAACAGACTGAAATCAGGCAAGTTGGCACGCCCTGATCGGTCACCGGACCGATCAGGACTCCTCTGGATCGGTCCAGTGACCGATCCACAACTGCTTGGACCGATCAGACTCCCTTCTGATCGGTCCACAACCTCTGATTTCTGTTTCTGAATTTCCTTCCGAAATTCAGAAACCTCTAGAAAATCACAGAAAATTCGAAAAATTATGAAATTTTGAGGATACATTCCTCATAACATATACTATCATGGAAAAATAGTTTTAGATGAAAATAGTTTCCATTTTCAAATCTTGATACAAAATTCGAAAACTTTGAAATAGTTCAAAGTTAACTCAACTTTGTATCACAATGTTCAATGATGAATGCTATCACTAGAAAAGCTTCATCAAGGTTTTTTTTTTTTTTTCAAATCAATTTTAAAACGCTTTTAAAACCATTTGAATTTAG
Source organism: Zingiber officinale (assembly GCF_018446385.1). NCBI lineage: Eukaryota > Viridiplantae > Streptophyta > Magnoliopsida > Zingiberales > Zingiberaceae > Zingiber > Zingiber officinale. Next base: position 70,774,075 of record NC_055987.1, on the reverse strand, counting down.
GACCATAATCTTAGGGCTAGATGTACATGACTTGTACACAAGCTTTCCCTATGATCCTTAATTTCTTGAATTAGGGTCATCTAGGTACAAGAACTATGCACCTTGATCCTAACTCATGATCCTAATATCTCACACACATTTAAAGTGTATCAACACACATCCAAGTCAATTTTGATGTGAGATATGGGTTTAGGTATCTTAGACTAAGGTCTCATGTATTTTCTAAACACAAATTTGATCTCAATATCAAAGTGTGTTTTTCATCCTTAAATCAATTCAATTGATTACTAATGCAAGAGATGATGACATGGCATAAAATGGTATCATCAATGAAAACATGTGCCAATGTCATGATGTCATGGCATAAAGTTTGAAACGAAACTAACACATGACATATAGATAACCTAAGCATTATCATGACATTTCAAATGATAATAAAATAAATATGATGTCATGGCATGGCATATGGCAACCAATCATGGCAAGTTAGCACAAATAAAATACCTAAATCCCTATCTAAGTATCCTTAGCCTTAGCTAACTTAAAATCTAACCCTAGATTGCCCATATATCCCTAAGAGAAAACCAAAATCCCAATTATGGTATTTCTCTAGGTTTTCCTCAAATTGTGCCACTTAAGATTAAAAATGATATTTCCACCATTAGGCACATTTAGCTCTTCAAAGGAGTAAATGATAATTCCATTTCATTTTCAAAAGTTCTCAAAACCTTGAAAATGCTCCTTGAGTGTCAATTTCCTCAAAGTTGGGTTAACTACCCTTCTTATTGGAGTTGACACTCTCTAACCCATTTATGGGGTAGAGAAGATGCTCCTAGGAACCCAATACCTATTTGAGCTCATTGGGTTCACTAAATATTCACTAGGGATAACTTCCCTAGCAACCCTCCTAATGAGCCTCTTAGGCTTTAAAGCCTTGGTCATTTGGGTCTCATCAAGGTCAACTATAGGGGTGACTCCCCTTGTGACCTTGGTAATGGTCTTCCTAGCCCTAGGTTTTGTTCCATAATCAAATGGAACATTGTGGTAAGTGGGCTTCACCATTTGGGACTTAGGTTTGTGACCCAAACCTTTCTTGTCCTTGGACTTGGGTTTTTGACTCTTAAACCCTAGAGATGACTTCTCCATGTTTTTAAGAGCCTTTTCCAAAGTATCAAGTCTTGACCTCAAGACTTGATTCTCCTTCTCTAATACCTCAATTTTTGATTTGTCATTTTTCTTTGAGGCATTCCTAGGCATGTGTCTAGTTGATTTGGGATTCCTACCTAGGTTCTCCTTAACCTTAGATGAGGTAATTCTAGGGTTGGCTTTCCTAGTGTTATCCTTATCTAGGCTCACATGTTTGGCACCTAAGCACATGTATTGATTCCTAAGGTTATCATGCTTGTTATTATCGACAAGTGCAATAAAATTCCTAGCATGCATTTTATTAGAGTTGCAAAAATGAACCTTAGAGGTTACCTTAGGGTTTGCCTTAGCTCCCCCTATCGATGTGCCCGGTCTCTTGCCCTTGTGAGGTTGCCTCCCCCTCGGACAATGACTCCTATAGTGTCCCCTTTGCTTGCATTGGAAGCACACGATGTGCTCCTTGCCCTTGCGTTTCGGGACTCCGGCTTCCTTGAGCTTTGGCGCCGGTGGAGTCTTTCTTACCCTCTTTGGACACTTACTCTTGTAATGTCCAAATTCCCTACACTCGAAGCACATTATGTGTAATTTGCTAGAAATTAAAATGCTTGAGTTACCTAGGGTTGAGGATGGATGAACGCTCTCATCTTCATCCCTTCCGGAGGTAGAAGCTTCTTCTTCTTGCTCCGATCTTGAAGAGGAACTCTCCTCCTCTTCTTCTTTAGATGTTGAGTGGCCCTCAACTTCTAAATCTTCTCCTCCATGATGTGAGCTACTTGGCTCACTTAGCTCCTCTTCATGGCTTGAATTTGAGCTTCCCTCATGGAACTTGGCCAAGTTATCCCATAATTCCTTGGCATTGTTGTAACCTATCTTACACAAGATGTTAGTAGGCAATGAAAATTCAATTATTCTCGTTACCTCTTCGTTGATTTCGGATTTGTGAATTTGTTCTCTTGTCCACTCCTTCTTCTCAAGTGGTTTTCCTTCCTTATCCACCGGAGGAGTAAAACCTTCTTGTACACAAAACCAATTCATTATGTTAGTCATAAGAAAGTACTTCATCCTTACCTTCCAATACGCGAAGTCGCCGCATTCGTAGAAGGGTGGAATGGTGATGTCTTCTCCATAGAGATCCATCTCTAGCCCGTGCTCCCCCGGGTGTTGATCCGTCGAAGAGCGGCCTCGCTCTGATACCACTTGTTGGGATCCTTCGTACTCGGCTAGAGAGGGGGGGGTGTGAATAGCCGCCTCAAATCGATCGCGTTTCTTCCTACAATTCGTTAGCGCAGCGGAAAAACAAACAAGGAAACGAAAACAAGAAGATCAAACCTCAACGCGTCGATGTAACGAGGTTCGGAGATGATACTCCTACTCCTCGGCGTGTCCGTAAGGTGGACGAAGCCTCTCAATCCGTCGGTGGATGAGTCCCCGGAGAACCGGCTAATAATATACTCCTTGTGGGTGGAGAAACCTCACCACAATCTTTTGCAACAGCAAACAAAGGAGTACAACAATAGAGACAACAAACAAGAACAATAGAAATTGTAAAACACTTGCTTGCCTCTTGTTGTCGACTGGAACCTTGATGAAGCAGCAGCTTCTCAGATCCAGCAGCTAGAACACCAGCAGGAAACTCACGCAGAGCTTCAGCAGCGATGAGAGCTCAGCAAAGCTCAAGAGCACACCAGCAGCTCAGTAGTCGAAGAGCAGAAGCTCAAGAAGAAAGGAAGTCCTCGCCCTGTAGAAGCCCTCAGCCCCTTTATACCTGCGAAGGAGAAACAGCGAAGAAACTAGCCGTTGCGTCGCAACGGCTAGAACTCTGATCGGTCTACGGACCGATCAGGACCTGTGCTGATCGGTCCCCAGACCGATCAGTCAGTGCACAGAGCCTACTGTGCGTACTCTGATCGGTCTGTGGACCGATCAGGACACAGCTGGATCGGTCCACAGACCGATCCTAACTCTGGCTGTGCTTCCGCGACATCGTCTCCTGATCGGTCCCCAGACCGATCAGGACATGGCCTGATCGGTCTGTGGACCGATCAGCCTGCCTTTCTTTTCGCCTCTGTTCGCTTGCTGATCGGTCACCAGACCGATCAGTAACCGAACAGAGAGCTTCTGTTCGGTATCTCAGAGCAAACAAGGTATCACTGGATCGGTCTGGTGATCGATCCAGAGCTTGGTTTTTGCCCAAACCAAGTCCCAAGACTTCCAAACCAATATCCGGTCAACCTTGACCTATTGGTACTTCATCCCTAGCATCTGGTCACTCCCTTGACCTGCTAGAACTCCCTGCCAAGTATCCGGTCAATCCCTTTGACCTACTTGGACTTTCCAACACCAGAAGTCCGATCATCCCTGATCCATCTGGATTTTCCCTTGCCTGGCTTCACTCACCAGGACTTTCACCTGGCTTCACTCACCAGGATTTCCACACTGCCTAACATCCCAGTTAGGACTTTCTCACTGCCTGGCTTCACTCACCAGGACTTTCCCACTGCCTGGCTTCACTCACCAGGACTTTCCACACTGCCTAACATCCCAGTTAGGACTTTCCCATTCACCTAGCTTCACTCACTAGGATTTTCACCTGGCTTCACTCACCAGGATTTTCCCGAATGCCTGGCTTCACTCACCAGGACTTTCACCTTCACCTAGCTTCACTCACTAGGATTTTCACCTGGATTCACTCACCAGGATTTCCCGACTGCCTAGCATCACTCACGGAGACTTTTCCGTGCACTCCCGTGCGTCTTCCCGTGCCAAGTCTCCATACTTGGACTTTTCACGTGCCAAGCTCCCTGCTTGGACTTTTCCAGTGCCAAGTCTCCATACTTGGACTTTTCCAGTGCCAAGCTCCCTGCTTGGACTTTTCCAGTGCCAAGCTCCCTGCTTGGACTTTTCCGTGCCAAGTCTTCATACTTGGACTTTTCCCGAATCAGGTCAACCAGGTCAACCTTGACCTACGGTTGCACCAATAATCTCCCAAACATCTATTCTTGTCCCACATCAAGAATAGAACTCTCTCACGAGTGTCAAACATCAACATGCAACACAACTAGGTCAACCTTGACCTAAGGTTGCACCGACAATCTTCCCAAGTCAAACATCAAAATACAACTCGAGTCACGTCAACTCGAGTCGGGTCAACCAGGTCAACCTTGACCTAAGGTTGCACCAACAGTTAGATCGATGATGAGTTATTCATAATTACAAAAGTCATTTTGGGGATATGCTTTGGAAACAGCAGTGTACATTCTGAATATGGTACCTTCTAAAACAGTTCCTTCTACTCTCATGGAATTGTGGAATGAGCCTAAGCCTAGTCTGAGTCATATCCGGATATGGGGTAGTCCAGCACATGTACTGAAGGGTGATACTGACAAGTTGGAATCACGTACAGAAGTTTGTCTGTTTGTGGGATATCCTAAGGGAACGAAAGGTGATTTGTTTTATAATCCTAAAAATCAGAAGATCATTGTTATCACCAATGCTCGATTTCTAGAAGAAGATTATGTAATGAACCATAAGCCCATAAGTGAAATTGTTCTAGAAGAAATTAGAGACGACACATCTACTTTAGTACCAACAGTACAAGATGAAGTACCACATGAAACTGCAACACGTGTCATAAATGATGCACAGTTATAGACAATACCTCGTCGTAGTGGGGAGGGTTGTGAGGCAACTTGAGAGATTCATGTTTTTGGGAGAATCTTCAGATTTGATCCTTGGTAAACATGAACCTGATCCCCGGATATATGACGAAGCACTCCAAGATAAAGATGCAGTATCTTGGCAAAAGACAATGAATTCTGAAATAGGATCTATGTATTCTAATAAGGTCTGGGAGCTTGTAGAACCACCAAATGGTGTAAAAGTCGTTGGGTGCAAGTGGATCTACAAAAGGAAAAGAGGGACAGACGGGAAGGTAAAAACCTTCAAAGCAAGGCTTGTTGCGAAAGGGTACACTCAGAAAGAGGGAATCGATTATGAGAAAATTTTTTCACCGGTAGCCATGCTTAAGTCTATTTGGATACTCTTATCTGTTACCGCTCATATGGATTATAAGGTTTGACAAATGGATGTCAAGACAACTTTCCTTAATGGAAGTCTTGAAGAAAACATCCATATAAAGCAACCAGAGGGGTTTATTGAAAAAGGCAAAGAGCATCTAGTGTGCAAGCTTAATCGGTCCATTTATGGACTGAAGCAAGCTTTAAGATCTTGGAACATCTGGTTTAATGAAGTAATCCAGTCATATGGATTTATTCAGTGTCCGGATGAGTCTTGTGTATACAAGAAGTGTAATGAAAATGTGGTGGTATTTCTTGTACTATATGTAGATGACATTTTGTTAATTGGCAACAATGTCAAAGTGTTATCGGACGTAAGGGTATGGTTGTCTAAACAATTCTATATGAAGGACTTAGGAGAATGTGCACACATTCTTGGGATCAAAGTCATAAGGGATCTCAAGAAAAGGATGTTGTGCTTATCTCAAGCTTCATATATAGATACAATCCTTACTCGTTTTAGCATGCAAAACTCCAAGAAAGGTTTCTTACCTTTTCGGCATGGAGTAACTTTATCTAAAGAGATGTCTCCAAAGACATCAAAGGAGATAGAGGACATGAAGGCAGTTCCTTATGCTTCGATTGTGGGAAGCCTAATGTATGCAATGCTGTGTACGAGACCGGATATCTGTTTTTTCATAGGCATGGTTAACAGATATCAAAGTAACCCTGGACAAGGACATTGGACTGCTGTAAAGCATATATTGAAGTACCTAAGAAGGACTAGAGATTATATGCTAGTTTACCAAGCAGATGATTTGCTCCTTGTGGGTTACACGGATTCAGACTTCCAATCAGATAGGGACAATAGTAAGTCTACACCAGGCTATGTGTTTACTTTAGGAGGTGGAGCCATTGCATGGAGGAGTGTTAAGCAGAAATGTGTTTCAGACTCAACCATGGAAGGTGAGTATGTGACAGCCTCTGAGGCAGCCAAAGAAGTTGTATGGCTTAGGAACTTCCTAATGGATTTAGATATGATTCCTGGTTTGCCCAAAATCATTACAATTTATTGTGATAATAGCGGTGTAGTTGCAAACTCGAAGGAACCACGAGCCCATAAGGCGAGTAAACATATAGAGCGCAAGTACCACCTGATACAAGACATCGTCAATCGAGGAGAAGTTGTTGTTGCCAAGATTGCATCAGCAGATAACCTGTCAGATCCTTTCACTAAGGCCCTTCCGGCGAAAGCATTTAATTGGCATGTGGAGGGGATGGGAATCAGATGTATGGTAGCAGATATGACAACTTAGTCTTTTAGTATAAGTGGGAGATTGTTAGAGTGTATACTAAAAGCCTAGCTTTTGTAAACATTTATTTTGAAATAAAGAATCACATTGGTAAAAAAATGTCTACATTTATATGCTAAGTGTAGTTGTTCAATTAATTTATATTGTAGATAACATGGTGTGTGGTGTCACACATAGAAGATCATGTTATCGGTTCTTTATAAATTTTAAATAGTAGCTCACGACTAAGATGGATAGGAACAAACCATTAGAATAGTCATAGTGTAATTTGGTATTAGTTTATCTTAACTATAAAATTACACTAGTACACTCTGAGTGTATTGAGCAGGATCATTTAAGGTAAGTTCTTTTTGTGCTGACTTAATAAAAGAACAAGACCTTAGTTATTATGGAAGTGTGTGCTCTTAATCCTAATATAATAACAAGCACATATATTTAGTATTTATTTCTTTAACTTATCAATGGGTGAGATTTAGTTTGATAAATCAAAAAGTCCGATAAGTTGGGAAATGATATTACTTATAGTGTGTGTTGTTGATTATAGAAAGAAACTGTCTCCTATTAATCTAGGTTGATAATGTCCCCAAGAGGAGCTTATAAGGATTTTCATGTTAAACCCTGCAGGTGGACTTAATCCGACATGACAATAAGGTTGAGTGGTACAACTCTTGGACTAAGATATTAATTAAAGAGAGTCGTCAGTAACTCATTTAATTAGTGGACATTCAAAATCTTAAACACAGGGAGACTAACACACTCATAATAAAAAGGAGGCCAAAATGTAATTTGGGATTAGTGCGGTAGTTCAATAATAATTCTTTAATGATATTTATTATTATTGATGAAATTAAGTTGGGTGTTTGGGGCGAACACAAGAAGCTTAATTTTATCGGGAGACCAGAACCAATTCTGTTGGTGCGGGAAGCATCCGACGATCGAACCTAAGTTTTGATAATGGCAAAGGATTCAAAGTTAAGGTGCTTTGTTATCTGACAGCTTTTGCTGAGTGTTTCAGGAAAGTCCTAACTGCGGTTAGGCAAGGTAAAACCCTAGGGGGTGGTAACCCTAGGTCATAGGGGGTGGTAACCCTATGCGGAAAGTCTTGGCAGGTCGATGGCTTCAGGCAAAAGTTCTAGGGGGTGGTAACCCTAGGTGGAAAGTCCTGGTGTCGCGAACCAGGTGAAAGTCTGAACTGGCCGGTGAAGCGGATGTTCAGCAGAAAGTCCAGAAGCATCGAGTGCCGAGCAAAAGTCCAGTCAATCTGGAGGATCGTACTGGCAACAGGTAAATCTCCTGAGTGGAGTAGGTGAGGACGCGTTCCCCGTAGAGGAAACAGTAGGCGTCGGGTCGACCTAGGGTTTCCGGTGGGAAACCTGAAGTCAGACTCGGACAGTCAAGAGACTGTTAAATATTTCAATAGTTATTATTTTTGTGCTAACTTTGTGCTGCAGGGTATTTTTGGGATTAACATATCTTGCAGGGACCAAAGTACAAAAAAGACCTCGGATGAACAGTGCCGAGGCGCCTCCATGGAGCTTGGAGGCGCCTCGGGTGCAAGCCAGGAAAAGGCCAGCGCAACAGACTGGAGGCGCCTTGAATGGAGTTCAAGGCGCCTTGGACCGGAGGTTGAAGGCGCCTTGGATAGGCTGAAGGTGCCTTGAACCAGATAGAGTTCGACCAGGTCCGTGCTGATCCACGCGGGTGACTCGGCTCGTTCAAGGCGCCTTGGTGAATAGTATAAGGTACCTTGAACCCCCTTTATAAGGGGTCTCGACCAGCAGCTTCAAACATCAACTTTCAAGTGAACTATCTGCTACAAGCTGCCTGCGAGACGATCCCGAAGTGCTGCAACGATACCCCGACAACCCGGAGCTTCAGATTTAGTCCTTTGTTGTCGGTATAATCTTTACTGCTTTGAATTGTAATTAGTTTGTAATAGTTTTTACGAGCTTATAGTTGTTGCCCACGGAAAGCGATCAAGGATCACGGGCCTTCGAGTAGGAGTCGATCAAGGCTCCGAACGAAGTAAATCCTCCTGTCTCTGTGTGCTTGCTTTCTTATTTTCCGCTGCGTTTTAATTACTCGAGTGTTTTCCGAAAAACGAAATAGCCGCGAGCGCTATTCACCCCCCCTCTAGCGCGTCTCGATCCAACAATTGGTATCAGAGCGGGGTCGTTTTGAATTGGTGCAACCACCTTTCAAAACAAATTTTTCGCAGTTTTTTTTCCGTTTTCGGAGTCGAATTAGAATTTAGCCTTATAGCTATATTCTAATTTTTGTTTCCCTCGAATCGACTTTTGCTCGAAGTAGGTGCAACACCACTCGAGTTCGTTTTTATTATTCTTTATTCCAGCACTACTAATCCAAGACTTAGTCTTGGAACATATTCTGTTGTTTTCTTTTGTTACATATTATAAATGGCCCAACAAGAGGGTTTCAGCACTATACGTCCCCCGCTATTCTCCGGAGAGGATTTTGGCTACTGGAAGGGAAGAATGGAAACGTATCTAAAGATACAATTCGAAACGTGGATGATCATAAAGACGGGACTGAAACTGGCAACAAAACTACACCCTGCGAGAAGTGGGACGCTTCTCTAATAAAAAAGGTGGAAGCCGACGCCAAAGCTACCTGCACCCTCCAGTGTGGTCTTACCAAGGAAGAACTCAACAGAGTTGGCCCGTTCTCCTCTGCAAAGGAGCTCTGGGAAAAGCTCATCGAACTCCATGAAGGCACTGACGACACCAAGGTAAGTAAAAGAGATCTTTAACTTAATAAATTATATAATCTAAAAATGCAGGAAGGCGAAACGGCGAGTTCTCTTCACGCGAGAATACAAGACATCCTTAACTCTCTTCACAGAATTGGCCAGAAGATAGAAAATCGGGACGTAATAAGGTATGCACTAAACTCGTTTCCAAGGAATACATTGTGGGCATCAATGGTAGATGCCTACAAAGTTTCCAAGGATTTATCTTCTTTAAAACTAGATGAACTTTTTAGTGAATTTGAAGTTCATGAGCAGACTAATGCACAGCCAACCGAGAAAGGTATTGTGTTGGTTGCAGGTACAAGCCGAACCCGGGAACCGAGACCACGACGGAGAACCGAACCAGCATCGGAAGCTGAACCAGACTCTGACGATGAAGAAGGTGACATTACAACCGAGCTTGTAAACCTCGTGAAGAAGCTCTACAAGACGAAAGGATTCGACAAAAGAGATCTAAAGAAGGCAGTAAAATCAAAGGAAGGCCCACAAAATACAAAGATGAAGTTTGAAGTTACATGCTACGGGTGTAATCAAAAGGGGCACATCAAATCCAACTGCCCTAACCTGAAGGAGGTCAAAAAGCAAAGAAGGAAAAAGGTCCTTAAGGCAACATGGGGCGAATCTTCATTGGAGGATGACGACGACGAGCTCGAACAAACGAGTCTACTCGCATTAATGGCCCGGGACCAAGTCGTCGAATACGGATGTGAGAGCGAGTCTGAGGCAGAGTCCGAGCAAAGCCACGGATCCGTATCCGTTTCCGAAGGACTAGACCCCGCTGTAAGTATCTCCCGGTTGAACATTTTAGTTAGCTACTTATTGCGCAAATTAGCTAAGTCAAACCTGAAAGTTAAGTCACTTCTAAAGGAACTAAATGTCCTTAAAGAAGTGGCTGACACCAACCCTCACTTGACCAGAGTCAGACTGAATTTCCAACTCAAGTTCAAAAACTTGAGGAAGAAAATTCAACTCTAACAAATCAGGTTAAAGATTTAGAAAATACCTTAGAACGGTTTACTTTGGGCTCCAAGAATTTGGACTTGATTCTTGGGATACAAAGAGCCGTCTACAACAGAACTGGGCTGGGATACAAAAGTAAATATAGATCTTATTTATCATTAATAAACAAACAAAGTATTAAATCAGTCCAAGCATGGGTCTCCAAGTCTAACTTGGTCAATCAAGTTGGACTTGGCCAATACTGGGTTCCGAAGGATCAAATATACTACCTCGATAGACCATATCGAGGCCATGATCCAGGGGGAGCAAAAAGAAAAACAATCCTAAAAATTTAAAATTCTAAATTCAAAATTTAAAATTAAATTCAAAATTCAAAATTAAAATTAAAATTCAAAATTCGAAATTGAAATTAAAATTCTAAATTCAAAATTTAAAATTAAATTCAAAATTAAATTCTAAATTCAAAATTAAATTCAAAATTCAAAATTAAATTATAAATTCAAAATTAAAATTAAATTATAAATTCAAAATTAAAATTAAATTATAAATTCAAAATTAAAATTATAATTCAAAATTCGAAATTGAAATTAAAATTCTAAATTCAAATTTTAAAATTAAATTCAAAATTCAAAATTAAATTATAAATTCAAAATTCGAAATTGAAATTAAATTCAAAATTCAAAATTAAATTATAAATTCAAAATTAAAATCAAAATTCAAAATTCGAAATTGAAATTAAAATTAACTTCAAATTAAATTCAAGACTTGAAATTAAAACTCAAAATAAAGATGGAGGATCCAGACTCGCTGGCACCCCCAACTAAACTACCCGGCAGGGTAACTGAACCTAATCTACCCGAAGTGGGTAAAACAAGAGTAGATTACTCGGCAGGGTAATTAAGGTTAGATTAAAAGGCAAGGATTAACTTGACCCACAGTACTAGTGAAGTTTTTGGATGATAGTACGTTAGGGAAACTTGGGCATCGCATGTCTAGGAAGATATGGCTTCGACCTGGTGTATTTGGCCAAGTGGAACTGACCGAAGCTACCCTTAAATGGATCCTAACTAGTTAGACCAAGGTTTAGTACTAAGCTCAATGGGTAGGACTATTTGGAAAACCTCGAAGGCATGGTTACTTTAATGAGTTCCTTGTGACTCACCATAGCCCAGAAGTTTATCCAAAGAATGCTTACTTGTTGAACCCAAAGCTAAACCTGAATCTAACACAAAGTTAACCCAAACCTTAAAATTGAATTATAATTCATCTCACAACAATTATAGGTTTACCTGATTGAAAATTTAGATCGGGTGAGATGACTAAGAAATTAAAACTAAAATTAACTTAAATCAAGTTAATTCAAAATTAATTTCAAAATCTTTAAAACTTAATCATTTCAAAAATCTTTAAAACTTAATCATTTCAAAAATCTTTTGAAAATCAATTTCAAAATTATTTAAAAATCATTTCAAAAATCTTTAAAACTTAATCATTTCAAAGATCTTTAAAACTTAATCATTTCAAAAATCTTTTGAAAATCAATTTCAAAATTATTTAAAAATCATTTCAAAAATCTTTAAAACTTAATCATTTCAAAAATCTTTTGAAAATCAATTTCAAAATTATTTAAAAATCATTTCAAAAATCTTTAAAACTTAATCATTTCAAAGATCTTTAAAACTTAATCATTTCAAAAATCTTTTGAAAATCAATTTCAAAATTATTTAAAAATCATTTCAAAAATCTTTAAAACTTAATCATTTCAAAAATCTTTTGAAAATCAATTTCAAAATTATTTAAAAAAACATTTCAAAAATCTTTAAAACTAAATTTCAAAATTATTTTAAAAACTAAATTTCAAAATTATTTCAAAAACTTAAATTTCAAAATTATTTTAAAAACTAAATTTCAAAAACTAAATTTCAAAATTATTTCAAAAACTTAAATTTCAAAATTATTTTAAAAACTAAATTTCAAAATTATTTCAAAAACTTAAATTTCAAAATTATTTTAAAAACTTAAATTTCAAAATTATTTTAAAAACTTAAATTTCAAAATTATTTTAAAAACTAAATTTCAAAATTATTTCAAAAACTAAATTTCAAAAACTTAAATTTCAAAATTATTTTAAAAACTAAATTTCAAAATTATTTCAAAAACTTAAATTTCAAAATTATTTTAAAAACTAAATTTCAAAATTATTTTAAAAACTAAATTTCAAAATTATTTCAAAAACTAAATTTCAAAATTATTTTAAAAACTAAATTTCAAAATTATTTTAAAAAACTTAAATTTCAAAATTATTTTAAAAACTAAATTTCAAAATTATTTTAAAAACTAAATTTCAAAATTATTTTAAAAACTAAATTTCAAAATTATTTTAAAAACTTAAATTTCAAAATTATTTTAAAAACTAAATTTCAAAATTATTTCAAAACTAAATTTCAAAACTCTTTCAAAATTTATCTCTAACAAATTTACTTCAATTTAACTATCTTGAAATCCATTAAAACAATTCAACCACGTCCTATGTAGGAATTGGATCAATGGATGTTGGATAGTGGCTGCTCCAGACACATGACTGGAGATAAATTGAAGTTTACTAAACTCACGTACAAGAACTTAGGATCAGTTGCATTCGGTAACGAAGGTCAACTTAAGGTAATCGGAAGAGGTAATATCGAACTCAACTCCGATTTTATTATTCGAAAAGTCCTTTTAGTTGAAAATTTCAAGTTTAATTTACTAAGTATAAGCCAATTGTGTGATAGCGGATACTTAGTAACTTTTGACAAAACCAAGTGTTTAGTTAAAAACATTGAAAATCCTGAAATCTTACTTAAAGGACTTAGGATAAATAATATGTATTCAATTAATCTACCGACATCCTCAATAAAGTGTTTTCTAACACAAGAAGAGGAAACTGATTTGTGGCACAGAAGATTGTGTCACACTCACACTAGACTCATTTCAAAAATGAGTCATAATGGTCTAGTTAGAGGTTTGCCCAAATTAAAATTTATTGAAAACTCAATCTGTAATGCTTGTCAACAAGGAAAACAAACGAAGTCAACCCACAAGTCAACCAATCTAGAAAGAACTAACACTTTACTTGAGCTCCTTCACCTTGACCTATTTGATTCACATGGAGCTAAGTCACTAAACAAAAACCAGTATTGTTTAGTGATAATTGATGACTACTCTAAGTTCACATGGGTAAAATTTCTAAAAACAAAAGATGAAACCTATGAAATATTCAGTAATTTTTGCAAATTAGTAGAAAATGAAAAAGACACTAAAATTAAACGAATAAGAAGTGATCATGGGGGAGAATTTGAAAATCATAGGTTTACCCAACTTTTTAAAATAAATGGATATCAACATGAATTTTCATGTCCTAGAACCCCCCAACAAAATGGTCTAGTGGAACGTAAAAATAGAACACTACAAGAAGCCGCTAGAACCATGCTAAATGAATATAATTTAGATCACCAATTTTGGGCTGAAGCAATAAATACTGCAAATCATATTCAAAACAGAATCTTGATCAACAAATTTCATAGGAAAACTCCTTATGAACTATATTATCATAAAATTCCTAACTTAAATTATTTAAAAGTGTTTGGATGTAAAGTTCACATTTTAAATACTAAAGATTATTTAAGAAAATTCACACCCAAATCTAACAAAGGAATATTTTTAGGATACTCCTCAAACAGTCGAGCCTATAGAGTCTACAATCAAAACACCCTAAAAGTTGAAGAAACAACTAATATAATATTTGATGAAGAAAATAATCTACCAAATATAAATGAGAATGTTGATATTGATCCAAAAAATATAGAAGATGATGAAATTCAACCAAATATTAATAAACCAGAGGAACCAGCCCCTGACCCACTTATAAGACCAACTAGGGCCAGTACCTCTCACCCATCTGATCAAATTTTGGGTGATCCAAACCTAGGAGTCAGAACTAGATCCTCCTATAGAATCCACAGTCAAATTGCCCTAATTTCTAAAATCGAACCAAAAACAATAGAAGAAGCACTACCTGACCCGGACTGGATCATAGCTATGCAGGAAGAGTTAGCCCAATTTGAGAGAAATCAAGTCTGGGAACTTGTATCTAAACCCTCAAATAAATCAATAATTGATACAAAATGGGTATTTAGAAACAAGCTAGATGATCAAGGTGAAATAATTAGAAATAAGGCTAGGCTTGTAGCTAAAGGATTTAGCCAAGTTGAAGGTTTGGACTATGATGAAACCTATGCCCCAGTAGCTAGACTCGAGTCCATTAGAATGTTGTTAGCCTATGCAGCAAACAAAGGATTTAAACTATACCAAATGGATGTCAAGTCAGCATTCTTAAATGGATTTATTAAGGAGGAAGTATATGTAAGCCAACCCCCAGGATTTGAGGACTTAGGATATCCTAATCATGTATTTAAGTTAAAAAAGGCCTTGTACGGACTTAAACAAGCCCCTAGGGCATGGTATGAACGATTATCAAATCACTTAATATCCAAAGGTTTCAACCAAGGTCAAATAGATCCAACTCTATTTGTAAAAATTGTAGAAAAAGACATCTTCATAGCTCAAATTTATGTTGATGATATAATTTTTGGATCAAATAACTCTAAATTTTTAAAAGAGTTTATTAGACTAATGGAAAATGAATTTGAAATGAGTATGGTTGGTGAACTTAATTTTTTCTTAGGCTTACAAATAAAACAAACTAAAGATGGAATATACATTTATCAAACTAAATATGCAAAGGAATTAATTAAAAAATTCTGCATGGAAAATTCAAAAATAATAAATACTCCAATGGCAACCAACATTAACATAGACTCTAACCCTGAAGGAAAACCAGTAGATCCAAAGTACTATAGTAGTGCCATAGGAAGCTTGCTTTACCTAACTGCAAGCCGACCCGACATATTATTTGCGGTTGGTATGTGCGCAAGATACCAATCTTGTGCAAAAGAGTCACATTTAACCTATGTTAAAAGAATACTTAGGTACATTAAAGGTACTCTAAATATAGGACTCTGGTACCCTAGAACTTGCACCTTTGACCTTCTTGGCTATTCTGACTCGGATTACGCCGGATGCAAGTTAGACAGAAAAAGCACAAGTGGTAGTTGTCAATTTCTAGGACAATACCTAGTAAGTTGGTCAAGTAGAAAGCAACATTGTGTTGCTTTATCTACCACTGAAGCTGAATATATAGCCTTAAGTGAATGCACATCTCAATTGCTTTGGATGATGCACACTCTTAAAGACTATCAACTGAACTATCATAACACAAAAATCTCAATTGATAATATAAGTTCCATAAATTTATGTAACGACCACCCTTCTTACTACTACTCTCTAAGAGCGACCGTTACCTAACTACTACTCTACTCACTAGTGTCACTGACGCTATTATTAACAATACTTAGATTTATCACGGTTCAGAGGAATTCCTACCGAAAAATTTCGGCAGAATCTCCCCTGTACCGGTGACCAAATCCATAATACACAAGATATATACGCAGCCACATGCGGCTGGAACACATTTTATTCACAACCACGCAGTAATAAATTCATACTATAACCAAAAGACTAGACTAGCAACAAGAACTAAACACAACTCCCAGAATAGGACATAAATAAGCTACAATACGAATCAAACTCAATCACAATCACATAAACTTCTTAACAGTATTTAAAGAAAAGAACTAAAGCATAAACTCTAATCATTAGGTCCTGCAAGCTTGCTAGCACTCTCTGGATCTCTCCATAGTCCAATCATCACACACATTCATCATCACCACCACCCTGTCGCCTCCCTTTCATATCTTAGCTTTTCCTTTATCTGCGGTAGGAGGAAAGAAAACAAAAGATCTATAAGCGAAAACGCTTAGTAAGTACTAATCTATCTCACAAAACTCGAAGTGCATAAAAAGAATGCAACAATACTAAAACTGAAAGGCTAAAAGCAAAGCTGCATGTACTCATGGTATACAGAAATAAAACTGAATACTAAACATGCTCACTACTGACAGGAAAGTAATGAAACAACTACTGTAAGCTTAGAATTAGAGAACTAAACTTTTATTGAATCTAAGCATAAACTTGTTTCATTTTCTTATATCTTTATGCTAGAAATTAATCTTTTAATTTCTCTTTCATTTTCTTCTTCTTGTTCTTCTTACTTTACTTATACTAGAAATTAATCTTTAATTTCTCTTTCACTTTCTTCTTCTTGTTCTTTTTTTTTTTCTTTTCTTTCTTTGGGCCCAGGCTTAGTATCATCTTAATCTTGCGCGCTCCCTAATAGAGACTGAGGTAACGAGCCTCGGTCTTACCAAGACCTCGGAAATGGTCACTGGATTTGTTTAACGACAACCTCGGAAGTCGGGTACTAGCCTCTTACTTTAGTTTACTTGTTATCTCTTTTTAACTAGACCTTGGTCTCTTTCTTTTTACTTAGTTTCCTCATAATCCTTTATTAGAGTTTATTAGAATCCTTTAGATATACCTAACAAGTGTAGGATTACAATTAACTAAGCATGCTATATAAAAACAATACAAGAGAAGCAAATCTAAACTCTCCCTAAGCATGTTATAAAACAAGCAACAGAAAAGCAAATCTGAACTTTCTAAACATGCTGTAAAACAAAGGAAAGAAAGCACATCTTAACTTAGAAATCATGCTCTAGAATAGAGCAAAAGAAAGCTAACTTGGACTTACTACACATGCTGTAAAATAGAGCAAAAGAATGAAACTTTAAGCTTTCTAACTTGCTGTAAAATAGGGCAAAAGAAATCTATTTTGCTGGAATTTATGGCAGCAATTAGACTTACACGGATACAACATTTAAGAGCTAAAGGCATGCTTAAAACACAAGCACCGGTTGAAAACAGGGCTGTTCAGCTTAACGAAGAATTCAAAACAGAAATTCTATGCAAGAAATGCTCTAACCTACCTGGTATAAAGGACCTCAATTCGGTAATAGCATAAACTTGAACTAATAGCATAAACAAATATCCTAAACGAGGAGCTAATAGCACAAACAGAGAATGCTATATTCTTCAACAGAACACCTCTAAGCATGGAAAACTCTCGGCAGTTTAAAGCACAAGGAAACATCAAATCCGAAATCCTTAAACGAATGAACAAGGAATTTGTTCCCAGAACACTTCTATGCATAGGAAACTCACGGCAGTATTAAATGGCAGCAATCTTCACAGCAAGGTAAAACCACAACCTAAACTCTTAACCACCGAAAATCAACTACAACAGAAGTAAAGGGAAGAATCAACATGATTCGGAGCTATCCTACCACAGCAACACAACCAACTACACAGCAACTCTAGTTTATCAACTTGGTACAGCCAATCTTAACAGAATTGAGCATATGTTTCTGTACAATAGCAAAATCCGAGAATGGAATCTCAACAAAGCAAGGAAGAAAACCCTAGCATATTCTTCTACTCGGCACAACAAGATCCGGAAGCAAGGGAATGAAAACCGAAAGCTCGGAGCAACTCCTACCGCAGGTGAGTAGTACTTACCCCTTGTTCTTGCACTTACAACCGAAGGGAAGAAGATCTAGGGTTCGGAGGAGATGAAAATCTCGGTTTCTCCTTCGTGCTCACGGCACTCTTTGCTGTTTTCGGGCTTCCTTCGTCGAGGTAACCACGCACGGGTGAAGATTGGCTGGGAAAAGGGCTTCGTCGGCGCCGGAGAACAAAGCCCTAGCTTTGCTGCGTTTCCGCCCGAGTCCAGAAGCGCCGACGCACGCGTGAGGAGAAGAGGAAGAGAGTTTAGGGTTCGGGTAAAGTTTCCTCTCCTTAACTTATCCTTTAATACCTAGGCTTATCTCTGTCTTTTACTATAACTTAATTATATTCCGGTTCCCACCTTTTCACAAAATAACCGCAGCCCAGTTGGTTGGCTGGGTCCGGCTGAGGCTCGGCTCGGGTCGAGGTCATGGGTTCGAACCTTGGCTTGCACAATATTTTTTTTGAGCTAAACTTCTTTCGTTTAATAAAAATATCAAACGACTTCCAAAAATTGCGTAAAAATACTCTAAAAATTTCTAAAAATCTCTAGAATATTTTAAAAGCATTTCCAAATATCTTTATGGACATTTGGAACTAGAAATAGGGAAAATTGGGTTGTTACAATTCCCCATATCTTATAAAAAGTTCGTCCTCGAACTTAGAATAGTTCTGAATATTTCTGTCTCATACTGTCCTCACGCTCCCAAGTGACTTCCTCGTGCTTCTGGTTCTGCCAGATGACCTTCACTAGTGGTACTTCTTTATTTCTTAGTCTCTTGACTGCTCTATCCACTATCTGTGTAGGTCTGCTCTCATAACTAAGATCCTCTTGGATCTGCATTGACTGAGGCTGAATCACTTGGCTCGGGTTGTGGAGACACTTCTTTAGCATGGAGACATGAAATACATTGTGTATTGCTGACATGTCTTGTGGTAAGTCCAGCTTGTAAGCTACCTTCCCAATCTTCTCTATGATCAGGTAAGGTCCTACATAGCGAGGACTTAATTTTCCCTTCTTGCCAAATCTCATCACTCCCTTCATAGGAGCGACCTTGAGAAACACTGAATTCCCTACTTGGAATTTCAATGGCCTACGGCGTGTGTCAGCGTAACTCTTCTGTCTACTCTGGGCAGTCTCAATCCTCTGTCTGATCTTCACTTTGCCTTCTCTGTATGTCCTCAAGCAAGGTAGGCTCTAAGGTCAATGCGGAGAGCTGTCCGTAAATAATTCCAAGTCCAAAATTTGACAACTCCTTCTGCAGTGGCAGGGCTAATGATGACAGAGACATCAGGGATGCACTGGACTTTCTGCTTAGTGCATCTGCCACTTTGTTAGCTTTGCCTGGGTGGTAGAGGTTCTCACAGTCGTAATCTTTGACCAACTCCAGCCACCTTCGCTGTCTCATGTTTAACTCTTTCTGGGTGAAGAAATACTTTAAACTCTGATGGTCTGTGAAGACTCTACACTGAACTCCATACAAATGATGTCGCCAGAGTTTCAGTGCAAAGACCACAGTTGCCAGCTCAAGGTCGTGAGTGGAATAGTTCTTCTCGTAGTCTTTGGGTTGTCTGGAAGCATAAGCTATAACTTTTCCTTCTTGCATGAGTACAGCTCCTAAGCCCATCTTGGAAGCATCACTGTAGATGTCGAAACTCTTGTCACTCTGTGGGACTGTCAGAATGGGAGCACTGATCAATCTCTTCTTTAGCTCTTGGAAGCTCTGCTCACATTTATCTGACCATTCGAATCTCTTGTTCTTTCTGGTGAGGGCTGTTAGCGGAGAAGCTATCTTGGAAAAATCCTCCACGAACTTCCTGTAGTACCCAATTAAACCAAGGGAGCTTCTGATCTCTCTGACGTTCTTGGGTCTACTCCAGTTGTTGACCGCTTCCACTTTGACTGGATCCACTTGAATACCTTCTTTAGAAATAATGTAACCTAAAAGCGCCACCTGATTTAACCAGAACTCGCACTTTTAGAATTTAGCATAAAACTGCTTTTGCTGAAGAGTCTGCAGTACCAACCTCAAGTGCGTGTCATAATCCTCTGGGGTCCTTGAATAGATCAGAATGTTGTCGATAAACACAATGACAAACTTGTCAATGTATTCTCTGAACACTCTGTTCATCAAGTCCATGAAGACCGCAAGTGCATTAGTCACTCCAAAAGGCATGACTACAAACTCGTAGTGCTCGTATCTGGTCCTGAACGTCGTTCTAGGTATATCTCTTTCTTTCACCTTCAGCTGATGGTACCCAGAACGTAGGTCTATCTTTGAGAACACTGTTGCTCCTCTTTACTGATCAAATAAGTCATCGATCCTGGGAAGGAGGTACTTGTCCTTAACTGATACTTTACTCAACGTTTTGAAATCTATGCACATTCGCACGGATCCGTCTTTCTTCTTAACGAACAACTCTGGAGCTCCGCGGAGTGAATGACTAGGGCGAATGAAGCCTTTGTCAAGTAACTCCTGTAGTTGTTCCTGTAACTCCTTCAGCTCTGCTGGAGACATGCGATACGGAGCTTTTGAAATCGGACCGGTTCCAGGAACCAATTCAATCTCAAATTCCACTTCTCTGTTGGGGGGTAGTTCAGGTAGCTCTTCTGAAAATACTTCTGGATACTCGCATACTACCCGAACATCCTCCTGCTTGTGTCCTTTCCGCTCTTCTGCCTTTACTATGTATGCAAGAAAACCTGCACACCCTTTAGCTAATATCTGGTGAGCTGCTAGAGATGAGAGAAGTTTCTAGGTCTTCTTTCTTGGCACTCCTGTGAACTCAAAAGTTGGTTCATCTTCTGGACTAAAAATCACTTTCCTTCTGCGGCAGTCCACTGACGCACTGTACTTGCTGAGGAAATCCATACCAAAAATGATATCGAAATCTTGCATGGCGAGAACTATCAGATTTACATATAGTTCTCGGTCTGAAATTCTGACCAGTACAGCTCGGAGCCACTGATTGGATTCCACGACTTCCCCAGAAGGTAGGGTTGTCAGAAACTTGGAGTTCATACTTTCTGTAGGCACCTGTAATCTGCTAGCAAAGGGTACTGATACGAAAGAATGGGTCGCCCCAGTATCAAATAGTACAGTAGCTAAATGCTGAAAAATAACTACTTGACCTGTTACAACCGTGGGGGCACTAGCAGCTTCTTCTTTGGTGAGGGAGAATACTCTGGCACCATCCAAGGCTGGAACTGGTGGAGCTTCTAACCTTCCTTGACTGATATAGGGTCCCTCCAATGCTGCTTCCATGTGGTGCAACTGTGCAGGCTGGCCTCCATATTGCAATGGCTGTGGCTGAGGTGCTTTGATTTTGTTAGGACACTCTTTAGCCATATGTCCTTCCTGCCCACAGGAGTAACATCCAGTCATACCCAAAAGGCAGGCTCCTGGATGCATTCTCCCACATTTGGGACAGGGAGGAAACTTGGTCTGCTTGGTTGCTGGTCCTCCCTTCTGGCTACCTCCTGTGTTCCACTGCTTCCTTTTACCTTTGCCTTTCCAATTCTGTTTACTTGACTGTGATTTCTGGCTTCCTGCTGTCTTGTCCTCTATTTTCACTCGCTTATGTTGCGCTCATTGTGCCTTGATGTTGTTCAGGTAGTGTTCAGCAATTAAGGCTCTACTGATCAACTCTTCACCAGTCTGGGGCTGATGAGCTCCACTGCTCACATTCAGTGCTATCTGGGGTCTCAGCATTCTGAGCATCAGCCTGACTCGCTCCTTCTCTGTACTTACTAGCTCTGGGGAAAGACGAGCTAGTCTGTTGAACTTCTTAGCTGCTTCCTCCACTGACAGGTCACCTTGCTTGAACTCTATAAACTCCTCGTAGTGCTTGTTGGTGATCTGCAGGTGGAAGAACTCTTCATAAAATTCTGACTGAAAATCAGCCCAGCTCATCTGATCAGCCGCTCTCTTGGTCTTTATCCTCTCCCACCACATGCGAGCATCTCCGGACAAGCAGAAAGAGGCGCACTTGACCTTCTCGACTTCTGGCCAATCCAGAAGCTCCATAGTGCTCTCCAGTGTTTTAAACCAAGCCTGGGCATCCCAGGGCTCAGTCGTGCCTGAGAAGCTCTCTGGTTTCAGCTTCAGCCACTGTATAAGATAAACTTCTGGTCTCTGGGGTGCTGTGACGGCTCCCTGAGTAGCTGGTGGAGCCTCAGTTACCACTGGGGTCTCTGCAGTGACAGCTGGAGGAGGGGGAGGAACTGCTGGTTGATTTGCCATCAGATTGGCAATCACTTGCTGCTGCTCTGCTACTTGCCTCTGGAGCTGAGCAACTACTTCAGAAAGGTTGGGCTCGGTTACTCTAGGCACTTCGTTCCCTTGAGCTAGTTCCTCAGTGTGAGTAGCACGGGGACGTCCTCCTCTTGCCATCTAATTATGCAAGGTAAAGGCTTGATATCTTACTTTAACCCTTCCAATCATACTTAAATTTGAATAAAGAAAAGGGGAAACTAAATCTTTTATCTTACTTTAGTACTCAAAAGGGAAAGTACTATATACTGTAGTAAAAATAAGGAAAGCAGAAATAAGGAAGGGATTTAAATACTTTCTTACTTGGAGACGGCGAGGATGATGCTGATGTGTGTGTGATGCTGGAGAATGGAACACTGCTCTGATACCAACTGTAACGACCACCCTTCTTACTACTACTCTCTAAGAGCGACCGTTACCTAACTACTACTCTACTCACTAGTGTCACTGACGCTATTATTAACAATACTTAGATTTATCACGGTTTAGAGGAATTCCTACCGAAAAATTTCGGCAGAATCTCCCCTGTACCGGTGACCAAATCCATAATACACAAGATATATACGCAGCCATATGCGGCTGGAACACATTTTATTCACAACCACGCAGTAATAAATTCATACTATAACCAAAAGACTAGACTAGCAACAAGAACTAAACACAACTCCCAGAATAGGACATAAATAAGCTACAATACGAATCAAACTCAATCACAATCACATAAACTTCTTAACAGTATTTAAAGAAAAGAACTAAAGCATAAACTCTAATCATTAGGTCCTGCAAGCTTGCTAGCACTCTCTGGATCTCTCCATAGTCCAATCATCACACACATTCATCATCACCACCACCCTGTCGCCTCCCTTTCATATCTTAGCTTTTCCTTTATCTGCGGTAGGAGGAAAGAAAACAAAAGATCTATAAGCGAAAACGCTTAGTAAGTACTAATCTATCTCACAAAACTCGAAGTGCATAAAAAGAATGCAACAATACTAAAACTGAAAGGCTAAAAGCAAAGCTGCATGTACTCATGGTATACAGAAATAAAACTGAATACTAAACATGCTCACTACTGACAGGAAAGTAATGAAACAACTACTGTAAGCTTAGAATTAGAGAACTAAACTTTTATTGAATCTAAGCATAAACTTGTTTCATTTTCTTATATCTTTATGCTAGAAATTAATCTTTTAATTTCTCTTTCATTTTCTTCTTCTTGTTCTTCTTACTTTACTTATACTAGAAATTAATCTTTTAATTTCTCTTTCACTTTCTTCTTCTTGTTCTTTTTTTTTTCTTCTTTTCTTTTCTTTGGGCCCAGGCTTAGTACCATCTTAATCTTATGCGCGCTCCCTAATAGAGACTGCTGTAGTCCCACGGGGTAAAGACCTCGGTCTTACCAGGGCCGAGACCTCGGAAATGATCACCTGGATTTGTTTAACGACAACCTCGGAAGTCGGGTACTAGCCTCTTACTTTAGTTTACTTGTTATCTCTTTTTAACTAGACCTTGGTCTCTTTCTTTTTACTTAGTTTCCTCATAATCCTTTATTAGAGTTTATTAGAATCCTTTAGATATACCTAACAAGTGTAGGATTACAATTAACTAAGCATGCTATATAAAAACAATACAAGAGAAGCAAATCTAAACTCTCCCTAAGCATGTTATAAAACAAGCAACAGAAAAGCAAATCTGAACTTTCTAAACATGCTGTAAAACAAAGGAAAGAAAGCACATCTTAACTTAGAAATCATGCTCTAGAATAGAGCAAAAGAAAGCTAACTTGGACTTACTACACATGCTGTAAAATAGAGCAAAAGAATGAAACTTTAAGCTTTCTAACTTGCTGTAAAATAGGGCAAAAGAAATCTATTTTGCTGGAATTTATGGTAGAAATTAGACTTACACGGATACAACATTTAAGAGCTAAAGGCATGCTTAAAACACAAGCACCGATTGGAAACAGGGCTGTTCAGCTTAACGAAGAATTCAAAACAGAAATTCTATGCAAGAAATGCTCTAACCTACCTGGTATAAAGGACCTCAATTCGGTAATAGCATAAACTTGAACTAATAGCATAAACAAATATCCTAAACGAGGAGCTAATAGCACAAACAGAGAATGCTATATTCTTCAACAGAACACCTCTAAGCATGGAAAACTCTCGGCAGTTTAAAGCACAAGGAAACATCAAATCCGAAATCCTTAAACGAATGAACAAGGAATTTGTTCCCAGAACACTTCTATGCATAGGAAACTCACGGCAGTATTAAATGGCAACAATCTTCACAGCAAGGTAAAACCACAACCTAAACTCTTAACCACCGAAAATCAACTACAACAGAAGTAAAGGGAAGAATCAACATGATTCGGAGCTATCCTACCACAGCAACACAACCAACTACACAGCAACTCTAGTTTATCAACTTGGTACAGCCAATCTTAACAGAATTGAGCATATGTTTCTGTACAATAGCAAAATCCGAGAATGGAATCTCAACAAAGCAAGGAAGAAAACCCTAGCATATTCTTCTACTCGGCACAACAAGATCCGGAAGCAAGGGAATGAAAACCGAAAGCTCGGAGCAACTCCTACCGCAGGTGAGTAGTACTTACCCCTTGTTCTTGCACTTACAACCGAAGGGAAGAAGATCTAGGGTTCGGAGGAGATGAAAATCTCGGTTTCTCCTTCGTGCTCACGGCACTCTTTGCTGTTTTCGGGCTTCCTTCGTCGAGGTAACCACGCACGGGTGAAGATTGGCTGGGAAAAGGGCTTCATCGGCGCCGGAGAACAAAGCCCTAGCTTTGCTGCGTTTCCGCCCGAGTCCAGAAGCGCCGACGCACGCGTGAGGAGAAGAGGAAGAGAGTTTAGGGTTCGGGTAAAGTTTCCTCTCCTTAACTTATCCTTTAATACCTAGGCTTATCTCTGTCTTTTACTATAACTTAATTATATTCCGGTTCCCACCTTTTCACAAAATAACCGCAGCCCAGTTGGTTGGCTGGGTCCGGCTGAGGCTCGGCTCGGGTCGAGGTCATGGGTTCGAACCTTGGCTTGGACAATTTTTTTTTTGAGCTAAACTTCTTTCGTTTAATAAAAATATCAAATGACTTTCAAAAAATTGCGTAAAAATACTCTAAAAATTTCTAAAAATCTCTAGAATATTTTAAAAGCATTTCCAAATATCTTTATGGACATTTGGAACTAGAAATAGGGAAAATTGGGTTGTTACAATTTAACAAAAAACCCAATTCATCACTCAAGGACTAAACATATAGAAGTGAAGCACCATTTTGTAAGGGATCATGTAGCTAAGGGTGATATTATACTCAACTATGTTGAGTCAAAATCAAATATAGCTGACATTTTCACAAAACCCTTACCCGAACTTGAGTTCAGCTCACTTAGAAGACAAATAGGAATGTGTTGGGTAGAATAGACAATGTTTTTAAAATTGGTTATCATTTGCTTTTAAAATTTCTAGGAAAATACTTATTTCAAAATTCCAATTTCTTAGAATTTTCAAAAATTCGGATTACGCCTAGGTTTCCCCCTAGAAATCATGTTCCTCTAGCTTTAAGCCAGAGCATCTCACAAACACCTAGGTCTACCTTGCTTGTGTTTTGAAAAACTTAGAAAGGCGTGAGATGCATAGGGTATTGCCTGGACTCAAGAATGCTTATATCTGTGCATCAATATGAGTCTGGGCGTTAAATATGCAATAAACATTAATCAAGTTAAGTTCTCCAGCTCTAGTCAACTCTAACTGGACCAAATGGACTTAATTTGACTAACCATGTGAAAGCTACTGCCCTCTAGGCAATCAGCAAGTAGCTAAAGGTTAGACAATTGGGAAAAGTGTGTTTCAATTTTTGGTTAAGCATGATTGTACTTTAAGGTTCTAATCAAATTACTTTACTTGATTATTTTAAGGCTCTGATACTTAATCAAATTAAAACTCAATAATTTAATTTGACTCATGCTTGGACTAGAAAACAAACTACTGCTACTCCCTCTATTTTTCTTTAATATCAAATTTTCTTCAAAATGAATATTCAAATATTGTCAAATCTAGTCAACTTTTTATAACGTTTTAAAGTTATTTTCATTCAAGTGACCTCATATTTTATAACTTCTAAGCAAATCCTTTTATTGGAAATTTTCCTTCAGAAAAATACAAATCTACTTTCAAACTGGTTTATTTTTGATATATGGCAAAGGGGGAGAGTAGGTAAATTAAATTTAAAGGAAAATTCAAAGTATTTAATAAAAGGAGGGCTTTTATTAAGGGGGAGTCTAATATTACCAAGTTAAAAGTTTCCAGCTTAAACTGTTAGTGCATTTGAAGTTTATTTATTTAAGCTTGGTTAACTTTATGCATAAGTTGTTTTTCTTAACTTTGAATTACGTATTGTCATAATCAAAAAGGGGGAGATTGTTGGTGCGGGAAGCATCCGACGATAGAACCTAAGTTTTGATAATGGCAAAGGATTCAAAGTTAAGGTGTTTTGTTATCTGACAGCTTTTGCTGAGTGTTTCAGGAAAGTCCTAACTGCGGTTAGGCAAGGTAAAACCCTAGGGGGTGGTAACCCTAGGTCATAGGGGGTGGTAACCCTATGCGGAAAGTCTTGGCAGGTCGATGGCTTCAGGCAAAAGTCCTAGGGGGTGGTAACCCTAGGTGGAAAGTCCTGGTGTCGCGAACCAGGTGAAAGTCTGAACTGGCCGGTGAAGCGGATGTTCAGCAGAAAGTCCGGAAGCATCGAGTGCCGAGCAAAAGTCCAGTCGATCTGGAGGATCGTACTGGCAACAGGTAAATCTACTGAGTGGAGTAGGTGAGGACGCGTTCCCCGTAGAGGGAACAGTAGGCGTCGGGTCGACCTAGGGTTTCTGGTGGGAAACCTGAAGTCAGACTCGGACAGTCAAGAGACTGTTAAATATTTCAATAGTTATTATTTTTGTGCTAACTTTGTGCTGCAGGGTATTTTTGGGATTAACATATCTTGCAGGGACCAAAGTACAAAAAAGACCTCGGATGAACAGTGCCGAGGCGCCTCCATGGAGCTTGGAGGCGCCTCGGGTGCGAGCCAGGAAAAGGCCAGCGCAGCAGACTGGAGGCGCCTTGAATGGAGTTCAAGGCGCCTTGGATAGGCTGAAGGCGCCTTGAACCAGATAGAGTTCGACCAGGTCCGTGCTGATCCACGCGGGTGACTCGGCTCGTTCAAGGCGCCTTGGTGAACAGTATAAGGCGCCTTGAACCCCCTTTATAAGGGGTCTCGACCAGCAGCTTCAAACATCAACTTTCAAGTGAACTATCTGCTACAAGCTGACTACGAGACGATCCCGAAGTGCTGCAACGATACCCCGACAACCCGGAGCTTCAGATTTAGTCCTTTGTTGTCGGTATAATCTTTACTGCTTTGAATTGTAATTAGTTTGTAATAGTTTTTACGAGCTTATAGTTGTTGCCCACGGAAAGTGATCAAGGATCGCGGGCCTTCGAGTAGGAGTCGATCAAGGCTCTGAACGAAGTAAATCCTCCTGTCTCTGTGTGCTTGCTTTCTTATTTTCTGCTGCGTTTTAATTACTCGAGTGTTTTCCGAAAAACGAAATAGCCGCGAGCGCTATTCACCCCCCCCCCCTCTAGCGCGTCTCGATCCAACAAATTCCTCCTCTCGGTCCCTATCATAGCCTCTTGTATATAGAGAATTATACCCACTGTATAACCACTTTCTACCCACCCTTTGGTGGCCGGCCAAGCAAGCTTGGAGTCCAAGCTTGGGCCGGCCACGCCAAGGGTTGAGTCAAGTTGAGGGGGCCGTCCATAGCTTGGAGCCCAAGCTTGTTGTGGTAGGCCCTAATAAAATTAAAAGGATTTTATTTTAAAATCTTTTCTTATGTGGATATCATGGTATTAAAAGAGAGAGTTTAAAATTTAAATTTTTCCTTTTATAGCTTTCTACAAAAGATTAAGTGAAAGATTTGATATCTTTCCTTATTTGTAGTTAAAAGGAAGATTTTAATTTTTGTTAAAACTTTCCTTCTTTGTAACCATGTTCATGATTTAAAAGAGATTTTTAAAATTAAATATTTCCTTTTATAAGTTTCTACTAAAGATTAAGAAAAGATTTGATATCTTTCCTTATTTGTAGATTGAAAGGAAGATTTTAATTTTAGAGAAAACTTTCCTTTTTGAAAATCATCCACATGTTTTAATAGAGTGATTTTAATTTATAAAATTTTCTTTTATAACCAACCATGAAGGGAAATATTATTAGAGAAATTTTTATTAAAAATTTCAGAAGCAAATTAGGAAGTTTTAATTCTTGTGTTATTAAAACTTTCCTTGCTTAGAGCTATGAGGTGACCAACCATGATGATTTAAGAAAAGGAAAGTGGCTTTAATCAATTAAATTTTCCTTTTCATGGCAAAGAAAATAAGGAAGTTTTTATTTAAATTTTCCTTATTTGCCAAAACCAAGGATTATAAAAGAGATGGAGGGGGTGCCTTTATTAGAGAGAACTCTATTATATTTTCCTCTCCTCTCTTCCTTGGTGGTGGTCGGCCACAAGTTCCTTGCTCTTCTCCTTTTGTCTTCCTCCTTGGTGGCAGGTAGCATCAACACAAGAGGAGTCCTTGGTGGCCAGTTCTAGCTAGGAGAAGAAGGAGAGAAAGGAGGCTTTGCTCTTGCATCCCTTGGAGCTTGAAGGTTGGTGGCCGAATCTTGCAAGAAGGAAGGTGTTGGTGGTTCTCATCTCGGTAGATTGTTGCCCACACAATGTCTGTGATAAGAAAAGGAATACGGTAGAAAATCAAGAGGTTATTGCTTACAAAGAAAGGTATAACTAGTAATTGTTTTCCACATCATACTAGTTTTCTTTGTATGAATTCCAAACACAAGAGGCTAGTGATTCTAGATTTTCGGATTAGATATTCGAAGTTGTGTTTCTTTTGTTTTGTTTTTTCGAATTTATGATTCGATTGTTCCTTTTGGTTAAACCTAGAGTTATATAAGGAAATTAAATATTAGATTTCTTTAAAAGGCTTTGTCTAGGCAATGGTGGATGATCCCATACCCAAGAAGGCCTAGTACCTCGCCATGCAGTCCTGGAAGCTAATTTTAAAAATTAATGTTTAATTGAATTTATAACATAGGTGGATTTGGATCAATAATGTTAAGCATCGTTTGGGATCCAAGTCTAAACAATTAATAACAGATAAGTTAAATTTGGAATCAATAATGTTAAGTTCCATTTGTGATTCCGAATTTAATTTCTAAAGAACACAATAGGTTGTTAGGAAAGGTTCAGGACTTGTACAAAATTTTTGTACAGTGGAATCGGTACGATCTTCCTAGGACCAACCAACAACCACCCCATAGCCAGAGCATCATCTCCCCCATTTTCAGATAGGATCAAATTTGGCGTCATTTGTAGGCACTTCGCCTAAATCTAAAATGCAAAGATAGATTAGACTGGATGATTCATCATAGTTACCCTATCACAAGAAGATCTAGAGTTGTTGATAGTTGCTCGGGCGCATAAGTTAATACAACAACAAGCAGCATCTGGGGGTCCTTTACCAAATGATCTAGCTACATCAATCTCTTACCGAACAAGGGACCCGAGTAGAAGGGCCAACTAGATTCTGGCTGGTTCCTCCTCGACCAATGATTAGCTTCATGCAAGCATCTCCACATCCAATCAGTCTTCCATACATGTCCTCGTCTCTGATAGCATATCATCGGGCCATGTTATGCTATCTCATACCGATCTGATTAGTTTAAGCAGAGAGGCCCAAGGATCATTTTCTGAGAAAGTGCCCACTCAGGACATTCGAAGGGGGGAAAGCTCTAATAGCTAGTAGCTCCTGTGAGCAAATAAGTATGTCATTCTCCCAAGAGATTTTGAGAGATAAGTTGCCGAGTTATTTTTTATCATTAGCAATTGGAGGGTATGGAGGAGTGATCGACCCAAAGGATCATCTACTCAAATTTGACAATGTAGTCTCCATTAATAAATGGATGGAGTTAAGTGTCGAGTATTCCTTACTAACCTCTCTAGCTCCACACAGAGATGGTTTAATCGGCTCTCGACCGAGTTTATTTGTTGTTTTAAGGATTTCATTAAGACATTCCTCCATCACTTCGTTAGTAGTCACTGTTACCAAAAGACTACATTGAGTCTCTTTTCCCTCAAGCATGATCTTAAGGAGGCACTGAGGACATACATTAAAAGATTCAACCAAGTGGTCATTAATATCCCCTCGACCACCCCAAAAATTTTAGTGAGTGTCTTCTCCCAAGACTTTACTTATGGGGATTTCTTTCTGTCCCTGATCAAGAAGCCACCCAAGGACTTCGAACACCTACTTAGAAGAGTAACCAAATATATCAACGTAGAGGAAGCTTAATCCACCTAAAAAGAAAGTAATGCATCAACTATTGCCATCACCCAAACAAAGCACAAGGTTCTCTCTCTACCCTCTCAAGGTGTAGTCTAGTATCTAAGCCGGTTACTTGAGCCGAGAAGGGAGGAGAGAGTAGTGTAGAAGGTGGAAGATGCCCCAGAATTGACTATCTCACCAAATTAGTCACTTCCTTAAAAGCACCAATGTTTTTGTGATTGCCATTAATACCATCATCATGCTACCAATGAATTCCATCAGTATGCCAAGAGGCTCCATTGAATGACAGAGTCAAAAGAGGTAAATTAAGAATCATCCTCACTCCCCTCTTAATGATCTCCTTCAAGAACATGATGAGAAGAGCCTAGTGATGTGCGTAGATTATATACACTATTATGCATGTTTTGATGCACATTTAAGTAATTTACTTATATTTGATCTATGCATTTTTACACCTCTTATCTTACTTTCATCATAATTACTATTATTTGTCAAATATCTACTCTTTGTATATTTTCTATTGACAAGAGCCATTTTGGAGTGAAAATGGTGTTTGTTGATGATTCGGAGAGCATATAAAGTCAAATGACACTAGCAGTGTGATCTCACATGGTCGTGTCAAAGGAACAGAAGGAAGAATGACCATGGCCATGTGAATCCACACGACCCAAGCAGAGGAGAAATAAGGTCTAGCCGTGTGATCCTACATGGGCATGTAGCATTCCAGATCCGATGCAAACACTAGCCATGTGAATCCACATAGTTGTGTGGCTTAACCAAAAGAGAAGCATAACATGGCCGTGTGATCCCACATGGCCATGCCACTCATCTAGAAAACAAACAAGACACGGTCGTGTGACTCCACATGGCCGTGTGACCTTACCCGAGGCAAAGAGGACTCTGGTCGTGTGGATGCCACACGACCGTGGCATGAGTTGTGCCAGGCCCGTGCCCTGCACTATATAAGGGATTTTCTTGCTCTTTTTAAGGGGATGATGGTTCTCCTTAAGGGAGTGTCATCTTAGTACCAATCTCCATCTTCTCCGATCTCCATTCTATGATTTGAATCCATTTCCATCACCTCATTGACTCTAAAAGCTTGGGATTGGATCCGAAGATCACTGTACGACATTGGATAAGCATCTCTTCCCATTTCTCTCTTGTTAGGTTTGAATGCTTGTAATTCATATGTCTTTGAATCTCTTTCTTCTTGCTATGAAGTAGATCCTTTGTTCTAGGATTAAGGAAGTAGTTGTGGTGTTGATTGATGTAAGAACTCATGGATATACCAATTTCCTATCTAGATGACATTGTCATGCTTTGTATCTATTTGATCTTATGTGAATGCATGTGTTTGAACTTAATTCTCATGTTTAATTGAATGATTGTGTAGAGTTGTTAATCTTGTAGGGGGAATGCCCTAGATCTTATGACCGAGGAGCCCTAGTAACAGGGGTAACCCATTAACGGACGTCTAGGGTATCACTTTAAAAGGAAAGGTAATTCTCCACATGGAAGTAGATAGTTGTGTGTGTAATTGTCATCCTCATCTTTGTGGTTATAAAGTATGAGTGTGTTCTTATGTTGTATGACTGACCGACCCTAGTGACAGGTGTAATCCATTAATAGAATTCATAAGAATCATCTCTATTTAATGGAAAAAGATGTTGATATAAATATCTAGCTGGCTTGTCCACTGGAGGGAAGAGCTGGCAACTTACTACAAGTGCTTGTGAATTGAGGATAGATAATTAGGAAACCATGTTACATTGATAAACATTATAATAAAATTGAACCCCTAGAACATTCCTTATAACCAAGTCTCTCTCTTTCTCTTTATTTCATATTCACAGTCTTGCTTCTTCTACTTAGATCGTAACTAATTTTTGTCAATTATTTAGCTAACTATTCATGAGAGGTCTCTAGTAATTATACCAATCCATGCGGGTTCGATATCTTTTGTATTACTAATGACGTAACCCTACACTTGTGTTAGTTAGAGCCCTAGAGCTAATCATTTGATGATTGTTATATGAACTCATTGTATCATATTCTTGTATATAAATAAAGGCATATGTTTTGATTATTATACTTACTTGTATTGGTGCTAAATAACTAAGTATAATAGCGTCCTTGAGTAGAGGGTTCTTACCTATATCAATCGGTTAGTTGAACTGATAGTGAGATGATATAGGGAACACTACTCTTAATCATTCCTAGTCGAGTATTAACATTCAGGTACAATGTTAATGCGACGAGACTAGCATGTAGGTCAAATAGATGACTTGATCTCACAAGTCATGGATATAGAGATATCAAGTTGACACATGGGTATGCATTGGAGAATGTATACTGAATGACCCGCCATGAGAAAGTATGATAGATCATTATATGAGTGTCATATACTTTCTCATGTGGCTATTAGTATGACTACTAGTCCTTGGACCTGAAGTCACCATGGTTCCCTACATAAGGAGTTACATACTTCGGCTTCGTCAAACGTCACCCGTAACTGGGTGGACTATAAAGGTGATTACTGGGTATGTAACAAATTATACGGAGGGATGTGAGTGATGTAGATGGGATCTATCCCTCCTATATGACGGGAGAGACATCGATATTCTTGATAGAGTGAGACCACTAAGTGCATGGTCATGCCCAATGAGTCAATATAAGATATTGAGCTCATTTGATCGAGTGAGTCTACTTGGAGTTCAAGATTTAGATTGATTAGAGTATGACACGGTCTATGCCTCATATTGATCAATCTAGATGTCTACGATAGAAGGACAATGTCATATATTGTGAGGAGTCACAATTAGTAGTCACAAGGTGATGTTGGATCTCAACATTCTTGTAACTTGGGTAGTAATGATGTGTTGCTAGATACTGCTCATTATTTATGCTTCTAAATGGGTTTAAGAGCATTGCTAACATTACAAGAACCTATAGGGTCACACAGATGGAGATTAGGTTCCTTTGATGAACCTAAATGATTAGGTTCATATGATGAATCAAATTGGATTAAGAGTAATCCAAAGTAGGCTAATTGAGTTGGACTCAATTTGGTTCATGTGTTAAGTGAGTCTAATTTGGACTTAGACTCATTTAATCAATTTAATTCAATGAATAGAGATTTGTTAAATTAAAATTGACTTGAACCAATGGTTAGATTAGATCAACCAAGGGAGAGAAGTGGTCAAGTTTGACTTGACTTGAGAGGAAGATGAAGGGTCAATTTTGACTTGACCATTTGCCATCTCATTGGTGAGTTGGCATTAAGTGGTCCAATGATGATACTCCACATCATCATGGTTGCTTAAGTGGAATGCCACCTCATGGGAGTTACCAAGAGTTGTGACTCTTGGCATCCCATGGAGGTTACAATTCCCCTTAAAGTGGTCGATCACTTTTGATGAGGAGTTAGTGCATTTTGTGTGCTTGTGTGAGTAACTCCATCATCTTCTTCCTCTCTAGTTTTCTTATTGCTCTCCCTCTCCTTCACTACTGATCTCTAAGGTTGCTAGCACATCCTTAGAGGTTCTTCTACTTCTCTTGCTTGCGTGGATACACATAGAGAAGTGTCTACTTTGACACTTTCGAGATCCGGCGAACCGAGGACGAGCGGGATTGCGAAGGGCTTCGCATCAATGGTAAATTCCTTCTCCTTGTAGATCTAGTTTAGAACTAGTGTAAGAAACTCGTACTCGTAATGTTTTTGAAATTTTAATCTTTGTACGGATCCGGTGGCTAGGGTTTCGGGGTTTCCGCAACGCAAAAAGCGATTTTTGCGGCCCGAAAAACCCAACAGTGGTATCAGAGCCATGTGCGAAGCGCGTACGAGTTTGGTTTGTATTTTTTATGAAAAATTACAGTACTGTACTTTTCTGTGAATTTATGATTTTTACAGATTTTATGGGTATTTTTCTCGTAGAAGCGAAGCACAAGTGTTTAGACACTTGTAGGCTTCGACTACCGAGAAGATTTTTCCAAAACGGTAAGGTTTCGCCCCAAATCATTTTGGGACATCAGACTAAGGTGCTGTAGGATCGCTTAGGGACACTCGCGATGGTTATATCGTGGGTAGGGGTACTGCCCCTGACCCCGCAAGGGGCTTCGTTCCGCGATTGCACCCGAAAATCGCTAAACGGGACCGCTAGGAATTTTTACTCATAAAAAATTGTAAAAATAGTAGTAAATATTACAGAAAATTATAAAAATTACATAATTTAGAATTATGTGTTATTTTATGATAGTCATGGCCCAATAGACCCAATTTGATTGGAAAGATTGTATTGTAATTCATAATATGGCTTGCGTGCCATTTTGTGTGTTTGCGTGTGTTGTACTTGATTCACGGCCTACGCGTCGTGCCTTTCTCTATTTATTTTTGTTGTAAATTAGTTTAGACTCGAATGTAACTCGAGTTTCACCATTGTAATGTACAAAATTGGAGCGGTGGAAGGTCCACTCGAGACTGAGTTACGAGGAGGGTGCGAGCAACACAAGGTGGTCAATGGAAGGAGCTTGAGAAGCTGTTGACCTTAGGTTGACCATCCGATCTTCTCATTGGCTTGAGAAGATCGTAGTAGGGCCATGACTAATCATAAAATATTTAATTAATTACTTGTGTGTGTATATATGATGCATGCTAGATTAAGTAATTAATTAGTGCCTTAACGGTTAGATTAGATCTAAATCGTGTACACGATGCACCCTTAACGATTAGATTAGATCTAAATCACGTATATGATACACATCGTCGATTAGATTAGATCTAAATTACGTTGACTCTAAAATGCCTACCATGTCGTGATACCTATCACTACCTCGATCACATGTTGTTGTTGAATATGTCAAAGCAGAGCAACACATATTATCTTGGTAGGGTACGGAGGAACAATCTTGGTCCCGCCTATTAACGCATGGGTGAGTAAAACTCAATTAGATTGAGTATAACTAGTTAAATCAAGTTTAACTGTAGGCATTTATCCAATAGTTGGAAGATAGGACAAAATCACGTTTATATTAACTCTTGGGCGTATTAGCCAAAGCTAACTCAAGTTTTAATATAAATGCAGATCTTGATCCTATAAACAAGAGTTGCATAGAGATGTAATCGGTAATTAGTTACCTACCGATCATACTAAGTCTTGAGTGTTTTAGCCAAAGCTAACTCAGGGCATAGTATGATGTGAATCTTGTCCTACATGAATTATAGAATTCAGTGGAAGCATCATTTAATTAAAAGGCCTAATTAAATTATTACTAGAATATGATGTTTATTTATTTTCTGCATTTTTCTGTTGTAGATAACCATGACGTCAAACACGAACACCTTCTCTCTGCGTTCTGTCCTTAACAAGGACAAGCTCAACGGAGCAAATTTCCTGGACTGGTAGAGGAATCTGAGAATAGTTCTCACCCAAGAACGTAAACTGTACGTTCTAGAGTAGCCCATTCCGGAGGCTCCTCCTGCCAATGCCATGCGAGCAGACAAAGATGCTTACAAGAAGCATCAAGATGACGCATTATATATGTCATGTCTAATGCTCGCGGCCATGAACTCTGAGCTTCAGAAGCAATATGAGTTAATGGGTGCTTATGATATGGTTGAACATCTTCGTCAACTATATCAAGGACAAGCGCGGCACGAGAGATTTGAGATCTCAAGGGCACTATTTCAGTGCAAGATGTCAGATGGGGCTCCTGTAGGTCCATATGTACTTAATATGATTGGGTACATAGAGAATCTACAGAGGTTGGAGTTCCCACTTGGCCAAGAGCTGGCCACTGACCTGATCTTGTAGTCTTTGCTAGAGAGCTACAGTCAATTTGTCATGAACTACAGCATGAACGAAATTGACAAGCCACTGCCCGAACTGCTTAGTATGTTACGAACTGCTGAGCTCAACCTTAAGAAGGTTAAGCCCAACTCTATTCTGATGGTTCAGAAACACAAGGGCAAGGGCAAGCCTAAAGGCAAGGGAAAGTCCCAAGCCAAGGGCAAAAGCAAGGCACTGAAGCCTAAAGGAGGGATCGCCAAGGATGCTACCTACTTCCACTGCGGTCAGACCGGGCACTAGAAGAGGAACTGCAAAGTCTACCTGGAAGATCTTAAGAAGAAGAGAAGTGAGACTTCCACTTCAGGTATATATGTTATAGAAGTCAATCTATCTATTTCTTCATCATGGGTATTAGATACCGGATGTGATTCTCACATTTGTACTAATGTGCAGGCGCTGAGAAATAGTAGGGCATTGACGAAGGGCGAGGTGGACCTACGAGTAGGCAATGGAGCACGGGTTACTGCTGTTGCTGTAGGGACTTATTTTCTATCTCTGCCCTCTGGGCTTGTACTAGAGTTGGATGATTGTTGTTATGTGCCTGCTTTAACTAAGAACATAATTTCAGTTTCTTGTTTGGACAAGAAAGGTTTTTCATTTATCATAAAGAACAAATGATGTTTAGTTTATTTAAATGAAATGTTCTATTGTAGTGCACCTCTGATTAATAGACTTTATATTCTAGACCTTGAGAGCCCTATCTATAACAACAGTACCAAGGGTTCAAGTTGTTGGTTGCTACTCGAAAAACCTAGAGGTTCCACTGTACAAAAATTTTGTACAAAGGTCTGAACCTTTTCCTAGCTACCATGTGTTCTTTTAAATTAAATTTTGGATCGCCTGCGAAACTTAACACGTTTGATCCAAAACTTAATCTATTTGTTCTTTTAGGTTTAGACTTGGATCTCCTGCGGAACTTAACACGTTCGGCCCAAATCACCTTAAGTTATTAATTCCATTAAATATTAATTTCCATAATTGGTTCCCAGTACTGACGTGGCGAGGCACATGACCTTCTTGGATATGAGAGCAACCACCACCGACTAGACAAAACCTTTTATGGAAAGCTAATATTTAATTTCCTAAAATAACTTTAGGTTAATCGAAAAGAACAATCAAATCACAAGGAAAAGAAAAACAAAAGAACACTATATCAAAAACAAATTCGAAACACTAGAATCGTATGCCTCTTGTATTTAGTATTATTTCCAAAAATAACTAGTATGATGCGGAAAGAAAAATACTAGTTATACCTTTTAGAAAAACCTCTTGATCTTCTACCGTATTCCTCTTCTAACCTCGGACGTTGTGTGGACAACGATCTTCCGAGATGAGAACCACCAAGCACCTTCTTCTTCCTTGCAAGTTTCGGCCATCAAAACTTCTTCTCGGATGAAGAGGTTCGGCCACCACCACCATGCTCCAAGGGATGCTAGAAAAGAGGCTTCTTTTCTCTCCTTCTTCTCCTTCTTAGATCCGGCCACCAAAGCTATCTCCACCATGAGAAGGTTTCGGCCACACAAAGGAGAGGAGAGGAAAGAAAGGGCCGGCCACACCCAAGGAAGAAAAGAGGGAGGAAAAATAATAGAGACATACATTATGAAGCCTCCTCTACCTCCTCTTTTATAATCCTTGGTCTTGGCAAATAAGGAAAATTTAATAAAAACTTCCTTAATTCTTTTGCCATTGAAAAGGAAAATTTATTTAATTAAAAATAATTTTCTTTTCATCATGTTAATGGTCGGCCACCTTAATCCCTTTAATCAAGGAAATTTTAATTCACACAAGAATTAAAACTTCCTAATTTGCTTCCGGAAATTTATAAAAATTTCTCAAATAATTTTTCCCTTCATGGTGGTTAATAAAAAGGAAATTTTATAAATTAAAATATTTCTTTTAAACATGTGGATAAAAAGAAAGTTATCTCTAAAAATTAAAATCTCTTTTAATCTACAAATAAGGAAAGATATCAAATCTTTTCTTAATCTTTTGTAGAAACTTATAAAAGAGAATATTTAATTTTAAACTCTCTTTTAAATCATGAACATGATTAAAAATGAAAGTTTTCTTAAAATTTAAAATCCTCCTTTAATCAACAAATAAGGAAATATTTCAAATTTTAAACTCTCTTTTAAACATGTAGATGATTTACAAATAAGGAAAGTTTTTACCAAAAATTAAAACCATCCTTTTAAACTACAAATAAGGAAAGAGATTAATCTCTTCTCTTAATCTTTTGTAGAAAGTTATAAAAGGAAATTTTAATTTTAAACTCTCTTTAAAATCATGATATCCACATAAAAATAATTTTAATAAAATCCTTTTAATATTCTAGTGGCCACCTAAGCTTAGGACCCAAGCTTTGGCCGCCACCTACATGACTCATCCACTTGGTCTTGGCGGCCCTAGCTTGGGTTCCAAGCTAGCTTGGCGGCCCCATTAGATGGGTAAGAAGGTGGGTATGCGGTGGGTATAAATCTCTATATACTAGAGGCTACGATAGGGACCGAGAGGAGGAATTGATTTTGGTCTCCCGATGAAATTAAGCATCCCGTGTTCGCCCCGAACACACAACTTAATTTCATCAATAATAATTCATTCCACTAAAGAACTATTATTGAACTACCGCACCAATCCCAAATTACATTTTGGGCTCCTTCTTATTATGAGTGTGTTAGTCTCCCTGTGTTTAAGATAACAAATGTCCACTAATTAAGTAAGTTACTAACAACTCACTTAATTAATATCTAGCTCCAAGAGTAGTACCACTCAACTTCATCGTCATGTTGGACTAAGTCCACCTGCAGGGTTTAACATGACAATCCTTATGAGCTCCTCTTGGGGACATTCTCAACCTAGATCACTAGGACACAGTTTCCTTCTATAATCAACAACACACACTATAAGTGATATCATTTCCCAACTTATCGGGCTTATTGATTTATCGAACTAAATCTCACCCATTGATAAATTAAAGAAATAAATATCAAATATATGTGCTTGTTATTATATTATGATTAAGAGCACACACTTCCATAATAACTGAGGTTTTTGTTCCTTCATAAAGTCAGTATAAAAGGAACGACCTCAAATGGTTCTACTCAATACACTCTAAGTGTATTAGTGTAATTATATAGTTAAGATAAACTAATACCTAATTACACTACGACTTTCCAATGGTTTGTTCCTTTTCATCTTAGTCGTGAGCTACGGTTTATAATTTATAAAGAAACCGATAACATGATCTTCTGTGTTTGACACCACACACCATGTTATCTACAATATAAATTAATTGAACAACTACATTTATCATAAATGTAGACATTTGACCAATGTGATTCTTATTTCTAGATAAATGTTTATATCAAAAGCTAGCCTTTTAGTATACACTCTAACACAAGTCAAATGACATGAACCCAACCTATCTCTGACACTGTCGCTTAGGTCATATAAATAACAAACGCTTATCCCAGCTCCATAAAGATGATTTGCTGGACTCATTTGATTTTGAATCATATGAGACATGCGAGTCATGCCTTCTAGGCAAGATGACCAAGACTCCCTTTAGTGGACACATTGAGAGAGCGACTGACTTGGTCTTATACATAGTGATGTATGTGACCCTTTCAATGTCACTGCTAGAGGTGGTTATAAGTACTTCATTACATTTACTGATGACTTCAGTAGATATGGTTATGTGTACCTGATGACACATAAGTCAGAATCCTTTGAAAAGTTCAAAGAATTCAAGAATGAAGTACAAAACCAGCTTGGCAAGAGTATTAAGATACTTCGATCAGATCGAGGTGGTGAATACCTTAGCCATGAGTTTCGTGACTATCTAGCTGAGTGTGGGATTCTATCTCAAGTCACTCCTCCTGGAACACCACAGTGGAATGGTGTATCCGAAAGGAGGAATCGTACCTTATTAGATATGGTACGGTCTATGATGAGTCACACAGATCTTCCCATGTATCTTTGGGGCTATGCTCTAGACACAGCAGCTTTCATTCTCAAC
Source organism: Zingiber officinale (assembly GCF_018446385.1). Classification (NCBI taxonomy): domain Eukaryota; kingdom Viridiplantae; phylum Streptophyta; class Magnoliopsida; order Zingiberales; family Zingiberaceae; genus Zingiber; species Zingiber officinale. The sequence continues at coordinate 70,733,769 of NC_055987.1, read as the reverse complement.
CGAGTTCCATCTAAGGCTGTAATAAAGACACCATATAGGATATGGACTGGGAGAAATGCCCAGGTGTTTTTTATGAGGATTTGGGGTTGTGAGGCTTACGTTAGACGTCAAGTCTCAGACAAATTGGGACCCAAATCCAACAAGTGCAATTTTATTGGATATCCCAAGGAAACGAAGGGATATTACTTCTACATTCCCAGTCAACACAAGATAGTTGTGGCTAAGACTGGGGTTTTTCTAGAAAGAGATTTTGTTTCTAGAAAGACTAGTGGGAGTACGTTCGATCTTGAAGAAATTCAAGAGGCGAACAATAGCACTGAAGCCTCAATGGAAGTTGAACTGGAACCACAAAGTGTTGTGGATGATGTTATTCCACAAGGAGTTGAGGAACCACAACCAGTTCAAGTAGACATACCTCTTCGCAGGTCTGATAGGGTACGTCGTCAGCCTGAGAGATACTCATTTCTCTTGTCTGACCATGATGACATTGTGCTCATAGAGGATGAGTCCACCTCCTATCAGGAAGCTGTGATGAGACCAGATTCCGAGAAATGGCTAGAGGCCATGAGATCCGAGATGGAATCCATGTACACTAACCAAGTATGGACTTTGGTTGATCCACCTGAAGGGGTCAAACCTATTGGGTGTAAGTGGGTCTTTGAGAGAAAGACTGACATTGATGGACTTATTTATAAGTGTCGCTTGGTAGATAAAGGTTTCAAGCAAATTCATGGTATTGACTATGATGAAACCTTTTCTCCAGTAGTGATGTTTAAATCCATTCGGATCATGCTTGCTATTGCAGCATACCAAGACTATGAGATATGGCAGATGGATGTCAAAACCGTGTTTCTGAATGGAAACTAGCTCGAGGATGTGTACATGACACAACTTGAGGGTTTTATAGATCCACAGCATACTAGCAGAGTATGTAAGCTGCATAGGTCCATTTTGTTGGGTTTTTCGGATCGCGAAAACCACTTTTTCGCGTCACGGAAACCCCGAAACTCCCTAGCCAATGGATCTGTGCGAAGAGTATAGAATAAAATTTTACATGTACGAGTTTACTAACTAGATCTACACTTAGATCTACATGTTTAGAAGGTTACCCTTGTTGCATGCCTTTTTGCGAATCCCGCTCGTCCAAGGTGCGCCGGCTCTCGAGTGTGTTCAAACGTACACAACTCTAGTAGTATTCACACGAACAAGAAGTGTTCTCTAACACTCAAGGATGGAGAAGAGAACACCACAAGTGTGCTAGCACTTCTTGATGCTCTCGGATAGGATTGAAAGATGAAGAAAGGAAAAGAAGAGAACACACTCCTTTAAAAACTCTATGTGACTTTCACTAACCTTTCTTCTTGGATTAGATTCACTCACCTTTCTTCTTCCTTGCTTGAAACCCACGGCAACAGTAGCAAAGGAGGAGGAAGAACCCAAGGAAGAAGATGCAACAATAAACACACATTAATGCCACAAAGAAAAACCTCTCCACAAGCATTAGTGTGGCCGGCCACATCTTGTAACCCCCTCATTTAATGTGGTCGGCCACATTAAGTGAATGGGATGTGTAACCTCCATGAGGTGGCACACCATAATAAGGTGGAGATGATGTGGCAAGATTAGTCATGCCATGTAGGATGAGTCAACGTTCATGATGTCGCAATACATCAAGTCAAACTTGATGTTTCAACTTCCATTTGGTCAAGTCAAAATTGACCAATTTTCTTTCTTGTTGTGTTAAATCCAACCATTGATTCAAGTCCATTTTTAATTTAATGAATCTCAATTCATTAATATAAATTGACTCAATGATTCAAATTTAAATTAGACTCATTCAACAATTGAATCTAATTGAGTCTAACTCAATAAGTCTAATTTGAATTAATCCGAATCCAATCTTTGGTGCATCATATGAACCTAATCCAATTGGTTCATCATATGAACCTAATCTCCATCACTTGTTCTTTGTGTGTGACCCAATAGGTTCTTGTAACGTTGGCAAAGTTTCTAAACTCCTTTAGAAACATAAGCAATGAGCGACATCTAGCAATACATCATTGCTACACAAGTTACAAGAATGTTGAGATCCAATATCACCTTGTGACTACTAATTGTGACTCCTCACAATATATGACAAGTGTCCTTCTATCCTAGACATCTAGATTGATCAATGTGAGGTATAGACCGTGTCATCCTCTGATCAATCTAAATCTTGAACTCAAAGTAGTCTCACTAAAACAAATGAGCTCAATATCTCATATTGACTCATTTAGGCATGGCCATGCACTTCATGGTCTCACTCTATCAAGAATACCGATGTCTCTCCCGTCATATAGGAGGGATAGATCCCATCTACATCACTCACATCCCTCTGCATAATTCGTTACATACCCAGTAATCGCCTTTATAGTCCACCCAGTTACGGGTGACGTTTGACGAAACCAAAGTACATAACTCCTTATGTAGGGATCCATGGTGACTTCAGGTCCAAGGACTAGTAGTCATACTAATAGCCACATGAGAAAGTATATGACACTCATATAACGATCCATGATACTTTCTCATGGCAGGTCATTCAGTATACATTCTCTAATGCATACCCATGTATCAACTTGATATCTCTATATCCATGATTTGTGAGATCAAGTCATCGAGTTGACCTACATGCTAATCTTATTGCATTAACATTGTCCCTGAATGTTAATACTCGACTTGGAATGATTAAGAGTAGTGTTCCCTATATCATCTCACTATCAGTTCAGCTAACCGATTGATATAGGTAAGAACCTTCTACTAAAGGACGTTATTATACTTAGTTTATTTGACACCAATACAAGTAAGTATAATAACCAAAAACTAAATGCCTTTATTTATATAGAATATGATACAACAAGTCCATAATACAATCATCAAATGATTGACTCTAGGGCTCTAGCTAACAATCTCCCACTAGCACTAGTGTCAATCAGTGTAAGCTCTAAGCCCCAATGACCTAGTGTAACCATCATGCTTCCTCTGTGCCAAAGCCTTGGTCAAGGGATCTGTGATGTTAGCCTCTGTGGGTACTCTGCAAATCTTCACATCTCTCTCGATAATCTCTCGAATGAGATGGAAGTGCCGTGGTATGTGTTTGGTCTGCTGGTGTGAGCGAGGTTCCTTCGCCTGTGCTATAGCTCCATTGTTGTCACAATAGAGCTCAATAGGGTCAGCAATGCTAGGAACCACCCCAAGTTCAGTGACGAACTTGTGAATCCAAGCTGCCTCCTTTGCTGCCTCTGATGCAGCAATATACTCGGCCTCTGTCGTAGAATCAGCTACTGTGTCCTGCTTCAAACTCTTCCAGCTCACAGCACCACCATTTATGCAAAACACGAACCCTGACTGCGATCCTGGTCGGTCTGGAAGCTAGCATCACTGTAACCCTTTACAGCTAGCTCATCATCGCCTCCATATATCAAGAAATATTCTTTAGTCCTTCTTAAGTACTTAAGAATATTCTTGACCACTATCCAGTGACTTTCACCTGGATCTGACTGGTATCTGCTTGTCATGCTCAAAGCATACGAGACATCAGGTCGAGTACATAGCATGGCGTACATGATAGATCCTATGGCTAAAGCATAAGGGATCTGATCCATGCGGTCTCTCTCCTCTATAGAAGAGGGGCCCTGAGTCTTCGAAAGACTCACGCCATGTGACATCGGTAGAAATCCCTTCTTGGAGTTCTACATGGCAAACCGAAGGAGTACCTTGTCAATATATGTACTCTGACTTAGGCCAAGCAATCTCTTAGATCTATCTCTATAGATCTGTATCCCTAGAATGCGGGATGCTTCACCTAAGTCCTTCATTGAGAAACATATCCCTAGCCAAGTCTTGACAGACTGTAGCAAAGGGATGTCTTTCCCAATGAGCAGTATGTCATCCACATACAATATGAGGAAGACAACTATGTCCCCTACAACCTTCTTGTAGACACAAGGTTCATCTTCATTCTTGATGAAACCAAACTGTTTGATTGCATCATCGAATCAAAGATTCCAGCTCCGAGAAGCTTTCTTTAGTCCATAAATGGACCTATGCAGCTTGCATACTCTGCTAGTATGCTTTGGATCTACAAAACCCTCAGGTTGTATCATGTACACATCCTCGAGTAGGTTTCCATTCAAAAATGCGGTTTTGACATCCATCTGCCAGATCTCATAATCGTGATAAGCTACAATAGCAAGCGTGATCCAAATGGACTTAAACATCGTTACTGGTGAAAAGGTTTCATCATAGTCAATACCATGAATCTGCTTGAAACCTTTAGCTACCAAGCGACCCTTATAGATAAGTCCATCCATGTCAGTCTTTCTCTTAAAGACCCACTTACACCCTATGGGTTTTACCCCTTCAGGTGGATCAACCAAAGTCCATACTTGGTTGGTGTACATGGATTCCATTTCGGATCTCATGGCTTCTAGCCATTTCTCAGAATCTGGTCTCATCACAGCTTCCTGATAGGTGGTAGGCTCATCCTCTATGAGCACAACGTCATCATGGTCAGACAAGAGAAATGAGTATCTCTCAGGCTGACGACGTACCCTATCAGACTTGCGAAGAGGTATGTCTATTTGAACTGGTTGTTGTTCCTCAACTCTTTATGGAACAACATCATCCAGAACACTTTGTGGTTCCAGTTTAACTTCCATCGAGGCTTCAGTGCTAGGATCCGCATCTTGAATTTCTTCAAGATCGAATGTACTCCCACTAGTCTTTCTAGAAACAAAGTCCCTTTCGAGAAAGACTCGAGTCTTTGCCACAACTATCTTGTGCTGACTGGGAATGTAGAAGTAATATCCCTTAGTTTCCTTGGGATATCCTATAAAGTAGCACTTGTCGGATTTGGGTCCTAATTTATCTGAGACTTGACGTCTAACGTAGGTCTCACATCCCCAAATCCTCATGAAAGACACTTGGGCATCTCTCCCAGTCTATATCCTATATGGTGTCTTTATCACGGCCTTGGATGGAACTCGGTTGAGTATAAAAGCTGCCGTGTCTAGAGCATAGCCCCAAAGGAATGTCGGAAGATCTGTGTGACTCATCATAGACCGTACCATATCTAATAAGGTACGATTCCTCCTTTCGGATACACCATTCCACTGTGGTGTTCTAGGAGGAGTGAGTTGGGATAGAATCCCACACTCAGCTAGATAGTCACGAAACTCTTGGCTAAGGTATTCTCCACCTCGATCTGATCGAAGTATCTTAATACTCTTGCCAAGCTGGTTCTATACTTCATTCTTGAATTCTTTGAACTTTTCAAAGGATTCAGACTTATGTGTGATCAAGTACACATAACCATATCTACTGAAGTCATCAGTAAATGTGATGAAATACCTATAACCGCCTCTAGCCGCGACATTGAAAGGGCCACATACATCACTATGTATAAGTCCTAACAAATCAGTCGCTCTTTCGCTGTGCCCACTAAAGGGTGTCTTGGTCATCTTGCCTAGTAGGCATGACTCTCACGTCTCATAAGATTCAAAATCAAATGAGTCCAGCAAACCATCCTTATGGAGCTGGGATAAGCGCTTGTCATTTATATGACCTAAGCGACAGTGCCAGAGATAGGTTTGGTTCAGGTCATTTGACTTGAACCTCTTGGTATTTATGTTATAAATAGGGCTTTCAAGATCTAGAATATAGAGTCCATTTATCAGAGGTGCACTAAATAGAACATATCGTTTAAATAGACGGAACAACATTTGTTCTTTATTGTAAACGAGAAACCTTTCTTGTCTAAACAAGAAACTGATATAATGTTCTTAGTTAATGCAGGCACATAACAACAATCATCTAATTCTAGTACAAGCCCATAGGGCAGAGATAGATGATAAGTTCCTACAGTAACAGCAGCAACCCGTGCTCCATTGCCTACTCATAGGTCTATCTCACCCTTCGTCAATGCCCTGCTATTTCTGCTTGTACATTAGTACAAATGTGCGAAGCACATCCGGTATCTAATACCCACGATGAAGAAATAGAGAGGTTGACTTCTATAACATGTATACCTGAAGTAGAAATCTTATTTCTCTTCTTCTTAAGATCTTCCAGGTATTCTTTGGAGTTCCTCTTCCAATGCCTTGCTTGTCCTTGATATAGGTGACAATGATGTTCAACCATATCATAAGCACTCATCAACTCATGTTGCTTCTGAAGCTCAGAGTTCATGGTCGCGAGCATAAGATAGGACACATCTAATGCGTCATCTTGATGTTTCTTATAAGCATCTTTGTCAGCTCGTGTGGCAGTGGTAGGAGGTGCCTCCGGAATGGGCTGCTCCAAAACGTACAGTTTACGTTCCTAAGTGAGAACTATTCTCAGATTCCTGTACCAGTCCAGGAAATTTACTCCGTTGAGCTTGTCCTTCTTAAGGACAGAACGCAGAGAGAAAGTGTTCGTGTTTGACGTCATGGCAATTCTACAACAGAAAAATACAAAAAATAAATATCATATTCTTTTTAAATCATTTAATTAGGTCTTTAACTAAATGATTCTCCCACTGAATTCTATAATTCATGTGGGACAAGATCCACATCATACTAACCCTTGAGCTAGCTTTGGCTAATACGCCCAAGATTTAGTATGATCGGTAGGTAACGATTTACCAATTACATCTCTATGCAACTCTTGTTTATAGGATCATTATCGGCAGTTATATTAAAACTTGAGTTAGCTTTGGCTAATACGCCCAAGAATTAATATAAATGGGATCTATGTCCTATCTTTCCAACCGTTGGAAGAATGTCTATAGTTGTACTCGATCCAATTGAGTTAACTAGTTACTCAATCTAATTGAGTTGTACTCACCCATGCGTTGATAGGCGGGACCAAGATTGTCCCTCCGTACCCTACCAAGATAATATGTGTTGCCCTGCTTTGGCAGATTCAATAACGACATATGATAGAGGTAGTAGTAGGTATCACGGCACGGTAGGCATTTTGAGTTGTCGTGATTTAGATCTAATCTAAATGTCGATGTTGTATCATATACTCGATATAGATCTAATCTAATCGATTGAGTGCATCTTGTACACGATGTAGATCTAATCTAATCGTAAGGGTGCATCTTGTGCACGATTTAGATCTAATCTAATCGTTAGACACTAATTAATTACTATTTTACTAGCATGCATCACATACACACATAAGCAATTAATTAAATAATTTTGTGATTATGTCATGGCCCTACTACGATCTTCTCAAGCCAATGAGAAGATCGGAAGGTCAACCTAAGGTCAACAGCTTCTCAAGCGCCTTCCTTTTGACCACCTTGTGTTGCTCGCGCCTTCCTCGTAACTCCATCTTGAGTGGACCTTCCACCGCTTCAAAATTTACATTACAATTTTGAAACTCGAGTTACATTCGAGTCTAAATCTAATTTACAACCAGAATATAAATAGGGAGGCATGACGCGCAGGTCGCGTATCAAATACAGCACACACAAACTCATGACGGCACGCAGGCCGTATTATAAATTACAACACAAATCCAATCATATTGGGTATTTTTGGGCCATGACTATCAAAAAAATAATATATAATTCTAAAGTATATATTTTTCATAATTTGCTGTAATTTTTTATAATTTTTACAATTTTATGAGTAAATTTTTCCCGGCGATCCCGATTAGTTATTTTGGGCGCAATCGCGGAGCAAATCCCCTTGCGGGGTTAGGGGAAGTACCCCTACCCGCGATCTAACCATCGTGAGTTGCTCCTAAACGATCCTATAGCGCCTTAGCCCGCTGTCCCAAAAGGTTTTGGGTCGAAACATTGCCATTACGGAAAAATCTTCTCGGTAGTCGAAGCCTACAAGTGTCTAAACACTTGTGCTCCGCTTCTACGAGAAAAATACCCTTTAAAACTATAAAATTCATGAAATTACAGAAATTCACAGAAACTATATTTTTTATAAAAATACAAAATAAATTCGTACATGTCTTCGCACGTGGCTCTGATACCACTGTTGGGTTTTTCGGGCCGCGAAAATCGCTTTTTCGCGTCGCGGAAACCCCGAAACTCCCTAGCCAACGGATCCGTGCGAAGAGTATAGAACAAAATTTTACATGTACGAGTTTACTAACTAGATCTACACTTAGCTCTACATGTTTAGAAGGTTACCCTTGTTACATGCCTTTTTGCGAATCCCGCTCGTCCAAGGTGCGCCGGATCTCGAGTGTGTTCAAACGTACACACCTCTAGTAGTATCCACACGAACAAGAAGTGTTCTCTAACACTCAAGGATGGAGAAGAGAACACCACAAGTGTGCTAGCACTTCTTGATGCTCTCGGATAGGATTGGAAGGTGAAGAAAGGAAAAGAAGAGAACACACTCCTCTAAAAACTCTATGTGACTTTCACTAACCTTTCTTCTTGGATTAGATTCACTCACCTTTCTTCTTCCTTGCTTGAAACCCACGGCAACAGTAGAAAAGGAGGAGGAAGAAACCAAGGAAGAAGATGCAACAATAAACACACATCAATGACACAAAACAAAACCTCTCCACAAGCATTAGTGTGGCCGGCCACATCTTGTAACCCCCTCATTTAATGTGGTCGGCCACATTAAGTGAATGGGATGTGTAACCTCCATGAGGTGGCACACCATAATAAGGTGGAGATGATGTGGCAAGATTAGTCATGCCATGTAGGATGAGTCAACCTTCATGATGTGGCAATACATCAAGTCAAACTTGATGTTTCAACTTCCATTTGGTCAAGTCAAAATTGACCAATTTTCTTCCATGTTGTGTTAAATCCAACCTTTGATTCAAGTCAATTTTTAATTTAATGAATCTCAATTCATTGATATAAATTGACTCAATGAATCAAATTTAAATTAGACTCATTCAACAATTGAATCTAATTGAGTCTAACTCAATAAGTCTAATTTGAATTAATCCGAATCCAATCTTTGGTGCATCATATGAACCTAATCCAATTGGTTCATCATATGAACCTAATCTCCATCCACTTGTTCTTTGTGTGTGACCCAATAGGTTCTTGTAACATTGGCAATGTTTCTAAACTCCTTTAGAAACATAAGCAATGAGCGGCATCTAGCAATACATCATTGCTGCCCAAGTTACAAGAATGTTGAGATCTAACATCACCTTGTGACTACTAATTGTGACTCCTCACAATATATGACAAGTGTCCTTCTATCCTAGACATCTAGATTGATCAATGTGAGCCATAGACCGTGTCATCCTCTGATAAATCTAAATCTTGAACTCCAAGTAGACTCACTAAAACAAATGAGCTCAATATCTCATATAGACTCATTTAGGCATGGTCATGCACTTCGTGGTCTCACTCTATCAAGAATACCGATGTCTCTCCTGTCATATAGGAGGGATAGATCCCATCTACATCACTCACATCTCTCTGCATAATTCGTTACATATCTAGTAATCGCCTCTATAGTCCACCCAGTTACGGGTGACGTTTGACGAAACCAAAGTACATAACTCCTTATGTAGGGATCCATGGTGACTTCAGGTCCAAGGACTAGTAGTCATACTAATAGCCACATGAGAAAGTATATGACACTCATATAACGATCCATGATACTTTCTCATGGCAGGTCATTCAGTATACATTCTCTAATGCATACCCATGTGTCAACTTGATATCTCTATATCCATGACTTGTGAGATCAAGTCATCGAGTTGACCTACATGCTAGTCTTATTGCATTAACATTGTCCCTGAATGTTAATACTCGACTAGGAATGATTAAGAGTAGTGTTCCCTAAATCATCTCACTATCGGTTCAGCTAACCGATTGATATAAGTAAGAACCTTCTACTCAAGGACGTTATTATACTTAGTTTATTTGGCACTAATACAAGTAAGTATAATAACCAAAAACCAAATGCCTTTATTTATATAGAATATGATACAACAAGTCCATAATACAATCATCAAATGATTGGCTCTAGGGCTCTGGCTAACACATTTATGGACTAAAGAAAGCTTATCGGAGCTGGAATCCTCGATTCGATGATGCAATCAAACAGTTTGGTATCATCAAGAATGAAGATGAACCTTGTGTCTACAAGAAGGTTGTTGAGAGCACAGTTGTCTTCCTTATATTGTATATGGATGACATACTACTCATTGGGAAAGACATCCCTTTGCTATAGTCTGTCAAGACTTGGTTAAGGACTTGTTTCTCAATGAAGGACTTAGGTGAAGCATCCCGCATTCTAGGCATACAAATCTATAGAGATAGATCTAAGAAGTTGCTTGGCCTAAGTCAGAGTACATATATTGACAAGGTACTCCTACGGTTTGCCATGCAGAACTCCAAGAAGGGATTTCTGCCGATGTCACATGGTGTGAGTCTTTCGAAGACTCAAGGTCCCTCTTCTAGAGAGGAGAGAGACCGCATGGATCAGATCCATTATGCCTCAGCCATAGGATCTATCATGTACGTCATGCTATGTACTCGTCCTGATGTCTCGTATGCTTTGAGCATGACGAGCAGATACCAGTCAGATCCAGGTGAAAGTCACTGGATAGCAGTCAAGAATATTCTTAAGTACTTGAGAAGGACTAACGAATATTTCTTGATATATGGAGGCGATGATGAGCTACCTATAAAGGGTTACAGTGATGCCATCTTCCAGACCGACCAGGATGATTATCAATCGCAGTCAGGGTTCGTGTTTTGTTTAAATGGTGGTGTTGTGAGCTGGAAGAGTTCGAAGCAAGAAACAGTAGCTGATTCTACGACAGAGGTCGAGTATATTGCTGCATCAGAAGCAGCAAAGGAGGCAGTTTGGATCTGCAAGTTCATCACTGAACTTGGGGTGGTTCCTTGTATCGCTGACCCTATTGAGCTCTATTGTGAAAACAATGGAGCAATTGCACAGGCTAAGGAACCTCGCTCACACCAGCGGACCAAACACATACTACGGCGCTTCCATCTAATTCGAGAGATTATCGAGAGAGGAGATGTGAAGATTTGCAGAGTACCCATAGAGGCTAACATCGCAGATCCCTTGACCAAGGCTTTGGTACAGAGAAAGCATGATCGTCACACTAGGTCATTAGGCCTTAGAGCCTATACTGATTGGCACTAGTGCTAGTGGGAGATTGTTAGTTAGAGACCTAGAGACAATCATTTGATGATTGTTGTATGGACTCATTGTATCATATTCTTGTATATAAATAAAGGCATATGTTTTGGTCATTATACTTACTTGTATTGGTGCCAAATAACTAAGTATAATAGCGTCCTTGAGTAGAGGGTTCTTACATATATCAAACTGTTAGTTGAACCGATAGTGAGATGATATAGGGAACACTACTCTTAATCATTCCTAGTCGAGTATTAACATTCAGGGACAATGTTAATGCGACGAGACTAGCATGTAGGTCAACTAGATGACTTGATCTCACAAGTCATGGATATAGAGATATCAAGTTGACACATGGGTATACATTGGAGAATGTATACTGAATGACCCGCCATGAGAAATTATCATAGATTGTTATATGAGTGTCATATACTTTCTCATGTGGTTATTAGTATGACTACTAGTCCTTGGACCTGAAGTCACCATGGTTCCCTATATAAGGAGTTACATACTTTGGCTTCGTCAAACATCACCCGTAATTGGGTGGATTATAAAGGCGATTACTGGGTATGTAACAAATTATGCGAAGGGATGTGAGTGATGTAGATGGGATCTATCCCTCCTATATGACGGGAGAGACATCGATATTCTTGATAGAGTGAGACCACTAAGTGCATGGACATGCCCAAATGAGTCAATATAAGATATTGAGCTCATTTGATCGAGTGAGTCTGCTTGGAGTTCAAGATTTAGATTGATTAGAGGATGACACGGTCTATGTCTCATATTGATCAATCTAGATGTCTAGGATAGAAGGACAATGTCATATATTGTGAGGAGTTACAATTAGTAGTCACAAGGTGATGTTGGATCTCAACATTCTTGTAAATTGGGTAGTAATGATGTGTTGCTAGATACCACTCATTACTTATGCTTCTAAATGGGTTTAGGAGCATTGCCAACATTACAAGAACCTATTGGGTCACACACAATGGGCAATTAGATGGAGATTAGGTTCATTTGATGAACCTAAATGATTAGGTTCATATGATGAACCAAATGGATTAAGAGTAATCCAAAGTAGGCTAATTGAGTTGGACTCAATTTGGTTCATGTGTTAAGTGAGTCTAATTTGGACTTAGACTCATTTAATCAATTTAATTCAAATTTATAGATATTCATTAAATTAAAATTGACTTGAACCAATGGTTAGATTAGATCAACCAAGTGAGAGAAGTGGTCAAGTTTGACTTGACTTGAGAGGAAGATGAAGGGTCAATTTTGACTTGACCATTTGTCACCTCATTGGTGAGTTGGCATTAAGTAGTCCAATGATGATGCTCCACATCATCATGGTTGCTTAAGTGGAATGCCACCTCATGGGAGTTACCAAGAGTTGACTCTTGGCATCCCATGGAGGTTACAATTCCCCTTAAAGTGGCCGACCACTTTTGATGAGGAGTTAGTGCATTTTGTGTGCTTGTGTGAGTAACTCCATCATCTTCTTCCTCTCTAGTTTTCTTCTTGCTCTCCCTCTCCTCCATTATTGATCTCTAAGGTTGCTAGCACATCCTTAGAGGTTCTTCTCCATCATTTGCTTATGTGGATACACATAGAGAAGTGTCTACTTTGACACTTTCGAGATCCGGCGAACCGAGGACGAGCGGGATTGCGAAGGGCTTCGCATCAAGGGTAAATTCCTTCTCCTTGTAGATCTAGTTTAGAACTAGTATAAGAAACTCGTACTCTTAATGTTTTCAAAATTTTAATCTTCGCACGGATCCAGTGGTTGGGGTTTCGGGGTTTCCGCAACGCAAAAAGCGGTTTTTGTGGCCCGAAAAACCCAACAACTTGTGGGAATGTAACAAGATTTTGGCATTGTTATCAGGGGTTGTGTTTATAACATTAGTTGACAATCATTTGAGTTAGTCTAAACTTGTTTTCTTTTCCTTTATTGCAAATACTTTCTACAATTTAGTTTCTTGTAAATACATCTTGCATTTGTTTACTTTTAATTCTGTAGTGTTCTTTCTGTTTTTCAATTTAAATTCTGTGTTTAAGATTTCTAGCAATTTCATTCTATTTCAAAAATAAAAAAAATTGTTTTCCTTGTTGTTTGCATTTTAGTGCAATTCAATTTTTCCTGCATATTTAGCTTGTTTAGATAAATATGGTTCTAAGACCATTGAAAGATTATGGGGCCACAAAGTCTGTTATAGAGCTAGGCCCAATTATCTAGCTCGAAATTCAAGCGAAGAATTTTATTCTTAGACCATCTTTCATGTCTAAGATACAAGAGAATTAGTTTGGGGGATCATCTTCAGAAAATCCATATTCACATCTCATGGAGTTTCATAGATATTGCAACACATTGAAATATGATGAGGTTTCTACAGATTCTATACGACCTATGGTTTTTCCCTTCAGTCTTAGAGATGCTTCAAAGATTTGGCTTAATACTCTGCAACCTAGAAGTATCAGAACTTGGGATGAGTTAGAGCATAATTTTTTAAATAAATATTTTTCCCCAAGGAAGACCATCGATTTGAGGAATCAAATCTTACATTTTAAGCAACTAGACAAGGAGGAATTGCATCAAGCTTGGGATAGATATTTATCTCTTCTGCATTAGTGTCTACATCATGGTATCAAGAATTGGTTGATCATCCATTTTTTTACATTACACTTTCTTTCCAAAATAAAAGTCAGTTAGACGTGGTATCTAGAGGATATTTCATGAAGAAAAGCTTGGACGAAGCATATGAAATAGTTCATCGGGTAGTATCAAATGTTAATGATTGGTCGGGAAAAAAATCTAATGACTCTTTCATTATATGCATTTGAGGCAGAAGAAAATAATTGGGGGGGGGGGGGGGGGGGGCCAAAGGGAGAAATGAGCAAGGCCATGAAGATGCTAAAACTCAAAACAACTTGAAAGAAGACATCAATTTTAATTGTGGGGATTTCCAAAATCTATTTCCATGGTATGGTGAGCCCTTATCATAATTATTTGGAGGAGGAATTTCTTTAATTGATTCTATCGTAAAAGAGAAATGTGACAATATTGTATGTATAGAAGAGAGATTGGATTATGAAGAAATGGAAGAAATGGTACAAGAAACTAAGAAAATTTCAGAAAAAGTGATAGTGAACGAGGAAATAAAGTTGTTAGAGCAAGATCCCACTTTGCTTGAGATCATGCTGTTGGTTGCTACACCTGGATTCCGTTCTGCTTCCCCTGTATAAAAATTTGTACAAGCAAAGAACTTTCCTAACAACCTATGTGTTCCTCATGAGTCAAACTTGAATTAGAAACGGAACTTAACATTCTTACTTGAAGTTCAACTTATGTGTTCTTCAGTAGTTAAAACTTGGATTGCAAACGATACTTAACATTATTAATCCAAGTTCATCCTATGTTACAAAAGTTGATTAAATATCTATTTTAAGGATTGACTTCCAGGTTAAACATGGCGAGACACTTGGCCTTCTTGGGTATGGGATCATCCACCACTTCCTAGACAAAGCCTTTCAAAGAAATTGGATATTTAAACTTCTTACAGTAACCCTAGGTTTAACTATAAAGCCCTCAATAGAAGTACAAGATCAAAACACTAAATCAAAACATAAAAAAAAAATGAAACTCGAAATCGCTAGCCTCTTGTGTTGGTATTTCAGGATCCATACAAAGAACACAAACTAATTAATTTGAAGTGGAAACAATTAATTAGTTATACCTTTCTTTATAAACAAAGACCTCTTGATCTTCTGTTGTATTCCTCTCCTCCTCTTGGACGTTGTGTGGGTGACGATCTACTAAGATAACTCCACTCGAACCACTTCTTCACCTCCAAGAAAATCAAGCCACCAAGGGATGCCAAAATAGGAAATTTTCTTCTCTTCCAAGTAACTGGCCACCTTCTTCTTCCTTTCCTCTATACCTCCGGCCACAATGGGATCTAAGATGAGCTCCAAGCAAGGCCGTCGGCCCTAGGTTATGGAAGCAAGCCCACCGGCCCTAGCTTGGATAGAATCCTTTTGTGCCGCCGGTTGTAGAAGGAAGATGAGTATTGTAGCCGGTCCTTAAGGAAGGAGATGAGGGAAGGGCCGGCCACCAAGGGATTAGGAAGAGAGGGAACTTAGGTTGTATATTTCATGAGGCACCCTCTCCTTCTCTTTTATAATCCTTGGTCATGGCAAAAAGGAAATATTTTAAACATAATTAAAACTTCCTTATTTGTGGCCTCCCATTAGAAAGGAAATTTTAATAACAATTAAAATCTCTCTTTTCTAAATTTCCTATAGTACATGGAAATAAAGGAAAGTTTTAAAATTAATTTCTCTCTTTTAAAACATGTAGACACCTACAAAAAGGAAAGATTAATTAAAACTTCTCTTTTTAAATCATGGTTACAAAAAGGAAAGTTTTGTCAAAAATTAAAATATCTCTTTTAAATATTATAAATAACTACAAATAAGGAAAGATTTTAACAAAATTAAATTCTCTCTTTAATCTTTTGTAGATAGCTATAAAAGGAAAGATTTTAAAATTTTAAAACTCTGTTTTAAAACCATGAGGATGACTATAAAAGGAAATTTTAAATTAAAATTTCTCTTTTAAATCCCTTCATGAATGGCTACAACAGGAAAGATTTTAACCAAAAATAAAATCTCCTTTTAGTTCTAATGGTGTGGCCGACCCCATGCTTGGACACCAAGCATGGCTTGGCCGACTACTTCTTGGGCTCCAAGCTAATGTTTGGTCGACCCCCTTTGCTCCAAGCAAGGATGTGGCCGACCCATTACTTGGGTAAGAAGTGGACTTGGTGGATACAATATTTTATAGAGGCTACAACAAGGACCGAGAGAAGAAATTGGTTTTGGTCTCCCGATGAGCTTGAGCTTCTTGTGTTCGCCCCGAACACCCAACTCAAGTTCATCAATAATAACTCATACCACTAAAGAGTTATTATTGAACTACCGCACCAATCCCAAATTACATTATGGACTCCATCTTATTATGAGTGCATTAATCTCCCTGTGTTTAAGATATCGAATGTCCACTAATTAAATGAGTTACTGATAACTCACTTAATTAACATCTAGCTCCAAGAGTAGTACCACTCAACTTCATTGTCATGTTGGACTAGGTCCACCTGCAGGGTTTACATGACAATCCTTATGAGCTCCTCAAGGGGACATCATCAACCTAGATTACTAGAACACAGTTTCCTTCTATAATGAACAACACACTATATAAATAATATTATTTCCCAATTTATCGGCCCTATTGATCCAATTGGATAAATCTCACCCATTGATAAATTAAAGAAATAAATACTAAGTATATGTACTTGTTATTATATCGGGATTAAGAGAACACACATCCATAATAACAGAGGTCCTGTTCTTTTATGAAGTCAGTATAAAAAGAACAATCTCAAATGGTCCTGCTCAATACACTCATAGTGTACTAGTGTAGTTTTATAGTCAAGATAAACTAATACCAAATTACACTACAACCATTCCAATGGTTTGCCCCAATCCATCTTGGTTGTGAGCTACTATTTATAATTTATAAGGAACTGATAACATGATCTTCTGTGTGACACCACACACCATGTTATCTACAATATAAATTAAATGGACAACTGTATTTTACTAAATATAGATATTTGACCAATGCAATTTTTATTTCAAAATAAATGTTCATACAAAAATCTATGCTTTTAGTATACATCCTAACACATGTCGCCTCAGTTGGAGCTAAAATCATTGCCACCCAACCTTAAATATGCATTTCTTGGTCCAGATTCCACTTTTCCAATGATAATTAATGTAAATTTCACTGAGGTAGAATCACAGAAATTAATCAGTGGGCTAAGGTTGCAGAGAAAGGCGATCGGGTACACCATTGATGATATTAAAGGAATTAGTCCTTCCATTTGTATGCATAGGATTCTATTTGAAGAAGAGTACAAAAACTTAATTGAATATCAAAGGAGACTAAACCCAAACTTGAAAGAAGTGGTGAAGAAGGAGGTGCTTAAGCTTCTAGATGCTAGGATTATCTACCCTATCTTTGATAGTTAGTGGGTGGGCCCAGTGCATGTGGTCCCAAAAAGAGGAGGAATGACCGTTATCAGAAGTGAAAATGACAAACTGGTTCCAACATGAATAGTCACAGGATGGCGGATGTGTATTGATTATAGAAAATTAATCAAAGAAACTAGGAAAGACCATTTTCACATACCATTTATTGATGAGATGCCCGAAAGATTGGCAAAATACTCATATTTCTGCTACTTGGAAGGATAATCAGGTTTCTTTTAGATTCCAATTCATCCCCAAGCTCAAGAGAAGACTACCTTCACATGTCCCTACGGGACCTTTGCTTATTGTCGTATATCATTTGGTCTTTGTAATGCCCCAACAACTTTCTAATGGTGTATGATGGCAATCTTTTCAAATTTAACAGAGAAAATCATGGAGGTATTTATGGATGATTTTTCAGTTTATGGGAATGACTTTGATAGCTGTATTAAATCTTTCTAGAGTTCTTCAAAGGTGCGAAGATGTGATTTGATATTAAATTGGGAAAAATGTCACTTCATGGTTAAAGAAGAAATTATCTTGGGACACAAAATCTCATAACATAGAATTGAGGTGGATCAAGCCAAAATAGAAGCTATTGACAAATTACCTCCGCCAATTAATGTTAAAATAGTAATACGTTTCTTGGGTCATGTTGGATTTTATAGGCATTTCATAAAAGATTTTTTAAAGATTTCCAAGCCATTAACTAATTTATTAATTAAAGATGCTGAATTCTGTTTTGATGATAACTGCATGGAGGCATTGAAAAAGATTAAAAATACTCTTATCACAGCCCTAGTGATTCAAGCTCCAGACTAGGAGCTTCCATTTGAAATCATGTGTGATGCTAGTGACTTTGCAATAGGAGTAGTTTTGGGCAAAGGAAGAATAAAATATTGCATGCAATCCACTATGCTAGCAAGACATTAGATGCATCTCAAATGAACTATTTAGTACAAAAAAAGAATTTTTAGTGGTAGTCTTTGCATTCAATAAGTCCAGATCCTATTTGGTGGGCTCAAAAGTGATAGTGTATACTGATCATGCTACCATTAGATATTTTCTTAGCATGAATTTGCCAAACCATGTCTTATCAGATACATTCTACCTATTCAGGAATTTAATTTAAAAATCAGAGATAAAAAAGGAGCAAAGAATGTAGTGGTAGATCATCTATCCTGAGTATGGTAAAATGGGCAGAAGGATGCAGAGTTTGACTCACCTATCAATGGCATTTTTTCAGATGAACACCTTTTGGCATTGGCTTGTGTAAATTCTCCTTGGTATGCAGACTTATAATTTTCTTGTGAGTTGAGTTCTATCCCCAAATCTCACTAGACAGCAAAGAAAAAAAATTTCTTTTAGAGCATTATATTTGGGATGAACCATTGTTGTTCAAGAAATACGGGGATGCAATTTATCGAAGGCATTTTTTCAGATGAACACCTTTTGGCATTGGCTTGTGTAAATTCTCCTTGGTATGCAGACTTATAATTTTCTGGTGAGTTGAGTTCTATCCCCAAATCTCAGTAGACAGTAAAGGAAAAAAATTTCTTTTACAGCATTATATTTGGGATGAACCATTGTTGTTCAAGAAATACGGGGATGCAATTTATCGAAGGTGTGTGCCTGAGGAAGAAGTGAAGGATATTTTGTTCCATTGTCATTCATCATCCTATGAAGGGAATTTAGGGATTTCTAAAATAGCTGTAAAAATTTTACAAGCAAGAAGTTTTTGGCCAAATTTATTTAAAGATACAAGGGCATTTGTGTAATCTTGTGACCCATGTCAGAGGACCGGGAGCATCACTAAGAGAAATGAGATGTCTTTGAACTATATCCTGGAGGTTGAGTTATTTGATGTATGGGGCATAGATTTCATGGGGCCTTTTCCTTCATCGTGTGGAAACAAATTTATTTTAGTGGTAGTGGATTATGTGTCAAAATGGGTAGGAGCTATATCTTCTCCTACAAGTGATGCTAATACAGTTATCAAATTATTCAAGAAAGTGATCTTCCCATGATTTTGCATACCCAGGGTAGTTATTAGTGATGGAGGTTCTCATTTCATCAAAAAATAGTTTGAAAACTTGTTCAAGAAGTACGGGGTAAGTCACAAAGTGGTGACACCATACCATCCACAAACTAGTGGGCAGGTTGAGATTTCTAATCGGGAAATTAGAGAAATATTAGAGAAGACGATCTCCACCTCGCATAAAGACTGATCATTGAAGTTAGATAATGCTTTATGGTCATACCATATAGCTTACAAAACTCCAATTTGTATGACCCTATTTCGGCTAGCCTACGAGAAGTCTTGCCATCTCCCAGTGAAATTGGAACATAAAGCATATTGGGCGATTAAATAGCTTAACATGGATTTTAAGGCAACGGGAGAAAAAAGAAAGCTCCAATTAAATGAACTCGATGAATTGAGGATGGATGCTTACGAGCATGCTAAATCCTATAAAGAAAGAATTAAAAATTGGCACGATCAACATATACTACGCAGGGAATTCAAGGAAGGAGACTCAATACTATTATTTAATTCAAGGTTAAAACTTTTTCCCGGGAAGTTAAAATCACGATAGATAGGCTCGTTCAAAGTTAAGAAGGTTTATCTATTTGGAGCGGTCGATATTTGGAATGAAGAGCTTGACATGGTCAAAGTAAATAGATAGTGCTTAAAAAGATATCTCCATGGCATGCAAATTTAAGATAGCTAAAAGTTATATTTCTTGGAGTTGCACCCTCTAGAATAAGCTCATATTGATCAAGCTAAAGATCTTAAACAAACACTTTTTGGGAGGCAACCCAAGGGTTTTTGTTTAATTCAATTATTAATTATGTTAATAAGTTTTCTTAAGACATTCTTTAACTTTGTTTTTAGGATTGTATACAACCTCTATAGAGTTAAAGATGAGAAAATTCAGCATTTACACACCTTCAAGAGTCGGTCGTGTGATCCCACATGACCGTGTGGAGCAAGCCAAAAGGAAAGAGATCGAGGTCGTGTGCCTTCACACAACCCATGTGATTCTGGCAGAAGGAAGAGGAGAGTGGTCATGTGACTTCACACAGCCGTGTGAAGCCAACCAAGAGGAACCCGATCCCAGCTGTGTGAATCCACACGGTCGTGCAATGTCAACCAAGAGGAGGAAGATTCTGGCCGTGTCAATCGACACGACCGTGTGAAATTAGTGAAAGAAAGGGTGTGTAAAGCTCACACGGCCTAACCCAATACATGCTATTTAGGGCATGGGCGTGTGAAGTTCACACGGTCGTGCCCGCCGACTGCAATCTCTTCTTCTCCCCACTCTCACTTCTTCTTCTTCCAAAAGCTCTCAAATTGCTCCCATCCACCCACACCATCCATCCCCTTTAAAACTCAACCTCTCCATCATCCACAATGTCAAATCCAATCAAGAGAAGCATTTCATCAAGAAGAGGGAAGGAGAAGATGGTTGCTTCAAAAGAAAGGAATATACTCTTCAAAGGTACATCTAACAATTTTTGTATCATTTTCTCTAGTGATGAACAAATACATTGTTATAATTCATTGTCTAAACGTTCCATTTTAAGCACTAAATTTATGGACCATGCAACCTTAGATATATTGGGTTTTAGAAATGATGTGGATTGGCTCCTTGAAAGGATAGGATGGAACAACTTGATGAGCATGAAATACCCGACTTACCATAGAATTGTTTTGGAAATTTTAAGTTCAATCACTATTGATAATGTGCAAGGAGGGAAGCTCAAATTCCATTTGTTTGATGATGATTACGAATGGACACTAGGTGACTTTAATGCATGTTATGATTTTGCCTAGTGATGGAACATAAACAATTCTCCCTGTATTTGAAATCTCAAATATATGGAAAATGATCTTTGAACAATCTCACTATAATCCTCATGTATCCAAGGCCACTAGTATCATTAATCCAATTTTCAGGTATCTTCACTTGGTGATGAAAACTACTATATTTAGACATGTTGATAAGGAAGGAATTGTGACGCTCTCTAAATTGTTTTGTTTATAGGCAATGGTTGAAAAATATTCCAATAAACTATGGTTATTTTTTCCTAAAGTACTTAGTAAAATTAGGGAAGACATTTTCTACAACTCCCATTATTTTGGGTGGGATGCTAACTCGTATGGCACTAGTGCTAGATCTTGATGATTTAGAGGCGGTCGACGACACTCCTGGAATAGATTTAAATTCATGCTTGGCAATTTGTATGATACAATGCGAGGGATACGGGTATAGTCTCTTACTTAAAAACAACTTCCCTCTACGATTGTCCAATCCTGACTTAACCATAATTCACATTAGAGATAATTGGCGTTTGACCTTAGCAAATCAATACCCTAGCCCCTTCCTCACTCTAGCTCCTAAAAATATTTCCTTGATTAATCATGATCTTACTAGATTTAATTTCCATGAGTTTCATCCTATTTTATATAACCTTCATCATGATTTGGAATTACATGAAAAATTACTTACTAGTGACTTGTACATGGGGGACGAACAATTTAAGCAATTGTAAGATTGTTTTAGAAGCGAAAGAGAGTTTTGTAAACAAATGTCCGAGTTTATGGAATCCCATAGATGTCAAATGAAACTAAATGAAGATTTTTGGGGTTTCCTCAAATTTCTTCAAGATGATTTTGATGAGTTATTTTCATATCATAAATTTATGAGGGGTAGTGTAAAATGGTTCATTACTTTACTTCCAGATGATTTTCCAAAATTTCCTGATCTCCCACCTTCACCACCGTATTGATTTCATCGAGACGATGAAGTCTGGGGGGGGTATTTGCATAGCCTGAGTCTTTTGCACTTTCTTTTCATTACATTTCTTGTACTTTCATTTATCTTGTTTCATTTTTAGCTCTTTCATTCATTTGATTGTTTGCATTTCTGTTTGTTTTTCTTGTTTCAGTTTTAGCTTTCATCTTTGCTTACATTTCTATTATTGTTTGCTTGCTTTGTTTTGATCATCATTTCGACTATCTTTTAAATTATTTTGTGGAATATTGAGACCATCATTCCTCACTACTTTGCTGACCTATCTAATAGTAAAATTATTTGTACGTTCATTTCTTGATTCATGTTGTTGTGGGTATAATGCTAGTATGTTTAGTGTACCTCTTTTCTCTATCTCTAGTAGTATGAAATGAGCTAAGTATTGTTCAGAGACAAGTTTAAGTTTTGGCCTAACCTTAAGGATCTTACATTCACTTTACTTAAGCTTGAATGGTAGATATCATTGGATTAGTCATGATTCATCCTATTTACTTAGTACTTTAGTTTCCATGGTGATTTCTTGGATTGTATTTTGGTTACCGGATGACCTCAGATCATGTTAACTCATTTGGAAAAATAAAAAATCCCTACATTTGCATTCACATTTTCATTTGTATTAGTGCATTAAAAAAATTGATGATGAATAAGGGATTAAAAAACAGTTATCGTGAGTAAAAACTAACAATTTACCCTTTGAGACTAAGTTCGGTTACTGGGAAAATAAATGTTATATTTCTCTTGATTCTGAGTAGTCCTTTGAGACCTTGTATAGTCTAAGGAATATGAACCAAGTGTGTGAGAAGTAAATACCTATCACCAGGAATATTAGGAACTCAATTGGATGATAACATGACTAGGATAAAGATTGAAACTTGAAGAGTTTGAGTCATTTATCGTATTGTCTATAAAAACTTATGTTTAGGTCATACTTAAGTTATCTCCACGATCATACTCACCAATGAAAATAGTTGATAGAGTTAGAAAAGTGCACTAGGGATGATGCTGCATTATAGGAGCACGTGAATTTAGATTGTAGCATTTTGCTTGAGGACAAGAAAGGGTTTAAGTCTGGGGGTGTGATGTATATAGATTATATATACTCTTGTGCATATTTTGATGCACATTCACGTATTTTACTCATGTTTGATCTGTGCATTTTTACACCTCTTATTTACTTTCAGCATAATTACTCTTCTTTATCGGAGATAAACTCTTTGTATATTTTTCTATTGACAAGAGACATTTTGGAGCTAAAATAGTGTTCGTTGATGATTCAGAGAGCATACAAAATCAAATGACACTGGCCGTGTGATTTCACACGGTCGTGTCAAAGGAGCAGAAGGAAGAATGACCTCAGCCATATGAATCCACACGACTGTGTGGCCCAAGTAGAGGAGAAACATGGTTTAACCGTGTGCCTACACAAGCATGTAGCTTTCCAGAGTAGATGTAGACACTGGCCATGAATCCACATGGATGTGTGGCTTCACCGGAAGAGAAGCATAACACGACTATGTGATACCATACGGTCATGCCACCCATCCAAAAAGCAAACAAGACATGGTCGTGTGACTCCATACGGTCATGTGACCTTAGCCGAGGCAAAGAGGACTCCAGCCGTGTGGATGCCACACGGTCGTGGCACAGGCTGTGCTAGGCCTGTGCACTGCACTATATACGGGGTTTTCTTCTCCTTTTCAGGGGGAGGAAGGTTCTTCCTTTGGGAGTGTCATCTTGGTGCTATTCTCCATCTTCTCCTATCTCCGTTCTATGATCCGAAGCTATTTCCATTGCCTCATCGACTCCGAAAGATTGGGATTAGATCCAAAGATCACTCTACGACATTGGATAAGCATCTCTTCCCTCTTCTCTCTTGTTGGGTTTGAATGTATTCATATGTCTTTGAATTTCCTTCTTCTTGCTATGGAGTAGATCCTTTGTTCTAGGATTAAGGGAGTAGTTATGGTGTAGATTGATGTAAGAACTCATAGATATGCCAATTTCCTATCTAGATGACATTATCATGCTTTGTATCTATTTGATCTTATGTGAATGCATGTGTTTGAACTTAATTCTCATATTTGATATAATGGTTGTGTAGAGTTGTTGATCCCGTAGGGGAATGCCCTAAATTGTATGATCGAGGGGCACTAGTGACAGGGGTAACCCCGTTAACAGATGTCTAGGCTATCACCTTGAAAGGAAATGCAATTCTCCATATGGAAGTAGATAGTTGTGTGTGTAATTGTCATCCTCGTCTTTATGGCTATTAAGTATGAGTGTGTTCTTATGTTGTATGATCGAGAGGCCCTAGTGATAGAGGTAACCCATTAATGGACTTCATAGGAATCATCCCTATTTAATGGCAAAAGTTATTGATCTAAATATCTAGCTGGCTTATCTACTACAGGGAAGAGCTGGCAACTTCCTAGAAGTGCATGTGAATTGAGGATAGGTAATTGGTAAACCCTGTTACATTGATAAACATCACAATGAAACTGAACCCCTAGAACATTTCCCATAACCAAGTCTCTCTCTCTTTCTCTCTCTCATATTCTCAGTCTTGCTTCTTCTACTTAGCTCGTAACTGATTTCTATCAATTGTTTATCTAATTCTAAGTGAGAGGTCTCTAGTGATTATACCAGTCCTTGTAGGTTCGATATCTTTTGTATTCCTAACGACGTAACCATACACTTACGGGAATGTAACACCTAGCTAATGCTCAAACCAAACATCCGATCTTCAACTTCGAGGATTAGAATATCCACTAAAAGCATAGTCGATTGGCATCTTCATAAAAAGCTTGATCAACATCTCTGAGTAAAAGTAGTTTGACAAAAATCAAAATGACAACATCCAACTGGCAAGGATAAATTTCAAGCTACCATCCACTCGGTATCCCCGACTAGTAACTCAACCATACCAAGTGGTTCACTCACCCCTATTTATCAATTTAAAATTATCCACTTAGGTTAGCTCGATAAATAAGTCTAGAATTTGAATTTTATATTTTAAAATTTAAAATATATCCCTATTTTTAGCAAAGCAGAGCGTCCAAATGCCAATGCATTCAGGTCATACACCGTGCCTCCAGACTCTTTTGTCGATCGACCGAGTTATAAGTGAGTCTGCTGTAAAGCCTATCACAAACTCTCATGTTGACCAACTAAGTTATTAACTAGCATACCCTCATGTCTATATTCTAAGGCATTCAGGTCATACACTGTGCCTTTACTCTCCAAGACATTCGGGTCATACACCATGTCTCTAAACTCTCGAGCCACTTGGCCGAGTTATAAGTGAGCGTGCTCTCGTTCCTACACTCCAGACTCTCATTTCGTCTAGCCGAGTTATAAGAGAGTGTTCCCTCGTGCCCATATTCCAAGGTATTCAAATCATACACTGTGCCTCCACTCTCTAAGGCATTTGGGTCATATATTGTGTCTCCAGACTTTCGTGTTGACCAACCGAGTTATAAGCAAGCTTGCTCTCCCGCCTGTCCCAGAATCTCATGTCGACCGACCATGTTATAAGTGAACATACCCTCGCGCCTATGTTCTAAGGAATTCAGGCCATACACTATACCTCCACTCTTCAAGGTATTCGGGTCATACATCGTGTCTCCTAGCTCTCCAAGGTATTTGGGTCATACACCGTGCCACCTTAACAATCCAAGACATTCAGGTCATACACCGTACCTCTAAAACTCTAAGATATTTGGGTCATACACCATGCCTATAGAACTCCAAGGCATCCGAGTCATACATATTACCTATAATATCAAGTCTCAGACTCTTGTACTACTCGACCTAGTTATAACCGAGCATCTCCTGCGCCTATGTTCTAGACTTTCAAGCAGTTCGGCCAAGTTATAAGCGAGTTTACCCTCGTGCCTGTCCCAAACTCCTATGTCATCTGACCAAGTTATAAGCGAGCCTACCCTCATGCATGTGTTCTAGACTCTCGTGCCTCTTGGTCGAGTTATAAGCGAGCTTGCTCTCACGTATGCCCCAGACTCTTATGCTGATAAGCCGAGTTATTAGCGAGCATGCTCTCGCTCCTATATTCCAAGGTATTTAGGTCGCACACTGTGCCTCCACTCTCCAAGGCATTCGGATCATACATCATGTCTCCAGACTCTCATTCTCGCCGAGTGAGTTATAAGCGAGCATGCCCCCGCACCTATATTCCAAGGCATTCAGGTCATATACTATGCCTCCACTCTCCAATGCATTCGAGTCATACACCGTGCCTCTAGACTCTCATGTTGACCGATCGAGTTATAAGTGAACATACTTTCACGCCTATATTCTAAGGCATTCAGGTTATATACCGTGCCTCCACTCTCCAAGGCATTTAGGTCATACACTATATCTCTAGATTCTCGTGTCGACTAGATGAATTATAAGTGAGCCTCCTCTCACACCTGTCCCAGTATATCGTACTAATAGGCTGAGTTATAAGCGAGCAACCCCTTGCTCCTATGTTCCAAGGCATTCAGGTCATACACTATGCCTCTACTCTCAAAATCATTCGGGTCATACACCATGCCTCCAAACTCTAGTGCTGATCAGCTGAGTTATAAACGAGCCTGGCCTCACGCGTGCCCCAAACTCTCATGGCATCTTGTCGAGTTATAAGCAGCCTACCCTCATGACTATGTTCTAGACTCTCTCTTCACTCGGCCGAGTTGTAAGTTAGCCTACCCTCACACATGTCCTAGACTCTCGTGTCATCTGACTGAGTTATAAGTGAACCAACCCTCGCACCTGTCATTCCAGATTCTCGTGATGCTTGGCCGAGTTATAAGTGAGCATGCCCTCTTGCTTATGTTCTAGACTCTCACATCATCCAACCAAGTTATAAGTGAGCATCCATCATGCTTATATTCCAGACTCTCATGCCACTTAGACGAGTTATAAGTGAGTCTGCCCTCGCACCTATCCTAGACTCTTGTGTCATCTGATCGAGTTATAAGCGAGCTTGGCCTCGCTCTTGTGTTTCAGACTCTCATGCTATTCAACCGAGTTATAAGTGAGTCTGCCCTCGTACCTATCCCAGACTCTTGTGTCATCTGGCAAAGTTATAGGCGAGCCTACTCTCTTGCTTATCCCAAATTCTCATGCTATCCAATCCATTTATAAGTAAGTCTGCCCTCATGCATGCCCTTATGCCTGTGTTCCAAACTCTCATGCCACTCAGCCGACTTATAAGAGAGCATGCCCTCGTGCCTGTGTCCCAAACTCTCGTGCCATCCAACCAAGTTATAAGTGAGCCTGTCCTCACACCTATATTCGAGACTCTCACACCACTCGGCCAAGTTATAAGTGTTGGAGTGTATACTAAAAGCCTAGCTTTTGTAAACATTTATTTTTGAATTAAAAGAATCACATTGGTCAATATCTGTATTTATTTATTAAATCTAATTGTTCAATTAATTTATATAGTAGATAACATGGAGTGTGGTGTCCCACTCAAAAGATCATGTTGTCGGTTCTTTATAAATTATAAATAGTTGCTCACGACTAAGATGGAAAGGAACAAACCATCGGAATAGTCGTAGTGTAATTAAGTATTAGTTTATCTTGATTAATAAATTACACTGATACACTCTAAGTGTATTGAGTAGGACCATTTAGGTAAGTTCTTTTTGTACTGACTTAATAAAAGAACTAGACCTTAATTATTATGGAAGTGTGTGCTGTTAATCCTAATATAATAACAAGCACATATGTTTAATATTTATTTCTTTGACTTATCAAAGGATGAGGTTTAGCTCGATAAATCAATATGCCCGATAAGCTGGGAAATGATATTACTTATAGTGTGTGTTGTTGATTATAGAAGGAATCTGTGTCCTAGTTATCTACGTTGAGAATGTCCCTAAGAGGAGCTCATAAGGATTGTCATGTTAAACCCTACAGGTGGACTTAGTCTGACATGACAATAAAGTTGAGTGGTACTACTCTTGGAGCTAGATATTAATTAAGTGAGTTGTCAGTAACTTACTTATTTAGTGGGCATTCGTTATCTTAAACACAGGGAGACTAACACACTCATGATAAGAAGGAGCCCATAATGTAATTTGGGATTGGTGCGGTAGTGCGATAATAACTCTCTAGTGGAATGAGTTATTATCGATGAACTTGAGTTGTGTGTTTGGGGTGAACACGGGATACTCAAGCTCATCGGAAGGCAAAAACCAATTTCTCCTCTAGGTCCCTGTCGTAGCCTCATTATAGCCTCAAGTCCATCCAAATATAAGCCCATCTTGGTGTCCAAGAAGGGGGCCGGTCCAATGCTTGGTAACCAAGCAAGGGTCGGCCACATCCTCTTCTATAGGGGCCGGCCCTATTGCTTCGTGATCAAGCTAGTAGGGGCCAGCCACAATAATTCAAACAAGGAGGGTTGTTTTGAATTTTTAAAATCTTCTCTTTGTAGAAAACTATAAGTTTTAAAAGAGAGATTTTAATTTTTAAAACTTTCCTTATTTGAATTAGGTCACATATTTTAATAGAGAGTTTTAAAAGTTTTAAAATTTTCCTTTTTTAACCATCTTCATGGTTTAGAAAAAAAGGTAGATAAGTTTTAAAATTTAAATTTTCTATCATCATGTTAAAAAAGAAAATTTTATAAGAGAAGTTTTAAATTTTAAAACATGGTTTTAATTTTTAGAACTTTCCTTTTTTAACTTCTACTTTAGGAGAGAGAGCTTGTAAAATTTTATAAGAGTTTTTCTTCTTGTAAAATTTTATAAAAAATAAAATTCCTTTCCTCTTATGGGGGTCGGCCACCCTTGCTTGGTGCCCAAGTAAGGTGGCCGGCCATATTATAAAAAATAAAATCATCAAGTTAATTTTTGGTGATTGATTCAATCAAGAGGAAAGAAAAGGAAAATAAAAAGGGAAAAGGAAAAACTAGAGGAAGATTTTAATTTTTGTAAAAAGTCTTTCCTTATTTGCCTTGGGCAAGTATTATAAAAGAAGGGGTGAGGAGGCTTCATGAGACACAACTCTTATTCTCTTGGTGGAGACTCTTTTGGTGGTCGGCCCTCTCCCTTCTCTTTTCCCTTTGCTCTCTTCTCCTTGGTGGTGGTGGTGGCCGGATTTTAGAGGTGGTGGCCGGATTTTAGAGGAAGAGGAAGGAAGCTTTTGGGTGGTGTTCATCTTGGAGGATCGTCGCCCACACGACGTCCAAGGCGAAGTGAGGAATACGGCAGAAGATCTTGAGGTCATTAGTTTACAAAGAGAAGGTATAATTAGTAATTATTTTCCGCATCATGCTAGTTATTTCTTTTTGTAAGAATTCCAAACACAAGAGGCATTAGATCTAGTTTTTCGAATTAGTTTTTTCGAGTTTGTGTTTTCTTCTTTTTCGAATTTGTGATTCGATTGTTCTTTTTGGTTAACCTAGAGTTATTTAAGGAAATTAAATATTAGCTTTCCTTAAAAGGCTTTGTCTAGGCGATGGTGGTTGCTCCCATATCCAAGAAAGTTATGTGCCTCGCCATGTAGTCCTGGAAGCCAATTTTGAAAATTAATATTTAATGGAATTAATAACATAGGTGGATTTGAATCAATAGTGTTAAGTTCCACTTGTGATTCAAATCTAAACCATTAAGAACAGATAAGTTAAATTTGGAATCAATGATGTTAAGTTCCATCTGCGATTCTTAATTTAACTTCTGAAGAACACAATAGGTTATTTAAGGAAAGGTTCGATACTTGTACAAAAAATTTTGTACAGTGGAATGCGGATCTTGATCCTATAAACAAGAGTTGTATAGAGATGTAATTGGTAATTAGTAACTTACCGATCATACTAAGTCTTGGGCGATTTAGCCAAAGCTAACTCAAGGCATAGTATGATGTGGATCTTGTCCCACAAAATTATAGCTAGTTGGTTAGAATCTAGTAAGTATGGTTTGACCACATCCCTGACTTGATTCTACAAAAGTTCTATAATTCAGTGGGAGCATTGTTTAATTAAAGGCCTAATTAAATGATAATTGGAATATGATATTTATTTTATGCATTTTTCTGTTGTAGATTGTCATGTCGTCAAACATGAACTCCTTCTCCCTACGTTCTGTCCTCGATAAGGACAAGCTCAATGGAGCTAACTTCCTGGATTGGTACAGGAATCTGAGAATAGTTCTCACACAGGAACGAAAACTGTACATCCTAGAGCAGCCCATTCCTGAGGCACCTCCTGCCACAGCAACGCGAGCTGACCGAGATGCTTACAAGAAGCATCAAGATGACGCATTAGATGTGTCCTATCTCATGCTCGCGACCATGAACTCTAAGCTTCAGAAGCAACACGAGTTGATGGGTGCTTATGATATGGTTGAATATCTTTGTCAACTATATCAAGGACAAGCAAGGCATTAGAGATTTGAGATCTCTAAGGCATTGTTTCAGTGCAAGATGCAAGACGGGACTCCCGTAGGTCCATATGTACTTAAGATAATTGGGTACATAGAAAACCTACAGAGGTTGGGATTTCCCCTTGGCCAAGAGCTGGCCACTAACTTAATCTTGCAGTCCTTGCTAGAGAGCTACAGTCAATTTGTCATGAATTACAACATGAACAAAATTGACAAGCCACTGCCTGAGCTTTTGAGTATGTTAAGAATTGCTGAGCTCAACCTTAAGAAGGTTAAGCCCAACTCCATTTTGATGGTGCAAAGGCACAAAGGCAAGAGCAAGCCTAAAGGTAAGGGAAAGTCCCAAGCCAAGGGCAAAAGCAAGGCGTTGAAACCCAAAGGTGGGGTTGCCAAGGATGCTACCTGCTTCCACTGCGGTCAAACCGGGCACTGGAAGAGGAACTGCAAAGTCTACCTGGAAGATCTTAAGAAGAGAAGTGTAACGACCCGCCTCCTACTGACTAGGCTGCGAGGCCGGACCATCACATTATGCTGTGCTAAGCTATATCCATGACCATCACTAAGTCTAGGTGCGGAAAGCTGTACCAATTTAAATCTTTGCTAACTACTACTAAATTCGGAATTTTATTATCAGACATATGCTAATGGGTGTAATCTAAGATGTACATGTCATCTATTACATCCCCTATGGTCAAGGAATCTAAATAGGGGTTTGCAGCTGATATCAGGCCTCCCAATCGATCAGTGGATCGATTGGAATGGCCTGATCGATCCACTGATCGATTCAGGTGGCTACTATATACGAAAACTTTGTTTGGATCGATCAGTTGATCGATCCAGACTTGTTGATTGATCCAGTGATCGATTCAGCACGCTACTGTGCACGAAGGAATTTCTGGATCGATCGGCTGATTGATCCAGACTTACCAATCGATCGGAGGATCAATTCAGCAAGGTTCTGTTCACTGGAATCAGGCTCGATCGATCGGCTGTTCGATTAAACTGAATCAATCGATCGGCTAATCGATCCTGAGACCTTCTATTTGTGAATAACAGCTACTCAATCAATCAACCGATCGATTGGGAAGCCTCCAATCGATTAGCTGATCGATTAGGGGTTTCTGATTTCGCAGCTGAGCTCTGATTTCAGCACTGATTCGTGCTTAAATCACATACATCAACTCTATAAGCATGAGATAAACTACTAGGCATGACATTACTCATGGAGTGCTATCTAATACCAAACTGAATGCATACTACACAATTCATACTACTCAAACAGTCTAAAAGGTAGAGAAGTAACTAAAATTAGAAATGCTAAGTTTCAAGTTCACTAGTTTCCAAGCATCTTTATTCCAAGTTCCTTATTCCACACACATCTTCATTGCATTGCCCTCCAGCTTCCGCTAGTCCATCTTTCCTTTACCCTTATCTGCAGTACAAGGAAAAGAAGCATCTGTAAGCTTTCGCTTAGTAAGAAACCATCTACCTCACAAAACATGCATACGGTGGAATCATGCTTTTAAAACATGCTATTTGGAATACATGCTGACATGCTGAAATATAAATACTGAAGTTATTAATCATGTATACTAAAACATGGCATCAAAACTAGTCATGGAATATCAAGAGCTAAGCATGAAACTATCACATGTATCAATGGAAAGAAACTAAACTGATATAACACTGAGCTGAACTGAACTAAGCTAATACTGAATTTAAATCATGTTCACATAACTGATTGTGAGATTTTGAAAAACTATTTATAATAATAGATCAAAATACTGCCCGGCAACCGTACTTGCTATGCGCGCATCCCTAACTAAACCCGGGGTTGCAAATTCCGGATCTAGTAGGGTTTACTAGGTTATCTAAACCTAGGGACAACTATGGGAGCCCAACCCAATGGACATCTAGTCCAGTACAGTGCCTCTGCTGAAAATAAAATACTGGTTATAGCTGAATTTTCTTATCTTGCTATTTCTAGGTTATCTGAACCTAGAGTTAGGTTGTCTGAACCTAGAGGCGACTGTGGGAGCCCACCCATTGGACCGTAGTCCCATATAAGCTGTAATAAAACTGCATATACTGAATTAAGGCTTCTATTGCATTCAGCTAAGCTATTAAAATGTCTGTGGTAGCATTTAACTGAGCTACACATTTTATCAAACATATGGTGTGCACTATTTCACACCCTACATGCCAAAATTCTGCATACGACTAAACTAATGCGTAAAACCTCGAAAGGAGCTACTTATACTGCAGGTGAGGGGTTTCTTACCTCCTGCTCGAAGTTTCTTACAAATCTAAACGCTAGGTTTCCGGTGGAGAAGATCCCTTCGTTGATCTCCTCGCGTCTACGTGTCCTTCTCGTGGAGAAGAGCGTTCTCGTGCCGGAGTTATCGCTGGAAGGTGCTCTTGGAGCCTTTGGGACGGAACCCTAGCCCTTGGGGTTTGGTGCACCGAGTGAGGAAGAAAAGAAGGGGGCGGCGTGACTAGGGTGAGGAGAGAAAAGAAAGTTGCGTTAA
This sequence comes from Zingiber officinale, assembly GCF_018446385.1. Classification (NCBI taxonomy): domain Eukaryota; kingdom Viridiplantae; phylum Streptophyta; class Magnoliopsida; order Zingiberales; family Zingiberaceae; genus Zingiber; species Zingiber officinale. Next base: position 70,700,803 of record NC_055987.1, on the reverse strand, counting down.
AAACAACTCCTCACTTAACCTCCCTATTTATATTAAGTGATTAATTTCACCCCAACTCAATCATAAATATAATTAATTCCCTCTTCTTTTAGCACGGCCCTGCTGGGTTCACTTGGTTACTAGAGTCCACCATAAGTCGTAGGACCCAATAGGTCTCGGGTTCAATTCCCGCATAGGCTATTTTACGATTCTATTTTTTTTTTGCTACTTCCGCTACTCTAAAAATATTGTAAAAATATCCTAAAATTCCAGAAAAATACTAGAATATTTCTACTAATTTATTTGGAATTTTCGGGCATTACAAGAAGTGAGACTTCTACTTCAGGTATATATGTTATAGAAGTCAATCTATCTATTTCTTCATTATGGGTATTAGATACCGGATGTGCTTCTCACATTTGTACTAATGTGCAGGCGCTGAGAAATAGCAGAGCATTGACAAAGGGCGAAGTGGACTTACGCATAGGCAATGGAGCACGGGTTGCTGTTGTTGCTGTAGGGGCTTATTCTCTATCTCTGCCCTCTGGGCTTGTACTAGAATTAGATGATTGTTATTATGTGTCTGCTCTTACTAAGAACATTATATCAGTTTCTTGTTTAGAAAAGAAAGGCTTTTCATTTATAATAAAGAACAAATGTTGTTTAGTTTATTTAAATGATATGTTCTATTATAGTGCGCCTCTGATTAACGGACTCTATATTCTAGACTTAGAGAACCTCATCTATAACATAAATACCAAAAGGTTCAAATCAAATGAAATGAACCAAACCTATCTCTAGCACTGTCGCTTAGGTCATATAAATGACAAACGCTTATCCCATCTCCATAAAGATGGTTTGCTGGACTCATTTAATTTTGAATCTTATGAGACATGCGAGTCATGCCTACTAGACAAGATGACCAAGACTCCCTTTAGTGGACACAGCAAGAGAGCGACTGACTTGTTAGGACTTATACATAGTGATGTATGTGGCCCTTTCAATGTCACTGTCAGGGGTTGTTATAGGTACTTCATTACATTTACTGATGACTTCAGTAGATATGGTTATGTGTATCTGATGACACATAAGTCTGAATCCTTTGAAAAGTTCAAAGAATTCAAGAATGAAGTGTAAAACCATCTTGGCAAGAGTATTAAGATACTTCGATCAGATCAAGGTGGAGAATACCTTAGCCATGAGTTTCGTGACTATCTAGCTGAGTGTGGGATTTTATCTCAACTCACTCCTCCTGGAACACCACAGTGGAATGGTGTATCCAAAAGGAGGAATCGTACCCTATTAGATATGGTGCGATCTATGATGAGTCACACAGATCTTCCTATGTCTCTTTGGGGCTATGCTCTAGACATAGCAGCCTTCATACTCAACCGAGTTCCATCCAAGGTTGTGATAAAGACACCATATAGGATATGGACTGGGAGAGATGCTCAGGTAACTTTTATGAGGATTTGGGGTTGTGAGGCTTATGTTCGACGTCAAGTCTCAGACAAACTGGGACCAAAATCTGATAAGTGCTATTTTATTGGATATCCCAAGGAAACTAAGGGATATTACTTCTACATTCCAAGTCAACACAAAGTAGTTGTGGCTAAAGTTGGGGTATTTCTAGAAATGGATTTTGTTTATAGAAAAACTAGTGGTAGTACGTTCTATCTTGAAAAAGTTCAAGATAGTGATCATAGCACTGAAGCCTCGATGGAAGTTGAACTGGAACCACAAAGTGTTGTGGATGATGTTGTCCCACAAGGAGTTGAGGAACAGCAAACAGTTCAAGTAGACCTACCTCTTCGCAGGTCTGATAGGGTACGTCGTCAGCCTAAGAGATATTCATTTCTCTTGTCTGACCATGATGATGTTGTGCTCATTAAGGATGAGCCTACCTCTTATCAGGAAGCTGTGATGAGACCAGATTCTGAGTCATGGCTAGAAGCTATGAGATCCGAAATGGAATCCATGTACACCAACCAAGTATGGACTTTGGTTGATCCACCTGAAGGGGTGAAACCCATTGGGTGTAAGTGGGTCTTTAAGAGAAAGACTGACATGGATGGACTTATATATAAGGGGCGTCTGGTAGCTAAAGGTTTCAAGCAAATTCATGGTATTGACTATGATGAACCTTTTCTCCAGTGGCGATGTTTAAGTCCATTCGGATCTTGCTCGCTATTACAGCGTACCACGATTATGAGATCTGGCCAATGGATGTCAAAACCATGTTTCTGAATGGAAGCCTGCTCGAGGATGTGTACATGACACAACTTGAGGGTTTTGTAGATCCACAGCATACTGGCAGAGTATGCAAGCTGCATAGGTCCATTTATGGACTAAAGCAAACTTCTCGGAGCTGGAATCTTCGATTTGATGATGCAATCAAACAGTTTGGTTTCATCAAGAATGAAGATGAACCTTGTGTCTACAAGAAGGTTGTAGTGAGCATAGTTGTCTTCCTTGTATTGTATGTGGATGACATACTACTCATTGGGAATGACATCCCTTTGCTGCAGTCTGTAAAGACTTGGCTAGGGACTTATTTCTCGATGAAGGACTTAGGTGAAGCATCCCACATTCTAGGCATAAAGATCTATAGAGATAGATCTAGAAGATTGCTTGGCCTAAGTCAGAGTACATATATTGATAAGGTATTACTACGGTTTGCCATGCAGAACTCCAAGAAGGGATTTCTGCCGATGTGAAGATTTGCAAAGTACCTACAGAGGCTAACATCGCTGATCCCTTGACCAAGGCTTTGGCACAGAGAAAGCATGATGGTCACACTAGGTCATTGGGCCTTAGAGCCTACACTGATTGGCACTAGTGCTAGTGGGAGATTGCTAATTAGAGGCCTATATCCAATCATATAATGATTATTGTATGGACTCATTGTATCATATTCCTATATATATAAAGGCTTTTGTTTTGGTTATTATACTTACTTGTATTGGTGTCAAATAACTAAGTATAATAGCATCCTTGAGTAGAAGGTTCTTACCTATATCAATCGATTGGTTGAATCGATAGTGAGATGATATAGGGAACGCTACTATTAATCATTCCTAGCATTGCCAACGTTACAAGAACCTATAGGGTCACACACAAAGGACAATTAGATGGAGATTCGGTTCATATGATTAACCAAGAGGATTAGGTTCATGTGATGAACCGAATTGAATTAAGAGTAATCCAAATTAGATTAATTGAGTAAGACTTGATTGAGTTAGACTTGAGTTAGACTTAAGTGAGGCTAGACTTGAGTTAGACTCAAGTGAGACTTAATGATGATATTCATTGAATTTTGAATTCAATGATAAATGGAATTCAATTCGAATTTTAGATTCAAATTTCGAATGAGTTTCAAAATGGTCATTTAATGAAGAATGAATATTCATTAAATATTCATTAAGGCTCATTAATGAGGCTCATTAATGGTGTTAATGAGCATTAAGTATTTTCATTAGATGAAAATACTTAAGCCATTTTTTACTCTTATTTTCATAATCGATCATTATTATTCCTCCTTGCTTTTTCTTCTCTCCCTCTCCTCCTCCTTTGCCGAAACCATAAAAGAGTGCTAGCACACTCTAAGGTTTCCTCTCCACCTAATTGTTCATGTAGATACATATAGAGGGGTGTTCACTTAACACCCTTGAGATCCGGCATCTTCTTGGACGAGCGGGATAAGCGAAGGGCTTCGCATCAAAGGTTTAAACTCCTAAACATGTAGATCTAAAGTAGATCTAGGATTAAAAAATATCTACATGAAAAATTTAATATTCGCACGGATCCGGTGGCATGAGATTTCGGGGTTTCTACAACGCAAAAAGCGGTTTTTGCGGCCCGAAAGACCCTAGAACGACAATAAAAGGAGACCCTCTTATTGTGGTCAGCGACAAGAGAGAGGAAGAGAGAGAGAGAGGTATTGGGTTTAGGTTTTCTAAAGCTAATCAAGCTGATAATGAATTGTGTGTTAATTCCCTCTTAACTATATCAATATATAGTCCTCTTTAATGAGTTGGATGAGAAAGCCCAAATCCAACCCATTATGCCTTAACAAAAAATTAGTCCATTAATCTCCTAGTTTCGTTCACAACTAAATTAAGTTGGTTCATAGCTAAACCAAATTGGTTCATGACTAAACCAAATAGGGTCCAACTCTTTCATAAGAGATATAGCTCATTGTGCTTCTATTCTGATAAATATTTTCATATTTGTCTTATGTATGATCCAACCAAACATTTATCTCTTGATCTGAGAATCCTATTCTCTAACTTGTTTTACATCTTTTAGAGACTCGTAGTGCGTTTGACCCAAAAGGTTCCCGATTTTCTTGGTTGTCCATAATTGGCTACTTTATTATGAAAACGATCATGAATGACACCTAAAAAAAAATTTTTCTTGGTTGTTTATAATTAACTACTTTATTATAAAATGATCATGAATGACACCTAGCAGTACATCATGATCCCTAATTAATCAAAAAATCACAGTTGATCTCAGAACTAATTCTAAACCCTTCAACAGCTATAGTGAGTCATGCCTCATTCTTTTCACTCATCTTATACTCACTTGGTTCAGGAGATGGTCAGTATGTCTACCCCCACCAGGCTGACTATGTCACATCTAGCCTAAGTAATACTTCCTCATTCTATGAATTCAAATTACTCATAAATGTGTATAAGAGTCCCATACTCTTAACATGGGATGCTTTGACTAAGGACTTTTAGTAATAATCCTAACGAGTGCCCATAGGGTATATGTATCCTCACAAGGAGCGGTAAATCCTCTGTGTACTATCCAAACACCTTCGGATACTTTGATTTATACCCAATCATCTCAAGTCCATACCTCTAAGAGATATTTACTTAAGATGTCCAAGTATAAGTTTCTATGACCAAGATGACTTGTATACCTTAAGTCAAAGGAAATTTGTGTAGGATCGAAAAGTGCTAGAGGGGAGGGGAGGGGGGTGAATAGCACTCATGGCTAATTCATTCATTTTAAAAGAATCAAGTAAATTACAGTGGAATAAGAATAATTAATAGAAAATAATGACACAAGCTAGTTTTATTTGGTTTAGAGCCTATGACGACTCCTACTCCAAGGCCCATACTCGTTGAGTGTTTACTTTAGGCAATTCACTATCAATCAGAAATATTACAAATTAAAGTATAATTACTTAAGTGTAGTAAAAATATACCAACAACTAAGAAATCTGGAATTGGAGCTTTAGGTTGTCGAATAGTGTTATGACCTTACTGGAATGTCTTATGAGCAGGACACAGAAGAAGACTTGCAAATTTCTTTTGATTTTTTGCCTCTACTCGAACCAGGCTTAAGTAAGCCATTGAGGGTGCCTCCAACCTCCATAAGAGGTGCCTTCAGCAGGGATACTTATTCCAACTTCGTAGCATCGATAAGCTCCACGGCGTCTGCTACTTATCCACCCAAATGCGCCTCCAAGCTCCATGAAGGGCACCCTCCATCCAGCGTTCAAGGTGCTTTCCATCTCCTTGGAAGGTGCCTTCGTGCCTTACTGCACGAGGCTTTCGACCAAGGCACCCGAGGCACCTCCAAGCTCCATGGAGGGTGCCTCGGGAACTATTCATTTGAGGCTTTTAAGTCCTTTTCTCTCCCTGCAAGATGTGTTAGTCCAAAATATAAAACATATCCTACAAAATAGAGTTTGCACAATAAAATATGAAATAATAAGTTACTTTGATAGTCTCCGGACTATCCGATTCTGACTTTGGACTTCACCTCAGAAATCCAAGGTTGAACCGACGCCTACTGCTCCCTCACTAGGGAACGCATCCTCACCTACTCTTCTAAGGAGAGTTTACCTGTTACCAGATCAGTCCTCTAAACCGATTAGGCTTTTGCTCCATGTTTGAGACTTCAGGACTTTTCGCTGGACGTCCGATTCCTGACCCATCTAGTCTTCCACCTGGTTCGCGACCACCGGAATTTTCAACCTAGAGTCCCCAACTCTAGGATTTTGCCCGAAGTGCTCGACCCACCAAGACTGCCCGCCTAGGGTTACCACCCCTTAGGATTTTCCACCTGCCTAATTGCAGCTAGGACTTTCCTGCAATCTCATTCAAACTTGTTAGATCACAAGACAGCTTAACTTTGGACCCTTTGACATAATCAAAACTCAGGTTCGATCATCTGGTGCTCCTTGCACCAATAATCTCTGCCTTTTTTATTATGACAATATGGTTCAAAGTTAAGTAAAATATAACAATAATTAAGGAGTCTTGGCATGAGCATAAATACCATGATTTGAAAAAAAACTTTATGTCACCTTTCATAACAATTATGTTTCACATAACTTTAACCTCCCTCTCCCCCTTTGACATATATCAAAAAGAAAATAAGTAGTGAGAAGGTTTTAACATGTAAAGATACAAAATTTACTATATTTAACTTTAAGCTCCCTCTGAAAGGTAGCAAAAAGAAACTTAACTAATTTTTAAGAGTTGAAGATGACTTAGCTTTTAAAAATAAACTTAGCTAAACTTAGCTTTTGAAATTAATTATTTTGAAAAAAAACTTAGCTAAATTAGAAATGCTTTGAAAATACTTAGCTTTTTCAACAAAAACTTAGCTGAACTTATAAGCTTTGAAAATAATTGCTTTTGAAAAAGAGTCAAAGAAAAACTTAGCTTTAACAAGATTTTGATAAACATTTAGGTTTGAAAAATATTTTGATAAAACATTTACCTTTAAAAACAATTTCTTGTAAAAATACTTAGCTAAGAAGATGAATTCTTTTAAAAAGAAGCTTTATCAAATACTTAGCTTTATCAAAATATTTAAGGATTATTTAAAAAAAATAGTTGAACCGGAAAACTGAATTTCCCTTAAAAAAATATTTAACTTTTCAAAGAGAAAAAAGAAAAGTTTAACTTTGAAATTTTGAAAAAGAATACTTTAACTTTTCAAAACAAAAAAATTAACTTAACTTGACTCCCTTCACTCCCCCTTGATTAATCCTTAAAAATATTTTGAGGATCCTAGAGTCCAACCATGTATAAGATAAAAGAAATTATCTATTTTTCTAATTTTCCAAGGTAGTTTTCTATTTTCCTAATTTTCCATCTCACCCTTTCTAAGTTATCAAACATGTAAAACTTATGAGTTTGTGTGAGATGGAGTTAAGTTAAGTTAATTTTATCTTCAACTTTGAAATAATATTTATGATATAGAAGTATATTTCAAAAAATAATTTAAGTTAAATTTGGAGTTAAAAAATACTGACTTTGAGATTTTAATATATAAGTTTTGAATTTGAAGATTTCAAAATGTCGAAGACAAAAGTATTTTAAATTTGAGTTTTAGAATAATTAAATTTGAATTTGAAAACATATACATTTGAATAATTAAATTTTGAATTTTAAAACTTTTTAACCAATAATTATGATCATTTAAAAATAATTTACTTTGATTAAGGATTTTAGAATTAATTGAAATTAGTTAAAATTAATTATGAATTACAAATAATTATAATTTAATTATAATTTGAAAGTAATTAACATTTTAAAAATAATTATGATTTGAAAGTAATTATAATTTAATTATGATTTGAATATAATTAACATTTTAAAATTAATTATGATTTGAAAGTAATTATAATTTAATTATGATTTGAAAATAATTAATATTTTGAAATTAATTATGATTTGAAAGTAATTATAATTTAACTAAGATGATTTCGAAATTAATTATGATTTTGTAAATAATATTTTGAAATTAATTATGATTTTATAATTAATTATGAATTTTAATTGAGTTAGCTTTAATTTAATTAATTTAGGTTTGGTTTACTACTTTAAACCTAGATCCATCTCACATTTTCCTAGATTTTCAATCAGGGAACCTGTAGGTTGGTCCTAGGAAGATCATACCAGTTCCACGGAACAAAAATTTTGTACAAGTGTCGAACCTTTCATAAACAACCTATTGTGTTCTTTAGAAATTAAATTAGGAATCGCAAACGGAATTTAACATTATTGATTCCAAATTTAACTTATTTGTTCTTAATTGTTTAGATTTGGATCGCAAACGATGCTTAACATTATTGATCCAAATCCACCTATGTTATAAATTCAATTAAATATTTATTTCAGAAATTGGCTCCCTGGTCAAACATGGCGAGGCACATGACCTTCGTGGGTATGGGAGCATCCACCACTGTCTCGACAAAGCCTCTTAACGAAATTCAATATTTAATTTCCTAAAATAACATTAGGTTTAACCAAAAAGAACAATCGAATCATAAGATCAAAAAAATTAAAAAAAACAACTTCGAATATCTAATCCGAAAATCTAGAATCATATGCCTCTTGTGTTTGGAATTCATACAAAGAAAAACAAGCATGATGCGGAAAATAATTACTAGTTATACTTTTCTTTGTATGCAATGACCTCTTGATCTTCTACCGTATTCCCCTTCTTTTCTTGGACGTCGTGTGGGCGATGATCTACCGAGATGAGAACCATCCAAGCTCCTTCTTCTCCAAGCTAATTTCGGCCACCACAAAAAATTCCAAGAGATGTGAGGTTCGGCCACCACCACCAAGCTCCAAGGGATGATAGAAACAATGCCTCCTTTCTCTCCTTCTTCTCCTAACTAGAACCGGCCACCAAGGACTCCTCTTGTGTTGATGCGGTCGGCCATAAAGGAGGAAGAGAAAAGGGGAAGAGCAAGAAGCAAGGGTCGACCACCACCAAGGAAGAGAGGGAGGAAAATAGAATAGAGTTGTTGGCTATGAAAGCACCCCTACCCTCTCTTTTATAATCCTTAGTCTTAGTAAATAAGGAAAATTTAAATAAAACCTTTCTTAATTTCTTTTCCATGAAAAGGAAAATTTAATTAATTAAAATCAAATTTCTTTTCTTAAATCATATGGCCGACCACCTTAAAGCTCCAAACAAGGAAAGTTTTAACAACACAAGAATTAAAACTTCCTAATTTGTTTCCAAAAATTTTAATAACAATTTCTCTAATAATTTTTCCCTTCATGGTTGGTTATAAAATAAAATTTTATAAATTAAAATCTTTCTTTTAAACATGTGGATGATTTCCAAAAAGGAAAGTTATCTTTAAAATTAAAATCTCCTTTCAATCTACAAATAAGGAAAGACATCAAATCTTTTCTTAATCCTTTGTAGAAACTTATAAAAGGAAAAATTTATAATTTTAAAAATCTCTTTTAAATCATAAACATGGTTACAAAAAAGGAAAGTTTTTTCAAAATTAAAATCTTCCTTTCAATCTACAAATAAGGAAAGATATCATATCTTTTTTTAATCTTTTGTAGAAAGCTATAAAAAGGAAAGATTTAAATTTTAACCTCTCTTTTAAAACCATGGAATCAACATAAGAAAAATTTTAAAAATAAAATCTTTTTAATATGATGTGGTCGGCCACCTAAGCTTGGACTCAAGCTAGGGCCGGCCACCACTTGGTTCATCCAAGGATTAACTTGGCCGGCCCCTAGCTTGGGCTCTAAGTAAGGCTTGGTCGGCCACCTTAGGATGGGTATAAAGGTGGTATAGGTGGGTATAATACTTTATAAATAAGAGGCTACGATAGGGACTGAGAGGAGAAATTAGTTTTGGTCTCCCGATGAAATTAAACTTCCCATGTTCGCCCCGAACACCCAACTTAATTTCATCAATAATAATTCATACCACTAAAGAATTATTGTTGAATTACCACACCAATCCCAAATTATGTTTTGGGCTCGTTCTTATTATGAGTGTGTTAGTATCCCTGTGTTTAAGATTTCGAATGCCCACTAATTAAATGAGTTACTGACAACTCTCTTTAATTAATACCTTAGTCCAAGAGTAATACCACTCAACCTTATCGTCATGTCAGATTAAGTCCATCTGCAAGGTTTAACATTGTTGGTGCAATTTCCAGTAGGTCAAGGTTGACCTAGTTGACCAAGCGTAAACCTTGGTCATGGTTTCGATGTTTGACAATACAGAAAGACATGTAGACATAGACAATGCAGGTGCAGTTGTCCATGCGGAGAGATACTGATCAGGGTCTGATCAGGTTGGATGAAGAAGAGTCAAGTAGGTCAAGGTTGACCGGATACTTGACTGGGGAGTCCTAACTGGGATGTTAGGCAGTTCAGAAAGTCCTGGTGAGTGAAGTCAGGCAGTTGTGAAAATCCTAGTGAGTGAAGCTAGGTGAAAGTCCTGGTGAGTGAAGCCAGGCAGTGGGAAAGTCCTGGTGAGTGAAGCCAGACAGTGGGAAAGTCCTGGTGAGTGAAGCCAGGCAGTTGGAAAGTCCTGGTGAGTGAAGCCGGGCAAATTGGAAATCCTGGTGAGTGAAGCCAGGTGAAAATCCTAGTGAGTGAAGCTAGGTGAAAGTCCTGGTGAGTAAAGCCGGGCAAGGGAAAATCCAGATGGATCAAGGGTGATCGGACATCTGGTGTTGAGAAGGTCAAGTAGGTCAAGGGAGTGACCGGATACTTGACACGAAGAGAAAAGTCCAAGTGGGTCAAAGGGATTGACCAGACACTTGGTGGGGAGTCTTAGCAGGTCAAGGGAGTGACCGGATGCTAAGCATGATGTACCAAGAGGTCAAGGTTGACCGGATATTGGTTTGGACTTGGTTTGGGCAAAAACCAAGACCTGGATCGGTCTGGAGACCGATCAGAAAGCGATCAGTGTGCCTCTGTGAGCTTACTGATCGGTCTGGGGACCGATCAGCAGGAAGCCTGATCGGTCCCCGGGACCGATCAGGGTACGCACAGAGAGTTGGGCAACTCTCTGTGAAAGCATTCTGATCGGTCTAGGGACCGATCAGCAGAGAGCCTGATCGGTCCCCACGACCGATCAGATCAGCCCCAGACCAATCAGGGTGATGCCTGATCGGTCTGGCCCTAGCCGTTGAGAGACAACGGCTAGATTCTTCAGCTGTCTTTGGCCACTGTTCTTCTCGTAGGTGGATGCAGGCTATAAAAGGGCTGAGGGCTTCTACAGTGGAGGCTCTCTCTCTTACGCTTCTTCTTCCTCCTCTGAACTGAGCTGCTGTTCTTCTGAAAGCTCTTGAGCCTTGCTGAGCTCCGAAGCTTCGGGTGAGCTTCTTTGACTGAGTTGCTTGTTGGCATTCGTCCGTGAAGTTGGTGCTTCATTCGGGACTTCAGTCGACGAGAAGGCAAGCGAGTATTTGTACATTCATTGTGTATTTTGTTCTTGCTCTTCTTTGTATTTCCATATTGCTGTTGCAAGCTATTGTGGTGAGGTTTCTCCACCCAGAAGGAGTGATTATTAGCCGGGTTTCCGGGGTCTCATCCACCGACGGATTGATAGGCTTCGTCCACCTTACGGACACGCCGAGGAGTAGGAGTATCATCTCCGAACCTCGTTACATCGCTGCGTGTTAAGGTTTGATCTTCTTGTCTTTGTTTCTTTGTTTTATTTTCCGCTGCGCTAACGTCAACTTGTAGAAAGAAACGAAGATTTGGGGTCAGCTATTCACACCCCCCCCCCCTCTCTAGCCGCGTCCGTCGATCCTAACAAGTGGTATCAGAGCGAAGTCGCTCTTCGTTGGATCAACACCTGGGGGAGCACAAGCTAGAGAATGGAGTTATTTGGAGAAGACGTCACAATTCCACCTTTCTACGATCGCGACGACTTCGCGTTTTGGAAGGTAAGAATGAAGTACTTTCTTATGACTAACCTTGAAAATTGGAGTTGTGTTCAATTAGGTTTCAAGCCTCCGATGGACAAGAAAGGAGAAACCCTAGAGAAGAAGGAGTGGACCAAGGAACAAGTCCACCAATCCCTAGTCAACGATGAGGTATTGAAAATTTTTGAATTTTCTTTACCTAATGATGTTTTGTGTAGGATAGGTGGATATAACGATGCCAAGGAGTTGTGGAACAACTTGGCAAAGTTCCATTAGGAGAACTCCACTTCAAGTCATGAAGAGGAGTCAAGTGAGCCAAGTAGCTCACTTCATGGAGGAATGGATTTAGAAGTTGAGGGCCACTCAACATCTAAAGAAGAAGAGGAGGACAGTTCTTCTTCAAGTTCGGAGCAAGAAGAAGAAGCTTCTACCTTCGGAAGGGATGAAGGAGAGAGCGTTCTTCCATCCTCAACTCTAGGTAACTCAAGCCATTTAGTTTCTAGCAAATTACACATAATGTGCTTTGAGTGTAAGGAATTTGGACATTACAAGAGTAAATGTCCAAAGAGGGTTAGAAAGACTCCACCGGCGCCAAAGGTCAAGGAAGTCGGAGTCCCAACACGCAAGGGCAAGGAGCACGTGGTGTGCTTCCAATGCAAGCGAAGGGGACACTATAGGAGTCAATGTCCGAGGGGGAGGCAACCTCACAAGGACAAGAGACCGAGCACGTCAATAGGGGGAGCGAAGGCAAACCCTAAGGTAACATTTAAGTCTCACTCTTGCAATAAGACACATGCTAGTAGTTTTGTTGCAATTGTTAATAATGATAAGCATGTTAACTTTAGGAACCAATATATGTGCTTAGGTGCTAAACATGTTAGCCTAGGTAAGGACAATACTAGAAAAACCAACCCTAGAATTAACTCATCTAAGGTTAAGGAAAACCTAGGTAGAAATCCCAAACAACTAGACATATGCCTAGGAATACCTCAAAGATAAATGACAAATTAAAACTTGAGGTATTAGAAAAGGAAAATCAAGTCTTGAGGTCAAGACTTGACAATTTAGAAAAGGCCCTTAAGAATTTAGAGAAGTCAACTCAAGGGCCTAAGGGTCAAAAATCAAAGCCCACTTATCATAATGTTCCATTCGATTATGGAACAAGACCTAGGGCTAGAAAGACCATCACCAAGGTCACAAGGGGAGTCACCCCTAGAGTTGATCTTGATGAGTCCCAAATGACCAAGGCTTTAAAGCCTAGGAGGGTCATTAGGAGGGTTGCTAGGGAAGTCATCCCTAGTGAATATTTAGTGAACCCAATGAGCTCAAATAGGTATTGGGTTCCTAGGAGCGTGATTCCATCACGCTAGATGGTTTAGGGTGTGTCAACCTTACTTGAATAGGTAGTTAACCTAATCATGGCAAAAGGTGGCACTTTAGGATTTTTCAAGGTATAATCAAGCCTTGAAAATGAAATTAAGAATTATTCCTAAGGTGATTAGAATGTGTCAATCAAATTTGAGGAGTTTTCTAGAGTCAATCTAATTGGCACATAGTGATCTAAAAATCTTTGGTATAAGATGCTAGGTCTATTACACTTAGGAATATAGAACCTATGGCAAAATGATCAAAATTATCAAAAATGGCAACTAAGGCTAGAATTAGGTATTTTCTATGCCTTTATATATTATTTGCCATGTATTGTTCGTCATATGCCATGTCATGACATCATATTTATTTTATGATCATTTAAAATGTCATGATAATGCTTAGGTTAGTTAAATGTCATGCTTTATTTAAGTTTCATACTTTATGCCATGACATCATGACATTGGCACATGTTTTTACTTATGATATCATTATATGTCATGTTATCATCTCTTGCATTTATGATCAATTAAATTGATTTAAGGATAAAAAACACAATTTGATATGGAGATCAAATTGTTGTTTAGAAAATGCATGAGAACTTAGATTAAGATGACCTAAACCATATCTCACATCAAAATTGACTTGGATGTGTTTGATATACCTTAGATGTGTGTGAGATATTAGGATCATGAGTTAGGATCAAGGTGCATAGTTCTTGTACCTAGATGAGCCTAATTCAAAATGGAGGATCATAGGGAAAGCTTGTGTACAAGTCATGTACACTTAGCCCTAAGATTGTGGTCCTAAATTAAATGGTTTAAAATCATTTCAAAATTGATTTGAAAAACCTTGATGAAGCTTTTCTAGTGATAGCATTCATCATTGAGCAAAGTGATACAAAGATGAGTTAACTTTGAGCTATTTCAAAGACTTTTGAACTTTTTATCAAAATTTGAAAATGGAAGTTATTTTCATATAAAACTATTTTTTCTTGATAGTATATGTTATGAGGAATGTATCCTCAAAATTTCACAATTTTTCGAATTTTCTGTGATTTTCTAGAGGTTTCTGAATTTCGGGAAGGAAAAATTCAGAAATCTGTCCATCAGTGTCTGGATCGGTCACTGGACCGATCCAGGGCTTTCCTGATCGATCACTGGACCGATCCAGAGGAAGCCTGATCGGTCTGGTGACCGATCAGGGTGTACCAACTTGCTGAAATTCGACTGGTTGTCTGAAATTTCAGCTCGGGAATTGGTGTTTTAGAGTTCTAAAGGTTTGAAACTCTCCAAGACATTGTTGATGCAATGGTCAAGGGGGAGTTGACTTTTAGGGGGAGTTTTACCTATTGGTCAAGGGGAGTTGACCTTTAGGGGGAGTTGTCATGAGTGATATGGGATTATCACTAAATTGACTATTGACATTAGTATCAAGGGGGAAATTAAGGGTTTCAATGAAAGGTATGGGACTTTCATTAGGAAGAAACTCTTGACCTTGATTCACTCTTTTTGATGTGTGTCAAAAAGGGGGAGAATGGAGAATGTCTAGAGAATGTTCAAGGAAGAACATTGGAGTTAGTGGGAGAGTTTGTTGATCACAACGAGTGAAGTTGTGAACAACGATAACTTACTCTTCAGGGGGAGAGTTTGTTGATGTGTGCCAATAGGGGGAGAATGAAGGGTTTAAGTTAGACCTTCATTATCTAAGAAGGAGGTTGCCTTCTTAAAAGGAGAATGTAAGGTTGTAACTTATGTTTCATTACCTAGTGGCATAAAGAAAATTGAGGCTATTGGATTAGCCTAACTTAAAGGTATTGTCAAACATCAAAAAGGGGAGATTGTTGGTGCAATTTCCAGTAGGTCAAGGTTGACCTAGTTGACCAAGCGTAAACCTTCGTCATGGTTTCGATGTTTGACAATACAGAAAGACATGTAGACATGGACAATGCAGGCGCAGTTGTCCATGCGGAGAGATACTGATCAGGGTCTGATCAGGTTGGATGAAGAAGAGTCAAGTAGGTCAAGGTTGATCGGATACTTGACTTGGGAGTCCTAATTGGGATGTTAGGCAGTTCGGAAAGTCCTGGTTAGTGAAGCTAGGTAGTTGTGAAAACCCTAGTGAGTGAAGCTAGGTGAAAGACCTAGTGAGTGAAGCCAGGCAGTGGGAAAGTCCTGATGAGTGAAGCCAGGCAGTGGGAAAGTCCTAGTGAGTGAAGCCAGGCAGTTGGAAAGTCCTGGTGAGTGAAGCCGGGCAGATTGGAAATCCTGGTGAGTGAAGCCAGGTGAAAATCCTAGTGAGTGAAGCTAGGTGAAAGTCCTGGTGAGTGAAGCCGGGCAAGGGAAAATCCAGATGGATCAAGGGTGATCGGACATCTGGTGTTGAGAAGGTCAAGTAGGTCAAGGGAGTGACCGGATACTTGACACGAAGAGAAAAGTCCAAGTGGGTCAAAGGGATTGACCGGACACTTGGTGGGGAGTCTTAGCAGGTCAAGGGAGTGACCGGATGCTAAGCATGATGTACCAAGAGGTCAAGGTTGACCGGATATTGGTTTGGACTTGGTTTGGGCAAAAACCAAGACCTGGATCGGTCTGGGGACCGATCAGCAGGAAGCCTGATCGGTCCCCGGGACCGATCAGGGTACGCATAGAGAGTTGGGCAACTCTCTGTGAAAGCATTCTGATCGGTCTGGGGACCGATCAGCATAGAGCCTGATTGGTCCCCACGACCGATCAGATCAGCCCCAGACCGATCAGGGTGATGCCTGATCGGTCTGGCCCTAGCCGTTGAGAGACAACGGCTAGATTCTTCTGCTGTCTTTGGCCACTGTTCTTCTCGCAGGTGGATGCAGGCTATAAAAGGGCTGAGGGCTTCTACAGTGGACTCTGAACTGAGCTGCTGTTCTTCTGAAAGCTGTGCTCTTGAGCCTTGTTGAGCTCCAAAGCTTCGGGTGAGCTTCTTTGACTGAGTTGCTTGTTGGCATTCGTCCGTGAAGTTGGTGCTTCATCCGGGACTTCAGTCGACGAGAAGGCAAGCGAGTATTTGTACAATCATTGTGTATTTTGTTCTTGCTCTTCTTTGTATTTCCATATTGCTGTTGCAAGCTATTGTGGCGAGGTTTCTCCACCCAGAAGGAGTGATTATTAGCCGGGTTTCCGGGGTCTCATCCACCGACGGATTGATAGGCTTCGTCCACCTTACGGACACGCCGATGAGTCGGAGTATCATCTCCGAACCTCGTTACATCGCTGCGTGTTAAGGTTTGATCTTCTTGTCTTTGTTTCTTTGTTTTATTTTCCGCTGCGCTAATGTCAACTTGTAGAAAGAAACGAAGATTTGGGGTCGGCTATTCACACACCCCCTCTCTAGCCGCGACCGTCGATCCTAACAAACATGACAATCCTTATGAGCTCCTCTTGGGGACATTATCAACTTAGATTAGTAGGACACAGTTTCCTTCTATAATCAAGAACACACACTATAAGTAATATCATTTCCCAACTTATCGGGTCTATTGATTTATCGAGCTAAATCTCACCCTTTGATAAGTCAAAGAAATAAATACTAAATATATGTGCTTGTTATTTTATTAGGATTAAGAGCACACACTTCCATAATAACTAAGGTCTTGTTCTTTTATTAAGTCAGTATAAAAAGAACTTACCTTAAATGGTCCTACTCAATACACTTAGAGTATACTAGTATAATTTATTAGTCAAGATAAACTAATACCTAATTACACTACGACTATTCCAAGGGTTTGTTCCTTTCCATCTTAGTCGTGAGCTACTGTTTATAATTCATAAAGAACCGATAACATAATCTTCTGTGTGTGACACAACACACTATGTTATCTACAATATAAATTAATTGAACAACTACATTTAGCATATAAATATAGATATTAACCAATATGATTCTTATTTCTAAGTAAATGTTTATACAAAAAGCTAGGCTTTTAGTATACATTCCAACAATCTCCCACTTATACTAAAAGGCTATGCTACCATATATCCTGCCATACATCTGATTCTCATCCCTTCAACATGCCCATCAAAAGCTCTTGTCTTAAGGGCCTTTGTGAAAGGATCTCCAGGTTATCACATGATGCAGTCTAGGCGGCAACAACTTCTCCTTGTTATACGATGTCTCATATTGGGTGGTACTTGCGCTCTATTGTGTTTACTTGCTCTATGGACTTATGGTTTCTTCGAGTTTGCTACTGCACCACTATTATTACAAAAATTGTAATAATATTTGGACAAACCAGAAATCATGTCTAAGTCCATCATGAAGTTTTTGAGCCATATAACTTCTATGGCTGCCTCAGAGGTTGCCACATACTCAGCTTCTATGGTGGAGTCCGGAAAAGCATCTATGCTTAACACTCCTCCATAGTTATGACTTCACCTCCTAAAGTAAATACAAAACCCTGAGGTTAATTTACTATTGTCCCTATCTGATTGAAAGTCAGAATACGTGTAACCCACAGGGATCAAACCATCTGCTTGGTAAACAAGCATATAATTTCTAGTCATTCTCAGGTACTTTAATATATGCTTTACAACAGACCAGTGTCCTAGCCCAAGGTTACTTCAATATCTGCTAACTATGCCCTGGGCAAAACAGATATCCAGTCTTATACACAGCATTACATATATTAGGCTTCCGATAGCCGAAGCATAAGGAACTGTCATCATGTCCTCTATCTATTTTGATGTCTTCGGAGACATCTCTTTAAATAAAGATTCTCCATGCACAAAAGATAGAAAAACCTTTCATGGAGTTTTGCATGCTTAAATGAGCTAGGATAGTATGAAGCTCGGGATAAGCACTATTGGTTGGTCCTAGGAAGATCGTACCGGTTCCACTATACAAAAAAATTTGTACAAGTGTCGAACCTTTCCTAAACAACCTATTGTGTTCTTTAGAAGTTAAATTAGGAATCACAAACAGAACTTAACATTATTGATTCCAAATTTAACTTATCTGTTCTTAATGGTTTAGACTTGGATCGCAAGTGGAACTTAACACTATTGATCCAAATCAACCTATGTTATAAATTCAATTAAATATTAATTTCCAAAATTGGCTTCCAGGACTGCATGGCGAGGCACATGGTTTTCTTGGGTATGGGAGCATCCACCACCGCCTAGACAAAGCCTTTTAAGGAAAGCTAATATTTAATTTCCTTATATAACTTTAGGTTTAACCAAAAAGAACAATCGAATCACAAATTCAAAAAATAAAACAAAAGAAACACAAATTCGAAACAAATCCGAAAAACTCTAGAATCATATGCCTCTTGTGTTTTGTATTTCCAAAAATAACTATACAAAGAAAACTAGTATGATGCAGAAAATAATTACTAGTTATATCTTTCTTTGTAAGCAAATAACCTCTTGATCTTCTACCGTATTCCTCTTCTTATCCCGGATGTTATGTGGGCAACGATCTACCGAGATGAGAATCCACCTAAGCCACCTTCTTCTCCAAATAAGATTCGACCACCACAATTCTCCAAGAGAAGTAGAGGTCCGACCACCACCACCAAGCTCCAAGGGATGCTAGAAACAAAGCTTCCTTTCTCTCCTTCTTCTCCTAGCTAGAGCCGACCATCAACAAGAGCTCCAAGAGAAGATGAAACCGGCCACTAAAGAAGAAGAGAAGAGGAGAGGGAGAACCTCTAGGGCCGGCCACACCAAGGAAGAAAAGAGAGGAAGAAAAAGAATAGAGTTGTTCACCTTTGAAGGCACCTCTATCCTCTCTTTTATAATCCTTTTCCTTGGCAAATAAGGAAAATTTAAATAAAAACTTCCATATTACTTTCCCATGAAAAGGAAAATTTAATTAATTAAAATTAAAATCCTTTTCACAATTGTAATGGTCGGCCACCACCAATTCTCCATCAAGGAAAGTTTTTATTCACAAGAATTAAAACTTCCTAATTTGTTTCCGGAAATTTATAAAAAATTTCTCCAATAATTTTTCCCTTCATGGTGGATTATAAAAAGGAAATTTTATAAATTAAAATCTTTCTTTTAAACATGTGGATAATTTCCAAAAAGGAAAGTTATCTTTAAAATTAAAATCTCCTTTCAATCTACAAATAAGGAAAGATATCAAATCATTTCTTAATCTTTTGTAGAAACTTATAAAAGAAATATTTAATTTTTAAACTCTCTTTTAAATCATGAACATGGTTAAAAAAGGAAAGTTTTCTCAAAATTAAAATCTACCTTTCAATCTACAAATAAGGAAAGATTTCAAATCTTTTCTTAATCTTTTGTAGAAAACTATAAAAGGAAAGATTTAAATTTCAAACTCTCTTTTAAAACCATGATATCCACATAAGAAATAATTTTAATAAAAATCCCTTTTTATTTTCTATGTGGCCGGCCACACCTAGCTTGGACTCCAAGCTAGGGCCGGCCACTAATCTTGACTCTATCCTTGGGTCGTGGTCGGCCCTAGCTTGGGTTCCAAGCTAGCTTGGACGGCCCCCTTGGGTTGGGTAAGAAGTGGGTATGTGGTGGGTATAAATCTCTATATACAAGAGGCTACGATAGGACCGAGAGGAGAAATTGGTTTTGGTCTCCCGATGAAATTAAGCTTCCCGTGTTCGCCCCGAACACACAACTTAACTTCATCAATAATAATTCATACCACTAAAGAATTATTATAGAACTACCGCACCAATCTCAAATTACATTTTGGGCTCCTTCTTATTATGAGTGTGTTAGTCGCCCTGTGTTTAAAATGTCGAATGTCCACTAATTAAATGAGTTACTAACAACTCAATTAATATCTTAGTCCAAGAGTAGTACCACTCAACCTCATCGTCATGTCGGACTAAGTCCACCTGCAGGTTTAACATGACAATCCTTATGAGCTCCTCTTGGGGTCATTCTCAACCTAGATTTCTAAGATATAGTTTCCTTCTATAATCAACAACACACACTATAAGTAATATCATTTCCCAACTTATCGAGCTTATTGATTTATCGAGCTAAATCTCACCCATTGATAAGTCAAAGAAATAAATACTAAATATATGTGTTTGTTATTATATTAGGATTAAGAGCACACACTTCCATAATAACTAAGGTCTAGTTCTTTTATCAAGTCAGTATAAAAAGAACATTCCTAAAATGGTTCTACTCAATACACTTAGAGTGTACTAGTGTAATTTATTAGTCAAGATAAACTAATCCCTAATCACACTACGACTTTACCGATGGTTTGTTCCTTTCCATCTTAGTCGTGAGCAACTGTTTATAATTTATAAAGAACTGATAACATGATCTTCTGTGCGTGACACCACACACCATGTTAGCTACGATATAAATTAATTGAACAACTACACTTAACATAAATGTAGATAATTTTTTACCAATGTGATTCTTTATTTCAAAATAAATGTTTACAAAAGCTAGGCTTTTAGTATACATTCTAACAATCTCCCACTTATACTAAAAGACTATGTTGTCATAAATGCTGTCATACATCTGATTCCCAACCCTTCAACATGGCCATCAAAAGCTCTTTCCTTAAGGACTTTAGTGAAAGGATCTACTGATCATCACCTGATGCAATCTAGGCGGCAACAACTTCTCCTCGTTATTTGATGTCTCATTTTGGGTGGTACTTGCGCTCTATTGTATTTACTTATCTTATGGATTTATGTTTTCTTCGAGTTTGCTACTGCACCACTATTATTACAATAAATTATAATAATTTTTGGGTAAACCAGAAACCATATCTAAGTCCATAATGAAGTTTTTGAGCCATACAACTTCTATGGTTGCCTTAGAGGCTACCACATACTCAGCTTCTATGGTGGAGAACGAAAAACATCTATGCTTAACACTCCTTTATTGTTATGGCTTTACCTCTAAAGTAAACAAAAAACCCAACGGTCGACTTACTATTGTCCCTATCTGATTGGAAGTCAAAATTCATGTAACCCACAGGGATCAAATTATAGCCTTGTAAACTAGAATATATTCTCTAGTATATTCTTTACAGCAGTCTAGTGTCCTGGTCCTGGGTTACTTTGATATCTGCTAACTATGTCCTGGGCAAAATAGATATCCAGTCTCGTTCATAGTATTACATACATTAGGCTTCCGATAGCCGAAGCATAAGGAACTGCCTTCATATCCTTTATCTCCTTTGATGTCTTTGGAGACATTTCTTTAGATAAAGCTACTCCATGCCTAAAAGGTAGAAAACCTTTCTTGGAGTCTTGCAAGCTAAAACGAGCAAGGATTGTTTCGATATATGAAACTTGGAATAAGCACAATATTCTTTTCTTGAGATCCCTTATTACTTTGATCCCAAGAATATGTGCATTCTCCCAAGTCCTTTATATTGAATTTGTTTGGACAACCATACCCTTACTTTCGACAACATTTTGATATTGTTTCCAACTACCAAAAATGTTATCTACGTATTGTACAAGAAATACCACCATGTTTCCATCACACTTCTTGTATACACAAGACTTATCTGGTCACTGAATAAATCCATAGGTCTGGATTACTTCATTAGACCAGATGCCCAAGACCTTGAAGCTTTGCTTCAGTCCATAGACCGATTGAGCTTACATACTAGATGTTCCTTGCCCTTTTCAATGAACCCTTCTGGTTGCTTTATATAGATATTTTCTTCAAGACTTCCATTAAGGAAAGTTGTCTTGACATCCACTCTCATAGTCCATATAGATAAAAGAATCTGGATAGACTTAAGCACGGTTACCGATGAAAATGTTTCCTTTTTCAACAAGCCTTGCTTTAAAAATTTCCACCTTCCTGTCTACTCCTCTTTTCCTATTGTAGACCTATTTACACCCAATGACTTTTACACCATTTGGTGGTTCTACAAGCTCCCAGACTTTACTAGAATATATATTCTAATTCTGTATTCATTGCTCTTTTCAAAGATGTTGCATCTTTATCTTGGAGCACTTCGTCATATGTCCGGGAATTAGGTTCATGTTCACCAGGGATCAAGCCCAAAGACTCTCCCAAAACATGAATATTTTAGGTTGCCTAACAACCCTCCCACTACGACAAGGCACTTTCTGCAATTGTGTATCATCTGTGATACGTGTTGCAGTTTCTTATGATATTTCATCTTGTACAGTTGGTACTAGATTAGACGTGTCCTTTATTATTTCCATAAGAACAAATTTACTTATGGGCTTATGGTTTATTGCATAGTCCTCTTCTAAAAATCGTGCATTGGTCTTTTGATTTTTAGAATTATAAACCTCCTTTCGTTTCTCTAGGATAACCTACAAACAAGTGAACTCCTGTCCAACTTATTAGTGTCTCTCATGTGCTAGACCACCCAAATCTGAATATGCTTCAGACTAGGCTTACGCCCATTATGCAATTCTATAGGAGTAGAGAGTTCTGACTTAGAAGGTACTATGTTCACTTCCGTTCCCAGTGTATATCCTCAAAACGAATTTTGGTAATTCTGAATAACTTATCATTGATCTAACTATTTCCATAAGAGTCTTATACCTTCTTACTACACCATTCTGTTGGGGTGTACCAGGTGCAGTTAGTTGGGATTGAATTCCGTCTTTTGGTAAGTGACTCCTAAACTCTCCCAAGAGGTACTTGCCACTACGTTTTCAGCGTAGTGTCTTGATACTTTTACCTTGACGTTACTCCACATCCACCTAATACTCTTTGAACTTATCAAAGTACTTAGACTTGCGGCTTATCAAGTAAATGTACTCGTATTTTTGAATAGTTGTCTATAAAATAGATGAAATATTCAAAACCACCTCTTTCCTGGATAGTCATAGATCCACACAAATCAGAATGAACCGGTTCCAATATATCTTTGGCTCCATACCCCTTAGACTTAAAAGCTTCTTGGTTATTTTTCCTTCCAAGTAAGACTCACAGGTTGGAAAGATTTCCACTACCAATGAACCCAAGAGTTCATTGGTTATTATCCTTTGAATCCTACTCAAGTTAATATAACATAGCTTTAGATGCCAAAGATAAGATTGGTTTATCTCCGAAGGTTACTTTCTCTTTTAAAAGTTAGAAGATGTGGTATTAATTTTCATTTGTTACATCGTGGAATTTATTGGATTTATAAATTGTCAACCAACGTACTAGAACAGATATTTTACCTCTTTTCCTTGATAACAACTTTGTTATCAAAAGAGACAGAATATCAAGTTTAGAAACTGAAATCTAGTTCTTTCTAAACTTAGTACGTAAAGACAATTTCTCAAAATCCATGTTTTATTCCTCTCAGAGGATAAACACCTCCCACTGCAACAGCTACTACTTTTGTAGCAGTGCCCATGTAGATGGTGATTTTCCTTTCATATAGTTGTCAGGTTTCCTGGAACCCATGCAATAAATTACAGACATGATCAGTGGTTCCCGTATCTACACACCAGGTACCGGTAGATGACTTCACTAAACATGTAACAACTAATGAATAAAATATACCTTTATTGTTCTTAGTTCTAAGAAGGCAACCCACCTTAATGTCCAAGTCTTATTTCCAATCATTATAATTGGGGCCACTAAGTCTATCCTATAGTATAACAGCTAGGGGATTGACCAACATTTTAAATCCTAAGAATCACAAAAATATTTGGTAAAGACCAACTCCTTAAAAATCTCCATGAATTTTGTATGCCACGTTAGTATGGACGTATACAAATTCAAAGAGGAGATTTTATCCATTAATTTTATTATCTCATCAACGTTACTTTATGACGAATAAAATTAATAGTTGGTCTTGTCTTTGGTCAAATATTTGGTCAAAATTTTGAATTTAAAATATAAAACCCTAGAGTCCAAACATGTGTAAAATAAAATGATTAATTTTGAAAATAATATTTAAATATACTTCATCTATTGGCCTTAATAAAATATCTAACCTTTAGGTTGAATCTATATAATAATTCTTTCTAGGGGATAACCTAGTCTAAGTCCATAGCTCAATTTTGAAAAGATTGATTTTGGAAAGATATGGTTTAAAGTTTAAAACATATTAATTTTAAAAACAAAAATTTGAAAACAAATTTTTAAAGTAGAAACTAAACACTTAAAGATAAGAAAGTTATAAACCAACTTATGTCACCTTACACATTCCTAACTGCTTTCCAAGCATACCAAACTCAAGTAACTTATAATTATCTCCATACTTTCTATACCAGCAATTTTGAGTAAATTAAATTTCTTTATTTTCCATCTCACCCATTCTATGTTATCAAACATATAAGCTTATGAGTTATGTGTGAGATGGAGTTAAGTTAATCTTAACTTTTAAGTTAATTTTAAGTTTGATTTTTTTAAAAAAATTATGTTTAAATTTTGAAAAATGTTAAGTTTGAATTTTTGAAAAATAATTATGTTTGAGAAAATGTTAAATTTTAATAATTATGTTTGAGTTATATTAAAGTTTATTTGAATTTGATTTGGTTTGTATTTGATCAATTTATTTGAATTTTATTCAATTGGAGTTAGGTTAAGTAAGTTGATTGATTAGTTTGTGAGAGTTAGGTTAAATAGGTCTAGATTGATTAATCCTAACATCTCACCTATTTCTATATTTTCAATCAGGGAACCTTATACGTTTTTGTGAGATGTATTTATTTTCAATTTAATTTGAAATCAAAGAATTGATTTATATTTGAGTTAGACTTAGGTTTAAAAGTTAGTCTATTAAATATCCATTTCAATAATTGACTTCCAAGCTGTGGCAAGGTACAGCGACCTTCTTGGTTATTGGAGCAATGACCACTTTTAGACAAAACCTTTTAAGAAAATTAAACATTTAACTTTCTTTCTGAAAATTTTTAGAATAACTAGGCAAGTGTCGATTAAACCTAAATCCTTATCTAATCATCTTAATCTAAGCAAAATAAGAAAAGCAATAAATCAAGCAATCAAGTAAACAGGCAAATTTATCTAACAATAAAAATGGTCTTTCTATTTACTCCCCCTCGATCATAGCCTTGATAATGTTAGGATCGACGGTCGCGGCTAGAGAGGGGGGTGTGAATAGCCGACCTCAAATTCTTTCGTTTCTTCCTACGATTAGGGTTAGTGCAGCGGAAATAACAAATAGAAACGAAAAAGGAGAAGCAAACCTCAACACGAAGATGTAACGAGGTTCGGAGATGATACTCCTACTCCTCGGCGTGTCCGTAAGGTGGACGAAGCCTATCAATCCGTCGGTGGATGAGTCCCCGGAAAACCGGCTAATATAAACTCCTTATGGGTGGAGAAACCTCGCCACAAAAACTTACAACAGCAAGAAGGAGTACAAGTACAGCAAGAAGCAAAATACAATACAACTGTAAAACCTTCGCTTACTTGCCTTCTCTTCGTTCAAGCGACACCTACAACAGCAGGAACCTAGCCGAAAGGAAGCTCACGCGAAGCTTAGACGAGAGCTCAGCAAAGCAGAAGAAGAGAGAGAAGAAGAAGAAGAAGTAGAAGCCCTCGATCTCCTTTTATAACCTCTGCCTGAGCCAAGAATGCAAGAAAAAGGCCAGAACACAGAAGCCCGATATAACCTAGCCGTTGAGTCACAACGGCTGTCCTGGACCGATCAGGACCTATGCTGATCGGTCCCCAGACCGATCAGCACTCTTCACAGAGAACTCGCCCAACTCTCTGATCGTCTCCTGATCGGTCTGTGGACCGATCAGGGTGCATGTGGATCGGTCCACAGACCGATCCCCTCCTTTTCTCTTTGCCTTCTGTTCGCTTTCTGATCGGTCTGCAGACCGATCAGATAACATACAGTAGCATACTGTTTGGTTACTGATCGGTCACCAGACCGATCAGATAACCCAGTGTATCACTGAATCGATTCAGCTCTTGGTTTTTTTTGCCCAAACCAAGTCCCACGCCTTCCAAACCAATATCCGGTCAACCTTGACCTATTGGTATCTCATGCTTAGCATCTGGTCACTCCCTTGACCTGCTAAGACTCCCTACCAAGTGTCCGGTCAATCCCTTTGACCCACTTAGACTTTTCTCTTCGTGCCAAGTATCCGGTCACTCCCTTGACCTACTTGACCTTCACAACACCAGATGTCCGATCAGCCTTGATCCATCTGGATTTTTCCTTGCCCGGCTTCACTCACCAGGACTTCCCAACTGCTTGGCTTCACTCACCAGGACTTTCCCTTGCCTGGCTTCACTCACCAGGACTTTCACTTTCACCTAGCTTCACTCACCAGGGTTTTCACCTGGCTTCACTCACCAGGATTTCCAATCTGCCTGGCTTCACTCACCAGGACTTTTCCGTCTGCCTGGCTTCACTCACCAGGACTTTCCATCTGCCTGGCTTCACTCACCAGGACTTTCACCTGGCTTCACTCACCAGGATTTTCACCTGGCTTCACTCACCAGGATTTTCCATCTGCCTTCCTGATCTAGAGAACGAGCTACCGAGCCCTCTTTGACCTAATCCGAAGAACGAGCTACCAAGCCCTCTCCGTCTTTCACTTCCGATCCAGAGAACGAGCTACCGAGCCCTCTCTGACCTAATCCGGAGAACGAGCTATCGAGCTCTCTCCGTCTTTCACTTCCGGTCCAGAGAATGAGCTACCGAGCCCTCTCTGACCTAGTCCGGAGAACGAGCTACCGAGCCCTCTCCGACTTCCCATGTGCCAAGCTTCCATACTTGGACTTCTCCGTGCCAAGTCTCCATACTTGGACTTTTCCCGTGCTAAGCTCCCTGCTTGGACTTTTCACCATCCCAAACTCCCTGCTTGGACTTTTCACCGTGCCAAACTCCCTGCTTGAACTTTTCCCATGCCAAGCTCCCTGCTTGGACTTTTCCCGTGCCAAGCTCCCTGCTTGGACTTTTCCGAGTCAGGTCAACTCACCTCGGGTCAACCAGGTCAACCTTGACCACGGGTTGCACCCACAATCTCCCAAGCTTGTATCCTTGTAAAACATCAAGGTACAACTTTTCTATTCACGTCAAACATTGTCAAACATAACTCGTCAAACATCAAAACACAACTCGAGTCAAGTCAACTCGAGTCTGGTTAACCAGGTCAACCTTGACCTAAGGTTACACCAACAATCTCCCCCTTTTTGATGTTTGACAAAACTCATAATCAAGTTAGGTTAACCCGATAACCTAACTTAGGTTTTCCAATGTTCTTCCCTGAACATCCTCTAGACATTCTCCATTCTCCTCAAACCTACACTCTCCCCCTTTTTGACACACATCAAAAAGAGTGAATCAAGGTCAAGAGTTTCTCTCTAATGAAGGTCCCATACCTTTCATTGAAACCCTTAATTTCCCCCTTGATACTAAGGTCAACAATTAACTTAGTGATAATCCCATATCACTCAAGTCTTTAGGAGTAAAAACTCCCCCTAAAAGTCAACTCCCCCTTGACTAATAGGTAAAACTCCCCCTAAAGGTCAACTCCCCCTTGACCATTGCACCAACAATGTCTTGGAGAGTTTCAAGCCTTTTGAAATCCAAAAACACCAACTCTCAGCTGAAATTTCAGACAAAACAGTCGAAAATCAGCATTTGGCACGTCCTGATCGGTCACCAGACCGATCAGACCTTCACTGGATCAGTCTTGGTGACCGATCCAGGCCTCCCTGGATCGATCAGAATCCTCTCTGATCGGTCCACAACTCTGATTTCCGATTTCTTAATTTCTTCCTCCTGAAATTCAGAAATCAAAAAAAAATCACAGATAATTCCAAAAATTGTAAAATTTTGAGGATACATTCCTCATAACATATACTATCATGGAAAAATAGTTTTCTATGAAGATAAGTTCCATTTTCAAATCTTGATACAAAGTTCAAAAGTCTTTGAAATAGCTCAAAGTTAACTCATCTTTGTATCACTTTGCTCAATGATGAGTGCTATCACTAGAAAAGCTTCATCAAGGTTTTTCAAATCAATTTTGAAATGATTTTAAACCATTTAATTTAGGACCACAATCTTAGGGCTAAGTGTACATGACTTGTACACAAGCTTTCCCTATGATCCCCTATTTTGAATTAGGCTCATCTAGGTACAAGAACTATGCACCTTGATCCTAACTCATGATCCTAATATCTCACACACATCTAAGGTATATCAAACACATCCAAGTCAATTTTGATGTGAGATATGGTTTAGGTCATCTTAATCTAAGTTCTCATGCATTTTCTAAACAACAATTTGATCTCCATATCAAATTGTGTTTTTTATCCTTAAATCAATTTAATTGATCATAAATGCAAGAGATGATGATATGACATATAATGATATCATAAGTAAAAACATGTGCCAATGTCATGATGTCATGGCATAAAGTATGAAACTTAAATAGAGCATGACATTTAACTAACCTAAGCATTATCATGACATTTCAAATGATAATAAATTAAATATGATGTCATGACATGGCATATGGCAAACAATGTATGGCAAATAACATGTAAGGGTATAGAAGATACCTAATTCTAGCATTAATTGTCATTTTTGATAGTTTTGATCATTTTGCCATAGGTTCTATATTCCTAAGTGTAATAGACCTAGCATCTTATACCAAAGATTTTTAGATCACTATGTGCCAATTAGATTGACTCTAGACAACTCCTCAAATTTGATTGGCACATTCTAATCATCTTAGGAATAATTCTTAATTTCATTTTCAAGGCTTGATTATACCTTGAAAAATCCTAAAGTGCCACCTTTTGCCATGATTAGGTTAACTACCTATTCAAGTAAGGTTGGCACACCTTAACTAATCTAGCGTGATGAAATCACGCTCCTAGGAACCCAATACCTATTGGAGCTCATTGGGTTCACTAAATATTCACTAGGGATGACTTCCCTAGCAACCCTCCTAATGACCCTCCTAGGCTTTGAAGCCTTGGTCATTTGGGACTCATCAAGATCAACTCTAGGGGTGACTCCCCTTGTGACTTTGGTGTTGTTCTTCCTAGCCCTAGGTTTTGTTCCATAATCGAATGGAACATTATGATAATTGGGCTTGACTACTTGGGACTTAGGTTTGTGACCCAAAC
This sequence comes from Zingiber officinale, assembly GCF_018446385.1. NCBI lineage: Eukaryota > Viridiplantae > Streptophyta > Magnoliopsida > Zingiberales > Zingiberaceae > Zingiber > Zingiber officinale. Next base: position 70,671,727 of record NC_055987.1, on the reverse strand, counting down.
CTTTCTTGTCCTTGGACTTGGGTTTTTGCCCCTTAGACCCTATATTTGACTTTTCCAAATTTTTAAGGGTCTTTTCTAACATGTCAAGTCTTGACCTCAAGACTTGATTTTCCTTCTTTAATACCTCAAGACTTGATTTGTCATTTTTCTTTGAGGCATTCCTAGGCATGTGTCTAGTTGATTTGGGATTCCTACCTAGGTTTTCCTTAGCCTTAGATGGGTTAATTCTAGGGTTGGCTTTCCTAGTGTTATCCTTATCTAGGCTCACATGTTTGGCACCTAAGCATGTGTATCGATTTCTAATGTTATCATGCTTACCATTATTAACAATAGCAATAAGGCTACTAGCATGTGTCTTATTATTATTGCAATAATGTGCCTTAGAGATTACCTTAGGGTTTGCCTTAGCTCCCCCTATCGATGTGCTCGTCTTCTTGTCCTTGTGAGGTTGCCTCCCCCTCGGACATTGGCTCCGATAATGTCCCCTTCGCTTGCATTGGAAGCACACCACGTGCTCCTTGCTCTTGCGTATCGGGACTCCGGCTTCCTTGACTTTTGGTGCCGGTGGAGTCTTCCTAATCCTCCTTGGACACTTACTCTTGTAATGTCCATACTCCCTACACTCAAAGCACATTATGTGTAATTTATTTGAAATTAAATGGCTTGAGTTACCTAGGGTTGAGGATGGATGTGAGCTCTCTTCTTCATCCCTTCCGGAGATAGAAGCTTCTTCTTCTTGCTCCGATCTTGAAGAGGAACTCTCCTCCTCTTCTTTCTTAGATGTTGAGTAGCCCTCAACCTCTAAATCCATGCCTCCATGATGTGAGCTACTTGGCTCACTTGACTCCTCTTCATGACTTGAAGTGGAGTTCTCCTCATGAAACTTTGCCAAGTTATTCCACAACTCCTTGGCATCGTTATATCCACCTATCCTACACAAAACATCATTAGGTAAAGAAAATTCAATGATTTTCGTTACCTCATCATTGATGGTTGATTGGTGGATTTGCTCCTTCGTCCACTTCTTCTTCTCCAAAAGTACTCTTTCTTTATCCAATGGAGGAGTAAAACCTAATTGCACACACCTCCAATTTTCTAGGTTAGTCATAAGAAAGTACTTCATTCTTACCTTCCAAAATGCGAAGTCGTCGCGATCGTAGAAAGGTGGAATTGTGACGTCTTCTCCAAATAACTCCATTCTCTAGCTTGTGCTCCCTTGGGTATTAATCCGTCGAAGAGCAACCTTGCTCTGATACCACTTGTTAGGATCGACGGTCGCGGCTAGAGAGGGGGGTGTGAATAGCCGACCTCAAATTCTTTCGTTTCTTCCTACGATTAGGGTTAGTGCAGCGGAAATAACAAATAGAAACGAAAAAGGAGAAGCAAACCTCAACACGAAGATGTAACGAGGTTCGGAGATGATACTCCTACTCCTCGGCGTGTCCGTAAGGTGGACGAAGCTTATCAATCCGTCGGTGGATGAGTCCCCGGAAAACCGGCTAATATAAACTCCTTACGTGTGGAGAAACCTCGCCACAAAAACTTACAACAGCAAGAAGGAGTACAAGTACAGCAAGAAGCAAAATACAATACAATTGTAAAACCTTCGCTTACTTGCCTTCTCTTCGACTGGATGAAGCAGCAGCTTCAAGCGACGCCTACAACAGCGGGAACCCAACCGAAAGGATGCTCACGCGAAGCTTAGACGAGAGCTCAGCACAGCTCTAGAGAAATAGTAGCAGCAAGAAGGAACAGAGAGGAAGAAGAAGAGTAAGTGCTGTAGAAGCCCTCGATCTCCTTTTATAACCTGCACTGCAAAGAAGACAGCGAAGAAGACGGAGATAGTCGTTGTCACTCATAACGGCTATACATGGACCGATCAGGCTCCACCCTGATCGGTCCGAGGCCTCCCTGATCGGTCTTGGGGACCGATCAGGACCTATGCTGATCGGTCCCCAGACCGATCAGCACTCTTCACAGAGAACTTGCCCAACTCTCTGATCGTCTCCTGATCGGTCTGTGGACCGATCAAGGTGCATGTGGATCGGTCCACAGACCGATCCCCTCCTTTTCTCTTTGCCTTCTGTTCGCTTTCTGATCGGTCTGTAGACCGATCAGATAACATACAGTAGCATACTGTTTGGTTACTGATCGGTCACCAGACCGATAAGATAACCCAGTGTATCACTGGATCGATCCACTGATCGATTCAGCTCTTGGTTTTTTTTGCCCAAACCAAGTCCCACGCCTTCCAAACCAATATCCGATCAACCTTGACCTATTGGTATCTCATGCTTAGCATCTGGTCACTCCCTTGACCTGCTAAGACTCCCTACCAAGTGTCCGGTCAATCCCTTTGACCCACTTAGACTTTTCTCTTCGTGCCAAGTATCCGGTCACTCCCTTGACCTACTTGACCTTCACAACACCAGATGTCCGATCAGCCTTGATCCATCTGGATTTTTCCTTGCCCGGCTTCACTCACCAGGACTTCCCAACTGCCTGGCTTCACTCACCAGGACTTTCCCTTGCCTGGCTTCACTCACCAAGACTTTCACTTTCACCTAGCTTCACTCACCAGGGTTTTCACCTGGCTTCACTCACCAGGATTTCCAATCTGCCTGGCTTCACTCACCAGGACTTTTCCGTCTGCCTGGCTTCACTCACCAGGACTTTCCATCTGTCTGGCTTCACTCACCAGGACTTTCACCTGGCTTCACTCACCAGGATTTTCACCTGGCTTCACTCACCAGGATTTTCCATCTGCCTTCCTGATCTAGAGAACGAGCTACCGAGCCCTCTCTGACCTAATCCGGAGAACGAGCTATCGAGCCCTCTCCGTCTTTCACTTCTGGTCCAGAGAACGAGCTATTGAGCCCTCTCTGACCTAATCCGGAGAACGAGCTACCGAGCCCTCTCCGTCTTTCATTTCCGGTCCAGAGAACGAGCTACCGAGCCCTCTCTGACCTAGTCCGGAGAACGAGCTACCGAGCCCTCTCCGACTTCCCATGTGCCAAGCTTCCATACTTGGACTTCTCCGTGCCAAGTCTCCATACTTGGACTTTTCCCGTGCCAAGCTCCCTGCTTGGACTTTTCACCATGCCAAACTCCCTGCTTGGACTTTTCACCGTGCCAAACTCCCTGCTTGGACTTTTCCCATGCCAAGCTCCCTGCTTGGACTTTTCCTGTGCCAAGCTCCCTGCTTGGACTTTTCCAAGTCAGGTCAACTCACCTCGGGTCAACCAGGTCAACCTTGACCACGGGTTGCACCCACAATCTCTCAGGCTTGTATCCTTGTAAAACATCAAGGTACAACTTTTCTGTTCACGTCAAACATTGTCAAACATAACTCGTCAAACATCAAAACACAACTCGAGTCAAGTCAACTCGAGTCTGGTCAACTAGGTCAACCTTGACCTAATGTTGCACCAACAGATAAGGTATATCAAGGTAATGGATTTGATCTTTGGGGATCCAATATTAATTAAGTCTAACTTGATTAGTCAAGTTAGACTTAGAGACCCATGCTTAGACTGGATTTCTATTGGTTTGATTTACTAAAGATAAATAAGATCTAAATCTATGTTTAGCCTTATATCTGAGTTCAGATCAATTGTATATAGCCTGTTGTTTTTCAAGAATCAAATCAAGGTTCTTAGAACCCAAAGTGAACCATTTCAACATGTCCTTAAGTTCTTTGACTTGAGTTTTCAAATTAAAGTTTTATTCTTCAAGTTGTTGGACTTGAGTTGAAGTTCCAATTTTAATTGGCTTGGTTAAAGGACTTGGATTAGTCTCCTTGTTAAGGGCTTTGATCTCCTTTTGGAGTGGCTTGACCCGAATATTAGACTTAGCTAATTTACACATCAAATAATTTGTTAAATCATACAACTTATCTACTTGAGAAGAACTTACGGTGTTGTTTGACCCTTCAAAAATGAATATAGATCCGTGGCTTCTCTCAGATTCGACCTCTAATTTGATCTTGGGCTCTGACTCGGATTCAATTTTGGTAATGTGAGTTTGTACCAGTAGAGAAAGGAAGCTTTCTTGAGCTTGTTCTTCTTCTTCGGAGTCTTCTGATGACTCAGACCACATTACTTGTAGAACCTTTCTTCTTCTTTGCATGTTGTTTGGACATTCCAGCTTGTAGTGCCCCTTTTTGTTACACCCATAGTTGGTCACTTTTGATTTAGGCTCCGTGCTCAAAATTGGACTTGATTGCTTCATTTGGATCACCTTCTTGATCTCAATTAGTGAACCCCTTCTTCTTTTGTACAATTTTTGAACCAGGTCCATGAGCTCAACAGTGATTTCATCATCATCTTCTGAATCTGATTCGCCTTCGGACTCGGGTTTGGTTTGGTACTTGTTCTTTGATTCCTTTGTCTTGTTTGTACCTACAATCAAAGCAATACCTTTTTTAACCGGAAGTGCATTAGTTTGTTCATGAAATTTAAACTCAAAAAATAACTCATCAAGTCTAATTAAAGAAAGATCCTTAGAGACTTTGTAAGTATCTACCATGGATACCCACAAAGTGTTCCTCAGAAAAATATTTAAGCCATACCTAATAACGTCATAATTTTCACCTTTCTAACTGATCGTGTGGAGACTATTGAACAAATCTAAGATCTGAGTGTGTAATTGAATCGCTGATTCACCAGCATGCATTTTAATATCATATAACTTATTTAAAATAAGGTCATGTTTACTTACTTTTGGATTGAAGGTGCCTTTGTGTTGTTCGATCAGCTTCTCCCACAGGTCCTTTACACTTGAGAATGGACCAACTCGATTCAGCTTTTCTTTGGTCTGTCTGCACTACAAGGTTTGGGTTTCCTTTGCATCAGCCTTGATCTTCTTATGAGTTGGTGCATCCCACTTGTCACAAGCAATGGGTACTCTATCCTCGGTGGGGAGTGTAAATCTGATTTGAATAATGATCCACATCTCCATCTGATTCTTCAGGTGGTACTTCATCCGACCTTTCTAGTAGCCAAAATCCTCATCGGAGAAGAGGGGTGGGTGTGCAGTACTGTAACCTTCTTGATGGTCCATTCAAAATCTCACACAAAGAAATAAGGAAAACGTGTTCCAAGACTTGGTCTTGGATTAGTATTGAGGTATAAAAGACTTATGAAAAACTAAAGAACTTGAGTGGTGTAGTACCAACTTTGAGAAATAAAAAACTCAATTGTAAAAAAACTAAAAATATGATCAGAAGTGGTGATAGCACCGATTCCGATCGACTCTAAAAATTTCAAGATGCAAGACCGGAAAAAAGGCATAAGAATATTTTCAATAGCGCAAAACAAGAAAAAACTTTTGCTCAAATGGTGGTTTCATCAATTCAAAGCGACCCTACTCTGATATCAATTGTTGGATCAAAAGAATTAAGATATCTCTACAATGGTATGATATTATCCACGCTTGGCCTAAGCCCTCATGGTTTTAATTCTAGGTTCTACCCAAAAGGTCTCAGACCAATGAAGATAGCTTTTCCTTATACGCCCATGATCCTTTCCATGTGTTTTTAATGTGAGACTTTGTTTACAATCATTGCAACCCAATAGAGCACATGCAAAGAATGGATAGAGCTCCTGGACTAGCACTAGAATATAAGCAAATAAAGATACTTGAGCAGAATTCAATTATGCCTAAAATTTTACCACCTCAAGTGGAACTTAAACCTATGCCATCTAACCTTATATATGAATTTCTTGGACCAAATCCTATCTTTTCTATGATAATTAATGCAAATCTAACTAAGTTGGAGACCAAGAAACTAATTAAAGAGCTGAGATTGCATAGGAAAGTGATTAGATACACCACTGATGACATCCAAGGAATCATTCATTCTTTATGCTTGCATAAAATTTTATTAGAAGAAGATCACAAAAGCTTAGTTGAACATCAAAGGATATTAAACCCTAATGTGAAAGAGGTGGTTAAAAAAGAGGTACTGAAACTACTAGATGTAGGGATCATATATCCAATTTCTGGCAGTGAGTGGGTAAGTCTAGTATATATAGTTTCAAAAAAAAGGTGGAATGATGGTAATAAAAAATGAAAGCAATGAATTGATCCCAACTAGAACAGTTACTAGATGGAGGATGTGTATTGATTATTGGAAGTTAAACAAAGAAACTATAAAGGATCATTTCCCCTCCCCTTTACCAAATGCTTAAGAGGTTGACCAAACATTCTTATTTCTGCTACTTGGATGGGTACTCTAGGTTCTATCAGATTCCAATACACCCCCATCATTAGGAGAAAACTACTTTTATATGCCCTTATGGAACCTTTACATAACGACGAATGCCTTTTGGATTGTGTAATACCCCCGTCACTTTCCAATGTTGTATGATGACTATCTTCTTAGATCTGATAGAAGATATAATGGAAGTATTTATGGATGACTTCTTAGTGTATGGAACTAGTTTTGACACATGTCTATCCAATCTTTCTAAAGTTCTTCAAAGATGTGAAGAAGTGAATTTGGTTTTTAATTAGAATAAGTGTCACTTCATGGTAAAAGAAGAAATATTATTAGGACATAAAATTTCAGAATGTGGAATAGAGGTTGATCAGGCAAAGGTAGAAGTAATTGAGAAACTTCCCCACCAATTAATGTGAAAGGAGTAAGGAGCTTCTTGGGGCATGTTGGATTCTATTGAATATTTATAAAGGATTTCTCTAAATTTTCCAGACTATTGACTAATATTTTGATTAAGGATGCAGAATTCTATTTTAATGAAAACTTCTTGAAAGCCTTCAAGAAAATCAAAAGCACCCTTATCACAGCCCTAGTAATTCAAGCACTGAATTGGGAACTCTCATTTGAAATAATGTGTGATGATAGTGATTTTGCAATAGGAGTAGTATTTGGGCAGAGGAAAGATGAAAAGTTACATGTCGTCCAATACTCTAGCAAGACTTTAGATGAAGCCCAAATAAATTATGCTACTACAAAAAAGGAATCATTGGCAATAGTTTTTTACATTTGATAAATTCATATCATACTTGGTGGGTTTAAAAGTTATAGTCTATATAGATCACGTAGCCATATGGTATTTGCTTAGTAAGAAAGATGTCAAACCATGGCTTATTAGTGTAAGTATTCTGTAGAAGTTTTGTTGTGATCAGACCAAGTCAAGTTAGATCCTATTATGTTTTGATGCCCTGTGCCTAAGTGTACAGGAACTTAGAAGCATAGGAGGTCGAGCGAAAGACGCAGCTAACGAGAAATACGGCATGGGAGAGAGTCGACAGGCTCGGTGTGTCCAAGGGATGTGGCACTACAGAAGAGTATGCTGGCGGACAAGAAGGAGGCGCGTGGCATTTTTTAGGGACAAGAAGCCGGAGAGGAAGATTGCTCGAGAATACGAAAAGATGGGTTCGGATGAGCCATATTCCTGATGGCCAAAATTACCCAAGTGAGCGGAGCCAGAGCGGAAGACACGGAGGAAATGTCAACCTATTGTTGACTGTGCTCGGGCACCACGCCCGGAGCTATTCCGGGCACTCGGATCACCTGGGCGCCCCCGGGGCACCTCGCCTCGGGGGAGTTGGAGACGAACAGTCTGAGTGCCCGAAATCCTTCCGGGTGCTCAGAATTGAAAAAATAGCCAAACACGACATGACGCGAGTCGTCGCGATGGGGATAATTTTATCCCCCTCCAAGCGCCTGGAATCCTTCTAGGCATCCTAATTAGGGCTATAAATACATCCCTAATCCTAGAAACTAAATACAACACCTGTAATCAATTCTAATTCATCTTAGCTTTATAATTGTGAGATTTGACTATTGTAAAAAGCTTCTCCACCTAGAGGAGATTTTAGTGAGCTTTCAACTTCCTTGGATTAGTAATCCCCTGATTACAAATCAAGTAACTGTTGCTGTGCCTCTTCTTTCTTCAATTAGCTTATTAATAAATTTTATGCAAGTGTCAGTTTAATAAAGCTATAAAGTTTGAGAAAGGTTCATTTATTATTGTGCAGGCTATTCACCCCCTCTAGCCAGCCGCCAAGGGACCTACAAGTGGTATCAGAGTCCAACAGCTTCAGGAGGACTAATCGTCAATCGAAGCACAAGAAATCACTAGAGCTAACATCTACCCACCAATGTTTGAGGGGGAGTTCTCATTCTAGAAACGAAAAATGAAGGTATTTTTTCAAACTGATTTTGATATAATACTTTCTATGAAATTTGGTTTTGATGTCCCCAAAAGTAAAGGTGGAAAAGAACACAAGGAGGATCTTTAGACTTAGAAGCAACGCGAGAAATTCATAACAAATGGTAAGGCCGAGTTCCACCTACTGAGTTTTCTTCCTGCTTATGAACTCAACAAAATCGGCAACTACCAAAGCGCAAATGAACTTTGGGAAAAGTTCTTGGAGCTCTATGAAAAATCAACAAAAGAAGAATCTGACTATGCTATAGATACTGACTCGTCTTCAAAAGCATTCGAATCTGAGGAGATTACCGGAACAACGCTAATTGTTGAGTACCTACTCGAAGATGATGAAAACACCTCAGAAATGAGCATCGAGAGCATTTATGAAGGAGGAGGCATTGCAGAAGAAAACAGTAATGAAAGGGGAGCGTCTATCGATGAATATATGGTAAGTCAAGTAAGTAGGCTTCCTCTAGAGTAATTATTTAAAAGTGTGCAAGTGCTAAGTAAATCATTATATAAAAAGAGAACAAAGTATATAAAGTCAAAGAAAGAACATGCATGCCTAAATGAAGATTTTGAAAAACTAATAAATTAAAATACAAAATTAAAAGATAAGATTGAAATGCTAGAAAAAGATGATTTATGCTCAAATTTTCTACAAGCTAATGATATAAATTTTAAATATGATCAAGGACTTCATTGTCATTTTGGATTTCATAAGAGCCAAGTTAAAAGAATATCACAAAAACATATTCCAAATAAATTTTTGATTAACCCAGTTAGAAGAAACCTATATTGGGTTCCAAAATCATACTTAAATTGAAAAATCATTATGCATGCGCTACTTATATTTTGATTTCATATTCTTACTTTGAATTATCAAATAAATAGTTCTACATAATTTTTAGTAAAAAATTAATTAAAATTAATTTTTTCTAAGAAAAAGAATTTTAGTATTCATCTATAGAAAATTTTTTAATTTTTTTTTTACCGTCGTACTATTTTTCTAGGATTTTTTATAAAATTCATATTCTTCGATTTAAAAGTATCTTACAGTGCTATTTTTTGTAAACTTTATTTCTCTATAAAACTTTAATTTTTTCTCTATCTACCAAAATTTTCATGAAATTTTTTAATCGTTGGTGAATTTTCTATGAATTATTTATCCAAATGTAAATTTTTAACATGAAAACTTTTCAAAAATTCAATTCTTAAAAATTTATTTTTCTGAAAAATTACTTACTATTATACATTCTTAGAAAATATTTCATGATTTTTCGAGATTAATAACTATTATTAACTATTTTTTATGGAAAATATAAATTTATACTGAAATGAATTTATTTCTACTTAAAATAATTTTTAATCTTTGGTGAAAAATTTTAAATTTTCTTTAAATATGTTTGTTTAATTGTTATAAAATTTTCAAAAATTATTTTTTAAAAATGCTTTTTAAATGGAAATAAAAACATCTTTATCTAAAATTTAAAAGTTCATTCTTTTGGATATCAGTCAGTTTTTTTTAGCCCTTAAATTTATTTCAAGTTATTTTCTTGGACTACCCTATTTTAATGTGATCAAAGGGGGAGGATTAGTGAAATATAGGGGGAGGTAGATTTTTTTTCCATATTTTGGACTTACAAAAGTCATTACTATTTTTGTTTGATTTACCCTAACTTAATTTGGGGTTGCTCACATTAAAAAGGGAGAGATTGTAAGTACCCTATGGAAGTTTTGATATGATTAGACCAAGTCAAGTTAGGTCATGGTATGTTTTGATGTCCTATGTCTAAGTGTACAGGAACTTAGGAGCACAAGAGATCGAGCAAAAGACGGACCTAGCAAGAAGGATGGCATGGGAGAGAGTCAAAGGGCTCGGTGTGTCCGAGGGATGAGGCGCTGCGAAAGAGTACGCTGGAAGACGAGGAAGCGTACAGTGTTTCTGAGGAATGAGAAGCCGGAGCGGAAAATTGCTCGAGAAGGTTGGAACATGGGTTCAAGTGAGCCTTATTCCGAACGGCCAAAATCACCCAAGCGAGCGGAGCCGGAGTTAAAGACTCGAAGGAAAAGTCAACCTATGGTTGACTATACTTCGGGCACTCGAACCTACTCCGGGCATCCGGGCACCCGAACTGGGTTCGAGCGCCGGGATCGCATGGGCGCCCCCGGGTGCCTCACCTGGAGGAGCTGGAAACGCTCAGTCCGAGTGCCTGGAATTGAAAAGTTAGCCAAACACAATATGGTGCAAGTCGTCACGATAGGTATAAAATTTTATGCCCCTCTAGGCGCCTGGAACCCTTCTAGGCACCGCGATCAGGGTTATAAATATAGCCTTGATCCTAAAGGTTAAATACAACACTTGTAATCAATTCTAATTTAGTTTAGCTTTGTAATTGTGAGATTTGACTGCTGTAAGAGGATTCTCCTCCCGAAGGAGATTTCAATGAGCTTTCAACTTCCTTCGATTAGCAATCTCCTGATTACAAACCAAGTAACTCTTTCTGTGCCTCTTCTTTCTTTAATTAGCTTATTAATAAATTTTATGCAATTGTTAGTTTAATAAAACTATAAAGTTCGAGAAAGGTTCTTTTATTATTGTGCAGGCTATTCACCCCCCCTTTAGCCGACAGCTAAGAGGCCTACAATTAGATGGATATTGCTTTATTAAGAGTTTAACTTAGAAATCACATATAAGAAAGGAGCAGAAAATATGATAGCAGATTACTGTTTGCAATTCGAGCCGCAAAATCGTTTTTTGCGTTACGGAAACCCTGAAGCTAGCCATGGATCCGTGCGAAGATAAATAAAAATTCATGTACATGTTTGTCTACAATAGATCTACCTTAGATCTACATGAAAGAAGTGTTACCCTTGTAGAGATGCCCTTCGCTTATCCCGCTCGTCCAAATGGTTGCCGAGTCTCGTAGAGTGTCAAGTGTACACTCCTCTACACGTATCCACACGGACAAAAGGTGGAGGAAACCACTGAGAGTGTGCTAGCACCCTTGAGAGGTTTCGGCAATGGAGGAGAAGGAGAGAAGAAGAAGAGAGGAAGAAGATGAAGAAGCCTTGAATGCACACACTCAATGTGGTAGGTCACTTAATAGGTGCTTTATACCTCCATGTAATACCAAGAGTCATGGCTCTTGGTCTTCTTCATGAGGTGGCACACAATGATGTAACCTTGATGATGTGGAACACCAATACACCATCATTGGCCGGCCCATGCCAAGTCACAAAGAAGTGGCATTTGGTCAAGTCAAACTTGACCCTTCATCTTCCCTCTCAAGTCAAGTCAAACTTGACCTCTTATCTCCCATGGTTGATCAAATATAACCTTTGATTCAAGTTAATTTAATTTAATGAATCTCTATTCATTGAATTAAATTGACTCAATGAATCATAGTATAAATTAGACTCATTCGACACATGAATCAAATTGAGTCCAACTCAATTAGTCTAATTTGGATTACTCTTAATTCAATTTGGTTCATCACATGAACCTAATCCTCTTGGTCCATCATATGAATCTAATCTCCATCTAACTGCCCTTTATGTGTGACCCTATAGGTTCTTGTAATGTTGGCAATGCTCCTAAACCCATTTAGAAACATAAGTAATGAGCGGTATCTAGCAACACATCATTACTACCCAAGTTACAAGAATGTTGAGATCCAACATCACCATTGTGACTACTAATTGTGACTCTCACAATATGTGACAATGTCCTTCTATCTTAGACATCTAGATTGATCAATTGAGGCATAGACCATGTCATCCTCTAATCAATCTATTTCATGAACTCCAAGTAGACTCACTCTAATCAAATGAGTTCAGTATCTCATATTGACTCATTTGGGCATGGCCATGCACTTAGTGGTCTCACTCTATCAAGAATCATGATGTCACTCCCATCATATAGGAGGGATAGATCTCATCTACATCACTCATATCTATCCACATAATTTGTTACATACCCAGTAGTCGCCTTTATAGTCCACCTATTTACGAGTGACGTTTGACGAAGCCAAAGTATGCAACTCCTTATGTAGGGAACCATGGTGACTTCAAGTCCAAGGACTGATAGTCATACTAATAGTCACATGAGAAAGTATATGACACTCATATAACAATTCATGATACTTTCTCATAGCGGGTCATTCAGTATACATTCTCCAATGCATACCCATGTGTCAACTTGATATCTAATATCCATGACTTGTGAGATCAAGTCATCGAGTTGACCTACATGCTAGTCTCAGCGCATTAACATTGTCCCTGAATGTTAATACTTGACTATGAATGATTAAGAGTAGTGTTCTCTATATCATCTCACTGTCAATTCAACCAATCGATTGATATAGATAAGAATCTTCTACTCAAGGACGATATTATACTAAGTTATTTGGCACCAATACAAGTAAGTATAATAACCATAAGAAATGCCTTTATAAATATAGGAATATGATACATCGAATCCATACAACAATTATCACATGATCGGCTCTAGGGCTCTCACTAACAATCTCCCACTAGCACTAGTGCCAATCAGTGTAGGCTCTAAGGCCCAATGACCTAGTGTGACCATCATGCTTTCTCTATGCCAAAGCCTTGGTCAAGGGATCAGCGACGTTCGCCTCTGTGGGTACTTTGTAAATTTTCACATCCCCTCTATTGATGATCTCTCGAATGAGATGCAAGCGTCGTAGTATGTGTTTGGTCCGCTGGTATGAGCGAGGTTCCTTAGCCTGCACAATTGCTCCATTGTTGTCATAATAGAGCTTTATAGGATCGGCTATGCTAGGAACCACCCAAAGCTGATTAATGAACTTGCGGATCCAAACTGCCTCCTTTGCTGCTTCTGATGTAGCAATATACTCGGCCTCTGTTGTAGAATCAGCAACTGTGTCCTACTTCGAACTCTTCCAGCTCACAACACCACCATTTAAGCAAAACACGAACCCAAACTACGATCTATAATCATCCTGGTCAGTTTTGAAGTTGGCATCACTGTAACCCTTTACAGCTAGCTCGCCATCACCTCCATATATCAAGAAATATTCTTTAGTCCTTCTCAAGTACTTAAGAATATTCTTGACCGCTATCCAGTGACGTTCACCTGGATCTGACTGTATCTGCTCGTCATGCTCAAAGCATTCGATACATCAGGACGAGTACATAGCATGACATACATGATAGATCCTATGGCTGAAGCATAAGGGATCTTATCCATGCAGTCTCTCTCCTCTCTAAAAGAGGGACTTTGAATCTTCGAAAGACTCACACCATGTGACATTGGTAGAAATCCTTTCTTGGAATTCTGCATGGTAAACCGTAGTAATATCGTGTCAATATATGTACTTTGACTTAGGCCAAGCAATCTCTTAGATCTATCTCTATAGATCTTTATGCCTAGAATACAGGCTGCTTCACCTAAGTCCTTCATTGAGAAACAATTCCCCAGGCAAGTCTTTACAGACTGTAGCAAAGGGATGTCATTTCCAATGAGTAGAATGTCATCCACATACAATACAAGGAAGACAACTGTGTTCCCAACAACCTTCTTGTAGACACAGGATTCATCTTCATTCTTGATGAAACTAAACTGCTTGATCACATCATCAAATCGAAGATTCCAGCTCCGAGAAGCTTTCTTTAGTCCATAAATAGACTTATGCAGCTTGCATACTCTGCCAGTATGTAGTGGATCTACAAAACCCTCAGGTTGTGTCATGTACACATCCTCGAGCAAGTTTCCATTCAGAAATACGATTTTGACATCCATCTGCCAGATCTTATAATCATGGTATTCTGCAATAGCAAGCATGATCTGAATGGACTTAAACATCGCTATTGGAGAAAAGGTTTCATCATAGTCAATACCATGAATTTGCTTGAAACCTTTAGCTACCAAATGACCCTTATAGGTAATAAGTCCATCCATGTTAGTCATTCTCTTAAAGATCCTCTTACACCCAATGGGTTTAACGTCTTCAGGTGGATCAACCAAAGTCCATACTTGGTTGGTGTACATGGATTCCATCTCAGATCTAATGGCCTCACTCAGAATCTGGTCTCATCACAGCTTCCTGATAGGAGGTAGGCTCATTCTCAACGAGCATAACGCCATCATGGTCAGACAAGAGAAAAGAGTATATCTCAGGCTGACGACGTATCCTGTCAGACCTGCGAAGAGGTAGGTCTACTTGAACTGGTTATTGTTGCTCAACTCCTTGTGCAATAATCTCATCATCCACAACATATTGCGGTTCCAGTTCAACTTCCATCAAGGCTTCAGTGCTATGGTCTATATCTTGAACTTCTTCAAGATCGAACGTACTCCCACTAATTTTTCTGGAAACAAAGTCCTTTTCTAGAAATACCCCAGTTTTAGCCACAAACACTTTGTGTTGACTGGGAATGTAGAAGTAATATCCCTTCGTTTCCTTGGGATATCCTATAAAATAGCACTTACCGGATTTGAGTCCCAGTTTGTTCGAGACTTGACATCGAACGTAAGACTCACAACCCCAAATCCTCATAAAAGATATCTGCGCATCTCTCCCAATCCATATCCTATATAGTGTCTTTATCACAGCTTTGGATGGAACACAGTTAAGTGTGAAGGCCGATGTGTCTAGAGTATATCCCCAAAAGGATATAGGAAGATCTGTGTGACTCATTATAGATCGTACCATATCTAATAGGGTACGATTCCTCCTTTTGGATACACCATTCCACTTTGGTGTTCCAGGAAGAGTGAGTTGGGATAGAATCTCACACTTAGCTAGATAGTCACGAAACTCATGGCTAAGGTATTCACCACCTCAATTTGATCGAAGTATCTTAATACTCTTGCCAAGCTGGTTTTGTACTTCATTCTTGAATTCTTTGAATTTTTCAAAGGATTGTGACTTATGTATCATCAGATACACATAACCATATCTACTGAAGTCATCAGTAAATGTAATGAAGTACCTATAACCACCTCTAGCAGTGACATTGAAAGGGCTACATACATCACTATGTATAAGTCCTAACAAGTCAGTTGCTCTTTCGCTGTGTTCACTAAAGGGATTCTTGGTCATCTTGCCCAGTAGGCATGACTCGCATGTCTCATATAATTCAAAATCAAATGAGTCTAGCAAAAAATCTTTATGGAGCTGGGATAAGCAATTCTCATTTATATGACCTAAGCGACAATGCCAGAGATAGGTTCGGTTCATTTCATTTGACTTGAACCTTTTGGTACTTATGTTATAGATAGGGTTCTCTAAGTCTAGAATGTAGAGTCCGTTCATCAGAGGTGCACTACAATAGAACATATCATTTAAATAAACGGAACAACATTTGTTCTTTATTATAAATGAAAAACCTTTCTTGTCTAAACAAGAAACTGAAATGTTATTCTTTGTGAGAGCAGGCACATAGCAACATTCATCTAATTCTAGTACAAGCCCAGAGGGAAGAGATAGAAAGTAAGTTCCTACATCAACAGTAGCAACCCGTGCTCCATTGCCTACTCGTAGGTCCACCTCACCCTTCGTCAATGCCCTGCTATTTCTCAGCGCCTATACATTAGTACAAATGTGAGAAGCACATCCGGTATCTAATACCCACGATGAAGAAATAGAAAGATTGACTTCTATAACATATATACCTGAAGTAGAAATCTCATTTATCTTCTTCTTAAGATCTTCCAGGTATCCTTTGCAGTTCCTCTTCCAGTGCCCGGTCTGACCGCAGTGGAAGCAGGTAGCATCCTTGGCAACACTTCCTTTAGGTTTCATTACCTTGCCTTTGTCCTTGGCTTGGGACTTTCCCTTACTTTTAGGCTTGCCTTTGCCTTTATGCTTTTGCACCATCAAAATGGAGTTGGGTTTTACCTTCTTAAGGTTGAGCTCAGCAGTTCGCAACATGCTTAGCAGCTCAGGCAGTGGCTTATCAATTTCGTTTATGTTGTAATTCATGACAAATTGACTGTAACTTTCTGACAAGGATTGCAAGATCAAGTCAGTAGCCAGTTCTTAGCCAAGTGAGAATCCCAACTTCTGTAGATTCTCTATGTACCCAATCATCTTGAGTACATATGGACCTGCGAGATTCCCATCTTGCATCTTACACTGAAATAGTACCTTAGAGATCTCGAATCTCTCGTGCCTTGCTTGTCCTTGATATAGTTGATGAAGATGTTCAACCATATCATATGCAGTCATCAACTCGTGTTTCTTCTGAAGCTCAGAGTTCATGGTTGCGAGCATGAGGCATGACATATTTAATGCATCATCTTGATGCTTCTTATAAGCATCTCGGTCAGCTCGCGTGGCAGTGGCAGGAGGTGCCTCCGGAATGAGCTGCTCCAGGACGTACAGTTTTCTTTCTTATGTGAGAACGATTCTCATATTCCTGTACCAGTCCAGGAAATTAGCTCCATTGAGCTTGTCCTTGTCAAGGATAGAACGCAGGGAGAAAGTGTTCGTGTTTATCGACATGGCAATCTACAACATAAATAAAGTAGAAAGTAAATATCATATTCCATTGATCATTTAATTAGGCATTTAACTAAATGATGCTCCCACTGAATTATAAGGCTTTTGTAGAATCAAGTCATGGATGTGGTCAAACCACACTACTAGATTCATACCAATTTGTTATAATTCTCGTGGGACAAGATCCACATCATACTACGCCTTGAGTTAGCTTTGGCTAAATCTCCCAAGACTTAGTATGATCAGTAGAAACTAATTATCAATTACATCTCTATGCAACTCTTGTTTATCCAACCGTTGGAAAATGTTTATAGTTTTACCCGATCCAATTGAGTTAACTAGTTATACTCAATCTAATTGAGTTTGTCTTCACCCAAGCTTTGATAGGTGGGACCAAGATTGTGTTAGTTAGAGCCCTAGAGCCAATCATTTGATGATTGTATGGACTCATGTATATCATATTCTTATATATATATATATTAAGGCAATTTGGTTTTTGGTTATTATGCTTATTTGTATTAGTGCCAGATAAAATAAGTATAGTAACGTCCTTGAGTAGAAGGTTCTTACATATATCAATCGATTGGTTGAATTGATAGTGAGATGATATAGGGAACACTACTCTAAATCATTCCTAGTCGAGTATTAACATTCAGGGACAATGTTAATACAATAAGACTAGCATGTAGGTCAGCTCGATGACTTGATCTCATAAGTCATGGATATAGAGATATCAAGCTGACACATGGGTATGCATTAGAGAATGTATACTGAATGACCCGCCATGAGAAAGTATCATGGATCGTTATATGAGTGTCATATACTTTCTCATGTGGCTATTAGTATGACTATTAGTCCTTAGACCTGAAGTCACCATGGATCCCTACATAAGGAGTTATGTACTTTGGTTTCGTCAAACGTCACCCGTAACTGGGTGGACTATAAAGGCGATTACTGGGTATATAACGAATTATGTAGAGGGATGTGAGTGATGTAGATGGGATCTATCCCTCCCATATGACGGGAGCGACATCGGTATTCTTGATAGAGTGAGACCACTAAGTGCATGGCCATGCCCAAATGAGTCAACATTAGATGTTGAGCTCATTTGATCGAGTGAGTCTACTTGGAGTTCAAGATTTAGATTGATTAGAGGATGACACGGTCTATGCCTCACATTGATCAATCTAGATGTCTAGGATAGAAGGACATTTGTCACATATTGTGAGGAGTCACAATTAGTAGTCACAAGGTGATGTTGGATCTCAACATTTCTTGTAACTTGGGTAGCAATGATGTATTGCTAGATGCCGCTCATTGCTTATGTTTCTAAAAGGAGTTTAGAAACATTGCCAACGTTACAAGAACCTATTGGGTCACACACAAAGAACATGTGGATGGAGATTAGGTTCATATGATGAACCAATAGGATTAGGTTCATATGATGAACCAAAGATTGGATTCGAATTAGACTTATTGAGTTAGACTCAATTAGATTCAATTGTTGAATGAGTCTAATTTACATTTGATTCATTGAGTCAATTTATATTAATGAATTGAGATTCATTAAATTAAAATTGACTTGAATCAAAGCTTGGATTTAACTCAACAAGGAAGAGATTGGGTCAAGTTTGACTTGACCAAATTGGAAGTTGAAACATCAAGTTTGACTTGATGCATTGCCACATCATGTAGGTTGACTCATCCTACATGGCATGACACATAGTTGCCACATCACCTCCACCTCATGAGGTGTGCCACCTCATTGGAGGTTACACTCTCCTTTTCTTTAATGTGGCCGGCCACATTAATGAGAGGAGTTATGTGGCCGGCCACACTTAATGGTGTGGAGTTTTTTCATTTGTGTGTATTGATGTGGTTTTATTGTATCATCTTCCTTCTTGCTTCCTCTCTCCATGGCTGATGGTTGCCGTGCACTTGATTGGGAGGAGAGGTGTGAGTTAAGTCCAAGACAATAAGAGAGTGTGAAGGTCACAAAGGAGAAGACTACTAGAGGAGTGGTGAGATTCTTCTTGTTTTCTCTTCTTTTCTCTTCTTTCCAATCCCATCCGAGAGCATCTAGAGAGTGCTAGCACATTTGTGGTGCTCTCTCTTCCATCCTTGAGAGTTAGAGAACCCTCCTTGTTTGTGTGGATACCGAGAGAGGATTGTCTATGTTGACAATCTTGAGATCCGACGATTTTGGACCTTGCGGGATTGCGAAAGGCACGCTACAAGGGTAAACACTTTTTCTCGTAGATCTAAGTAGTAGATCGGTTTTTGAACTCGTACAAGAAATAGTTTTTCGAATTTTGTATACGAATCTTTGCACGGATCTTCGGGGTTTCCGCGACGCGAAAAAGCGGTTTTCGCGGCCCGAAGAACCCAATAGTGGTATCAGAGCCACGTGCAAAGACTTGTACGAGTTAGTTTTTGGTTTTTGGAACACAAAAAGCTTCTGTGATTTTCTGTAAAAATTCAATTTTTATGTTTTTATGGGTAATTTTTCCTTATAGGCGAAGCACAAGTGTCTCGGCACTTGTAGGCTTCGGCTATCGGGAAGAATTTTCCCAAACGGCTTCGTTTCGACCCAAAATCTTTTGGGACAGCGGACTCGGGTGCCTTTAGATCGCAACGGAGCAACTCACGATGGTTAGATCGTGGGTAGGGGCGCTGCCCCTAACCCCGCAAGGGGATTTGCTCCGCGATCGCACCCGAAATCGCTAAAAACGAACCCGTCGGGAAGATTTTTCCGAAACGGTAATGTCTCGGCCCAAATCGTTTTGGGACAGCGGGTTTAGGCGCTGTTGGATCGCAAAGGAACCCTCGCGATGGTTAGATCGCGGGTAGGGGCGCTGCCCCTGGCCCCGCAAGGGGATCCGTTCCGCGATTGCGCCCGAAACCGCTAAACGGGACCGCCGGGAAATTTTATTCGTAAAATTGTAAAAATTAATTTTAAAATTATAGAAAATTATGAAAAATATATAATTTTGAATTATATATTAATTTGTGATAGTCATGGCCCAAAGTCCAATATGATTGGTTGTGTTGTAATTCTTAATACGGCCTGCGTGCCGTTATGTGTTTGCGAGTGTTGTATTATATTCGCGACCTGCGCGTCGTGCCTTCTCTTATTTTCTTATTGTAAATTAGATTTAGACTCGAATGTAACTCGAGTTTCAAATTGTAATGTACAAATTGGAGCGGTGGAGGGTCCACACGAGACGGAGTTCCGAGGCGGGCACGAGCAACACAAGGTGGTCAAAGGGAGTAGCTTGAAGAAGTTGTTGACCCTAGGTTGACCAATCGATCTTCTCATTGGCTTGAGAAGATCGTAGTAGGGCCATGACTAAATCACAAATAGATTAATTAATTGCTTGTGTATGTGATGTATATTTAATAAGTAGTTAATTAATTAGTGCCTAACGATTAGATTAGATCTAAGTCGTGCACATGATGCACCCTTGCAATTAGATTAGATCTAAGTCATGCACAAGATGCATCCCTTCTCGATTAGATTAGATCTAGATCGAACCAACTCTAAATGCCTAACCGTGTCGTGATACCTATCACTACCTCGATCACGTGTATTGTTGAATCTGCCAAAGCAGAGCAATACATATTATCTTGGTAGGGTACGGAGGGACAATCTTGGTCCCGCCTATCAACGCATGGGTGAATACAAACTCAATTAGATTGAGTATTCCTAGTTACTCGGTTGGATCGAGTCAACTATAGGCATTATTCCAACGGTTGGAAAAGATAGGTCAAAATCACATCTATATTAACTCTCGGGCGTATTAGCCAAAGCTAACTCGAGTTTTAATATAAATGCGGATATTGATTCTATAAACAAGAGTTGCATAGAGATGTAATTGGTAATCGTTACCTACCGATCATACTAAGCCTTGGGCGTATTAGCCAAAGCTAACTCAAGGGTTAGTATGATGTGGATCTTGTCCCACAAGAATTATAGAATTCAGTGGGAGCATCATTTAATTAAAGGCCTAATTAAATGATTTTTAAAAGAATATGATATTTATTTCTGCAAATTTTTCTGTTGTAGATAACCATGACGTCAAATACGAACACTTTCTCCCTGCGATCTGTCCTTGAGAAGGACAAGCTCAACGGAGCGAATTTCCTGGACTGGTACAGGAACTTGAGAATAGTTCTCACCCAGGAGCGTAAGCTGTACGTTCTGGAGCAGCCCATTCCGGAGGCTCCTCCTGCCAATGCCCCGCGAGCCGACAAAGATGCTTATAAGAAGCATCAAGACGACGCATTAGATGTGTCTTGTCTAATGCTCGCGACCATGAACTCAGAGCTTCAGAAGCAACATGAGTTGATGGGCGCTTACGATATGGTTGAGCATCTTCGCCAACTATATCAGGGACAAGCGAGGCATGAGAGATTTGAGATCTCGAAGGCACTGTTTCAGTGCAAGATGTCAGACGGGGCTCCTGTAGGTCCTTATGTACTCAAGATGATTGGGTACATAGAGAACCTACAAAGACTGGGGTTCCCACTTGGCCAAGAGCTGGCCACTGACTTGATCTTGTAGTCCTTGCAGGTTAGCTATAGTCAATTCGTTCTGAACTATAACATGAACGAGATTGACAAGCCACTGCCCGAGCTACTTAGTATGTTACGAACTGCTGAGATTAACCTTAAGAAGGTTAAGCCCATTCTGATGGTTCAGAAGCACAAGGGCAAGGGCAAGCCCAAAGGTAAGGGAAAGTCCCAAACCAAGGGCAAAGGCAAGGCACTGAAGCCTGAAGGAGGGGTCGCCAAGGATGCTACCTGCTTCCACTGCGGTCAGACCGGACACTGGAAGAGGAACTGCAAGGTATACTTGGAGGATCTTAAGAAGAAGCGAAGTGATACTTCCACTTTAGGTATATATGTTATAGAAGTCAATCTATCTATTTCTACATCTTGGGTATTAGATACTGGATGTGCTTCTCACATTTGTATTGATGTGCAGGCGCAGAGAAATAGCAAGGCATTGACAAAGGGCGAGGTAGACCTACGAGAAGGCAATGGAGCACGGGTTGCTGCTGTTGCTGTAGAGATTTACTTTCTATCTCTGCCCTCTGGGCTTGTACTAGAGTTAGTCGATTGTTGTTATGTGCCTGCTCTTGTTGGTGCAATCGACCTAGGTTTTGATGTGTGTGTCAAAGAGTTTAAGTTAGGCTTTCATATGTATTTGATATGTGTTTGAGTCATGCAGGACTTGGTGGAACACATAAGGACTTGGTGTGACCAAGTTCGGGAAGCTCATCCAAGGGCTCGGATCGTTGAGTCGATGAAGGATGGTGTGGAAGACATCCGAGGGACCGCACGGACGAGGAGCAATGGAGTAGAGCCGAAGGAAGTGGACTTCAAGGCAGCGTGAAGGATGGCACGGAGAGGAGCCGCGGGCTCGGGTGCATCTGAGGGACGAAGGCCGAGGAAGAGGACTTCAAAGGCGACTCCGGAAAGGATGAGAGGAGTGAATGTACTGGGACCAGTCGACTGGTCATGGGACCAGTCGACTAAGGGGACCAGTCGACTGGTTCTAAGACCAGTCGACTGGTACATGACCGTTGGCAGAAAACGGGCTCTAAAGAGAGCCGTTGGTGTTGCCTAACGGCTAGCACCAGTCGACTGGTGCATGGACCAGTCGACTGGTGTCAGGGTTTGAGTTGATTGATGATCAACTCTTTCCTCTTATTTAAGGGGAGCTTTGGGGCATTGAAGGGGTTACTAATACTCATTGTAAACCTTCTGATTCTGTGCCCAAAGCTCCCAAGACAATTCTCTTGTGAGAGGTTCGCTCCACCGAGAAGGAGAAGCTTTAGCCGGAGATTGCCGGGGACTGATCCACCAAAGGATCAAGGGCTCGTCCACCTCAAGGACACGTCGTGGAGTAGGAGCAAGCAATCTCCGAACCACGTTACATCGAGCGTGTTAGCGTTTGTATTCTCGTTTTGTGTTTCATTGTTTTAGTTTCTATATTTCCGCTTGCGCCAACTAACGTATTGTAGAGAAGAAATCGATTTGGGGGTGGCCTAGCTATCCAACCCCCCCTTCAAGCCGGCCACCGATCCTCCAACAATTGGTATCAGAGCGAGGAAGCTCTTCAACGGACTAATCGCCAAGAAGAACAACATCATCAAATGGCCGGCTCAAACATTCATCCCCCCAAATTCGAAGGAGACTTCTCTTGGTGGAAGAGGAGAATAGAGGTATTCTTCGAAACCGATTTTGACATAATGCTAATCATGGAAAATGGTTTCGAAGTGCCTAGAGATCAAGACAATAAGATACTTGAGAAAACAAGGTGGACCAAGAAGCAAAGGGAAGAACATTTAGCAAATGCTAAAGCCATACATCATCTACAAAGTGTCCTTCCTCAACAAGAAATAACAAGGGTTGGAACCTACTCAAGCGCTAAGGAGTTATGGGAAAAGCTAGTGGAGCTTCATGAAGGAACATCAGAAGCGAAATTAGCAAGAAGAGACCTCCTTCGAACTCAACTCAATAATATCAAGCTTGAGAAAGGAGAAAAGGTATCAATTTTACATTGTAAAATTAAGGAGATTATTAGTGGACTAACAAGTGTAGGTGAGACACTTTCAAATCGAGACGTGATTACAAAAGCCCTAAATGCTTTTCCAAGATCCACAACTTGGAGTTCCATTGTAGATACATACTACATATCAAAGGACCTAGAGAAATCCTCTCTAGATGAACTCTTCTCAACAATGGAGCTTCATGAAACAAGAGTTGAGGGATTGGATGGAGAAGCTCATAAATCAAGAGGAGTAGCCCTTGTGGCAAACAAGGGAAAGGGGAAGAAGAAAGCTCCATCTCCATCATCTTCCGATTCCGAGGAGTCAAGTGCCTCAATGGATAGTGACCAAGAGGCGTATATGGTAAGGAAAATGAGAAGAGCTTTTAGAAATTTTTCATCTAACAAATCTCATGCTAGGAAAAGCTCAAGAAGCAAAAGTAGGACAAGGAAGATAATTTGCTACAATTGCCAAGGAGAAGGACACATAAGAGATGATTGTCCTCTCTTGAAAAAGAAGGAAGGGAAGAAGAAGAAGAAGGAGAAGACAAAAGAAAAAGGGAAGAAGGCTCAAAACCTAAAAGCAACATGGGATGATCCTTCATCATCATCGGAGGAAGAAGAGCATCACATAGTCAATTTTGCTCTCATGGGGATTGATGATGTAGCCTCCACCTCATCCGAACAAGAAGAAGGAAGGAGCTCAAGTGAAGATGAAGAGGGGAGCTCAAGTGAAGGGGGAGGTCAATCATCGGATTCGGACTTCTCGGTAAGTGAGGTACATAATCTTCCTCCCCATATTTTAATTAAAATTATTTCAAGCACAAATGATGATTTGTTTAAGGCAAAAAGAAAGAACAAATCTTTGAAAAATGACATTTGCATGCTTAAAGAAAAATTAGAATCCATGCCTATTAGGGATAATGATTTGCATGCTTCCTCTACAAGTTCAAAGGATTCATGTTTAGAAGAGGAAAATAGGAAATTAAGGGAAAAGGTAGAATACCTCACCATAGCCCTTAGAAAATTTGAAATTGGCTCTAAAATCCTAAATATGATCATTGGGAGCCAAAGGGCAAGTTTTAAGAAAAATGGGATAGGATACAATGAACAAAATAATGAAAAGACCTATCATTGTCTACTTGCTAGGGGGCAATCCAAGACAAAAACCATAGATAGGAAATGGATCCCCAAAGAGTACTTGGTCAACCCAATTAGAAAGAATTTCTATTGGGTACCAAAATCAATCCTCAAGGGTTAGAGGATTTTATGGCAAGTCAACCATGGAAGTCAATAATTCAAATTTTTCCTATATGGTTGACTTGAGACCTTAAGGGGGAGGACTTAGCCTTGATAGAGATTTATGATCAAGAGGGCTAAGTAGATGTTACTTTTATCTCACAATGATTTGTATTATTTTCTAACCATGAATGTGAGATATTAGGATGATACAAGTAATTCACTTATGCTTATGGCATTTTGATGAGTTATGAAGTGTATCAATGTTTAGTGATCATAGGCCAACTATGGGGAAAGCAAATGTTTAATTAATGGACATCTTTCCTATAGATCATAGTTGGACATTTCAAATGTTTTTGAAAACTATTCTATGTTTTATTTACTGTGGTCTAGCTATTTTAAAACATATGATTGCAAAACTGAGCTTGAAATTGATACAAACTTGCATGTTTTCGATATTTTTGAAACTTGGTCAAAATTTTGAAAATAGGTTGACTTTTCATGAAAACATATTTTTCTTAGTTAAAGAACATTATAAGAAATAAGTGTTCAAAATTTCATGATTTTTCGAATTTTCTAGAATTTTTTATGGATTTCTGAAGTTGGCTGCCGTAGGCTGAAATTGATGTTCAGTTTGTGCCAGTCGACTGGTGCAGATACCAGTCGACTGGTACCAGCCTTTCAGCATTCTGTTGGTCTTTAAAATCAAAATTTTGGTTCATATTTGGTTGGAACTGATACCATAGTATGTGTACGTGTCTGGTACAATATTTTGATGGTGTCAAAGGGGGAGAAATGGGTAGGTTTAAGTTACCAATCTACTTGGGTACAAATCTTTGAAAATTAAGATTAAGAGCATGTGTTAAGGGGGAGCTTGGGTTTTATACTTCATATTTACATATTGCTTGTACTTTTCAAAGTTGTTATTGGTGCCTAACTTAAACATATTGCCACACATCAAAAAGGGGGAGATTGTTGGTGCAATCGACCTAGGTTTTGATGTGTGTGTCAAAGAGTTTAAGTTAGGCTTTCATATGTATTTGATATGTGTTTGAGTCATGCAGGACTTGGTGGAACACATAAGGACTTGGTGTGACCAAGTTCGGGAAGCTCATCCAAGGGCTCGGATCGTTGAGTCGGTGAAGGATGGTGTGGAAGACATCCGAGGGACCGCACGGACGAGGAGCAATGGAGTGGAGCCGAAGGAAGTGGACTTCAAGGCAGCGTGAAGGATGGCACGGAGAGGAGCCGCGGGCTCGGGTGCATCTGAGGGACGAAGGCCGAGGAAGAGGACTTCAAAGGCAACTCCGGAAAGGATGAGAGGAGTGAATGTACTGGGACCAGTCGACTGATCCAGCTTCACAGAATGCACAGAAGCATTCTGTGCTTTTCGACTAAGGGGACCAGTCGATTGGTACATGACCGTTGGCATAAAACGGGCTCTAAAGAGAGCCATTGGCGTTGCCTAACGGCTAGCACCAGTTGACTGGTGCATGGACCAGTCGACTGGTGTCAGGGTTTGAGTTGATTGGTGATCAAATCTTTCCTCTTATTTAAGGGGAGCTTTGGGGCATTGAAGGGGTTACTAATACTCATTGTAAACCTTCTGATTCTGTGCCCAAAGCTCCCAAGACAATTCTCTTGTGAGAGGTTCGCTCCACCGAGAAGGAGAAGCTTTAGCCGGAGATTGCCGGGGACTGATCCACCAAAGGATCAAGGGCTCGTCCACCTCAAGGACACGTCGTGGAGTAGGAGCAAGCAATCTCCGAACCACGTTACATCGAGCGTGTTAGCGTTTGTATTCTCGTTTTGTGTTTCATTGTTTTAGTTTCTATATTTCCGCTTGCGCCAACTAACGTATTGTAGAGAAGAAATCGATTTGGGGGTGGCCTAGCTATCCAACCCCCCCTTCAAGCCGGCCACCGATCCTCCAACAGCTCTTACTAAGAACATAGTTTCAGTTTCTTGTTTAGACAAGAAAGGATACTCTTTTATAATAAAAGACAAATGTTGTTCTGTTTATTTGAAAGATATGTTCTATTGTAGTGCACCACTAATAAACGGACTCTATATTCTAGACCTTGAGAGCCCTATCTATAACATTAGTACCAATTGGTTCAAGTCAAATGACATGAACCAAACATACCTCTGGCACTGTCGCTTAGGTCATATAAATGACAAGCGCTTATCCCAGCTCCATAAGGATGGTATGCTGGACTCATTTAATTTAGAATCATAAAAGATATGCGAGTCATGCCTACGAGGCAAGATGACCAAGACCCCCTTTAGTGGGCCTAGCGAGAGAGCGACTGATTTGTTAGGACTCATACATAGTGATGTATGTAGCCCTTTCAATATCGCTGCTAGAGGTGGTTATAGATATTTCATCACATTTACTGATGACTTCAGTAGATACAGTTATGTGTACCTGATGACACATAAATCTGAATCCTTTGAAAAGTTCAAAGAATTCAAGAATGAAGTACAGAACCAGCTTGGCAAGAGTATTAAAATACTTCGATCAGATCGAGGTGGTGAATACTTAAGCCATGAGTTTCGTGACTATCTAGTTGAGTGTGGGATCCTATCCCAACTCACTCCTCCTGATACACCACAGTGGAATGGTGTATCCGAAAGGAGGAATCGCACCCTATTAGATATGGTACGATCTATGGTGAGTCACACAGATCTTCCAACATATCTATGGGGATATGCTCTAGACACGGCAGCTTTCATTCTCAACCGAGTTCCATCCAAAGGCCGTGATAAAGACACCATATAGGATATGGACTGGGAGAGATGCCCAGGTGTCTTTCATGAGGATTTGGGGTTGTGAGGCTTACGTACGACGTCAAGTCTCAGACAAATTATGACCCAAATCTGACAAGTGTTATTTCATTGGATATCCCAAGGAAACTAAGGGATATTACTTCTACATTCCCAGTCAACACAAGGTAGTTGTGGCAAAGACTGGGGTCTTTCTAGAAAGGGACTTTGTTTCTAGAAAGACTAGTGGGAGTACCTTTGATCTTGAAGAAGTTCAAGATGCGAACGATAGCACTAGACCCTCGATGGAAGTTGAACTGGAACCACAAAGTGTTGTGGATGATGTTGTTCCACAAGGAGTTGAGGAACAACAACCAGTTCAAGTAGACATACCTCTTCGCAGGTCTGATAGGGTACGTCGTCAGCCTAAGAGATATTCATTTCTCGTGTTTGACCATGATGACGTTGTGCTCATAGAGGATGAGCCTAACACCTATCAGGAAGCTGTGATGAGACCAGATTCCTAGATATGGCGGATGGATATCAAAAACCGCGTTTCTGAATGGAAACATACTCGAGGATGTGTACATGACACAACCTGAGGGTTTTTGTAGTTCCACAGCCATAGGATCTATCATGTATGCCATGTTATGTACTCGACCTGATGTCTCGTATGCTTTGAGCATGACGAGCAGATACCAGTCAGATCCAGGTGAAAGTCACTGGATAGCGGTCAAGAATATTCTTAAGTACTTGAGAAGGACTAAAGAATATTTCTTGATATATGGAGGCGATGATGAGCTAGCTGTAAAGGGTTACAGTGATGCTAGCTTCCAGACCGACCAGGATGATTAAAAAAAAAAAAATCGCAGTCGAGGTTCGTGTTTTGCTTGAATGGTAGTGCTATGAGCTGGCAGAGTTCACAGCAATTCTACAACGTTTCCATCTCATTCGAGAGATTATCGATAGAGGAGATGTGAAGATTTGCAGAGTATCTATAGAAGCTAACATCGCAGATCCCTTGACCAAGGCTTTGGCACAGAGAAAGCATGATGGTCACACTAGGTCATTAGGCCTTAGAGCCTATACTGATTGGCACTAGTGCTAGTGGGAGATTGTTAGTTAGAGCCCTAGAACCAATCATTTGATGATTGTATGGACTCATGTATATCATATTCTTATATATATATATATTAAGGCAATTTGGTTTTTGGTTATTATGCTTATTTGTATTAGTGCCAGATAAAATAAGTATAGTAACGTCCTTGAGTAGAAGGTTCTTACCTATATCAATCGATTGGTTGAATCGATAGTGAGATGATATAGGGAACACTACTCTAAATCATTCCTAGTCGAGTATTAACATTCAGGGGCAATGTTAATACAATAAGACTAGCGTGTAGGTCAGCTCGATGACTTGATCTCATAAGTCATGGATATAGAGATATCAAGCTGACACATGGGTATGCATTAGAGAATGTATACTGAATGACCCGCCATGAGAAAGTATCATGGATCGTTATATGAGTGTCATATACTTTCTCATGTGGCTATTAGTATGACTATTAGTCCTTAGACCTGAAGTCACCATGGATCCCTACATAAGGAGTTATGTACTTTGGTTTCGTCAAACGTCACCCGTAACTGGGTGGACTATAAAGGCGATTACTGGGTATATAACGAATTATGTAGAGGGATGTGAGTGATGTAGATGGGATCTATCCCTCCCATATGACGGGAGCGACATCGGTATTCTTGATAGAGTGAGACCACTAAGTGCATGGCCATGCCCAAATGAGTCAACATTAGATGTTGAGCTCATTTGATCGAGTGAGTCTACTTGGAGTTCAAGATTTAGATTGATTAGAGGATGACACGGTCTATGCCTCACATTGATCAATCTAGATGTCTAGGATAGAAGGACATTTGTCACATATTGTGAGGAGTCACAATTAGTAGTCACAAGGTGATGTTGGATCTCAACATTTCTTGTAACTTGGGTAGCAATGATGTATTGCTAGATGTCATTGCTTATGTTTCTAAAAGGAGTTTAGAAACATTGCCAACGTTACAAGAACCTATTGGGTCACACACAAAGAACATGTGGATGGAGATTAGGTTCATATGATGAACCAATAGGATTAGGTTCATATGATGAACCAAAGATTGGATTCGAATTAGACTTATTGAGTTAGACTCAATTAGATTCAATTGTTGAATGAGTCTAATTTACATTTGATTCATTGAGTCAATTTATATTAATGAATTGAGATTCATTAAATTAAAATTGACTTGAATCAAAGCTTGGATTTAACTCAACAAGGAAGAGATTGGGTCAAGTTTGACTTGACCAAATTGGAAGTTGAAACATCAAGTTTGACTTGATGCATTGCCACATCATGTAGGTTGACTCATCCTACATGGCATGACACATAGTTGCCACATCACCTCCACCTCATGAGGTGTGCCACCTCATTGGAGGTTACACTCTCCTTTTCTTTAATGTGGCCGGCCACATTAATGAGAGGAGTTATGTGGCCGGCCACACTTAATGGTGTGGAGTTTTTTCATTTGTGTGTATTGATGTGGTTTTATTGTATCATCTTCCTTCTTGCTTCCTCTCTCCATGGCTGATGGTTGCCGTGCACTTGATTGGGAGGAGAGGTGTGAGTTAAGTCCAAGACAATAAAAGAGTGTGAATGTCACAAAGGAGAAGACTACTAGAGGAGTGGTGAGATTCTTCTTATTTTCTCTTCTTTTCTCTTCTTTCCAATCCCATCCGAGAGCATCTAGAGAGTGCTAGCACATTTGTGGTGCTCTCTCTTCCATCCTTGAGAGTTAGAGAACCCTCCTTGTTCGTGTGGATACCGAGAGAGGATTGTCTACGTTGACAATCTTGAGATCCGACGATTTTGGACCTTGCGGGATTGCGAAAGGCACGCTACAAGGGTAAACACTTTTTCTCGTAGATCTAAGTAGTAGATCGGTTTTTGAAC
The DNA here is from genome assembly GCF_018446385.1 of Zingiber officinale. NCBI lineage: Eukaryota > Viridiplantae > Streptophyta > Magnoliopsida > Zingiberales > Zingiberaceae > Zingiber > Zingiber officinale. Next base: position 70,641,498 of record NC_055987.1, on the reverse strand, counting down.
TCGTACAAGAAATAGTTTTTCGAATTTTGTATACGAATCTTTGCACGGATCTACGGCTTTGGGTCCTTCGGGGTTTCCGCGACGCGAAAAAGCGGTTTTCGCGGCCCGAAGAACCCAACAGATTGTCCCTCCGCACCCTACTAAGATAATATACGTTGCTCTGCTTTGGCAGATTCAACAACAAAAAATGATCGAGGTAGTGATGGGTATCAAAACTTGGTAGGCATTTCGAGTTGACTTGATTAAGATCGAATCAAATCATGAATGTGTATCATATATGCATTAAGGCACTAATTACCCTACATTAGCATGCATCACATACACACAAGAAAATCAAATTGTGATGAGGTCATGACCCTACTACGATCTTCTCAAGCCAATGAGAAGATTGGACGGTCAACCTAGGGATAACGACTTTTTCAAGCGCCTCCTTTGACCGCCATGTGTTGACAGCATCCTGCTCGTATCTCCTTCTTGAGTGGACCTTTCACCGCTTCATTTTGTACATTACAAATATGAAACTCGAGTTACATTCAAGTCTAAAGTCTATTTACAATAGGAACATAAATAAAGGAGGCACGACGCGCATGTCTCATATCATATACAACACGCACAACATTAAAATGGCACGCAGGCCATATTATGAATTACAACACAATTTTAAACCAATCAAATTGGGATTTTGGGCCATGACCATCACAATATCATACATAATTCTAAATTATGTATTTTACATAAATTTATATAATTTTACTACTATTTTTTATCAATTTTATGAGTCATAACTCCGCGGCGGTCCCATTTAGCGATTTTCGGGCGCGATCGCGAGACAATGTTCCTTGCAGGGTTAGGGGCAGCACCCCTTCTCGCGAAATGAATATCGCAGGTGTCCTATATTGATCTAATAGAGCCTTAAGTCACTATCCCAAAATAAAATAATTTTGTTTGGGTGAGACCTTGCCGTTTCGGAAGGTTTTTCTCGGTATTTGAAGCCTATAAGTGTCCAAACACTTGTTGCTTTGCCTCTACGAGAAAAATACTCACAAAATCCATAAAAATAGAAAAATTACAGAAACCTACAGATCTAAATCCTTTTTCATAATAACAAATACAAAATATGTGCATGCTTCGCACGTGGCTCTGATAACATTATTACCAATTCGAGCCGCAAAAACCGCTTTTTACGTTGCGGAAACCCCGAAGCTAGCCACGGATCCGTGCGAAGATAAATAAAAATTCATGTACATGTTTTTCTACACTAGATCTACCTTAGATCTACATGAAAGAAGTGTTACCCTTGTAGCAATGCCCTTCGCTTATCCCGCTCATCCAAATGGTTGCCAGATCTCGTAGAGTGTCAAGTGTACACTCCTCTACACGTATCCGCACGGATAAAAGGTGGAGAAAAACCACTTAGAGTGTGCTAGCACCCTTCAGAGGTTTCAGGAATGGAGGAGAGGGAGAGAAGAAGAAGAGAGGAAGAAGATGAAGAAGCCTTGAATGCACACACCCAATGTGGTCGACCACTTAATAGGTGCTTTATACCTCCATGTAATACCAAGAGTCATGGCTCTTGGTCTTCCTCATTAGGTGGCACATAATGATGTAACCTTGATGATGTGGAACACCATCATTGGCCGGCTCATGCCATGTCACAATGAAGTGGCATTTGGTCAAGTCAAACTTGACCCTTCATCTTCCCTCTCAAGTCAAGTCAAACTTGACCTCTTATCTCCCATGGTTGATCAAATATAACCTTTGATTGAAGTTAATTTAATTTAATGAATCTCTATTCATTGAATTAAATTGACTCAATGAATCATAGTCTAAATTAGACACATTCAACATATGAATCAAATTGAGTCCAACTCAATTATTCTAATTTGGATTACTCTTAATCCAATTTGGTTCATCACATGAACCTAATCCTCTTGGTCCATCATATGAACCTAATCTCCATCTAACTGCCCTTTGTGTGCGACCCTATAGGTTCTTGTAACGTTGGCAATACTCCTAAATCCATTTAGAAACATAGGTAATGTGCGGTATCTAGCAACACATCATTACTACCCAAGTTACAAGAATGTTGAGATCCAACATCACCATTGTGACTACTAATTAGGACTCTCACAATATGTGGCAATGTCCTTCTATCCTAGACATCTAGATTAATCAATTGAGGCATAGACCGTGTCATCCTCTAATCAATCTATGTCTTAAACTCCAAGTAAACTCACTCTAATCAAATGAGCTCAATATCTCATATTGACTCATTTGGGCATGACCATGCACTTAGTGGTCTCACTCTATCAAAAATCATGATGTCACTCCCGTCATATATGAGGGATAGATCCCATCTACATCACTCACATACCTCCGCATAATTTGTTACATACCCAGTAGTCGCCTTTATAGTCCACTCATTTACGGGTGACGTTTGACGAAGCCAAAGTATGCAACTCCTTATGTAGGGAACCATGGTGACTTCAGGTCCAAGAATTGATAGTCATACTAATAGTCACATGAGAAAGTATATGACACTCATATAACGATCCATGATACTTTCTCATAGCGGGTAATTCAGTACACATTCTCTAATGCATACCCATGTGTAATGCCCCGCCTTCTACTGGCTAAGCTGTAAGGCCGGGGGTAATATTATGTTGTTGCTAAACTATTCTTAATATGCGGAAAACTAATCTAATTTAAAATTTCTTTATGCTAATGCAGTTTCCTTGTTCTACATGTGCTAAGGGATGGGATCTAAGGTATACATGACATATCTTTCATCCCCCATGGTCAAGGAGCTACAACTAAAGGTTTCTAGTCAAAATCCAGCTTCTCGATCGATTGAGCTTATCACTCAATCGATTGGAGCTATTGGATCGATCCACTGATCGATTCAGCTTACTATTGTGCACGGAAGTCCCGTCTGGATCGATCGGCTGATCGATCTAGTCTGGCCAATCGATCCAGTGATCGATTCCAGAGCTTTCTGTTCGCGACAGAACGCTATCGGATCGATCAGCTGATCGATCCAGGAGCTTACTTTTCGCGGAACAAGCTGCCCAATCGATCAACTGATAGATTGAGGAGCCTCCAATCGATCGGCTGATCGATTGGGGTTTCTGATTTCATATCAGAAGTCTGATTTCAGCACTGTTTCGTGCTCATATCACATATATCAACTCTATAAACAAAAACAAAGCTACTAGACCTATCATTACTCATGGCTAGCTAACTAAGATCATGGCAATCAGTAATCTAAGCATAACTATCACAATTCAAGACACTTAATTAACTAAAAGTGCAGAAAAGTAACACTACAAGAAATACTAAGTTCTTAAGTTGCTAGTTTCTCCAAAGATCTTTATTCCAAGTTCCTATCCACACACATCTTCATTGCATTGTCCTCCAGCCTCCGCTAATCCATCTTTCTTTTACCTTTATCTGCAGTATAAGGAAAAGAAGTATCTGTAAGCTTGGGAGCTTAGTAAGAAACCATCTACCTCACAAAACATGCATACGATGCAATTTATGCTTTTAAAACATGCTATTTGAAATATATACTGAATATGTTAGAGCATGGCATGACATACTATCATACAAAATATAGAATCAAAAGCTGATCATGGCAACATCTTCTAGTATCAACAAGATAGAACTAAACTGATACAATAGCTAACTAAACTAATGCTAAGCTGATACAAATTCTAAACTATAATCACATAACTAAATTGTGAAGCTTTGAAAAACTATTTATCATAAATAGATGAAAATACTAAACATGCTGCTGATGGGCCCGACAACTGTACTTGTTATGCGCGCATCCCTAACTAGACCCGAGGTAGCAAATCCCGAATCTAGTAGGGTTTACTAGGTTATCTAAACCTAGGGATGACTATGTGAGCCCAACCCAAGGACACTGAGGTCCAGTACAGTGCCACTGATCAAAGTAAAATACTATTTATAACTGGTTTATCTCATCTTGCTATTTCTAGGTTATCTGAACCTAGAACTAGGTTATCTGAACCCAGAGGCGACTGTGGGAGCCCACCCATTGGACCGTAGTCCTATATGAGTTGTAGCAAGGCTAAGTATGCTATAAAATACTCCTATTGCATTTATCTAAGCTATTAAAAATGCCTATTTTGCATTTAACTGAGCTAAACATTTAATCAAACATTTGGTGTGCACTAATTCACACCCTATGTGCTGAAAATCTGTATACAACTAAACTAAGGCATAAAATTGTGAAAAGAGCTACTTATACTGTAGGTGAGGGGTTTCTTACTTCCTGCGCTAGATTTCCTTACGATCTGATCGCTAGATTTCCGATGGAGAAGATCCCTTCGTCGATCTCCCCGTGTCTACGTGCTCTTCTCTCAGAGAGGAGCGTTCTCGTGCCGGAGTCATCGCCGGAAGGTGCTCCTATAGCCCTTGGGATGAAACCCTAGGTCTTCTTGAACTTGGGCGCCGAGAGGGTGAGGAGGAGAAAGGGGTCGGCGGGTGAGGTTGAGGGAAAAGAAGAATTGTCGTTCAAGAAATAACAATCCTCACTTAAGTTCCCTATTTATATTAAGTGATTAATTCACCCCGACTAACTTTCAATATAATTGTTTTCCTCTTCTTTCAGCACACCCCTGCTGGGGCCTCCTGGTTACTAGAGTCATCTATAAGGCGTAGAGTCTATTAGGTCTCGGGTTCAATTCCCGCTTAGGCTATTTTACGTCCTTATTTATTTTTGCTACTTCGGCTATTCTAAAAATTTCAGAAAAATATTCTAAAATTTCAGAAAAATCTTAGAATATTTCTAAAATTATTTTGAGAATTTTCGGGTGTTACAATCCCTCATATCTTATAAAAAGTTTATCCTCGAACTTAGAATAACTCTGGGTACTTCTGCCTCATGCTAGCTTCTGTCTCTCAAGTTGCCTCTTCTGTTGTGTGATTTTGCCAAATGACTTTTGCTAATGGTACTTCCTTGTTCTGCAATTTTTTAACTGCTCGGTTTATTATCTGAATAGGCTGACTGTCATAGCTGAGGTCTTCGCGGACTGATACCAACTAGGGCTCAATCACCTGGGTGGCATCTGAGATATGCTTCTTCAGCATAGAGACATGAAATACGTTATGGATAGCTGACATCTCCTGGGGTAGCTCTAGCTCATATGCTACCTTACCAACTCTTCTGGTGATAAGGTATGGTCCCACATATCTGGGACTTAATTTGCCCTTCTTCCCAAAACGCATTACTCCCTTCATGGGAGCTACTCTGAGGAACACTGTATCCCCGACTGAAAACTCTAAGGGTCGACGTCGTGTATCAGCATAGCTTTTCTGGCGGCTCTGAGCTGTCTCTATCCTCTGGTGGATCTGCTGTATAGCTGTCGTGGTATCTGCGACTAGATCTGTCTGAAGTTCTAGTTCCTTCTGTTCACCACTTTCATACCAGCAGATTGGAGTTCTACACCTCCGCCCGTAGAGAGCCTCGTAGGGTGTCATGCCGATGGTGGCCTGATAGCTATTGTTGTATGCAAATTCTACTAAACTTAGATATTTGCACCAAATTCCCTTGAAATCTAGGGCACATGCTCGGAGCATATCTTCGAGTACCTGATTTACTCGCTCTGTCTGACCATCTGTCTGCGGATGAAAAGCTGTGCTAAATTTTAACTTGGTGCCCAACGCTGACTGTACACACTCCCAGAAGTGTGACGTGAACCTACTGTCTCTGTCTGAAATGATGGTCCGTGGAACTCCATGCAGTCTGATAATCTCCTTGAGGTACAACTGAGCTAGCTGCTCCATGGAGTAGGATATCCTGATAGCTAAGAAGTGGGCTGACTTAGTCAATCTGTTGACTATTACCCAGATTGCATCAAAACCATTGGTGGTCCTGGGTAGTCCCACTATGAAGTCCATGGAAATATCCTCCCACTTCCATTCTGGGATCTGAATAGGCTACAAAACTCCTCCTGGTCTCTGGTGTTCTGCCTTGACCCTCTGACAGGTTAGACAGATACTGACATATCTAGCGATGTCTCTTTTCATCCCAGGCCACCAAAAATGTTTCTTTAGGTCTTAGTACATCTTGGTGGAGCCAGGATGCATCGCATAAGGAGTCCTGTGAGCCTCATCTAGAATCTTCCTCTGTAGTTCCTCCTGATTCGGAACACATAGTCTGTCACCAAAATATAACACCCCACTATCAGATACTCTGAACTCTCCACTTTCTGATTCTGCTAACCCTTGTTTGATTTTCTGAGTTTCAGGGTCCTGATCCTGAGCGGTATGGATGTCATCAAGCAGGGTAGGCGCTAATGTCATAGTAGAGAGTTGCCCAACTATTAATTCGAGATCGAAATCTATAATCTCCTTTTGTAGGGGCGGTGCCATGGCTGATAGGGACAGTAAGGTAGCACTAGACTTCCTGCTAAGTGTGTCTGCCACCTTATTGGCTTTTCCTGTATGGTAGAGTATGTCTATGTCATAGTCTTTGACCAGCTCGAGCCATCTACGCTGTCGCATATTCAGATCCTTCTGAGTGAAGAAGTACTTCAGACTCTGATGATCTGTATACACTCTGCACTGAGCTCCATACAAATAATGTCTCCAAATTTTGAGGGCGAACACAACTGCTTCAAGCTCAAGGTCGTGAGTAGGGTAGTTCCTCTCATAGTCCTTGAGTTGTCTGGAGGCATAGGCGATCACCTTACCTTCTTGCATCAGTACTGCTCCTAGTCCCAATTTAGAGGCATCGCTGTAAATATCAAAGCTGTCTGTGTTTTTGGGTAGAGTCAGAATGGGTGCAATGGTCAATCTTCTCTTGAGCTCCATGAAACTATTCTCGCAGTCCTCTATCCACTGAAATTTTCTATTCTTCCTGGTAAGAGCTGTCAGTGGGGAGGCTATCCTGGAGAAATCCTCTACGAATTTTCTGTAATAACCTACTAGGCCCAAAAAACTTCTGATTTCACTGGCGTTCTTAGGTCTTTTCCAGTTGCTCACAGCCTCTATTTTACTAGGGTCTACCATAATATCATCCTTGGAGATGATGTGACCCAGGAAGGCTACCTGATCAAGCCAAAATTCACATTTCGTAAACTTGGCGTATAGCTGATTTTGCTGAAGGATCTGCAGTACTATTTTCAGGTGCTCTTCGTGTTCTTCCTGAGTTCCTGAATAGACAAGAATGCCATCGATGAACATAATAACAAATTTGTCTAAGTATTCTTTAAATACTCTGTTCATAAGGTCCATAAAGGTAGCTGGAGCATTTGTCACGCCAAAGGGCATGACTACGAACTCATAATGTCCGTATCTGGTCCTGAAAGCCTTCTTGGGTATATCACCTTCTTTAACTCTAACCTGGTGATATCCTGGCCGGAGGTCTATTTTAGAGAACACTGCTGCTCCCTTTAGCTGATCAAACAGGTCATCTATTCTGGGAAGAGGATACCTGTTCTTAATCGTGACTTGGTTCAGTGCTCTGTAATCTATGCACAGGCGCATGCTCCCGTCCTTCTTCTTCACGAACAATACAGGTGCTCCCCATGGTGAGTGACTAGAGCATATGAAGCCCTTGTCGAGTAGCTCCTGTAGTTGCTCCTGAAGTTCCTTCAGTTCTGCTAGAGCCATGCGATAGGGTGCTTTGGAGATGGGATTTGTACCGAGGTTAAGTTCTATCTCAAATTCAATCTCCCTGTCTGGTGCTAGGCCTGGTAACTCTTCAGGGAAGACTGCTGGATAGTCACATACAACTCAGACCTCCTCTAGCTTTCGGTCCTTGTCCTGGCTGGTACTGACTACATGTGCTAGGAATCCAGTACATCCTGAATCCAGTAGTTTCTGTGCTTTCAGAGCTGAGAGAAACTTCTTGACCTTTCTCTTTGGTTCTCCAATGAACCCAAACTGCACTCCTGCTTCAGGTTGGAATACAACTTTCTATTTACGACACTCTATGGAGGCGTCGTACTTCATCAGAAAATCCATTCCCAAAATGACGTCATAGTCGGCCATATCTAATACTATCAGATCACCAAAAAGCTCTCTGTCTGCTATAATGATCGGCACTACTCGGAGCCAGTGTGTGGATGCCATAATTTATCCCGAAGGTAGTGTTGTCAGGAACTGACCACTAAGTGCGTCAGGAGGTATTGCTAGCTTTTCGGCGAATGCCCTGGATATATAAGAGTGGGTTGCCCCAGTATCGAATAAGACAGTTGCACTTTGCTGTAAAATACTAATATGACCTGTAACAACTGTTGAGGCATTCGCTACGTCCTCTCTGGTGAGTGAATAGATCCTCGCGTTCATCGTGGCTGTAGGGACTTCTAGTCTGCCCTGACTGATATGTGGTCCATCTATAACAGCCTGCATCTGATGTAACTGCGCTGGGTTACCTCCGTACTGAATCGGCTGTGGTGGAGGGAGACTGGGCTTGTTCGGGCATTGCTTAGCCATATGCCCTTCCTGGCCACATTTGAAACATCCTCAAGTGCCCTTGCGACAAACTCTTGGGTGAAATTTTCCACAAGTGGAACACTTGGGATAGCTGGGCTGTTTACTAGCTGGTCCTCCTTTTGGGTAACTCCTTAGTTTGCGTTTGTTGCTAGAGTTCCCTTTCCAGTTAGAGCTGTGGGAGCTGTGGCCCTGGTGTTTCTGAGCACCTGAGCCTCCTTGGCCTTTGGACTCTGAGAAGGCTTGCTTCTGCTGCTTGATGCTGTTTTGATAATGCTCAGTGGTCAGAGCACTACTTACTAGTTCTTCAGTAGTTTGCGGCCTATGAACGTCGCTGGCCACATTCATTGCTATTTCCGGCCTTAACATTTTAAGCATCAACCGGACCCATTCTCTTTTAGTGCTGACTAATTCGGGGCATAAACGAGCCAACCTGTTGAATTTCTTCACGACCTCCTCAACTGAAAGGTTGCCCTGACGAAATTCAGTGAACTCGTCATAGTGGCGGTTTGTGACCCGCATGTGAAAGAACTCTTCAAAGAATTCTTTCTCGAAGTCGGCCCACATCATCTGGTTCACTGGGCGCTTCGCTTTAATTCTCTCCCACCACATGCGTGCATCTCCTGCCAGGCAGAAGGAGGCACATTTCACCTTCTCGTGTTCTGGCCAGTCCAGAAGCTCCATCGTACTCTCCAGTGTTTTGAACCAGGCTTGAGCATCCCATGGTTCACTGGTGCCTGAGAAGTTCTCTGGCTTGATTTTCTGCCACTAGATCAGATAAGCTTCCCTCCTTGCCCCTGTTGCTGGGGCTACTGGTGTTGTAGGTTGGACTGGTGGAACCGCTATAACTGCTGGGGTTGCCATGTTAGGTTCCGGAGTGACAGTGGGAGTGTTCTGCTGACTAGCCCTTAAGGTGGCTATCTCCTGTTGCTGTTCGGCTAACTGCTTCTGTAACTGAGTTACTACTGCTGTAAGGTCTGGAGGAGGCACTGAGCTGCCTACCTCATGCTGGGGCTCAGTAGTTAGTGTCTTTCTAGCTGGGTGTCCTCGTACCATTTTCTAAAGAAATAGAGGACATACATAACTAATAGGATCATATTGCATAACTATTGTTATCATGTTAGGTACTATCATACATATATAAGCATGCTTTAGTTATCTAGGAACATGAAAACAAACAAAACATAAATAAAGTGAGAGATGTTCTTACTTGGAAGCTGCAGGTTCAATGCTGATGTGTGTGTGAGGAAGTATGGAACTTGCTCTGATACCACTCTGTAACGCCCCGCCTTCTACTGGCTAAGCTGTAAGGCCGGGGGTTACATTATGCTATTGCTAAACTATTCTTAATGTGTGGAAAACTAATCTAATTTAAAATTTCTTTATGCTAATGCAGTTTCCTTGTTCTACATGTGCTAAGGGATGGGATCTAAGGTATACATGACATATCTTTCATCCCCCATGGTCAAGGAGCTACAACTAAAGGTTTCTAGTTAAAATCCAGCTTCCCGATTGATTGAGCTTATCACTCAATCGATTGGAGCTATTGGATCGATCCACTGATCGATTCAGCTTGCTACTGTGCACGGAGGTCCCGTCTAGATCAATCGGCTGATCGATCCAATCTGGCCAATCGATCCAGTGATCGATTCCAGAGCTTTCTGTTCGCGACAGAACGCTACCGGATCGATCGGATGATCGATCCAGGAGCTTACTGTTCGCGGAACAAGCTGCCCAATCGATCAACTGATCGATTGAGGAGCCTCCAATCGATCGGCTGATCGATTGGGGTTTCTGATTTCGTATCAGAAGTCTGATTTCAGCACTGTTTCGTGCTCAAATCACATATATCAACTCTATAAACAAAAACAAAGCTACTAGACCTATCATTACTCATGGCTAGCTAACTAAGATCATAACAATCAGTAATTTAAGCATAACTAACGCAATTCAAGACACTTAATTAACTAAAAGTGCAGAAAAGTAACACTACAAGAAATACTAAGTTCTTAAGTTGCTAGTTTCTCCAAAGATCTTTATTCCAAGTTCCTATCCACACACATCTTCATTGCATTGTCCTCCAGCCTCTGCTAATCAATCTTTCCTTTACCTTTATCTGCAGTATAAGGAAAAGAAGTATCTGTAAGCTTGGGAGCTTAGTAAGAAACCATCTACCTCACAAAACATGCATACGATACAATTTATACTTTTAAAACATGCTATTTGAAATATATACTGAACATGTTAGAGCATGACATGGCATACTATCATACAAAACATAGAATCAAAAGCTGATCATGGAAACATCTTCTAGTATCAACAAGATAGAACTAAACCGATACAATAGCTAACTAAACTAATGCTAAGCTGATACAAATTCTGAACTGTAATCACATAACTAAATTGTGAAGCTTTGAAAAACTATTTATCATAAATAGATGAAAATACTAAATATGCTGCTGATGGGCTCGGCAACTGTACTTGCTATGCGTGCATCCCTAACTAGACCCGAGGTAGCAAATCCCGAATCTAGTAGGGTTTACTAGGTTATCTAAACTTAGGGACGACTATGGGAGTCCAACCCAAGGACACTGAGGTCTAGTACAGTGCCACTAATCAAAGTAAAATACTATTTATAACTGGTTTATCTTATCTTGCTATTTCTAGGTTATCTGAACCTAGAACTAGGTTATCTGAACCCAGAGGCGACTATGGGAGCCCACCCATTGGACCGTAGTCCTATATGAGTTGTAGCAAGGCTAAGTATGCTATAAAATGCTCCTATTGCATTTATCTAAGCTATTAAAAATGCCTATGTTGCATTTAATTGAGCTGAACATTTAATCAAACATTTGGTGTGCACTAATTCACACCCTATGTGCTGAAAATCTATATACAACTAAACTAAGGCATAAAATGGTGAAAAGAGCTATTATACTGCAAGTGAGGGGTTTCTTACTTCCTGCACTAGATTTCCTTACGATCTGATCGCTAGATTTTCGATGGAGAAGATCCCTTCGTCGATCTCCCCGTGTCTACGTGCTCTTCTCTCGGAGAGGAGCGTTCTCGTGCCGAAGTCATCACCGGAAGGTGCTCCTATAGCCCTTGGGATGAAACCCTAGGTCTTCTTGAACTTGGGCGCCGAGAGGGTGAGGAGGAGAAAGGGGTTGGCGGGTGAGGTTGAGGGAAAAGAAGAATTGTCGTTCAAGAAATAACAATCCTCACTTAAGTTCTCTATTTATATTAAGTGATTAATTCACCCCGACTAACTTTAAATATAATTGTTTTCCTCTTCTTTCAACACACCCCTGCTGGGGCCTCCTGGTTACTAGAGTCATTTATAAGGCGTATAGTCTAATAGGTCTCGGGTTCAATTCCCGCTTAGGCTATTTTACGTCCTTATTTATTTTTGCTACTTCAGCTATTCTAAAATTTTCAAAAAAATATTCTAAAATTCCAGAAAAATCCTAGAATATTTCTAAAATTATTTTGAGAATTTTCGAGCATTACACCATGTGTCAACTTGATATCTAATATCCATGACTTGTGAGATCAAGTCATCGAGTTGACCTACATGCTAGTCTCAGCGTATTAACATTGTCCCTGAATGTTAATACTTGACTAGGAATGATTAAGAGTAGTGTTCTCTATATCATCTCACTATCAATTCAATCAATCGATTGATATAGATAAAAACCTTCTACTCAAGGACGCTATTATACTTAGTTATTTGGCACCAATACAAGTAAGTATAATAACCATAAGAAATGCCTTTATAAATATAGGAATATGATATATCGAGTTCATACAACAATCATCACATGATCGGCTCTAGGGCTCTCACTAACAATTACCTATCTAGAATATGGAAAGATGGACAAAGGGATCTGGAGAATAATTTACCCATCAATGATTCTTTTGCGAATGAACATCTTTTATTCATATCTAGTACAATGGTACTGTGGTATGCGAATATTGCAAATTACCGTGTTAGCAAAGTTATCCCAACAAATCTTTCTTACCAACAAAAAAGGAAATTCTTCTCTAATGTTAAGTATTATGTATGGAATGAACCACTCATTTACAAGAAATGTGGCGATGCAATCTACCGAAGATGTGTTCCCAAGGAGGAAATTAAAGAAATTCTATTTCATTATCATTCATCATCTTATGGAGGGCGTCTTGGGATTGTAAAAATAGCCATGAAAATTCTACAAGCTGGATTCTTTTGGCCGCACTTATTCAAAGATACAAGGGAGTATGTTTAATCTTGTGATCGGTGTCAAAAGACAGGAAACATCACCAAGCGACATGAGATGCCCTTGAACTATATTATTGAAGTTGAATTATTTGATGTTTGGGGAGCAGACTTTATGGGGCCTTGTCTTTCATCATGTGAAAATAATTATATTCTAGTTGCATTTAACTATGTATTTAAATGGATGGAAGCTATCGATTCCCCTACCTATGATGCCAGAATCATAATTAAATTATTCAAGAAGATAATGTTTCATCAATTCAGAGTCACTAGAGTAGTTATTAGTGATGAAAGGTCTCATTTTATTGAAAAGCAATTTGAAAATATGCTCAAAAATATAGAGTTAGTCACAAAATTACAACACCATATCATCCGCAGACTAGTGGGCAAGTTAAAATTTTCAATAGAGAGATCAAAGTGATGTTGGAAAAGACAGTATCTGTTAGGATCTTGGATGGCTAGAGGGGGGTGAATAGCCTCTTCAAAAGCTAAAACTTAAAGATAAAACTCACACGAGTGGTTAGCGCAGCGGAAAACAAGTTAAGAACAGAATAAGAATAAGAGAAGAAACAAAGCAAACCACAGTGACTCAAGTGTTTACGAGGTTCGGGGATAACTTGCCCCTACTCCTCGGTGTCCGTAAGGTGGACAAGCCGATCTTCGGTAGATCAACCCCGGTGAACACCCGGCTATGAACTTTCTCCTTCTCGGTGGAGTGACCTCTCAACAAAATCTCAACAGGTATGTAGAATATAGCACAAGACTTACTGAGCTTGGTGACTTAGGAGAATGAAAATTAAGCTTACAGTCACGCGAAGGTCAGTGAAACAGAGAGCAAGTCGAGACAGCCGCTTCTCAGCCCCGAGCGTCAAAGCTTTTTCACCGATCGACAGAGAGTTTTGTTTTTCTTTTTTTTTTCTTCCCAAAGAAAAACTTCTACTTAACCCTCTCTTCAACCAGCCTTTTATGTCTCTGCCATCTCTGCCTTTCGCCCGCAACGGATCCCTGCCAAACTGCAGCAAATCTCTGCATCCAGCCATAGCATCGCCAATCACGCTTCTTTCTCATCTGATCATCTGAGCTCACACCAATGGAATTCTGGTCTTCACTGGTGTCTCTGAGCTCCACCCAATCACCATGAGTTGAGCTGATCGATGCCAGATCACCGCCAGATCGCAGCCACGACTTTGCTGCTTTAACAGGTTTACAGTGGAACATAGCAAAAGTCTCTCTGGTATCCTCTATTAATGAAGCTCAATTTGAAATCAACCAATTGCAAATTACCAGTAACCTGCACCTCAAAATCTTGCAGCAGATGGTTAGAAATATTTAGGCAAAAGCAACTTTGAATCAGAAAGAATCAGAGAAAGTGCATGCAAAACAGACTATAGTATGGATCGGTCTGCAGACCGATCCACTCAAATCTCTTTCGATTATCGATCGGTCTCATGACCGATCAGAACTAACCTCGATCGGTCCTCGCCGATCGTGTCACAAGATAAGCCCGATCGGTCTCCGACCGATCAGATCAATCGACCGGTCCCGAGACCGTCAAGATCGATACAAGAGCATACCGAGTATTCGCAGATGCTATCGAAGTTTCACCGATCGGTCGGCGGACCGATCAGAGCTAATTCTGTCACTAACAGTGTTTATCGATCGTCCAGACCGATCAGCACACTTAGCGGATCGGTCTCGCCGACCGATCACCCGTACACTTAGCATCGGATCGGCCATCGGACCGATCCAAGGCTGTGATTTAAGAGGCAAGCTTCCAAGCTTGCTACCCTTAATCCTGACAGTCCAGAGACCGAGCTACCGAGCTCTTCTCCGACTATACATGCCAAGTTTCCATACTTGACTTCCCAATACCGGATGTCCGATCACCCTTGATCCATCTCGATTTTCCTTGCCTGACTCACCAGGACTTTCCAATTGCCTTGCTTCACTCACCGTGACTTTCCAATTGCTCGGCTTCCTCACCAGGACTTTCCAATTGCCTGGTTTCACTCACCGTGACTTCTCCAATTGCCTCGCTTCACTCACCAGACTTCTCCCGTGCCAAGCTCCTTGCTCGGACTTTTCCCAATCGATTAATCAGTCAACCAAGTCAACCCCGATTTGTCCGAAGTTAATTCAATATCCGATTGAAACTTAAATCTGTCAACATCAAACAACATCCGTGTCGATCAGATCAACAATCTCCCCTTTTGTTGTTTGACAACACGATTTAAGTTTAGATCGGAAATGCTTTCATATCCATAATTTTAGGGAAATCGGATCCTCCCCTAAGACGGATATATCTCAAATATCTTCTCCCCTTTTTTTCATATTGAGTTTACAATTCGTCTCTAAACTTCAAATACTCTCTCCCCCTTTGTCAAACACCGAAAAGGTATATATATATAAAAAAATATGAGGACTGACAAACACCTCCCCCTTAAACCCATATCATAATCCACAAAAAGAAGTAAGATATGATAGAACTCAAGCAATGTCATATACATAGCATGAAAAAGATATCATAGGAGTACAAAACGCATGAAAATAAACATAATGTCTAAAGTAGCAACCATCCAGGACAGGCAATCAACATCGTATCTAGAACAAAGTAGCACAATCAACAATCAATCACATAATCAAAATCAACTCGCATCCTCATCATGAGGAGCAGTGTCATCAGCAACAGGATAAGAGAATCCCTGAGGGGGCACGCCGCTGCCTGAAGATGGATCGTCTGTAGAAGGCTGAGGTGGTGGGTGGCTGGCCATCCATCCCATAAACGCCTGATGAGTAGCCAGCTGATGTCTCTGTAGGGTCTCAAAGCGTCGGTCAATGTGGAGACGTAGACCAACGAACTCAGCAGCCACCATCTCCTCGTGGCGATCAAATCGGTCCTCCAACTCCGCGATCTGCCAGCGCAGATCTGGATCCGCCTCGACAAGTGCAGCTGGAGCAGGAGCACGAGCACCCTGTCGTGGGAGTGGTAACTCACCCAGTGCCCTCCCATCCATCCACCTAATGGTCCCATCCTGACTGAGGATGCCAGATTTGGAAAACGCACGCTTCCCAAGTCGACAATCCTGGCGAACCATCTTCACCAACCTCCCCTTAGAGACATCTATACCCAAAGTCTCGAGCCAATCAGTAATGACATGCCCATAAGGCATATAGACATTGTCGCCGCTTGGCGTGCTATGGAATACGATGGATGCATAGATATTGGACATGATATCAAAATCTAGACGCCGACGTAACCCGTAAAGCATCAGACAGTGATACGGGCGAATCTCTGCCAACGATTTAGTGGTGATCGGTAGAAGACATTGTGTGACCACTTTAAAAAGGATATAGTCAGGAGGAGAAAGGCTAAGGGCTGGAAATGTGGGAAAGTCGTCATCCAACTCATTTAATCCATCCTGTCTGGGGTGTCCAAAGAAATACTCATAGATTGAGTCAGGTGAGGCATCGAGAGGAGGAGGCACGGGGTCTGGCAAATCAGGGTAGAAAGAGAGCAACCCCGTACTTACACGACAAGCCAAATAACCCAAGAAGTCAATCATATTGAAATCAACGTTTTGCTTAGCCACTCGGGTTCTATAATTACCATCCAAAGTCTGATGAAGATTATTATAGAATTCCGAGACTAAGTCAAGGTTGATGTCTCTCTCCAAATATACCAAGGCGTCAAGTTTGTAGTAGGCGATAGTTTCGGTTATGGACGGACAAAATTCGTTCATGTACTTCTTATCAACCGACCTACACGGGAGCAACTTGAAAATCCTGTCCTTAAAGTTTTTCTCAAACTGTTGGTTCGGGAATCTCCCCGAACTTGATGGTTGAGGTCGGGAAGAGGTAGGAACCTTAGATTTGGACTTATCCGACTTAGAGGTACCCTCCCCTGCAGATTTCTTCCTTGGAGGCATTACTTCGTTCGTCGGAGAAAGAAACGAGGGTCGGCCGGCGCTGGGAAGAAGAAACGAGAGAAGCGGAGAGGTAGGGTTCGCGTGAGACGCCAAAGAGTGGGAGGTTTTAAGAGGGTAGGTGACCAACCCGATCGGACGGCCGTCCGATCAGGAGAAGGATTGAACGATCAGATCCTTGGATCGGAGATAGCGGATCGGTCCCTGGACCGATCAGGCATCCTTCAGATCGGTCCCGGGACCGTTCAAAACGTGAACAGAACCTATCGAAATTTCCTGATCGGTCCAGCGACCGATCAGTGTCTGATACTTCAGACTTCTGATATCTGAAACTCGTATCAAAAGTCCTAAATTTTGTTCCAACAACTTCCTAGGATCCTAGAAGCCCATAGATTATAGTTAGTGATATCAGATGGATAATTCCTAATGATTTGCTCTCAAGAATTGAACTCATTCAAGGCTTAGAAATTCAAAATTTAAACCTTCTCGATTCTTAGCTTCAAAATCAGTGAATCTCCACAAACTTAGGAAATTGCTGAAACTACAATCTGTAGTGAAGCAAAGTCCCAAAACTGACATAGGCTACCTATAACCTATTCCAAAATTCGTCCTCTCTATGATTAGTTTCAAGTTTGTCAAAATAAGTCTTAGTTCCTAATACTTCTTTATCAACTTGTCCTAACATCAATCAAAGTCATGAAATGTATCAAGCAAAAAGTATCAACCAAACACATTAACTATGTTAGACAATTTCTAGACAAAAGTCCAACCAAGATTCCTTGGTTGGAATGTATGAGTAAGATCTAGGAACCAAATACACATGAATTGTGTAATGGTGTTCCCCAAACTCAATTAATGTCTCTTCAACCTAATTATTCAAGGGATGCATGATACATTTTGAATAATTTGGTTGATCCTAGCATCTCACCCCATTTCTAGCAAACAAAAACATTTTGTTAAACCTTATAGTGTATGTGAGATGTTCCCAAGTTGCCCAAATTTTTGTCCCAATTACTCTTGTCATTTTAATAGTCCTTATTGATCATGGTGAAACTCTAATGACCTAAGGAGCCAAACACATTCCCAACTCCCTCCTTAAATGACTAAATTCATTTTCCGGAAGGGGTTTGGTGAAAATATCAGCTAGGTTTGACTTTGACTCAACATATGTGAGTGCAATGTCTCCCCTAGCTACATGATCTCTAATGAAGTGATGACGCACTTCAATGTGTTTTGTCCTTGAATGATGGACTGGATTTTTAGTTAGGTTAATCGTGCTAATGTTATCACATAGCACTTGTACACCCTTGTAAGAAAATCCATAATCCTCTAAGGTGTGTATCATCCACAACAATTGCGATACACTCTCTCCCATGGCAATATATTCAGCCTCGGTCGTGGAGAGAGCAACACAATGTTGCTTCCGACTTGACCAACTAACTAAAGATGACCCTAAAAATTGGCAACCCCCACTCGTACTTTTCCGATCCAATTTGCACCCAGCATAATCGGAATCGGTATAACCTATCAAGTCAAAAGACTCGGTACGAGGATACCAAAGACCTACTCTTATTGTGCCCTTAAGATATCTCAAAATTCTTTTAACTGCAATTAAATGAGATTCCTTTGCACAGACTTGATACCTAGCGCACATGCCCACAGCAAAAAGTATATCGGGTCTACTGGCTGTGAGATATAGAAGACTACCGATCATGCTTCTATATTGCGTTAGATCAACTGGTTTTCCACTCTCATCATTGTCAAGGCGAGTGTTTGTCGCCATTGGAGTGGACACTTCCTTAGAGTCACTCATATTGAATTTTCTGAGCATCTCTTGAGTGTATTTTGCTTGATGGACATAAATATCATCTCTAGTTTGTTTGATTTCGAGTCCAAGGAAGAAAGTCAATTCTCCCACTAGACTCATCTCAAACTCACTCTCCATGTGAGTGATGAACTCATTTAAATAGCCCTTGTTGTTTGAGCCACAAATTATGTCATCGACATATACTTGGGCTACAAAAATATTTTCACCATCTCTACGTAGAAATAGTGTTGGGTCTATTTGTCCTCTAACAAAGCCCTTCTCTAGTAGATATGTTGACAACCTTTCGTACCAAGCTCGTGGTGCTTGTTTAAGCCCATAAAGTGCTTTCTTGAGCTTGTACACGTGATTTGGAGATTCGGTATTCACAAATCCCGGTGGTTGTTCAACATAAACTTCTTCCTTAATGAGACCATTTAAGAAGGCCGATTTTACATCCATTTGATAGAGCTTGAAACCTCTATGTGCAGCAAAAGCTAGCATTAAGCGAATGGACTCTAATCGGGCCACTGGAGCATATGTCTCATCATAATCAAGGCCTTCAACTTGACTATAGCCCTTGGCTACAAGTCTTGCCTTGTTTCTAACTACCTCTCCCTTTTGGTTCAATTTGTTCTTGAAGACCCATTTGGTTCCAATAATGGTGGTCTTCTTAGGTCTGGGAACCAAGTCCCATACTTGGCTCCTTTCAAATTGACCTAATTCGTCTTGCATAGCTATGATCCACTCAGGATCATGCAATGCCTCATCAATTAATCTAGGTTCAATTTCTGAGATCAAAGCGACCTCATTGGACTCATTTCTAAAGAATGACCTAGTCCTAACCCCTTGATGGATGTCTCCCACAATCTGGTCTTGGGGGTGACTAGTGTCTAACCTAGACTGCCTTGGTGCTGATGGTGCCTCATGAGTGGTCTCACTTGGCACAGACAAGGACTCAATATCAGGCAATGGATCCACCTGAGTTCTTTGTTGTCCTTGCTCATCATTATCAGAGTCAATTTCGACTCTTTCGATGTTTTGGTCATTCAAACTTAGCCTTCTAAGTTCGAATTGAATTTGTTCTACATCCCTTGATTGATCATTTAAATTAGGGATTTCTTCAAAAGCTACATCAGAGGACTCTTCAATCAATTTAGTCCTACTGTTGTAGACTCGATAGGCTTTGCTGGTGAGTGAATACCCGACCAGTATCCCTTCATCAGCCTTAGCCGTGAACTTCCCAAGATGATCCTTTGTGTTCAAGATAAACACCTTACAACCAAACACCCTAAGATGTTTAATTGTAGGTGGTTTCCCAAACCAAAGTTCATGAGGGGTCTTTCCTAAAAATCTGTGTATCAGGACTCGATTTTGCACATAGCAAGTTGTACAGCTTCAGCCCATAAGTAGCTCGGCAAAGAGTACTCATTGAGCATGCTTCGTGCAGCTTGTAGGACTCGGTTCTTTCTCTCCACAACCCCATTTTGCTGTGGGGTCCTCGGAGTAGAGAACTCATGTCTATAACCCTTCTCTTGACAAAACTCTAAAAACCTATGGTTTTGGAATTCACCACCATGATCACTCCTAATGGTTTTAATTGTGGTTGATTTTTCATTTTCCGTTCTTCTACAAAAAGAAATGAAAATATCTATGGTTTGGTCCTTATGTTTCAAAAAGAAGGTCCAAGTATATCTAGTGAAATCATCAATAATCACAAGACAATATCTACTTCCATTCAAAGATATTACACTACTGCAATCAAATAGGTCCATGTGCAATAAGTCTAACGGAGTAGAAGTACTTACAATGCTTTTACCTTTATGAACCGCTTTTGTTTGCTTACCCTTTTGACATGCATCACATAGTTTGTTCTTTTGATATTTGATGCTTGGTAAGCCTCGCACTAATCCTTTGTTTGCTAGCTTCCGGATGTTCTTCATGTTTACATGTGCCAACCTTCTATGCCATAGCCAAGACTCTTCTTCTTTTGACATGAAACACTTAATCAAAGCATTAGTAGCACTTTTAAATGATACTTGATAAATATTGTCTACCCTTGTGCCTACTAGTACTGTGTCAAGTGTGTCAATGTTTTTAACCAAACATTGACTTGAATGAAATTCAATTGTGTAACCCGTATCACACAATTGACTGACACTTAGGAGATTAAAAGTCATTCCCTTGACTAGAAGGACATTCTTGATATGAAGACATTCGGATATATGAATGTCTCCAACTCCTATTACCTTAAGACTACCATTGTTACCAAAAGACACATTACCTCTACTTTTGTTTTGAAGAGAAGCAAATAGAGATTTGTCCCCGGTCATGTGCTTGGAGCATCCACTATCAACAAACCAAGTTGATAGGTGCTCCCCCTCGATCAATGCCTACAAGATACGAAAGATAGATGTTTTAGGTACCCAAATCTTGGGACCTAATGCATCTACAAGAAGTGACCTAGGAACCCATGCTTTGGTCATACCCTTCCTAGTTCCATGAACCCTAGAATCATTTGATCTATGGTATTGGGTCCTAGACACTAATGAGATAAAACTCGATTCTTTGGGTTGATAACCTATCCCGGCTTTGTTGTAGACTGCCCTTTGGGCATTTAAGATCATGTCTAATGTCTTAGAGCTAGTTGAGAATTTCTCAAGCATTTTCTTGAGCTTCTCAACCTCACTCTTCAAAGCCTTGTTCTCATCTTCAAGAAGCTCTAGATGAAGGTCATCAACCTCATCTTCCCTAAGAGCCTTTAGCATTTCTACTTCTTCTTTTAACAATTTATTTTCTGTTTTCGACTTTTTAAGCAATGTAGATAAATGAGTAATAGTCTTATAACATTTTTCTACATGAGAAGAGGTTACCTCTTCATCATCCGAGGATGATGAGGCCGCGTTTGAAGCATCACTTGAGTTGCCATCGCTTCCGGAGTCCTCCCTTGCCATGAGTGCTAAATGGCGAGTGCTCTTCTCCTTCTTCTCTTCTTCCTCGGATGAGCTTGAAGATGACTCATCCCAAGTGGCCTTAAGGGCCTTCTTCTTTTTGCTTCTTTCTTCTTTCTTCTTGGCTCGTTCTTCCTTCTTCTTGGCTCGTTCTTCCTTCTTGAGCTTAGGACACTCACTTCGGTAGTGCCCTTTCTTACTACATTCATAGCACGTAACGTTAGATTTATCAATGTTCGGATCATTAGGTTTACCTTTGTATCTTCGGCTTCTTCTCATGATCCTCCTCACGAAATTCGCCATTTCGCTTGATGACGATGATTCGCCTTCGTCATCGGACTCGGAGGAAGAGGTGGATGAGGAGATCTCCTTTTCTTTCTTCTTTTCCTTCTTCCTTCTCCCATCCTTGCTCCTTTCTCCTGCAACAAGAGCAATACCTTTCTCCTTTTGGCCTTTGTTAGCAAGTTCATGTAATTCCATTTCACAGAAAAATTCATCTAACTTGACAATTGAAAGATCCTTGGATACCTTGTAGGCATCTACCATAGATGACCACAAGGCATTCCTAGGAAAAGCTTTAAGTGCATACCTTACAAGATCGCGGTTTTCTACATGTTCATCTATGGAATGGAGACCGTTAATGATCTCTTTAAACCTACCATGAAGTTCACTTACATTCTCATTTTCCTTCATGGTGAGGTTCTGGAGTTGGTTGAGGAACAAGTCTCTCTTGGCAATTCGAGAGTCCCGAGTTCCTTCTTGAAGCTCAATGAGCTTGTTCCATAGATCTCTTGCACTAGTAAAAGGACCTACCTTGACTAGTTGGTCCTTGGCGATTCCACATTGCAAGGTGACCATGGCCTTGGCATCGGCTTGTGCTTTGCGGAGTTGTTCGGTAGACCACCTTGACGATTCGAGCTCCTTACCTTCCTCATCTCTTGGTGGTGTGTAGCCTTCCTTGACTGAGAACCACATGGCAATGTCCGTCTTTAGGTAATACTCCATGCGTCCCTTCCAGTACTGGAAATCTGCCCCTTCAAAGTAAGGTGGTCGATTTGTGCTAAAACCTTCCCTCATGGCCATCTCTTTGCTCTTAGGTTGTTAAGCCGGATGAAGAGCTCCAAGCTCTGATACCACTTGTTAGGATTTTGGATGGCTAGAGGGGGGTGAATAGCCTCTTCAAAAGCTAAAACTTAAAGATAAAACTCACACGAGTGGTTAGCGCAGCGGAAAACAAGTTAAGAACAGAATAAGAATAAGAGAAGAAACAAAGCAAACCACAGTGACTCAAGTGTTTACGAGGTTCGGGGATAACTTGCCCCTACTCCTCGGTGTCCGTAAGGTGGACAAGCCGATCTTCGGTAGATCAACCCCGGTGAACACCCGGCTATGAACTTTCTCCTTCTCGGTGGAGTGACCTCTCAACAAAATCTCAACAGGTATGTAGAATATAGCACAAGACTTACTGAGCTTGGTGACTTAGGAGAATGAAAATTAAGCTTACAGTCACGCGAAGGTCAGTGAAACAGAGAGCAAGTCGAGACAGCCGCTTCTCAGCCCCGAGCGTCAAAGCTTTTTCACCGATCGACAGAGAGTTTCGTTTTTTTCTTTCTTCCCAAAGAAAAACTTCTACTTAACCCTCTCTTCAACCAGCCTTTTATGTCTCTGCCATCTCTGCCTTTCGCCCGCAACGGATCCCTGCCAAACTGCAGCAAATCTCTGCATCCAGCCATAGCATCGCCAATCACGCTTCTTTCTCATCTGATCATCTGAGCTCACACCAATGGAATTCTGGTCTTCACTGGTGTCTCTGAGCTCCACCCAATCACCATGAGTTGAGCTGATCGATGCCAGATCACCGCCAGATCGCAGCCACGACTTTGCTGCTTTAACAGGTTTACAGTGGAACATAGCAAAAGTCTCTCTGGTATCCTCTATTAATGAAGCTCAATTTGAAATCAACCAATTGCAAATTACCAGTAACCTGCACCTCAAAATCTTGCAGCAGATGGTTAGAAATATTTAGGCAAAAGCAACTTTGAATCAGAAAGAATCAGAGAAAGTGCATGCAAAACAGACTATAGTATGGATCGGTCTGCAGACCGATCCATACGTTCAAATCTCTTTTTCGATCGTTACTGATCGGTCTGCGGACCGATCAGGAACTAACCTGATCGGTCCTCGGACCGATCAGGTGTCGCAACAAGCCCGATCGGTCTCCGGACCGATCAGGAATCAATGACCGGTCCCGAGACCGGTCAAGATCGATACAGTAGCATACCGAGTATTCGCAGTATGCTACCGAGTTCTCACCGATCGGTCGGCGGACCGATCAGTAACAACACAGTATGCTATCGAGTGTTTACCGATCGGTCCGTAGACCGATCAGGTGTCGCGCGCACATCAGCCGTGCCACTTGTGCCACTGGATCGGTCATCAGACCGATCCAAGGCTGTGATTTAAGAGGCAAGCTTCCAAGCTTGCTACCCTTAATCCTGACAGTCCAGAGACCGAGCTACCGAGCTCTTCTCTGACTATACATGCCAAGTTTCCATACTTGGACTTCCCAATACCAGATGTCCGATCACCCTTGATCCATCTGGATTTTCCCTTGCCTGGCTTCACTCACCAGGACTTTCCAATTGCCTGGCTTCACTCACCAGGACTTTCCAATTGCCTGGCTTCCCTCACCAGGACTTTTCCAATTGCCTGGCTTCACTCACCAGGACTTCTCCCGTGCCAAGCTCCTTGCTCGGACTTTTCCCAATCAGATTAATCAGGTCAACCAAGTCA
This sequence comes from Zingiber officinale, assembly GCF_018446385.1. Taxonomy (NCBI): domain Eukaryota; kingdom Viridiplantae; phylum Streptophyta; class Magnoliopsida; order Zingiberales; family Zingiberaceae; genus Zingiber; species Zingiber officinale. The sequence goes on along the minus strand of NC_055987.1, from coordinate 70,617,306 downwards.
ACCCTGATTTGTCTGAGTTAATTCAATATCTGATTGAAACTTAAATCAGTGTCAACATCAAAACAACATCCAGGTCAGACTGTATCAACAGTATCTACATCTCGAAAGGATCGGTCCCTAAAACTAGTTGATTCTTTATAGGCGTATCGAACTGCTTACAAGACTCCAATTGGAATAACTCCATTTCAGCTAGTCTATGGGAAGTCATGTCATCTCTCAGTGGAATTGAAATACAAAGCTTATTAGTAAATACAACCCCTTAACTTTGATTTAAAAGCAGTCGGAGAGAAAAGGAAACTCCAACTTAATGAACTTGATGAATTACGGATGGATGCATATGAACATGCTAGGTCTTATAAAGAAAGAATAAAGAAATGACATGATCAACACATTTTATAATGGGAATTCAAAGAAGGAGACCTAGTATTATTATTCAATTCCTAATTAAAACTTTTCCCTAGGAAGTTAAAGTCACGGTGGACGGGACCATTCAAAATTTAAAAAGTATACCTATATGGAGCAGTTGATTCATGGAATAAGGAATTCAGACTTCGCAAAGTAAACGGGCAGCGACAAAAGAGGTATTTCCTTAGAATGTCAATTGATGGAGACGAGAGGCTATATTTTTCTAAGTCATACCCTCGAGAGTGAATTAAATAGGGGTTGAGCTCGTGACCTTAAATGATCGCTACTTGGAAGGCAGCCTAAGGTTTTCCTTTTCATTCTAGTTTTTAGTTTTTCTTGAGTATAATTCATATTTAGTTTCATTTTTAGGATTGGGAAGAATAAAGAACTCTAGATATCGAACACATTTACTGAGGTCATGTCAAAAGAAACGGTTGTTCCCATTGGTTGTAGCAAACAAGGGGTGGCCGTGTGATTTCACAGGACCACAAGACCATGTGAGCTCACTCGAGGCTAACACAACATGGTCGTATAAGCTCACTCGAGGCTAACACGGGTGGTCATGTAATTTCACACGATCGTGCCACCTAATAACACACAACCCAGGCCCAACTCACTCTCAACTAGGGCACGGTCGTGTGTTATTTCACACGGTCATGCCGCCATCACACACCTTCCCCCACACCCTTTTCTCACTTCTTCTTCTTCCATAAATCCTCCATTTACCTTCTTCAACTTTTACCATACACTTCTCCCTCTCTCTCTCTCTCAAGAGTTCTCGCCTCTCCTTGGACTTTCATCTATGATGTTGAATTGGCTAAAGAAGGGAAATAGCTCCATGAAAGAAGACAATTCCACAAGTAAAGGTAAGGAGAAGATTGATTCTTTGGGAGAACCAAATGCACGCTTCAAGGGTATGTCTAACAACTTCGGTATTATCTTTAATAGTGATAATCAAAAGTGTCAATATGATTCATTGTTGAAACGTTTCACCTTGTGTACTAAATTTATGGATTATAAAACCTTAGATGTTCTAGGCTTCAAAGATGATATTGATTGGCTTTTTGAGAGAATAGGATGGAATAACTTTATAAGCATGAAATATCCAACATACCCTAGAATAGTTTTGAAAATATTAAGCTCCATTAATAACCACAACATTTAAGGGGGAGGAAAAATTACATTCCATTTGTTTAATGATGACCATGAAAGGACCCTTAATGATTTCAATACATACTTTGAATTGCCATATGATGGAACACAAATAATACTCCCTAGATTTGATAATTCAAATAAATGGGGTGGTCAATTAGTGGTCAATCTATTTTCGATCCACACTCATCTAAGGCTACTAGTATTGCTAATCCAATTTTTCATTATCTTCAATTGGTTATGAGAAATATGATATTTGGACATTGTGATAGTGAGGGAATAATGAGGCTTTCTGAATTATATTATTTGTGGGCAATGGTGGAAGATATTCCAATTAACCCAGGATATCATTTTTTTAAGACACCCTATGAAATTGGGAAAATTTCCCGCTACCAGTCCCATTGTTCTAGGAGGATTGCTTACCCACATTACGGTGATACTAGGTTACGATTTCAATGGTTTAGAAAATGGTGGATAATACCCTAGGAATTGATTTGAACACATGTTTAGCAATTCATATGATATGACAGGATGGTTACAACTATTGTCTTATTCTGAAAATTAATTTTTCTTTATGATTACCAAATCCTAATTTAACCGCCATTCATATTAAGGATAATTAGCTTTTGTCTATTGCCAATAAGAAACCTATTTCCTCTTCTATACTAGCTTCCAAAGATATTCCTTCAAGTAGTTGAGACCTTGCTAGATTTAATTTCCATGAGTTTCGCCCTATTTCAGACACTCTTCATCATGGCCATGCTTTACATAATGATCTATTGAAGAAATAGAAATGTTGATCGGATGAACAATTTTAATATTTACGAGTGTGTTTTAGGATCAAGAAGGAATCGTTCAAGAAAATGTTTGATTTTATGGATGCTCAAAGGGAGGAAATGAAGTTGAATGAGGATTTTAGGGGATTTATGAGACAAATTCAATTGAAATTGACATCATGTATAAGTATCATAGATTCTTGAGCAATAGGAAGAGATGGTTTATTGAAACTTTTCCCACTCTTCCGAAATTCCCTAATTTCCCCTCTCCTCCACTATATTGATTTCATTGGGACGATAAAAGGTTTAAATCTAGGGGGAGTTGTACATAGTCTAATTTTCCTTACATTTTAGTTGCATTTTGTTTGTTTCCATGTGAGTGCAATTTTTTCTTCAGTTGCTTTATTCCTCAATTGTTTTGATTGTCTTGCTTGTTATTTTTATAGTATTTTGAGAACATCAATCTTTACCTTGCTGTTGACTTGTGTAATACTAAAACTATTAACACATTTATTTCTTAATTCATGTTGTTGTGAGAGATAGTGCTAGTATGTTTAGTGAACTTCTCTTTTCTCTATCTCTAGTAATACAAAGTGTGTATTGTATTGTAATGAGATAAATTTGAGTGTTGGCCTAATTTTAAGGATCTCATTTTCACTTTACTTAAGCTTGAATAGTAGATAACTCTGGAATAGTACATGATTCATCCAACTTGTTTAGTTCTTGGATTTCCATGGTGATTTCTTAGACCACATTTTGGTTATTGGATGATGTTTGTATCATGTAAGCTTGTTAGGAAAAAATTAAAATATCCCTATATTTGTTAGTGCTACATCTAAAGCACTAAAAAAATAATAAAATAAAATTCAAGTGTTGCATAATGCAATCATTCCCAAATGGTGGTGACGACGGTGACCGCGACAACGACGACAATGATATGCTTATATTTCATGATGTTTTAACGAGTTACTTTATTTTCAATTAGATCTTGAGATTATTTTATTTCATCTTTATTCATCCTCTCATTTTATGATACGCTCTGAAAATATTTTGATGCGCTACTTTATTTCAACTAGGCATCTTTATTCTCATTAATAAATGCTCTAAGACTGTTTTGATGTGTTGCCTTTTTCTTCAACTAGACCTTTATATTAGTGTATGATCATTATTCATTCTTTCATTTTGAAAAACACTGAAAAATATTTAATTAGCATCCAATGATACTCTTCATGTGTATAATATATTAAATAATTGGACTATTGAATCATTGGATTGGATTTGATTGTGCTAGTTACAAGACATAGTCAATTATAATTGCTAGTTTATAGATCTTAAAAATATAGTCATCCGTATCTTCTATTTTTATACTTTTGTTGTTACTATTATATTTAATAATCACCATTCACCATAAGTTTGAAAATCTGTATGTATTATTCACAAAATTAATTGAATGGTGAATAATCATTGGATGGAGGATTCAATGACTTATTCAGGTGCTCCATCATCAACAAAAGAGTTATGGTGGAGTGAGTTTAAAGTAATGATTCATTTTATATCTAAAATAAAATTAAATATATATACTCAATTATTTTATTTTCTATTCAACCGACATTTAATTGGAACCCTATCTATGACTTGGAAATTAAGAAGATTTTTAAGAAAAAATGTGGTGATCACATTTGTCATACTCTAAATCATGCTAAACATAAGGAGAAAAAGTCACTTTGTATCACAAAGGATAATTGGACTAAGATCAATAATTTTTTAGCAACCAATGAAAGCAAACATCAGAGTCAACATAATAGATTAAATCAATTTTAGAATTTTGGAGACTATCTGCGATATATGTAGGAGGTTCAATTAATATCAATGAACATAGATACAGAATGGTAATTTTTTAACTCTCCTAATAATTTTTTTAACTCTCCCAATAATTTTTTAATCTGTGACTATGTCATTATTTCTAATCCTATTTTTTTAGACCAAAGATATGGGGAAGGAACATTCATAGAAACTTTCACCAAAACTTTTACAAAAAAAAAAAAAGACAAGTCTTATAATGGGACTAGAGCTAAAGCAATGAAGGTTTGGAGTAATTAAAAATATATGCGTTTCTAAATTATTGTTACAATAAATTTATTTTAATTTTGTCATTACAATACAAGATAAATATTATAAGCTCAAGATAGCACAGAGGAGTTCATGTAATTTAGATTTATGGCTGGAGGGTAGTAGGGGACAGAAAGGAGGCAAGATATTATGAATGAGTTCTTTAAGTAAAAATCATAAAGTTTCCCGTGTTCCTTTCCACCCCAATAACAATTATGACTCAGATAAATACCTTGTCTGGAGAGGTTTCACATTTGAATGACATAATATTAGAAAAAGATGAAGAAATGAGAGCTAGAGATGAAAAAATGAGAGTTATGTACCAACAACATGATTTTATTATGAAACATCTTTAGTTAAGTTCCATTTAAAGTAATATTCCTTTAAGTTTTGTTGATAATGGTGGCGACGACAACGATGATGGCGACAGTGATGATGGTGGTGATGGATCTTCTTGTATGAATATTATTTATCTCATATTTAATATTTTTAAGCATTAATTATTTAATTGTGAATGTTTCTATTTTATTTTTTTATTAATACTGTTAATTTTTTCAAATAGGATTGGTAAAACAAAATGAATAATCATGTCAGAATAAGTAAGTATTAATTTTTTTGTTCAGCTATAGTAATTTCTTTCTTGTAATCAATGATGATATTATTTGTTTTTTTTATTTTGATACCAGAAAAAAAGAATATTAGAAGATCGAGAAGAAAGTGCTTATTACATAGAAACATTATGATTTGGTGATGTATGGATCTTATATATTTGTTAATATATGGATGATTTAAAACTTCCTGTAAAATGTTAGATATGTTGTGATGTTTGGATTTGATGTATGAATTGTGATTTGTTTAATGTATAGTTTGATTTTGTTAGATATGATGTATTGGATAGAATGGGTAAGGATTTATTTGCAAAACAGATTTGATAGATATTTTTTATATTAACTTAGGGGTGTCAAAAATGAACCTGATCCGACGACCCAACCCGAGTCGACCCGAAAAAAATCAGGTTCGGGTTGGGCATTTTCGGGTTCGGGTCGGGTTCGGGTTGGAGGGTTGGAGAGTAAAAAATTTTCGGGTTGGGTCGGGTCGGGTTCGGGTTGACCCGGGTTGGCTTAAATATAGGGTTTTGTGGGTTTTTTTTGGGTTAAATCAAATTTTATTTTAAAAATTTAGATATTTTTATGTATATTTGTATGATAATGATGGAGTATTGAGATAAAAGTGAAGAATTATAGGGAAAATAGCCCAAAAAAATCGTTTTGAATCGGATTTTCGGGTTATATGGGTTGGGTTCGGGTTGATCGGGTTGGTCGGGTTCGGGTTCGGGTTTAGGTCTTTTGGGTTGAACTCGGGTTCGGGTCGGGTTCGGGTTGGGTTAAAAAAAAAAAAATTCAACCCGACCCAACCCGACCCGACCCACCCGAATTGACACCCCTATATTAACTAGATATAATGCAGAAAATAGTTATTTCAAGATATATTTTTTACATTTTGCGACGAAAATCAAATTTGTCACAAAATTTACAATGAAAATCTTATTTTTTTTGTCGCATAATTTGGGGATTATTTTTTTAATGATAAATTTTTTTTGATCGTAAAATTTTTTTTAATGATTTTTTTTTAAATTCATCACAAAACTTCGTCACAAAAACTTTTATTTTTTTCTAGTGCTTGGTCATGGTGGAAGCTCATCAGCGACGACCCTACCTCACGCGTCGAAATGAAAGTCAACATGGGAGAGTAAGCTACCGGCCCACTCCAGAAGTGAAACTCTACGAAGACGAAAAAGGAGATTAAATTTTGGGGTTCAGAGTTTTTTTTTTATGAATAGTAAAAAGGAAGGAGATAGGCGACTTGATTAATTAGAAAATGAATATGCTATTTGAATAATAAGCAAAATCTAAGAACGTTGCTTGGTAAAATGTTCGTATATCTAATATTTTTAACATTTTATTACCAAAAGTGCAAAATTATTCCCCTCAATTTTTTTAAGTATTTGAATTATAATTGTTAACTTGTACAAAACACTTTCGAAATTATTTTATTAATTATATAAAGTAAGTTAAATTGGATTATATCATATTTAGATTATTTTATCAAGTGTATCATGTTAACATGGTCTTCGTTATCCTTTCAATCGTTTCAACGCCCTGATGCGATGCCTACCCTCCTCTCTCTCCCCGTTGCCTCTTCTCTCCCAGCTCTTTACCTCTCAAAATTTCCCTCTCCCCGGCTCGCCTCCCGACGCTCCGCTTCCTTCCCAAGATGCTCCCTTCTCTCCGTGCCGACCGACGTGCCTCCTGTAGCCGGGGGCAACTCCAGGTCGAAGACGTCCCCTGCCGAGGTATCCAGGACAATCGTCGAGCTCTCCTCCATCGGGACCCTTTCCTCGCTGTCCACAGACGGTTGGCCCCTTTCCGTCGGCGCCCGATTCGTTGTCGATTCCCAGGGAGCGCCTGCTCTGTGCTTAAACCGGCCCGAAAGACTCTTCGTTTCTGATGGTCCATCCAGCTTCCATGTTCAGGTTCAATTTGGATTTTTTTTTCTAAGAGTGGGGTTTGCTTTAAACCCTAGGAGTAGGTTGCTTCGGCTCCTTCTATTATTCTTGTACCTTGCATCCATTTCTTTCCTATCTCTAGTTTCATCTTAAATTATTTTCTACTACTAATGAGTTCCACATGTTATGCTATATGCGTTTTCAAATTTAGGGAAAATTTGTATGCATCCCTAGTATGTTGGATTGATAAGCGGTTTAGTGGTGTGATATTGAAGTGTCAATTAGTAGTTCTTTGTTGCAGTAAGCAGTTTTATAAAATGTTGTCAATCCTTCGCTACAAAAGGATCTCCCAAGTAACACAGTGATATTCTTTTGGAGCAGTTTGATCAAATGAGATCACGGACTCCACAATGCACACTTCTGGGAAGGCTGAGCAAACCCAATGATATATTTCTCCTTAAGGTAATTATAATTCCCTATCATAATTAATCATAGGAGTAGAATGATTAGCATTATTCCTATCATTGGGAATGATAAATTTAGGATAGGAGTTATCGTCTCAGGTGCATAAAAAACTGATTTTCATCTGAGTTCATATCCTTTGGTGTACTCTATGTTTGTTCAGTAGTCAGAATTTGGATGACTATAATATTTCAACACTTGCTCATGAACAACTTGTGGTGTATTTTTTACTGAAAGTTGAATTTATGACATGGTCACAGGACATAAAATCTATTCGTGCAAATTCTTTATTTTTTTTCACTTATCACTAGAATAAAACATCAATCTTTTTCTCCATTTGTCAACCAGTTTTTTTTCTATGTTATGTTCCTCTCTATAGAAGGTTCATAAAATGTAAATGAAAACATATCTAAATGACCTTGGCAACTTAATGACTCAAGCGAAATGGGTTTTATTGTGTAAAAATTGTGGGAAACTGAGGGAACCATGTTTTATGTATGCTTTATTTTTGAGCATTTGTGTAGTGAACCAGTTTTGACTCTGAAAGATGATGGTATGTGTATAAGAAACATGTCACGATATCTTATAGCACATATTGTAAGAATCTAGCACGCTAAACACGCTTAAGTGCAGCGGAAAATTAACTAGATCCTCTCCAGAAGATCCATGCGAAGGAGAAAACAATCATATACTAAGTTTTACATGAGAGGTATACCTTTGTTGCGTGCCCTTCGCAATCCCGACAACAACTTTTTCTTTGGATGCAGATCTCAACGCGATCAAGCGTCCACGCCTCTACGGTATCCACACGAACACATCCTTCGTTCGTCACATGAACGAAGCCTTCGGAGAAGAACCACCTTCATGGTGCTAGCCACTCATGGAGGTTCGACCAAGAGCAAAAATCGCCCAAGGAGGAAGAAGGAGGAAGAAGAGAGAAGATTAAGTGTCACACTTTTCATCTCTTTCTCAACTAATGAAAAATTCATTCCAAAAACCTATTTATATTCATCCCATGAATACCAAGGGTTTTTGTCTCTTTGTATTCCTCTTAATGGGTTGGATTATTAACCATTAACCCAATAACCCAATAACCCAATAAGTCTAACCCATTGAGTCTAACCCATTAATCCAGTGTGTCTAATTCGGATTGGACTCAATCCAATGAGTGAGTTCATTTGAGTCTAACTCAATGAGTAACCCAAAAGGCCTAATCATCTCATGATTGGCTCTTAGGGCTAATTACTAACACATATCACTGTGTTCATTTTTCAGAGACTTCATGCAAAATGGGAGAAAAAATATGGAGAAGAACTGGAGGAAGAACTTATTTATCTATTTTCTGTTGATAAGGTGCTTCAAATTGAAGATCTGAAGGAGGTACGGGTTTGGTTTGTCCGGGTTTCCTCTAAGCATTACTTTTCTTTGAATGTAGTATTCCTTGATATTTTCTTGAACTTATTTAACTGTTTCATGATCTAATACAATGGACCAGTTTCTCTCTGGTTATGTGTCTTTCGGATAATTCACTCAATGATTTAGTCAAGCTAACTTCCATATTTACAGCATGTCTATACTAACCAGTCATGGTATCTTAAGAAGAACCTCAATTTTTTTTGTATTGGTACCCATGGACCTGAGTAGCTTGCCTGCCTCCTTTTAAGAACCTGGTTGCAAATACTAGGGGTGCAATTCTAAATTCCATGTATCACTAGGTGTACATTGTAATTTTACATTGATGAATGACAAACATGGGCAGAAGGGACATTGTAGTGGAGAAACCCTAATAATTTTGCCCATTAACTCCTTCACATCCAAATAGTGCCTATTTCAACCTTACAAAATAGTTTGGGAGTGCGATCTGTATTCAACGAACTGACTATTAGGTTCAAGACATGTGCTATTTCTTCATAGGAATTTTCCCCTTGTTTGCAGATGCCATCACACTATTTCTTTGCAGGATTTTCCCTTTAGTGTCATCAACTTGGTAGAACTTTTCAACACGATTACATGATTCCATCATTGAACAATTATTCTTTTTTGAACTATATTGGGTTCCTTAGTAGTAGTAGCAGTTGTAGTCTTATTTATTTTACCACATGTAATCTTGTTTTATTTTTATATCATCTTTTTGTGTTTATTCTACTGAGCTTTGATGTTGAACTTTCTTAAAATAACTCTCTATGTAGCATTTTTGCTCTTTTACGCTGCTTTTATTGCATGTGTAATTATGCTTTAGGTTTGCAGGCTTGTATATTAGTTGTCTTGATGAAAATAGACACTTTGGTACTGTGTAATCAAATTCCTGGAATTCTTCACCATGATTTCTCTTTGTAATTGCTATAATCATCAGAAATCTTAAGCATTCATATATGTGGAATTGTATTATGGTGGTACATTGTAATAATTATACTTGGAGTACATCTAAAGCTTTATTGATATTGCATTGCAGTACTTTCAGTTTGGTCGTGTTTTGGCCACTGCAGCCTTCTATTAGACTTTCTTGACTTGTGTGATTCATATTTTAAAATTTTAATTCATAAAACACTTATAATGTTTAGGATGGTATCTGGGTGGCCTCCTCGGAATATATAAATGCAGAACCTGATCCTCTACGCGATTTTGCTGAAAAAATTGTTGATGAGATGAATTCGATACATCCTGAAGATGTACTGCGACTGTACAGTGTTTATGTGGAACCAGGATTTCAGGTATGGGCTCACAAAGATGCATTGGTCTATTCCCCAAGATTCTTTTTATTGGTTGGATGATTCTCTGCATTCAGATTTTTTTACATTTAGGCTTGCAAAGTTTAACATTGCCAAATTGTTGCCAATTATAGGGCACATCCAAAAGCGTCTGCAACCTCCTGTAACTTTATTACATTTTAAGATTATTGCTAAATGACATAATCTGAAGCTTTTACATTGTAGTATTGTAGATATTATATAACAAAGAAAATGAAGATCATCTAATTTTGCTGTTTTCTGGACCCAAAGTAGGTTTTAAAAATTACTTTGTAATAGTGAATTGGTGATATCCATAACCCATCCCTGTTGATACTTCAACTAGGCACAAGCTATGCATTAGCAATAATCATTGTTCTAAAAGGCCTTCTAGGCAGCCATCTAAGCATTTTAGTTAAGAGACCGGTTTACCTAATGGTTAGGTGGATATAGCATAATTGTGATTAAAATTTGTAGTGCTCTCTTGTTATTTATATTTACACTGTGAATAATTGAAGATTATGTTTTGTTGTGAATTTCTATTTTCTTGGTTGCAATGTAAATATTAATTGTATATTGTTGTTATATAATATTAATTAATTTTTAATTTAATGTACTTCTCTTCCCTATTTTAATATTGACAACATAGGCCTCTACCTAGGTGGTCACCTTTCGTCTAGAACTGCCTCTTAATACCTAGGAAGTATGTAACTTTACTCTTCTTTCTCTTTTGGCAAGTTGTTGGACAACAAGCTGTTGGCAGAGTACTCATTATCTTACAAACTATGCTTTTGACTTGACATTCTCTTAGGGCCATTTTTCTTTCCAAACCCAATTCTTTTTGTATGTTTCATATGAGAGGAAGCTCTGCTGAGAAAACTACTAATTCATGCTCTAGCCGTTACTGAAAAGGAAGTTAGGGTCAGGATGCAAATGAGATCTAGGGATGCCTATTCACATGGTTACAGCAAAGCTATGCACCTCCATGTGTTTGTTCAATTGGTCCAACACTTGTATGAGCATGATATTCCCAACCTAAGCTGTTGCTAATTTATCGAATGTTTCATTCTATATGAAGTTTCTTTAAGCAGATATGACCTTAGGTTATTAAAAAACTGTTGCTAAATGCTGTGGTTTTGCAATATTAGCAGGCGGCAGATACCAAGTTGATATGGGTCGACCGTCTTGGTTTTGATATGTTTATATATTCAGAGAATGCAGTATATTCAGTGCGAATCCCTTTCCCCAGGGAAGTTACAAATGAGAAAGAGGTAAAATCATCATTCAATTCAATGTCCCACCTCGCTTGGGAGATTGAGAAGGGCTATGCCACTCCAGATTTTGAGAAGGTAACATGCATCAAGAGAGTGAGGTAGTCACATTTAAATGTGATTGTGATTTCCCCCCTCCTTTTTTTTCATGTTAATTCATCCGAAAAATGATTTCATTGTTGAATCTTCTGAATTGTGCTTAGTTATTGATTAAAGACTTGTCAGTTCAGTTTTTACTGAGTAACTAGAGTTTGAAAAAAGTTACTGAAGTTATTTCACGAGACTTCCCATGCCCAGAAGTGTATCGTATGTACAAGTTTCTCAGTCACAAATTTTTATATGGACACCGCTGAAACTTTTTGTGCTTGTTCAATGCTTAGATTTGACATGCCACAAGCGATCAAATAGGTCATGCATAACTCCAGCTTTAACTCAGTTGAGAGTTTGATCCAGCTAGGAATAAGATCGGTAGACTTGATAAAATCAGCTTAAACATTGAGTAAGGCGTTGTTCAAGTGTAGCATCAATTGACTCCACACGAATCTCACACCATAGATGCGAGAAAATCAGAGTAGAGAATGCTAATTATTCATGACCTAGTAGCTTAAGGGCTCACTTCTAACTTAATCCAAAATAGGTCATGCACGATTTTATTACCTGCATCAATAGTACGCTATAGGTGCTCAGGGTTATGATGGTGGCAAAAGATGAATGCGCTTATCCTCAGCGTCTTCGTCAATCCGTCCCAGGATTAATACGGAGGAGGTAAATCATGAGTGACTATTAGCATTTGGAATAGTGAATAGCACATAAGGGAGACATTTACCTCGTCTTTACTGAGATTCGAACCCTAGATCGGTGCTCAGGGCTATTATGTCGTAAAAAGGTGAAATCACTCGCCGCCAGCGTGTAGGGATATAGCGCGCTAACACATGCTTAAGCGTAGCGGAAAATTAACTAGATCATCTCCAGAAGATTCATGCTAAGGAGAAAATAATTATATACTAAGTTTTACACGAGAGGTATACCTTTGTTGCGTGCCCTTTGTAATCCTGACAGTAACTTTTCTTTTGATCCAGATCTCAGCGCGATCAAACGTCCGTACCTCTACGGTATCCACACAAACACATCCTTTGTTCGTCACACGAACGAAGCCTTCGGAGAAGAATCATCTTCTTGTGCTAGCAAGAAGAATGGTTCGGCCAAACTTGAAGAATCGGCCAAGGAGGAAGAAGAGGGTAGTCTAAAATTCACACTTTTCATCTCATTTCCATCTTTTAATGAAAAATTCATGACAAATATCTATTTATATTCATCCTATGAATACCAAGGATTTTCATCTCTTTGTATTTCTCTTAATGCGTCATCGTAAAAAAACATATCGGTGTTGGAAATGGTGTGGTGTTTAGGTTTAGATTTTCTTATTCGCCTATTTGATGAAGAAGGTGCACCATTGCCGACTGTCGGTGTTGGTTCAGACACATGTCGTAAAGAAAATTCGAATGTGATTTTCTCTTTCGATTCGGAGTTCGGATGAACATGACAACCAAGGGATTTGCTAATTTTTTAAAGTTACTTAGATGATTTTAAAAAATGATAATCTCAGTTAGTTTTTATTGACTATCTCTGAAGGTAATCGGTCTGATCCTACAGAAGTTTTCTATCGGTCACCAGGATAAATCAGAAAATGCACGCAGCGGTCAGTCCAGAAGTCCAGTATTTTTTGATTGCACCCCTCATTTTGAGGAAAAATTCTTATAAATACACCATAACTAAGGATTAAACCTCCGATGCTTAGATGATAAATTGAATATTCTATCGTGGTATCATAACTCCGGAGATAATTACTTAGATGATTTGGGTAATTAGCAAAGTGGTACTATAATTTGCCGTATAAAATTTTAGATGCATAAATTTATACTAAAGTTACGAAAATCTAAAAAATAATGCTAAATTTAGCATTTTTTTTTTAAAAAAATCACTAATATGATAACCTCCGTTTAATTGAGAACCAAAATGAAACCTTTAGTCCATAAATAGCCAGTTAATTTTGTGTGCTTTCAATTGTAAAGCGAGACGCCATGGCTGGTTTCCTTAAAGCCCTTTCCCTGCCTTCTCAATTCCTCTCCCTCCGCTAAACGTTTCTTCCTCGTCGCCGGCGGCAACTTCCCCCTAGCTTTTGACGACAACCTCCTCCGCCTTCTTGCCAACGAAATCTCTCAGCTCTCCGACTACCTGCCCCCACCCCCCTCCTCCCTTTCGATGCTTAGGTATGAAGGTGATATTTCTCCTTGCTGTGTTCGTTTTCTGCAGCTTCTGCAGCGCTTCAAGTGATTCTCCATCGAGGACCACCCCGAGGAGCAGTGGATCCACCTCCGGAGAGAGAACAGTGCCGAGGAGATAAGGTAGACGCCACCATGTTCGATGTCGCCGAACCACTGCCTTCCCTTCAGCCCCGTTGTTCAATAAGGTGGAGGCCCGGGAAATAGCTCTCAACAGAATGATCAGTCTCCCGACACATGGGGGCCTGAATTGATGATGATCGGGCCCCCGCGGGCTGGATCAACCGGTTAAGGCGTGACATCCTTGCACAATGAGTCGTAGGGTCGAAGGTCCACGGACGCGCACTGGATGAATAATCTGGACCGGCTGTGTTAAATTCCGGAGACACCACGCTTTAACCGGGTCAGTATTTACCGCTGATTTACCTCCTCCTAGGATCCCTGTGGGGCCAGGCCTAAGGGGCCGCTGGGCGGCGGGACCCGCCTTTTTTGCACACTGAATTGATGATGATCGAGCCTTAGCAAACAAATTCAGAAAGGTCCTTCTGGCAAAGAGTGTCAACTTTTCTCTCTCTCTCTCTTAGATTTTCAAGAAAGGTAGTTTTCTTGATCCCGCGGGTCATCCGAGTTGGTATGTGGCGGGTGTTGCCACAATGAGGTCGCAGGGTCGATTCTCGGGGTAGTTGGGAAATAAATCCCCTATCCCCGTTGATCCGGCAGTAAGAATGGGGGACCCCATTTAGCAGAGTCAACGTCGCGAGGAGGTCCAAAGGCAAAAGGCCAACCATAAGCTTGGTCGAGCGGATAATGAGGGCGACGACCGGCTGAAGCTTCCGAGCAGAAGCAATACACCCCGCCGGAGTCGGGGTTCTGACGCTCATGATGAACAGTAGGTAAGGCCGAGCGGATGGCCTGCTCGGCCGAAGGAATAAAACATCAACACTGCGAACAGTCCAAAGCACATGACCAGGAAGCTCCTGCGCGGATCAGCACATTCGACCGGTCGGACGCGAGGAAACCGTCGACCGGTCGGACGCTCGACGGGGAGTAAGAAAAGGCAAGGATAGAAACATCTTCTAACAGCAGATGATATGCAGGATCTTAGGACATGGGCTCACTGTCCCATCAAAGACGTGCTCGTACTGTAGCAGTAAGGAGTCAGGCAAGCTCCTCTGACAAGCCCATACTGGGTATGGGCTTAGGACACGTGGGTGTGCCTCGGTGTATGTGCATCAGCCTCCTCAGAAGTCTATATAAGGCCTCCACTTCTTCAACCGGAGGTACACGAGTCTTCATCTTGCAGCCACCTTCTTCATCTATTTCTCGCCTGACTTGAGCGTCGAAGGGCCGTCGCCGGGACACCCCCTCGGCTCAGTTTTGCTGCAGGTTCACCGGAGTACTCGAGGATCCAGCAGGGAGCGCCACATCCCCAGCGTTCGTTGACCCCTGGTTCGGACAGGATCAAATTGGCGCCGTCTGTGGGAACGCACCTGCATCCGAACAGGAACAATGGACGAGGCTGGACGACAACACACGGTGGCGCTTTCAACAGAAGAACTCGACGCTCTGGTCGAGATGAGGGCCGCCAAACTTGTGGAGCAAAAACAAAAAGCATCAGCCGAGCGGCCGGAGCAACAAGCAACATCTGCGTCGGGTGGCCGAGCGGAAGCACCTCAAGCCACCGTCGCATTCCATCGGGCCTTATTCCGCACCCCTGAAGCCGTACCAGCTCGGAGAGATAGAGGATCTTCTTCCGACGAAATGCCTAGGCGAGACGACAGAAAGGGGAAAGCTCCCCGAGCGGACTCATCTCCCGAGCGGATCAATTGCCAATTTTCGGAGGCTATTCTACGAGACCCTCTGCCCAAGCACTACGTGCCTCCGACGATCGGCGAGTACAATGGAACAACAGACCCGGATGATCATCTGGGTAAGTTCGATAACACAGCTATGCTCCATCAATATACAGATGGAGTAAAGTGTTGGAGCAATCCCAATGGTCCGCGGGACCATGTGTTTTGGTGTTTGGGCAAAGGGTTTAAGTTAGGTTTACCCTTGTTATTTGATATGTGTACTTGAGTTGTGCAGGACTGCAGGTGACACATTTGACTCAGGTTGACGGCTTCGGGTCCGATGAAGGATGGCATTGAGGACAAGCCGCGGGCTTGAATGCATCTGAGGGATCGTGGACAAGGCAGCAAGGACAAGGGCCGAGGGAAGCGACTTCGAGGCATACGCGAAGGATGGCATTGGAGACAAGCCGCGGGCTTGGATGCATCCGAGGGACGAGAGCCAAAGGAAGTAGGCTTGAAGGCAAGAGGTCAAGGCTGCAAAGAAGAGTCAAGTGAGTCGTGAGGGTCCGAGTGCGAGTGAAATGTACTCGGGATGGGAAACCCTAAGTTTAGGGTTGTACCAGTCGACTGGTACTGGGACCAGTCGACTGGTGGTGAGCACAGAAGCATTCTGTGCCCGAAATGGCTGGCACCAGTCGACTGGTGCATGGGTGTTGTTGGGCTGGCACCAGTCGACTGGTGCATGGACCAGTCGACTGGTAACGGGCAAATCAGCAAGGCTGATTTCCCCAAGCTCTATAAGAAGGAGCTTGGTATGGCCGGCCAAGGCGACGAAATTAGACTTGGTTAAGGTCTAATTAGTAGTCTACAAGTGCTCAAGTGTTTGTGGAATCCAAGAGGTCTTGGTGTGTTGTGGTGAGGTTTCTCCACCCACAAGGAGCGACTTGAGATAGCCGGAGTTTCCGGGGGCTAATCCACCGAAGGATCGAGATCGTCCACCTTACGGACAGCCGTGGAGTAGGAGCATCATCTCCGAACCACGTTAAACGAACGTGTATTGGTTTGCTTGTTCTTTTCCTTGTCTTTAGCTTTCGTATTCGTAATTAGTATTTGTATTTCCGCTTGCGCACTAACGAATACGTAGGAAGCTAACGATTTGGGGGTGCCGTCTATCCAACCCCCCTTCAAGCCGGCCACCGATCCCCCAACAAGTGGTATCAGAGCGAGGACGCTCTCCGTTGGACTAACCGCCAAGGAAGCATAAGATGGCCGGGTTTATTGTCCCTCCAAAATTTGAAGGAGGAAGCCTTGGGGACATCACGTATTGGATGATGAGGATGGAGGTCTTCTTCAACACGGATTGGGATATCATGATGATGATCAAGAAACCGTTCGAAGTCCCAAAAGACAAGAAAGGGAAGAAGCTCCGATCACGACATTGGACGGAGGAGCAAACCACACGGTCAAAGGCAAACGATAAGGTAATATCTATTTTGATTGATATTTTGCCTAATGACGTGATAAGCCGTGTAGGTAAATACAAGAATGCCCATGATTTGTGGAGCAAAATAAAGAAATTTCCATGGGAGGAATTTTCGCCTACACAAGAAGTAGAAGAAAAATCCGAAGAAAGTGATGAAGTGGTCCAAGAGGAGAAGAAGGACCAATCGGATGTGGAGATCAATTCAACATCAAAAGAAGAAGAGGAAGTGAATTTGGTCACATTTGAGGAGAAGGATGAAGAAATGCCATCCACTAGTGTGGATGAGGAGACATCCTCAATGATTGAAGAACAATCCAAGACAAGCGAAGAAGAAGAAGTCTTGGAAATCAACCTAGCAAGCACCTCCACCGAAGTCAAGTCAAAGGACCATATCATTTGCTTCGGTTGCCATGAGAAAGGACACTACAAGAGTAGATGTCCTATGGGTAAGAAAGAGGTAAATTCTAAACCCATTCAAGTTGATTTGAATACTAATGTGGGTTGTAGAAATGATGATGCCAAGAAGAAGAAGGAGAAGAAGCACATTAGATGCTTCACTTGTGGTGAAATAGGGCACTACCACACCAAATGCCCAAAGAAGAAAGAGCTCAAGAAGTTGGCGCATTTGAAAATGTGGGAGAAGAAGTGGAGGAAGAATGGAGGCTCATGTCAAGGGGGAGCTCCAAAGGTAAAGGGTAAGGTAAACCCTAATTTAAATTTGAAGTCAAATTTAAACTCCTCCATGCATGCTAGGGAAAATAATGTTAATCATTATATGCCCATGCAAAATTTTGGTTTTAAATATCATGATAGAAATAGGGTAAATGTAGATCATAACCCTAGGAGACCTATACATGATAGACCTAGACACGTTAAATTCTCATTACCTAAGGAGAAGAAGGTAATAGAGAACCAAGGCATTAATCCCAAGAAGGGGAGACATATGCCTAGAAAGGGTAGGTCTAGGAATGTCCAAGGTGGACATGTTGACTCTAGGTTTAGGAACCTAGAAAGGGAGAATCAAGCTTTGAAGGCAAAGCTTGATGGTTTAGAGAAATTCCTTAAGAGATTCACTATTGGATCTAAGGGATTAAGTATGGTGTTGGGTAGCCAAAAACCCAACAATGATAGATCGGGCTTGGGATACCGATCTAGTCCCTCCAAGGTCAAAAGGAGACCATGTGCTAGGGTGGCACATGATAAGGGCAAGGGAAAGTCATCTAAAGCCAATGAGAAGAAATATGCTAGGGTTGCATATGATTATGGCAAAGATGATGTGTTCAAGGTCAAGAAGATAAGGAGATCTTCTAAGGGACATCATTGTGGTTTGGTCACAATAGATCTTCTAAAGGTTTGGAGATGGATTTGAGTCTCAAACCTAGGGATTTGGCACACATGGTTTGTGTTTCATGCAAGAAATATGACATTTGGGGTCATATAGCGTGATAATTGGTTTTGGATGTATAGATGCCATGTAAACCAATGCTAGGGATGCATTATGGGTTGGTATGGGCAAATACATCAAGAGGAAGCCAAAACTAGGACTTTAGGTCAAGGTTCAATTGAACCATTTAGCTAGTTTTGGATTTTGTGTCAATCTTGGGATTGGTGATAGATATATTTTTTAATATATTTTTCCCAAGTAGACAAGGGTACAATAGACCTCTCCACAAAATTTGGGAATTTTTGGAGGTCTAGGAAATTTCTGGTGCATTTCTGAAGTTGGCCTGAAAAGGCTGATTTTTTCAGAAATAGGGTACCAGTCGACCAGTCGACTGGTAACAATGTTTTTGAGCACAGAATGGTTCTGTAAGCTCATTTTGACGAGGGCAGTCGACTGGTACCGACACCAGTCGACTGGTAACAGTATATTTCGACCACAGAATGGTTCTGTAAGGTTGTGTCGAAGGGGGCAGTCGACTGGCACTTAGGGCAGTCGACTGATACCAGTCTGAAATTGGTTTCAGCATTGGTTTGTGACCATGTCAACTCACATAGATGTATGGGATCCAAGGGGGATTAATACATGAGTTTAGGGTCAATTTAGATGACAAGTTTTCAACAATTGGGATATTTTTGGAGAACTTTTTGGATGTTAGGCAAAGGGGGAGAAGTAAGGTTTAGTTGGGAAAACCTTAGTCCTTTTGCGTAGGGGGAGCCTTGGGATAGGTTCTTAAAAAGCCCTGTGATAAAATCCTAGCTCAATGGGGAGCGTAGGTGTAGGGGGAGCCTTGTGATAGGTTCCAATGCTTGGTGCATTGTTTCGGCGGTTGCCAAGTGTGTAGCCTTGACAACGTAAGTCCATTCGGCGGTTGCCAAGTGTGTAGCCTTGGCAACGTAAGTCCATTCGGCGGTTGTCAAGTGTGTAGCCTTGGCAACGTAAGTCCATTCGGCGGTTGCCAAGTGTGTAGCCTTGGCAATGTAAGTCCATTCGGCGGTTGCCAAGTGTGTAGCCTTGGCAATGTAAGTCCATTCGGCGGTTGCCAAGTGTGTAGCCTTGGCAACGTAAGTCCATTCGGCATTATAAGTCCAAGTGTGTAGCCTTGGCATCGTAAGTCCATTCGGCATTATAAGTCCAAGTGTGTAGCCTTGGCATCGTAAGTCCATTCGGCGGTTGCCAAGTGTGTAGCCTTGGCAATGTAAGTCCATTCGGCGGAGTAAGTCCAAGTGTGTAGCCTTGGCATCGTAAGTCCATTTGTTTTAGCATGTTTATTTGCTATATGTTTTCCCTAACTTAAACGTATTGCCAAACACCAAAAAGGGGGAGATTGTTGGAGCAATCCCAATGGTCCGCGGGACCATGTGTTTTGGTGTTTGGGCAAAGGGTTTAAGTTAGGTTTACCCTTGTTATTTGATATGTGTACTTGAGTTGAAGCAAGAGGTCAAAGCTGCAAAGAAGAGTCAAGTGAGTCGTGAGGGTCCGAGTGCGAGTGAAATGTACTCGGGATGGGAAACCCTAAGTTTAGGGTTGTACCAGTCGACTGGTACTGGGACCAGTCGACTGGTGGTGAGCACAGAAGCATTCTGTGCCCGAAATGGCTGGGATCAGTCGACTGATAGATAGCCGTTGGAGTGCCGTTGGGCTGGCACCAGTCGACTGGTGCATGGACCAGTCGACTGGTAACGGGCAAATCAGCAAGGCTGATTTCCCCAAGCTCTATAAGAAGGAGCTTGGTATGGCCGGCCAAGGCGACGAAATTAGACTTGGTTAAGGTCTAATTAGTAGTCTACAAGTGCTCAAGTGTTTGTGGAATCCAAGAGGTCTTGGTGTGTTGTGGTGAAGTTTCTCCACCCACAAGGAGCGACTTGAGATAGCCGGAGTTTCCGGGGGCTAATCCACCGAAGGATCGGGATCGTCCACCTTACGGACAGCCGTGGAGTAGGAGCATCATCTCCGAACCACGTTAAACGAACGTGTATTGGTTTGCTTGTTCTTTTCCTTGTCTTTAGCTTTCGTATTCGTAATTAGTATTTGTATTTCCGCTTGCGCACTAACGAATACGTAGGAAGCTAACGATTTGGGGGTGCCGTCTATCCAACCCCCCTTCAAGCCGGCCACCGATCCCCCAACATAAAGTACCGAGTCTTTCTTACCACTCTCTCGGGATCGGCTCAACGGTGGTTTCGGAGGCTGGCGGACAGATCCATCACTAGCTTCAAGGACTTCCGAACGGCCTTCCTCCACCACTTCGCCAGCAGTCGGCGTTATCAGAAGACAAGTGTCAGCTTGTTCGCCATCAAGCAAGAGCCGAGAGAATCGCTTCGAGCTTACATCCAGCGATTCAACCAAGTGGCGATGGATATTCCAACGGCCACATCGGAGACAATGATGAATGCCTTCACGCAAGGCCTTGTGGATGGGGACTTCTTCCGGTCGCTCATCCGAAAGTCGCCCCAAGATTATGATCATATGCTGCACCGGGCCAATGAATATATCAACGTGGAGGAAGCGCAGGCAGCCAGGAAAAAAGAAACACCAACCGAACGGGCTCCTTATGCCGAGCGGAGACCCTTGGCCGCTCATCAACTGCCAAGAGGACCAAGGGCCGAAGCAATCCGCTCCCCTCGTGTGAGGTCCCAAGTACAAGAGGTAGCTGCCGCTCGGCCCAAGCCAAAGAAGAAATGGACCCCTATGTTCTGCTCCTTCCACCGGACGGATACGCACAACACGAGGGATTGTCGAAGTCTTCCCTTCGTGGCTAATCCCGTTCCCAGAAATGTCGAACGACGGTCTCCTTCCATCGACAGGAGACAAAGGACCCATGAAGCCGACCGGACCCGCACCGAGAGGCGACATCAACAGACGTCCGATCGGCGCCGATCTCCAAGACAGGAGAATCGCCGAGCATCCAGAGAACGATCCCGACCGTCCACTCGGGAAGAGGAAAATAGGAGCAATACTTCCCGCGGCGAGATCAATGTTATTGCTGGCGGGCCGACCGGAGGAGACTCCAACCGAGCCAGAAAGGCGAGCGTCCGGCAGCTCCAGATCCACGCAGTCGGTTGCAGCCAAGAGCGGGCAAGTGGACCGGAAATCACTTTCGGGCCCGGGGACTTAGAAGGAGTTGAAGTGCCTCACGACGATGCTCTGCTCATTAAAGCGGTAATAGCAAATTACACTATTCACCGCGTATTTGTTGACACAGGGAGCTTGGTCAACATCATATTCAAGAAGGCGTTCGATCAGCTGCAAATTGATCGAGCCGATCTGCTGCCCATGACGACCCCGCTCTACGGGTATACGGGCAACGAAGTTCAGCCGGTCGGACAGATCCGGCTGGCTACCTCGCTGGGAGAGGAGCCGCTCAGGAAGATCAGGACAATAAACTTTGTGGTGGTCGACTCTCCCTCATCCTACAACGTCATTTTGGGACGACCGGTGCTCAGCGAATTCCGGGCGGTCGTCTCAACCTTCCACCAGAAGATGAAGTTCCCCGTCGAAGACAAGGTGGGAGAAGTACGGGGAGACCAGTTAGCAGCTCGGCGATGCTACATCGAGATGATCCGAGCAGAATCCAACTCCGCTCGGAAGGCGCCTCGAATCGAGGTAAATGCCATCACTGAAAAGCCACCCTCTCTAATTTATGAAGAAAAGGAGGAAGTGCAGATTCACCCAACCCGAGCGGAGGCTACAAGTTTTATTGCCTCTGATCTGGAGGAGAAGCAGAAGGAGGAGCTGATCCAATGCCTCCGACGAAATCATGATGTATTCGTCTGGTCGACACATGAGTTGCCCGGAATTTCGCCAAGCATAGTGCAGCATGAGTTGCATGTCCGACCGGACGCTCGGCCAGTGAAGCAGAGAAAAAGGATTTCGGTCGGCGAATGCCATCATCCGGCGAGTAGAGAAACTTGGAGTAGGCCACATCGCGAGTGCGGTTCAGTGGTTGGCTAACGTAGTATTAGTCTCCAAGCCGGGCGGCAAGTGGAGAGTCTGCATCGACTTTCGGGACTTAAACAAAGCATGCCCCAAAGATTTTTATCCCCTGCCCCGGATAGATCAGCTGGTGGACTCTACGGCCGGCTGCGAGTTAATATGTATGCTCGACGCCTACCAAGGCTATCATCAAGTGCCGCTCGCCCGTGAAGATCAAGAAAAAGTTAGCTTCATGACTGATATTGTTACAATGTGATGCCGTTCGGATTGAAGAATGCCGGGGCCACCTATCAACGCTTGATGAACAAAGTGTTCAGGGAGCAGATCGGGCGGAATCTGGAAGTCTATGTGGACGACATTCTTATCAAATCAGTCCGAGCGGCCGATCTCTTCAAGGACATGGAAGAAACCTTCCAAACGCTACGCAAATATGGAGTCAAGCTAAATCCCCAGAAGTGCCTGTTCGGAGCAAAAGGAGGGCGTTTCTTGGGGTACATAGTGACCGAGCGGGGAATTGAAGGAAATCCCAGCAAAGTGAAAGCTCTACAAGGCATGCCGCCTCCCAGAAATACAAGGGAAGTGCAGCGGTTGACCGGGCGGATAACTGCTTTGTCCAGATTCATCTCCAAAACCGCCGACCGGAGCCTACCATTCTTCAAGATCCTGCGCAAGGCTACTAAGTTCCAGTGGGATGAAGAATGTGATCGAGCGTTCGGAGAATTGAAAACATATCTCAATTCTCTGCCTGTACTTGCCAAGCCGATCGGGGGTGAATCACTTTATATTTATCTGTCGTCAACTGAGCATGCTGTAGGCTCAGCACTTGTGAGGGCGAGCGGCGAAGAGCAGCCGGTGTATTTTCTGAGCCACATTTTAAAAGATGCCGAATCTCGTTACACTGGGCTCGAGAAGTTAGCCTTTGCTTTGGTTCTAGCCGCTCGGCGCCTCCAACCCTATTTCTTGGCTCACACCATCATTGTCCGGACGAATAGTCCACTAGGAAGAGTACTGTTGAATCCAGAAGCGTCCGGACGGCTCATCAAGTGGACGACAGAACTAAGTGAATTTGACATCCAATACCATCCCCGCTCGGCGATCAAAGCGCAGTCCTTGGCTGATTTTGTGACCGAAGTGCAAAGGCCAGAGCCGGAAGCTATGTGGAGAATATATGTGGATGAGTCTTCCACTCGACTCGGAAGTGGGATTGGAATATTGCTGCTCTCACCTCAAAAAGAAAAGATGCACCTATCCGTCCGGCTAGACTACAAAGCCACCAACAATGAAGCAGAGTACGAGGCCCTCATAGCCGGATTGCAGGCAGCACGACATGTGGGAGCCGGTCGGGTGACTCTCTATTCGGATTCACAGTTGGCCGCTCAGCAACTTTCTGGCACCTTTGAAATCAACAGCGTTCGGCTTAAACTCTACGCTGAGGCCTTTGAAAAACTCAAAGCTACTTTCCGAGAGGTTCTCATCTAGAAGATTCCCCGAACGGAGAACCAGGCAGCCGATGAGTTGGCCAAACTAGCAAGTTCTATAACGCCGGTCGCCATTCAGCAACCAATTGAAAAAGTACTGCTGGTGGCGCACGTCGACCAGATGGAAGGCCTCACGTTTCCAAGCGACTGGAGGACACCCATCATAGAGTTCCTCCGCTCGGGAGCTACATCAGCCGACCGGAATGAAGCCCAGTTGCTGAGAAGAAGAGCCGGTCGGTTCACACTCATCGGCGATCAACTTTACAAAAAGGCTTTCTCACGTCCGCTGTTGAAATGCGTGAGCTCGGAAGACTCAGCTTACATTCTCCAAGAAGTACATCAAGGATCATGCGGAGGGCATCCGGGCGGATGATCACTAGCTAAGAAGATCCTGCTAGCTGGATACTTTTGGCCGACCTTACAAATAGACGCCGCTCGGACAGTATCTACGTGCCTTTCGTGCCAGAAGTATCACAACTTCTCCCACCGACCGGCAGAGGAGATGAAGGCATCAACCGTTTCGTGTCCGTTCGATCAATAGAGGATGGATATTGTGGGTCCATTTCCGATGGCGATCGGGCAGAGGAAATTTTTGCTGGTCGCGGTCGATTATTTTTCCAAGTGGGTGGAGGCCGAGCCACTAGCCAGGATCACCGAACAGATGGTCAAAAAATTCATATGGCAACACATCATCTGTAGGTTCGGTATCCCTCGCCAATTGGTTTCCGACAATGGGCGGCAATTCACAGGGAAAGTGCTAGAAGATTGGTGCAAAAGCTACGACATCGAGCAACACTTCACATCCGTGGCTTACCCCCAAAGCAACGGTCAAGCTGAAGTAGCCAATCGGGAAATTCTCTTTATTCTGCGCGCTCGGCTCGACCACTGAGGAAGTTGGCCGGATGAAGTACCGGACGTTTTATGGGACATCCGAACGACTCCTAAGGAAGGAACGGGCGTCACACCTTTTCATCTGGTGTACGGCAGCAAAGCGGTCATTCCGGTTGAAGTCGGCGTCGAGTCCGTCCGGGTCCAATGTTACGATGAAGGCAACGCCGAGCGGAGGAACATGGAGCTGAATTTGATTGACGAAGAGCGAGCCAAGGCAGCCGTTCGGCTGATGGCGTACCGTCAACGGATGAAGCAAAACTACAACCGGCGCGTCATTCCCCGATCCTTCCAGGTCGGCGACCTCGTCTGGAAGAAAATCAAGCCGGTCGGCGACGTTGGCAAGCTTGAAGCTCCGTGGGCAGGACCCTTCAAAATCATCGAAAAGCTCCGCTCGGGCACGTATTATTTGGAGGATAAGGACGGCCGACAGCTAGATAGGCCGTGGAGCGCGAACCACCTCCAGCCTTACCGGGCGGGGTGAAAGGTGTGCCAATGTAAATCATCCTATGTACTTTTTTCGACTGGATACTTGAAATGCAGAAATGAAAAATCAAGAGAACAAATATAAGGCATCGTCAACAAGGAACGAAGGCCCCGCGCCGTTCGGCCGGAGGTAAATTGATCGAGCCGAGCGCTCGAGGAACGAAGGCCCCGCGCCGTTCGGCCGGAGGTAAATTATCCGAGTCAAAATGCTCAATGCTGAAGACCCCGTGGCGTTCGGGCGGGCGTACGATACCCAAGCATCAACACAAAAACCGAAGGCCACGTGCGGGAAGCAAAGTGGTGTAATATGGCGCTAATTCTGTATATTTTAAGCTGCGCCGAACGGAAGCGTTAAAATTAGCCTCAGTAGTCTAGCCCAGACGTTAAGCCGTGAAACCCGGCCAGGCTATAAATATCCGTCTTGAAGCGAGCTCAGTTCTTAAAATCGAGAGCCGGCTATAAATATCCGTCTTAGAAGAGCTCCGTCGTTAAAATCGAGAGACGGTCCAAATATCCGTGCCGATGAGCTCCGTCGTTAAAATCGAGAGCCGGCTATAAATATCTGTCTTGACAAGCTCAGTCGTTAAAATCGAGAGCCCATGTGGGCTATAAATATCCGTCTTGAGCGAGCTCGTCGTTAAAATCGAGAGCCGCGTCGACCGGCTATAAATATCCGTGCGAGCTCGTCGTTAAAAATCGAGGCCGGCCAGGCTATAAATATCCGTCGAGTTCCGTCGTTAAAATCGAGGCCGGCTATAAATATCCGGCCAGGCTATAAATATCCGTCGACGAGCTCCGTCGTTAAAATTCGAGAGCCGCGCTATAAATATCCGTGTCGACGAGCTCCATCGTTAAAAATCGAGAGCCGCGCCGACCGGCTATAAATATCCGTGCCGACGAGCTCCGTCGTTAAAAATCGAGAGTCGCGCCGACCGGCTATAAATATCCGTGCCGACGAGCGTTCGCAAATACTAAATTGTTTAAGTCCGATCGGCCGTCGGTTTGCCAATACTTCGCATTCATTGAATGCAAACAGTATAGTCAAGCGCTAAACAATTTCGAGGAAAACGAGTCGATTGATTAACCTGATCGGTTGTCTAGTGGGAAACACGTATAGCTTAACTGACTCTACAAATGAGCACCAAACAGATAGAAGAGGGCAATGAAGGACAAACAAAAATAGAAGCAAAGGATTACAATAATGCCGGACGGCAAGTACAAAAATTTTACATCCGCCGAGCGGATGAAATACAGGAAGTACTTGGAAGAACTCGCCTCACTCCGGGTCCTCAAAATTAAAAAAGGCGTCCGGGATATCGTCAATCATGGCCGCCAGGTCGGAGGCGGGAATGTGCATTCCCGCAGGAAGGTGGCCACCCTTCTTCAAGTACGCCATGGTGACCTTGACCGCCTCGGCGAAAGTTGATGAGACGTTGCCGCCGAATTTTGCGCCGAACCGTTCCGAGCGGAGGTATTCTTGGCGCGCTGTTGCTAGGCGGCTCGGCTCTCCCTCCTTATATTTTTTGAGTACCGCCCGGAGGCGATTAGGAATCTTGGAGCTTTGGTCCATTTCAGCCTTTGTGCGTTCTGCCGAACGGTCTTCCCGCTCGGCGTTCAGCTGGACCTCCAGATCCTTGGATCACTGATCTAGCGCACGGACATCTACTTTCATCTTGTCCAGATCAGCTATCGCTCGCTTCTTCCGGGCAGTAGCGCGTTTGGCATCCGCTTCGCGCTTCTTGACTTGGCCCTCTAGCCGAGCCACCTCTGTAGCCAGGTCGGCGGCCTTCTTCTGTTCGGCCTCGAGGGTTTGTTTCTCCCGCTCGGCCGATGGACCCCCCGACACTTGGAGTTTTTCCAGGAGATCCTCCAGCTCGGCTAGCCAATGGCTAGTGGCGATTTGCTCAGCCCAACGCTGTAAGGGAAATAATAAAATCAGCAACCCAACAGTAGCAGGGCACAGGAAGAAAAATGAATTTACCTGAGTGGCCTGCTGCATGTTGTTATCGCCGATCTGCTTGGGCGTCATGAGGGCCACCTGAATCTGCGCGTCCTCGAAAAGCTTGGCGAGCGGACCCGTCAGGGTTATTTCATGAACGGGGCTTGATGGCCGATCGGCGGACAGTAAATATTCCTCCGATGGGAATCGAAGGGTAGTCTTGATGGTCGGGTGGCCGGCCGGCGCTTCCTCAGCCGCAGTCGCCTGGCCCGAGGACTCCCCTATGGTAGAGGTTTCGCCCAACCGTCGTAAGCGACGACGAGTTCGTGGAGGAGAGCCAGAGGGCTGTGCGGTGGGCGAAGCCACTGGGGTCCCGATCTGCGGCGGCGTGCGGTCTGGCGAAGCTACCCCGATCGGCGCCTGTGGTTCCCCCTCTTGGGTCGGCGGAAGACTGGAGTCTCTTCGACGTTTTCGCCGAACTTCCAGTGGTGGATCCCCGACCTGGGGGACTCCCAGCTCGGCTGGGGCAGAGGAAACAGGATCCGCCTCAACCTCCGTTGAAGCGGATGGGGCAACATTTGAGGCGGTGCGCCCCCTCTCCGCATCTGGGGCGGTGAGGATGAGACCCGCTCGTGAGCTCTTTTTAGTAGCAGCAATTTCCGGCCTTGACTTGGATGAGCGGTAGCTTTGGAGCGCCACATGACTTCAGCTGCAATGGAAGAAATTAAAATCAGTTAGATAAAAAAGGCGAAGGGAGTAAAGAGTCTTTACCCATGCGGTAGGGGAGATTGGCCCGAACGGGAGATAATCCGAAAATGTACAACACCCCCTTGAGAAGCAACTGGTCGATTTTGTACCGCTGACCGGACAACCATGAATTTGCCGAGCTCCGGCTGGGTCGGCACGGCGGTCTGCCATTTGGTTCGAAATGCTGGCCGCTCGGGAAGTCGGATATAGAAGAAAAATTCCTTCCAGTGCTTGTTGGAGGTCGGCATATTATCAAAAAATTTAAAGCCTATTCTACTTTGGAAAATGAAAGTGCCCAACTCGGATTGTTTGGGGTAGAAGAAGAAGTGGAATATTTTTGGGTCAAGTGGGATACTGTGCAGCTTAAAGAGGACAACCACCCCGCTCAGCAGCCTAAAGGAGTTCGGCACAAGTTGGCCGAGCGGGATGCGGAAATAATTACAAACCTCCAAAATAAAGGGATGGGTAGGAAATCTAAGGCCGCCCTGGAATTGGTCCAGAAAAAAGCAAATGGTACCGATCGGCGGGTTATGGGGCCGGTCGGTCGGGTCGGCTACAATTATTTCATGGTTGTCCGGGATCCCGTACGTCCGAACAAGACGCTGAGCGCCCTCTTCATCAAACTGACTCTCCATGGTCATATACCAGGGACCATGAACATCAACAGCGGGTATGGAAGTGCTCGCCATGACTGAAGTACCAAGAAAAAGAAAGAAGGAAGCCGAAAGAAACTTGGAAACGGAGAACAGATAAGAGTTCGCAAGCAAGGGAACGAAAGGAGTTCCACGCGAAAGGGAAAGGCCGAACGAAAGAAAGGGAGAAGCTTACTGAGGGAAGATGAACGGAGAAGATCACCAGAAAGCCGAAAACCACCAAGAGGCGAGAACAAGGACAACCGGAAGGAGGCAGCCGCGGGCACCTTCGACGGAGGATGCGCGATGAAACAGAGAATGCAGCGTAAGGGCGGAGACGAAAGCTTTATGCGAACGAGGCTGGTCGACCTCGTCCGTCGGATGCAAGTCACGAGAGACGAGGTCATCATCTAACCGTCCATTTCAAAGTAATCGCGTCCCATCGTACGGATCATCACCGCCACGCGAGAAGAGCCACGTGGCGCTCTGTCATTAGGCGCAATTAATGCACCCATACCACGCATGCTTCGACTTAATGGAAAGGATTTGCGCGATTTTCGAGAGGATTTAGACAAGCAAACATCCACGCTGAACGCCAAGACATCCAAAGCGAAGAGCCGAGCGGCTTAATTAAGGGCCGAACGGCTCTAGGTATATCATAGGCGACGGTAAGGCGATGACCGCCCGCTCGGACACATTGTCCAGTCAGTCGTACTCACTGCCTCCTTCAACTAGACTTGAAGGGGAGGCAAGTGATCCGGCAGTAAGAATGGGGGAACCCATTTAGCAGAGTCAACGCCGCGAGGAGGCCAAAGGCAAAAGGCCAACCATAAGCTTGGCCGAGCGGATAATGAGGGCGACGACCGGCTGAAGCTTCCGAGCAGAAGCAATACACCCCGCCGGAGTCGGGGTTCTGACGCTCATGATGAATAGTAGGTAAGGCCGAGCGGATGGCCTGCTCGGCCGAAGGAATAAAACATCAACACTGCGAACAGTCCAGAGCACATGACCAGGAAGCTCCCGCGCGGATCAGCACATTCGACCGGCAGGACGCGAGGAAACCGCCGACCGATCGGACGCTCGACGGGGAGTAAGAAAAGGCAAGGATAGAAACATCTTCTGACAGCAGATGATATGCAGGATCTTAGGACATGGGCTCACTGTCCCATCAAAGACGTGCTCGTACTGTAGCAGTAAGGAGTCAGGCAAGCTCCTCTGACAAGCCCATACTGGGTATGGGCTTAGGACACGTGGGTGTGCCTCGGTGTATGTGGATCAACCTCCTCAGAAGTCTATATAAGGCCTCCACTTCTTCAACCGGAGGTACGCGAGTCTTCATCTTGCAGCCACCTTCTTCATCTATTTCTCGCCTGACTTGAGCGTCGGAGGGCCGTCGCCGGGACACCCCCCCTGGCTCGATTTTGCTGCAGGTTCACCGGAGTACTCGAGGATCCAGCAGGGAGCGCCACATCCCCAGCGTTCGTTGACCCCTGGTTCGGACAGGATCACCCGTATTACACCTTGTCCGTCACATACTCGCTCGGATGCTGCGATTTACCTCCCTCGTGATGGCCTTGGGTCGGGTACGGCGGGGGCGCTGGGGGCGAGTGTTTCACCTTTTGCCACAAAAAAGGTAATTTTCCTGGTTTATTAAGATTACATTACTTATCTTCTAGCAGGCTAAGACTTGCCTGTGTTGAACTCACCCATGTGACTTATTTGTGTTTGCCACTCTATATTATCCAAAGATGTACTATAGCTCATCTGTGCCCTGCCCTCCCTCACAGCAACGAAGCTCCCTTGCTAGTAAACGCTCATACTTTTCATTTTCTTGTTAATCATATTTTGTTTATGCACAAATCGACTTATGTATCTAAGATGTTAGATAGATGTGACTAAATTTTTTCTTCAGATTTCGCTCGACTTATCTATCTAAGATGTTAGATAGATGTGACTAAATTTTTTCTTCAGATTTCGCTCTATATTCTTTGCCTTACTGAAAAAGACAGGCAAAAGGGCTAGCTCGAACGAACACAAGAATATTCTGCAATTATATCATGCTTTTTATATTTTACTTAGATACAATATGTCTTGTTACTCCGTTCCTTCAAAGAACAACTACAACAACAATCACCATGTCCGTGTTCATACAATGGAGGCAGTAATGGCTTGCTAGGAGCTTGAACAATCACTACAGAGCCTTACAGGTCAACTTCATCGCCTTTTTTTTTAAGATTTGCCACTAACTTGTCTTAGCTGATTTAAGATGTTAAACTTTAGATTCTAAGAAAATATGTTCATAGTCAAAAAATATTGGAACAAAGATATCTAATTGTCATTTCTGATGGTAGATATCTTTTCATAGGTTCTCATAGACATTTGTTTGTAGACGGCTCTATTTTTAATAACATTGCAAAGCTTAATATCAATTTATTCTGAACTACTTCCTAATGATCTCATAAGTAGAGTTCTTTTTTATATTTCATCATAGGTTTAGAGTAGTTGACCCACTTAATTCCTACTTCATACCTCAGCTTTGTTTCCTTTTCCCTCGAATAAATGAGAAGTAATGCCATAACCCAGGCCCCAATGAAAGGTTGAAAATTGATTCAAATCTTAATACATAACAAAGAAAGTGTCTAACCCCTATCATTTGTATAAGCATTAATTTAACCACTAATTAATTATAGAGTTAAATAAGTTGAATTAATTAAATTTAAAAAAAAATCATAAAAGTTTAATTAATATAATTAAAAGTGATTAAAGATGTTTTGATATTATTTCTAATATAATTATTACAAAATCAGATAACTATTTTCAGGTGCAACCATAGACCCGAATGCTTAAGCTCAAGTCAGTCATCTAAATTTTATGAACCCTATTTAATATTTCACCTCTCTTGGTACCAATTGACACACTCGATTCAGATGAGAAAATAATTTTTAAACTCAACTATTAACCAAAAATTCTTGTACACAAGTTAACTTTAGTTCACTTGTCTAAGCTCACAAACTCTCTTTATTTCTTAATTCATCGTATTGAGACTAAATTAAGGTATCATAATAATATCTTGCATAAAGGTTTTGAAGAGAATAAGATTCATGTATAGATAATTGATACTAAAACAACTTATCACATTAATTAAAAATAAATTAGTATGTTATTTGACCTGTTGTTAACTGCCTAGTGCAACAATTCTAATGTGACTATTAATTGTGTGCTTAGGCCTAATAAACTCATGTGTGATTTAAGGCCATAAATAAACCTTATTTTCTAATTTTGCATACCAATAAATCTTCCTTTAGGTTTTGCCAGGGATATTGATTGGAAATTGATAAGATTTGGGCTTTCTAGTCACTGGAGCTTAGAGAACACTTTCAGGTTCTTTGGAGGATATAGGATATTAGATTTATTTTGGAGAGGACGATTTGCTTCTTGAAGAATTTACTCTTTGGTGTTGGAGACACTCTAAGGTAAAAGGTTAAGGATGAAGGATAAGAGTGTTAGAGTGTATATTAAAAACCTAGCTTTTGTAAACATTCATTTTTGAAATAAAAGAATCATATTGGTCAATATCTGTATTTATTTGTTAAATGTAATTGTTCAATTAATTTATATAGTAGATAACATGGAGTGTGGTGCCATACTCAGAAGATCATGTTGTCGGTTCTCTATAAATTATAAACAGTTGCTCACGACTAAGATGAAAAGGAACAAACCATCAGAATAGTCATAGTGTAATTAAGTATTAGTTTATCTTAACTAATAAATTACACTGATACACTTTAAGTGTATTGAGTATGACCATTTAGGTAAATTCTTTTTATACTGACTTAGTAAAAGAACTAGACCTTAGTTATTATGGAAGTGTGTGTTCTTAATCCTAATATAATAACAAGCACATATATTTAATATTTATTTCTTTGACTTATCAAAAGATGAGGTTTAGCTCGATAAATCAATATGCCCGATAAGTTGGGAAATGATATTACTTATAGTGTGTGTTGTTGATTATAGAAGGAATCTGTGTCCTAGTTATCTAGGTTGAGAATGTCCCCAAGAGGAGCTCATAAGGATTGCCATGTTAAACCCTGCAGGTGGACTTAGTCCGACATGACAATGAAATTGAGTGGTACTACTCTTGGAGCTAGACATTAATTAAGTGAGTTGTCAGCAACTTACTTAATTATTGGGCATTCGTAATCTTAAACACAGGGAGACTAACACACTCATAATAAGAAGGAGCTCATAATGTAATTTGGGATTGGTGCGGTAGTGTGATAATAACTCTTTAGTGGAATGAGTTATTAATTGAACTTAAGTTGTATGTTCGGGGCGAATACGGGATACTCAAGCTCATCGGAAGGCCAAAACCAATTTCTCCTCTAGGTCCCTGTCGTAGCCTCATTATAGCCTTAAGTCCAATCAAAGAAAGACCCATCTTGGTGTCCAAGAAGGGGGCCGGTCCATTGCTTGGTGACCAAGCAATGGCCGGTCACATCTCCTCTTAAAGGTCCGACCCTATTGCTTGGTGACCATGATAGTAGGGGTCGAACACAATATTCAAACAAGGAGGGTTGTTTTTGAATTTTTAAAATCTTCTCTTTTGTAAAAAACTATAAGTTTTAAAAGAGAGATTTTAATTTTAAAAACTTTCCTTATTTGAATTTGGCCACATGTTTAATAGAGAGTTTTAAAAGTTTTAAAACTTTCCTTTTTTAACCATCCTCATGGTTTAAGAAAAAAATGGAGGGAGATAAGTTTTAAAATTAAATTTTCTATCATCATGTTAAAAAAGGAAATTTTATAAGAGAAGTTTTAAATTTTAAAACATAGTTTTAATTTTTTAAAACTTTCCTTTTTTAACTCTAGGAAAGAGAGTTTGTAAAATTTTATAAGAGTTTTTTCTTCTTGTAAAATTTTATTAAAAATTATTTTTTTTTCTTTCCTAAATATGGTGGTCTGCCACCTTGCTTGGTGCCCAAGCAAGGGGCCTGCCAAACTCAATCCTAAACCAAATAGGATTGATTACAACCATTGATTTGGTGATTGATTCAATCAAGAGGAAAGAAAAGGAAAAATTAAAAGGGAAAAGGAAAAATTCTTGGATGATTTTATTTTTTGTAAAAAGTTTTTCTTTATTTGCCTTGGGCAAGTAATATAAAAGAAGGGGTGATGGGGCTTCATGAGACACAACTCTTTTTCTTTGGCTTGGAGACTCTCTTGGTGGTCGGCCCCTCTCTCCCTCTCTTCTCCCTTTGCTCTCTTTTCTATTGTGGTGGTGGTGGCCGAATATTACAAGGAGGAGAAGCTCTTTTGGGTGGTGTTCATCTTTGAGGATCGTCGCCCACACGACGTCCAAGGCGATGTGAGGAATATGGCAGAAGATCTCGAGGTCATTAGTTTACAAAGAGAATGTATAACTAGTAATTTTCTTCCGCATCATACTAGTTATTTTCTTTGTAAGAATTCTAAATACAAGAGACAATTAGATCTAGTTTTTCGAATTTATTTTTCGATTTTGTGTTTTCTTTTTTTTCGAATTTTTGATTCGATTATTCTTTTTGGTTAACCTAGAGTTATTTAAGGAAATTAAATATTAGCTTTCCTTAAAAGGCTTTGTCTAGGCGGTGGTGGTTGCTCCCATATCCAAAAAGGTCATGTGTCTCGCCATGCAGTCCTGGAAGCCAAATTTGGAAATTAATATTTAATGAAATTAATAACTTAGGTAGATTTGAATCAATAGTGTTAAGTTCCGCTTGCGATTCAAATCTAAACCATCAAGAACAGATAAGTTAAATTTGGAATCAATGATGTTAAGTTTCGTCTGTGATTCCTAATTTAACTTCTAAAGAACAAATAGGTTATTTAAGGAAAGGTTTCATACTTGTACAAAAATTTTTGTACAGTGGAACCGGTACGTTTTCCTAGGATTAACCAACAATTGGTATCAGAGCTAAGGTTTACCTCTGTGTGTTTAGAATTCAAATAGGTTATGCACATGTCATACATAATTTAGGCAGGATAATAGTAGGATGTGCTAATTCTTTGGTTGCAGGCTCCAACTATTATGACTTATTGATATTGTGTGTGATTGGACCCTTGGATATGTCAAGGGCATTATTTGTGTGCATGATTGTATGTATAAAATACAGCAGGAGCTGTATTATTTTTAGAATTTTATTTTTTGTTCGATCTAGAATATATGTACATTCCCTCGTGGAATATAGGATCGATATATGTAAAATTTTATTTTTGTCGCGGATTGGATTCTTGCAAGGCGTGGTACTTTTGGAGCACTAGAGGCGCAGCGGAATAAGAAGCAAGATGGATGCGACGACTCGACCTGATGACGGTGGCTAAAGATGGCAGTAGCTAAGGGTTGGAGCACATGGAGGACAGTAACAGAAAAAGACCATAATAGTTGGAAAATAATTTTCATATTTATTGCTTTTATTTACTGTGATGTGTGTGTATGCATTTGATGTATGCTTGGATAGTTTAAAATTCCTCATTTATAATAACTAAGTGGGAGAGGGATTTTAATAAATCCCATGGTCTCCATTACTGGTTTATAAGTGATGCAAGAAGCTTGCGTGTTGGCTCTGAGTGCCTCCCTCCACAATGGATGAGTTTGTTGCGAATCACTAGATCAAATTTCCTTAATGGATGGTTATAGGAAATTATTTAGGAGCGTGTGATCTTCTTCAACTGAAGAGGCACAATCCTATTTAATGGACTTAGTATCAAGTAATGGTATACACTTAGACGCATTCAATAGTATCCTCCACAATAGAGTCACTGCTATTGTATTGTGTGACCAAAGTGAACCCAACTATTAATTTTATTTGTCATAAAATTAAGATGACAAGATAATAAAATTAATGGGTCACACCCTCCTCTTACAAATGTTGAATTTGTATATGTCCACACTAACGTGATATGCAATATTCACGGTGATTTGAGGTGTTGGTTAATTTAAAATAGTATTGTTCGAGGAATCAATATTTTTCTAAATTTAGAGTCTTGACCAAAGTTTATTTTTGTGATTCTTAGGATGACTTTCAACCCATTAGACATTATATTGAAAGAGAACAAATTTACTGGTCCCAACTATATTGATTGGAAAAGAAACCTGGACATTGTTCTTATTGCTGAAAACTATAAATTTGTACTGATTGAGGCATGCCCTGATGCACTTGACGGTGACTCTATCCCAGAGGAGATCGAGTATCATAAGAAATGGGTAAAAGCTGATGAGATGGCGCGGTGTTACATTTTCACATCAATGTCAAATCTATTGCAACATCAGCATCAAGATTTACCAACAACTTATGATATAATAAACAATCTCAAAGAACTCTTTGGGCACCAGAGTCGGACTGCAAGGCAAGAGGCCATGAGAGAGCTAATGATAGCCACCATATCTGAGGGGACACCCGTAAGGGACCATATCTTCAAAATTATGGCTTATCTAAATGAAATGCAAGTCCTTGGAGGAGAAATCAATGTGGAAACCCAGGTCGATATAATTCTCCAAACGCTGCCCAGAAGTTTTGAGCAGTTCCGCCTGAACTATAACATGAACAAAAGAGAGTATACGTTGGCGGAACTTTTGATAGAACTACAGGCAGTAGAAGGTATTTTTCGTCAAAGTTCTCAGATTCACTATGCTGAAAATGGTTCTATTTCTAAGTCGAAAGGCAAGAAGAAGAAGAAACAGGTCTTTTCAGCAAAGAAGGTGAATAAACCTCAAGGTACAGGACAGAAGGCTGGAATGAAGAAGCCGAAGGGCAAGTGCTTCATCTGTATGCAGTCAGGAGATTGGAAAGCAAACTGTCCTCGTAGGAATCAGAACAATAAAGGTATATCCCTTACTCTAGTAGTTGAAACATGTTTAGCGGTGTTATCTACCAGCACATGGTGTGTAGATACGGGAGTCACTGATCATGTCTGCAATTCTTTGCAGGGGTTCCAGGAAACCCGACAACTATTTGATGGAGAGATAACCATCTACATGGGCAATGCTACTAAGGTGGCGGCTGTTGCAGTGGGAGACGTCTACTTATCTTTTGATAGGAATAGAAATTTGGTTTTAAGAAATTGTCTTTATGTATCCAGTTTTAGAAAGAATTTAATTTCAGTTTCTAAATTGTATTTGGATGGATATTCAGTTTCCTTTAGTAACAATGCCGTTATAAAGAGAAATAAGGTGATTATCTGTTCTGGTGCATTGGTTGGCAATTTATACACTTTAAATCCAATTTCTCCCACAAAGCAAAATATGGAAATTAATAACACATCTTCTAACTCTAATAAGAGAAAAGAACTTTCGGAAATGAACCAAACGTATCTTTGGCATCTAAGGCTTGGACATATTAACTTAAGAAGGATTCAAAGGCTTGTAGCTGATGGACTCTTAGGTTCATTAGAGTTGGAAAATTTTTCAACATGTGAATCTTGCTTGGAAGGTAAAATGACCAAGAGACCTTTTAAGGCCAAGGGGTATAGAGCCAAAGATACGTTAGAACTGGTTCATTCTGATTTGTGTGGTCCTATGTCTATCCAGGCACGAGGTGGTTATGAATACTTCATCTCCTTTATAGACAATTATTCTAGATACGGATATATTTACCTGATGCACCGCAAGTCTGAATGCTTTGACAAGTTCAAAAAATATAGGGCTGATGTGGAGAAACGTCTTGGTAAAAGTATCAAGACACTACGATCTGACTGTGGTGGCGAATACCTCTTTGGAGAGTTTAGGAATTACTTATCAGAAGTCGGGATTCAATCCCAATTGTCTGCACCTGGTACACCCCAGCAGAATGGTGTAGAAGAACGAAGGAATAAGACTCTTATGGAAATGGTTAGATCGATGATGAGTTATTCAAAATTACCAAATTCGTTTTGGGGATATACTTTAGAAACAGTAGTGTACATTCTAAATATGGTACCTTCTAAAACAGTTCCTTCTACTCTCATGGAATTATAGAATGGGCGTAAGCCTAGTCTGAATCATATCCGGATATGGGGTAGTCCAGCACATGTGCTGAAGGGAGATACTGATAAGTTGGAATCATGTACAGAAGTTTGTCTGTTTGTGGGATATCCTAAGGGAACGAAAGGTGGTTTGTTTTATAATCCTAAAAATCAGAAAATCATTGTTAGCACCAATACTCGATTTTTAGAAGAAGATTATGTAATGAACCATAAGCCCATGAGTGAAATAGTTCTAGAAGAAATTAGAGAGGACACGTCTACTTTAGTACCAACAGTACAAGATGAAGTACCACAAGAAACTGCAACACAAGTCACACATGATACACAGCTAGAGACAGTGTTTTGTCGTAGTGGGAGGGTTGTGAGGCAACCTGAGAGATTCATATTTTTGGGAGAGTCTTCGGACTTGATCCCAGGTAAACATGAACCTGATCCTCAAACATATGATGAAGCACTCCAAGATATAGATGTAGTATCTTGGCAAAAGGCAATGAATTTTGAAATATAATCTATGTATTCTAATAAGGTCTGGGAGCTTATAGAATCACTTGATGGTGTAAAAGCCATTGGATGCAAGTGGATCTACAAAAGGAAAAGAGGGACAGATGGGAAGGTAGAAACCTTCAAAGCAAGACTTGTTGCGAAAGGGTATACTCAAAAAGAGGGATTCGACTATGAGGAGACTTTTTCGCCGGTAGTCATGCTTAAATCTATCCGGATACTCTTATCCATTGTCGTTCATATGGATTATGAGATCTGGCAAATGGATGTCAAGACAGCATTCCTTAATGGAAGTCTTGAAGAAAATATCCATATAAAGCAACCAGAGAGATTTATTGAAAAAGGCAAAGAACATCCAGTATGCAAGCTCAATCGGTCCATTTATGGACTGAAGCAAGCTTCAAGATCTTGGAACATCCGGTTTAATGATGTAATCCAATCATATGGATTTATTCAGTGCCCGGATGAGTCTTGTGTATACAAGAAGTGTAATGGAAACGTGGTGGTATTTCTTGTACTATACGTAGATGATATTTTGTTAATTGACAACAATGTCAAGGTATTATCGGACGTAAGGGTATGGTTGTCTAAACAATTTGATATGAAGGACTTAGGAGAATGCACACATATTCTTGGGATCAAAGTTATAAGGGATCGCAAAAAAAGAATGTTGTGCCTATCCCAAGCTTTATATATAGATACAATCCTTGCTCGTTTTAGCATGCAAAACTCCAAAAAAGGTTTCTTATCTTTTAGGCATGAAGTAGCCTTATCTAAAAAGATGTCTCCGAAGACATCAAAGGAGATAGAGGACATGAAGGCAGTTCCTTATGCTTCGGCTGTAGGAAGCCTTATGTATGCAATGCTGTATACGAGACCTGATATCTGTTTTGCTGTGGGCATGGTTACTAGATATCAGAGTAACTCTGGACAAGTATATTGAACTGCTGTAAAGCATATATTAAATACCTGAGAATGACTAAAGATTATATGCTAGTCTATCAAGCAGACAATTTGCTCCTTGTGGGTTACACGGATTCGGACTTCCAATCAGATAGGGATAATAGTAAGTCTACGTCAGACTATGTGTTTACTCTAGGAGGTGGAGCCATTGCATGAAGGAGTGTTAAGCAGAAATGCGTCTCGGACTCAACCATAGAAGTTGAGTATGTGGCAGCCTCTGAGGCA
The DNA here is from genome assembly GCF_018446385.1 of Zingiber officinale. NCBI lineage: Eukaryota > Viridiplantae > Streptophyta > Magnoliopsida > Zingiberales > Zingiberaceae > Zingiber > Zingiber officinale. The sequence goes on along the minus strand of NC_055987.1, from coordinate 70,578,102 downwards.
GCCAAAAAAGCTGTATGGCTCAGGAATTTTCTAATGGACTTAGATGTGATTCCTAGTTTGCCCAAGATCATCACAATTTATTGTGATAATAGCGGTGCAGTTGCAAACTCGAAGGAACCACGAGCCCATAAAGCAAGTAAACATATAGAGAGCAAGTACCACCTGATACGAGACATTGTCAAGCGAGGAGAAGTTGTCATCGCCAAGATTACATCAACAAATAACCTGGCAGATCCTTTCACTAAGGCTCGTCCGGCGAAAGCTTTTGATTGGCATGTGGAGGGGATGGGGATCAGATGTATGACAATAGATATGCCAGCTTAGTCTTTTAGTATAAGTGGGAGATTGTTGGAGTGTATACTAAAATCCTAGCTTTTGTAAATATTTATTTTTGAAATAAAAGAATCACATTGGTCAATATATGCATTTATTTGTTAAATGTAATTGTTCAATTAATTTATATAGTAGATAACATGGAGTGTGGTGTCACACTCAGAAGATCATGTTGTCGGTTCTCTATAAATTATAAACAGTTGCTCACAACTAAGATGGAAAGGAACAAACAATCAGAATAGTCGTAGTATAATTAAGTATTAGTTTATCTTAACTAATAAATTACACTGATATACTTTAAGTGTATTGAGTAGAACCATTTAGGTAAGTTTTTTTTGTACTGACTTAGTAAAAGAACTAGACCTTAATTATTATGGAAGTGTGTCCTCTTAATCCTAATATAATAACAAGCACATATATTTAATATTTATTTCTTTGACTTATCAAAGGGTGAGGTTTATCTCTATAAATCAATATGTCCGATAAGTTGGGAAATGATATTACTTATAGTGTGTGTTGTTGATTATAGAAGGAATCTATGTCCTAGTTATCAAGGTTGAGAATGTCCCCAAGAGAAGCTCATAAGGATTGTCATGTTAAATACTGCAGGTGGACTTAGTCCGACATGACAATGAAGTTGAGTGGTACTACTCTTGGAGCTAGATATTAATTAAGTGAGTTATCAGCAACTTACTTAATTAGTGGACATTCGTAATCTTAAACACAGGGAAACTAACACACTCATAATAAGAAGGAGCCCATAATATAATTTTGGATTGGTGCGGTAGTGCGATAATAACTCTCTAGTGGAATGAGTTATTATCGATGAACTTGAGTTGTATGTTCAGGGCGAACACGGGATACTCAAGCTCATCGGAAGGTCAAAATCAATTTCTCCTCTAGGTCCCTGTCGTACCCTTATTATAGCCTTAAGTCCATCCAAATAAAGGCCCATCTTGGTGTCCAAGAAGGGGGTTGGTCCATTGCTTGGTGACCAAGCAATGGCCGGCCACATCTCCTCTTAAAGGGCCGACCCTATTGCTTGGTGACCAAGCTAGTAGGGGTCGGCCACAATATTCAAACAAAGAGGGTTGTTTTTGAATTTTTAAAATCTTCTCTTTTGTAAAAAACTATAAGTTTTAAAAGAGAGATTTTAATTTTAAAAACATTCCTTATTTGAATTTGGCCACATCTTTAATAGAGAGTTTTAAAAGTTTTAAAATTTTCCTGTTTTAACCATCCTCATGGTTTAAAAAAAAAGGAGGAAGATAAGTTTTAAAATTAAAATTTTCTATCATCATGTTAAAAAAGGAAATTTTATAAGAGAAGTTTTAAATTTTAAAACATGGTTTTAATTTTTTAAAATTTTCCTTTTTTAACTCTAGGAAAGAGAGCTTGTAAAATTTTATAAGAGTTTTTTCTTCTTGTAAAATTTTATTAAAAATTATTTTTTTTCTTTGCTAAATATGGTGGCCGGCCACCTTGCTTGGTGCCCAAGCAAAGGGTCGACCAAACTCAATCCTAAACCAAATAGGATTGATTACAACCATTGATTTGGTGATTGATTTAATGAAGAGGAAAGAAAAGGAAAAATTAAAAGGGAAAAGAAAAAACTCTGATGAATTTATTTTTTGTAAAAAGTTTTTCCTTATTTGCCTTGGGCAAGTAATATAAAAGAAGGGGTGAGGGGGCTTCATGAGACACAACTCTTATTCTTTGGCTTGGAGACTCTCTTGGTGGTCAGCCCCACTCTCCCTCTCTTCTCCCTTCGCTCTCTTTTCTATTGTGGTGGTGGTGGCCGAATATTACAAGGAGGAGAAGCTCTTTTGGGTGGTGTTCATCTTGGAGGATCGTCGCCCACACGACGTCCAAGGCGAGGTGAGGAATACGGCAGAAGATCTCGAGGTCATTAGTTTACAAAGAGAAGGTATAACTAGTAATTTTCTTCCGCATTATACTAGTTATTTTATTTGTAAGAATTCTAAATACAAGAGACAATTAGATCTAGTTTTTCTAATTTATTTTTCGAGTTTGTGTTTTCTTCTTTTTCGAATTTGTGATTCGATTGTTCTTTTTGGTTAACCTAGAGTTATTTAAGGAAATTAAATATTAGCTTTTCTTAAAAGGATTTGTCTAGGCGGTGGTGGTTGCTCCCATATCCAAGAAGGTCATGTACCTCGCCATGCAGTCTTGGAAGCCAATTTTGAAAATTAATATTTAATGAAATTAATAACTTATGTAGATTTTGTTGAGTTTTTCGGGCCGCGAAAACCGTTTTTTCGCGTCGCGGAAACCCCGAAACCCCCTAGCCATTGGATCCGTGCGAAGAATAATTTCGGAAATACAAGTACGAGTTTCAAACTTTGATCTATAGTAGATCTACAAAGGAAAAATATTTTATACCTTCGATGCGTGCCCCTCGCAATCCCGCAAGTCCAAGGTACATCGGATCTCGATGTTGTCAACGTAGACAACTCTCTAGTGATATCCACACGAATAAGAAGTGTTCTCTAACACTCAAGGATGGAGAAGAGAGCACCCCAAGTGTACTAGAACTTTCTAGGGCTCTCGGGTAGGATTTGAAAGGGGAGAAAAGAGAGAAAGAAAAGGAATCTTATACACTCACTAGTAGTATCCTCCTTTGTGACCTTCACTTTCCCTTATTCTCTTGGAACACAACTCACACACCTTTTCCTTCCATGAAAGCTCACGGCAACAACAGCAAGGAGGAAGAGGCTAGGAAGAAGGAGATGCAATTACCACACTTAATTGCCATGGAAAATGAAAACCCCATCACAAAATGTGGCCGGCCACACATGTAACTCCCATTCCATTTAATGTGGCCGGCCACATTAAATGAAAATGGGATTTGTAACCTCCTTGACAACTTGGAGATGATGTGGCTTCCATATAGGATGAGTCATCCTCCATGAAGTGGCAATACATCAAGTCAAACTTGATGTTTTAACTTCCCATTTGGTCAAGTCAAAATTAATCAATTTTTTCTTCCTTGTTGAGTTAAATCCAACCTTTGATTCAAGTCAATTTCAATCTAATGAATCTCAATTCATTAATATAAATTGACTCAATGAATCAAATTTAAATTAGACTTATTTAACAATTGAATCTAATTGAGTTTAACTCAATAAGTCTAATTTGAATTAATCCAAATCCAATCTTTGGTGCATCATATGAACCTAATCCAATTGGTTCATCATATGAACCTAATCTCCATCCACTAGTTCTTTGTGTGTGACCCAATAGGTTCTTGTAACGTTGGCAATGTTTCTAAACTCCTTTAGAAACATAAGCAATGAGCGGCATCTAGCAATACATCATTGCTACCCAAGTTACAAGAATGTCGAGATCCAACATCACCTTGTGACTACTAATTGTGACTCCTCACAATATGTGACATTGTCCTTCTATCCTAGACATCTAGATTGATCAATGTGAGGCATAGACCATGTCATCCTCTAATCAATCTAAATCTTGAACTCCAAGTAGACTCACTCGATCAAATGAGCTCAACATCTCTTGTTGACTCATTTGGGCATGGCCATGCACTTCGTGGTCTAACTCTATCAAGAATACCGATGTCGCTCCCGTCATATGGGAGGGATAGATCACATCTACATCACTCACATCCCTCCGCATAAATTGTTACATACCCGATGCGCCTTTATAGTCCACCGATTCGGGTGGCGTTTGTGAAACTAAAGTACATAACTCCTTATGTAGGGAACCATGGTGACTTCAGGTCTAAGGACTAGTAGTCATACTAATAGCCACATGAGAAAGTTTACGACACTCATATAACGATCCATGATACTTTCTCATGGCGGGTCATTCAGTATACATTCTCTAATGTATACCCATGTGTCAACTTGATATCTCTATATCCATGACTTGTGAGATCAAGTCATCAAGTTGACCTACATGCTAGTCTTATTGCATTAACATTGTCCCTGAATGTTAATACTCGACTAGGTATGATTAAGAGTAGTGTTCCCTATATCATCTCACTATCGGTTCAACTAACCGATTAATATAGGTGAGAACCGTCTACTCAAGGACATTATTATACTTAGTTTATTTGGCACTAATACAAGTAAGTATAATAACCAAAAACCAAATGCCTTTATTTATATAGAATATGATACAACAAGTCCAAAATACAATCATCAAATGATTGGCTCTAGGGCTCTAGCTAACAATCTCCCACTAGCACTAGTGCCATTAATGAGGAGGAGCCCCAATGACCTAGTGTGACCATCATGCTTCCTCTGTGCCAAAGCCTTGGTTAAGGGATCTGCGACGTTAGCCTCTGTAGGTACTCTGCAAATCTTCACATCTCCTCTTTCGATGATCTCTCGAATTAGATGGAAGCGCCGTAGTATGTGTTTGGTCCGCTGGTTGAGTGAGGTTCCTTCGCCTGTGCTATAGCTCCATTGTTGTCACAATAGAGCTCAATGGGGTCAGCAATGCTAGGAACCACCCCAAGTTCAGTGATGAACTTGCGTATCCAAACTGCCTCCTTTGCTGCCTCTGATGCAGCAATGTACTCGGCTTCTGTTGTAGAATCAACTACTGTGTCCTGCTTCGAACTCTTCCAGCTGACAGCACCACCATTAATGCAAAATACGAACCCGACTGCGATCTATAGTCATCCTGGTCGGTCTGGAAGCTAGCATCACTGTAACCCTTTACAGCTAGCTCATCATCGCTTCCATATATCAAGAAATATTCTTTAGTCCTTCTTAAGTACTTAAGAATATTCTTGACCGCTATCCAGTGACTTTCACCTGGATCTGACTGGTATCTGCTCGTCATGCTCAAAGCATACGAGACATCAGATCGAGTACATAGCATGGCGTACATGATCGATCCTATGGCTGAGGCATAAGGGATCTGTTCCATGTGGTCTCTCTCCTCTCTAGAAGAGGGACCTTGAGTGTTCGAAAGACTCACGCCATGTGACATCGGCAAAAATCCCTTCTTGGAGTTCTGCATGGCATGTTAGCTAGAGCCCTAGAGTCAATCATTTGATGATTGTATTTTGGATTTATTGTATCATATTCTATATAAATAAAGACATTTTGATTTTGGTTATTATACTTACTTGTATTGGTGCCAAATAAACTAAGTATAATAATGTCCTTGAGTAGACGATTCTCACCTATATCAATCGGTTAGTTGAACCGATAGTGAGATGATATAGGGAACACTACTCTTAATCATTCCTAGTCGAGTATTAACATTCAGGGACAATGTTAATGCAATAAGACTAGCATGTAGGTCAACTCGATGACTTGATCTCACAAGTCATGGATATAGAGATATCAAGTTGACACATGGGTATACATTAGAGAATGTATACTGAATGACCCGCCATGAGAAAGTATCATGGATCGTTATATGAGTGTCATATACTTTCTCGTACCTGAAGTCAACATGGTTCCCTTCATAAGGAGTTATGTACTTTAGTTTCGTCAACCGGCGATTACTGGGTATGTAACAATTTATGCGGAGGATGTGAGTGATAGATGGATCTATCCTCATGTGACGGGAGGTCGTGATAAGTGAGACCGCGGTCGTGGTCGATATGGGATATTGAGCTCATTTGATTTAGTGAGTCTACTTGGAGTTCAAGATTTAGATTCGAGGATGACACGGTCTATGCCTCACATTGATCAATCTAGATGTCTAGGATAGAAGGACACTTGTCATATGTTGTGAGGAGTTAGTCACAAGGTGATGTTGGATCTCAACATTTCTTGTAACTTGTAGCAATGATGTATTGTTAGATGCCGCTCATTGCTTATGTTTCTAGGGCATTGCCAACGTTACAAGAACCTATTGGGTCACACACAAAGAACAAGTGGATGGAGATTAGGTTCATATGATGAAACAATTGGATTCGGATTGATTTAAATTAGACTTATTGAGTTAGACTCAATTAGATTCAATTGTTGAATGAGTTTAATTTAAATTTGATTCATTGAGTCAATTTATATTAATGAATTGAGATTCATTAGATTGAAATTGACTTGAGTCAAAGGTTGGATTCAACTCAACAAGGAAGAAAAAATTGGTCAATTTTGACTTGACCAAATGGGAAGTTGAAACATCAAGTTTGACTTGATGTATTACCACTTCATGGAGGATGACTCATCCTACATGGCAGCCACATCATCTCCACCTCATGAGGTGTGCCACCTCATGGAGGTTACACCTCCCATTCCATTTAATGTGGTCGGCCACATTAAATAGGGAGGTTACAATGGTGTGGCCGGCCACACTAATGCAAAAGTAGGTTTTGTTTTGTGGCAATTGATGTGTGTTAATGCTTCATCTTCTTCCTTAGCTTCTTCCTCCTCCTTACTACTGTTACCGTGGGGTTTCATGGAGGGTGAAGATATGTGAGTTGTGTTCCAAGAGAATAGAGAGAGTGAAGATCACAAAGGAGGATACTACTAGTGAGTGTATAAGATTCTTTTTCGCTTTCTCTCTTTTCTCTCTTCCAAATCCTATCCAAGAGCCCTAGAAAGTGCTAGCACACTTGGGGTACTCTCTTCTCCATCCTTGTGTGTGAGTTGTCTACGTTGACAACTTCGAGATCCAACGTACCTTGGATTTGCGGGATTACGAAAAGGGCACGCATCGAAGGTATAAATGGTTTTTTCCTTTGTAGATCTATTGTAGATCATTGTTTGAAACTCGTACTTGTTTTTCGAAAATTTTTCTTCGCACGGATCCAATGGCTAGGGTGATTCAGGGTTTCCGCGACGCGAAAAAATGGTATCAGAGCCACGTGCGAAGCTTGTACGAGTTTAATTTGATTTTTATGAAAAATTAAAGCTTCTGTACATTTCTGTAAATTTATGATTTTTATAGTTTTAAGAGTAATATTTCTCGTAGAAGCGAAGCACAAGTGTTTATACACTTGTAGGCTTCGACTACCGAGAAGTTTTTCCCAAAACGACATCGGGACCGCCGGGAATTTGCTTCGCGATTGCGCCCGAAATCGCTAATCGGGACCGCCGGGAAAAATTTACTCATAAATTCTGTAAAATTATGAAAAATTACAGAAAAATTACAGAAATATATAATTTTGAATTATATATTAATTTTGTGATAGTCATGGCCCAAAGACCCAATTCGATTGGATAATTGTGTTGTAATTCATAATACGGCCTGCGTGCTGTTATGTGATGTGCGTGCTTGTATTTTATTTTATTTTTCGCGACTTGCGCGTCGTGCCTTTCTTTTATTCTGGTTGTAAATTAGATTTAGACTCGAATGTAACTCGAGTTTCAAAATTGTAATGTACAAAAATTGGAGCTGTGGAAGGTCCACTCGAGACGGAGTTACGAGGAAGGCGCGAGCAACACAAGGTGGTCAAAAGGAAGGCGCTTGAGAAGTTGATCTTAGGTTGACCATCCGGTCTTCTCATTAGCTTGAGAAGATCGTAGTAGGTCCATGACTAATCACAAAACTTAGTTAATTACTTGTGTATATGATGCATGTTTAATTAAGTAATTAATTAGTGCCTAGCGATTAAGATTAGATCTAAATCGTGCACAAGATGCACCCTTACGATTATATTAGATCTACCTCGTGTACAAGATGCACTCTATCGATTAGATTAGATCTATTTCGTGTATATGATACAACATCATTTAGATTAGATCTAAATCACGACAACTCAAAATGCCTACCATGCCGTGATACCTACCACTACCTCGATCGCATGATGTTGTTGAATATGCCAAAGCAGAGCAACACATACTATCTTGGTAGGGTACGGAGAGACAATCTTGGTCCCGCCTATCAACGCATGGGCGAGTACAAACTCAATTAGATTGAGTATTCCTAGTTTACTCGGTTGGATCGAGTACAACTATAAGCATTCTTCCAATGGTTGGAAAGGTAGGACAAAATCACGTTTATATTAATTCTCGGGCGTATTAGCCAAAGCTAACTCGAGTTTTACTATAAATGCGGATTTCATCCTATAAACAAGAGTTGCATAGAGATGTAATTGATAATCGTTACCCACCGATCATACTAAATCTTGGGCGTATTAGCCAAAGCTAACTCAAGGGTTAGTATGATGTGGATCTTGTCCCACATGAATTATAGAATTCAGTGGGAGCATCATTTAGTTAAAGGCCTAATTAAATGATTAAGAATATGATACTTATTTCTGCATTTATTTCTGTTGTAGAATTACCATGACGTCAAATACGAACATCTTCTCCCTGCGATCTGTCCTTAAGAAGGACAAGCTCAACGGAGCAAATTTCCTGGACTGGTACAGGAACCTGAGAATAGTTCTCACCCAAGAACGTAAACTGTACGTTCTGGAGCACGCCATTCCGAAGGCTCCTCCTGCCACTGCCACGCGAGCAGACCGAGATGCTTACAAGAAGCATCAAGATGACACATTAGATGTGTCCTGTCTTATGCTCGCGACCATGAACTCTGAGCTTCAGAAGCAACATGAGTTGATGAGTGCTTACGATATGGTTGAACATCTTTGTCACCTATATCAAGGACAAGCAAGACACTGGAAGAGCAACTCCAAAGAATACCTGGAAGATCTTAAGAAGAAGAGAAATAAGATTTCTACTTCAGGTATACATGTTATAGAAGTCAACCTCTCTATTTCTTCATCGTGGGTATTAGATACCAGATGTGCTTCTCACATTTGTACTAATGTGCAGGCGTTGAGAAATAGCAGGGCATTGACGAAGGGCGAGGTGGACCTACGAGTAGGCAATGGAGCACGGGTTGCTGTTGTTGCTGTAGGACTTACTTTCTATCTCTGCCCTCTAGGCTTGTACTAGAATTAGATGAATGTTGTTATGCGTCTGCTCTTACTAAGAACATAATTTCAGTTTCTTGTTTGGACAAGAAAGGATTTTCGTTTACAATAAAGAACAAATGTTGTTCTATCTATTTAAACGATATGTTCTATTGTAGTGCACCTCTGATGAACGGATTCTATATTCTAGACCTTGAGAGCCCTATATATAACATAAATACCAAGAGGTTCAAGTCAAATGACCTGAACCAAACCTACCTCTGGCACTATCGCTTAGGTCATATAAATGACAAGCGCTTATCCCAGCTCCATAAGGATGGTATGCTGGACTCATTTGATTTTGAATCATATGAGGTATGCGAGTCATGCCTACGAGGCAAGATGACCAAGACTCCTTTTAGTGGGCACAACAAGAGATCGACTGATTTGTTAGGACTGATACATAGTGATGTATGTGGCCCTTTCAATGTCGCTACTAGAGGCGGTTATAGGTACTTCATCACATTTACTGATGACTTCAGTAGATATGGTTATGTGTACTTGATGACACATAAGTCTGAATCCTTTGAAAAGTTCAAAGAATTCAAGAATGAAGTACAGAACCAGCTTGGCAAGAGTATTAAGATACTTCGATCTGATCGAGGTGGAGAATACCTTAGCCATGAGTTCCGTGACTATCAAGCTGAGTGTGGATTCTATCCCACTCCTCCTGGAACACCACGGTGGAATGGTGTATCGAAAGGAGGAATCGTACCCTATTAGATATAGTGCGGTCTATGATGAGTCACAGATCTTCCGACATTCCTTTGGGGCTATGCTCTAGACACGGCACTTTTATACTCAACCGAGTTCCATCCAAGGTCGTGATAAAGACACCATATAGAATATGGACGAGAGATGCCGGTGTCTTTCATGAGGATTTGGGGTTGTGAGGCTTACGTTCGACGTCAAGTCTCAGACAAGTTAGGACCCAAATCCGACAAGTGCTACTTTATTGGATATCCCATGGAAACTAAGGGATATTACTTTTACATTCCCAGTCAGCACAAGGTAGTTGTGGCAAAGACTGGGGTCTTTCTAGAAAGGGACTTTGTTTCTAGAAAGACTAGTGGGAGCGCGTTCGATCTTGAAGAAGTTCAAGATGCGAATAATAGCACTGATGCCTAGATGGAAGTTGAACTGGAACCACAAAGTGTTGTGGATGATGTTGTTCCACAAAGAGTTGAGGAACAACAACCAGTTCAAGTAGACATACCTCTTCGCAGGTCTGATAGGGTACGTCGTCAGCCTGAGAGATACTCATTTCTCTTGTCTGACCATGATGACGTTGTGCTCATAGATGATGAGCCTACCAACTATCAGAAAGCTGTGATGAGACCAGATTCCGAGAAATGGCTAGAGGCCATGAGATCCGAGATGGAATCCATGTACACCAACCAAGTATGGACTTTGGTTGATCCACCTGAAGTGTTAAAACCCATTGGGTGCAAGTGGGTCTTTAAGAGAAAGACTGACATGGATGGACTTATCTATAAGGGTCGCTTGGTAGCTAAAGGTTTTAAGCAGATTCATGGTATTGACTATGATGAAATCTTTTATCCAGTAGCGATGTTTAAGTCCATTCGGATCATGCTTGCTATTGCAGCTTACCACGATTACGAGATCTGGCAGATGGACGTCAAAACCGTGTTTGTAAATGGAAAACTACTCGAGGATGTGTACATGACACAACCTGAGGGTTTTGTAGATCCAAAGCATACTAGCAGAGTATGCAAGCTGCATAGGTCCATTTATGGACTAAAGCAAGCTTCTCGAAGCTGGAATCTTCGATTCGATGATGCGATCAAACAGTTTGGTTTCATCAAGAACGAAGATGAGCCTTGTGTCTACAAGAAGGTTGTAGGGGATATAGTTGTCTTCCTCATATTGTATGTGGATGACATACTACTCATTGGGAAGGGCATCCCTATGCTTCAGTCTGTCAAGACCTGACTAGGGAGTTGCTTCTCAATGAAGGACTTAGGTGAGGCATCTCGTATTCTAGGGATACAGATCTATAGAGATAGATCTAAGAGATTGCTTGGCCTAAGTCAGAGTACATACATTGACAAGGTACTCCTTCGGTTTGCCATGCAGAACTCCAAGAAGAGATTTCTGCCGATGTCATATGGCGTGAGTCTTTCGAAGACTCAAGGTCCCTCTTCTAGAGAGGAGAGAGACTGCATGGATCAGATCCCTTATGCCTCAGCCATAGGATCGATCATGTACGCCATGCTATGTACTCGACCTGATTCTCATATGCTTTGAGCATGACGAGCAGATCCAGGTGAAAGTCACTAGATAGCGGTCAAGAATATTCTTAAGTACTTAAGAAGGACTAAAGAATATTTCTTGATATATGGAGGCAATGATGAGCTAGCTGTAAAGGGTTACAGTGATGCTAGCTTCCAGACCGACCAGGATGACTATAGATCGCAGTCAGGGTTCGTATTTTGCATTAATGGTGGTGCTGTCAGCTGGAAGAGTTCGAAGCAGGATACAGTAGCTGATTCTACAACAGAAGCCGAGTACATTGCTGCATCAGAGGCAGTAAAAAAGGCAGTTTGGATCCGCAAGTTCATCACTGAACTTGGGGTGGTTCCTAACATTGCTGACCCCATTGAGCTTTATTGTGACAACAATGGAGCTATAGCACAGGCGAAGAAACCTCGCTCAACCAGCGGACCAAACACATACTACGACGCTTCCATCTAATTCGAGAGATCATCGAAAGAGGAGATGTGAAGATTTGCAGAGTACCTACAGAGGCTAACGTCGCAGATCCCTTGACCAAGGCTTTGGCACAGAGGAAGCATGATGGTCACACTAGGTCATTGGGGCTTAGAGCATACACTGATTGGCACTAGTGCTAGTGGGAGATTGTTAGCTAGAGCTCTAGAGTCAATCATTTGATGATTGTATTTTGGACTTGTTGTATCATATTCTATATAAATAAAGGCATTTGGTTTTTGGTTATTATACTTACTTGTATTGGTGCCAAATAAACTAAGTATAATAATGTCCTTGAGTAGACGGTTCTCACCTATATCAATTGGTTAGTTGAACCGATAGTGAGATGATATAGGGAACACTACTCTTAATCATTGCTAGTCGAGTATTAACATTCAGGGACAATGTTAATGCAATAAGACTAGCATGTAGGTCAACTCGATGACTTGATCTCACAAGTCATCGATATAGAGATATCAAGTTGACACATGGGTATACATTAAAGAATGTATACTGAATGACCCGCCATGAGAAAGTATCATGGATCGTTATATGAGTGTCATATACTTTCTCATGTGGCTATTAGTATGACTACTAGTCCTTAGACCTGAAGTCACCATGGTTCCCTACATAAGGAGTTATGTACTTTAGTTTCGTCAAACGTCACCCGTAACTGGGTGGACTATAAAGACGATTACTGGGTATGTAACAATTTATGCGGAGGGATGTGAGTGATGTAGATGGGATCTATCCCTCCCATATGACGGGAGCGACATCGGTATTCTTGATAGAGTTAGACCACGAAGTGCATGACCATGCTCAAATGAGTTAACATGAGATGTTGAGCTCATTTGATCGAGTGAGTCTACTTGGAGCTTAAGATTTAGATTGATTAGAGGATGACACGGTCTACGCCTCACATTGATCAATCTAGATGTCTAGGATAGAAGGACAATGTCACATATTGTGAGGAGTCACAATTAGTAGTCACAAGGTGATGTTGGATCTCGACATTCTTGTAACTTGGGTAGCAATGATGTATTGCTAGATGCCGCTCATTGCTTATGTTTCTAAAGGAGTTTAGAAACATTGCCAATGTTACAAGAACCTATTGGGTCACACACAAAGAACAAGTGGATGGAGATTAGGTTCATATGATGAACCAATTGGATTCGGATTGATTTAAATTAGACTTATTGAGTTAGACTCAATTATATTCAATTGTTGAATGAATTTAATTTAAATTTGATTCATTGAGTCAATTTATATTAATGAATTGAGATTCATTAGATTGAAATTGACTTGAGTCAAAGGTTGGATTCAACTCAGCAAGGAAGAAAAAATTGGTCAATTTTGACTTGACCAAATGGGAAGTTGAAACATCAAGTTTGACTTGATGTATTGCCACTTCATGGAGGATGACTCATCCTACATGGCAGCCACATCATCTCCACCTCATGAGGTGTGCCACCTCATGGAGGTTACACCTCCCATTCCATTTAATGTGGCCGGCCACATTAAATGGGGAGGTTACAATGGTGTGGCCGGCCACACTAATGCAAAAGTAGGTTTTGTTTTGTGGCAATTGATGTGTGTTAATGCTTCATCTTCTTCCTTAGCTTCTTCCTCCTCCTTACTACTGTTGCCGTGGGGTTTCATGGAGGGTGAAGATATGTGAGTTGTGTTCCAAGAGAATAGAGAAAGTGAAAATCACAAAGGAGGATACTACTAGTGAGTGTATAAGATTCTTTTTCGCTTTCTCTCTTTTCTCTCTTCCAAATCCTATCCGAGAGCCCTAGAAAGTGCTAGCACACTTGGGGTACTCTCTTCTCCATCCTTGTGTGTTAGAGAACATACCTTGTTCGTGTGGATATCACTAGAGAGTTGTCTACGTTGACAACTTCGAGATCCAACGTACCTTGGACTTGCGGGATTACGAAAAGGGCACGCATCGAAGGTATAAATGGTTTTTCCTTTGTAGATCTATTGTAGATCATTGTTTGAAACTCATACTTGTTTTTCGAAAGTTTTTCTTCGCACGGATCCAATGGCTAGGGTGATTCGGGGTTTCCGCGACGCGAAAAAGCGGTTTTCGCGGCCCGAAAAAACCAACAAAACCGTAGGAGTACCTTGTCAATGTATGTACTCTGACATAGGCCAAGCAATCTCTTAGATCTATCTCTATAGATCTGAATCCCTAGAATGCGGGATGCCTCACCTAAGTCCTTCATTGAGAAGCAACTCCCTAGCCAGGTCTTGACAGACTGAAGCATAGGGATGTCCTTCCCAATGAGTAGTATGTCATCCACATACAATATGAGGAAGACAACTATATCCCCTACAACCTTCTTGTAGACACAAGGCTCATCTTCGTTCTTGATGAAACCAAACTGTTTGATTGCATCATCGAATCGAAGATTCCAGCTTCGAGAAACTTGCTTTAGTCCATAAATGGACCTATGCAGCTTGCATACTCTGCTAGTATGCTTTGGATCTACAAAACCCTTAGGTTGTGTCATGTACACATCCTCGAGTAGTTTTCCATTTACAAATGCGGTTTTGACGTCCATCTGCCAGATCTCGTAATCGTGGTAAGCTGCAATAGCAAGCATGATCCGAATGGACTTAAACATCGCTACTGGAGAAAATGTTTCATCATAGTCAATACCATGAATCTGCTTAAAACCTTTAGCTACCAAGAGACCCTTATAGATAAGTCCATCCATGTCAGTCTTTCTCTTAAAGACCCACTTGCACCCAATGGGTTTTACCACTTCAGGTGGATCAACCAAAGTTCATACTTGGTTGGTGTACATGGATTCCATCTCGGATCTCATGGCCTCTAGCCATTTCTCGGAATCTGGTCTCATCACAGCTTCCTGATAGGTGGTAGGCTCATCATCTATGAGCACAACGTCATCATGGTCAGACAAGAGAAATGAGTATCTCTCAGGCTGACGACGTACCCTATCAGACCTGCGAAGAGGTATGTCTACTTGAACTGGTTGTTGTTCCTCAACTCTTTGTGAAACAACATCATCCACAACACTTTGTGGTTCTAGTTCAACTTCCATTGAGGCATCAGTGCTATTGTTCGCATCTTGAACTTCTTCAAGATCGAACGCGCTCCCACTAGTCTTTCTAGAAACAAAGTCCCTTTCTAGAAAGACCCCAGTCTTTGCCACAACTACCTTGTGCTGACTGGGAATGTAGAAGTAATATCCCTTAGTTTCCTTGGGATATCCAATAAAGTAGCACTTGTCGGATTTGGGTCCTAACTTGTCTGAGACTTGACGTCGAACGTAAGCCTCACAACCCCAAATCCTCATGAAAGACACCTGGGCATCTCTCCCAGTCCATATCCTATATGGTGTCTTTATCACGGCCTTGGATGGAACTCGGTTGAGTTTAAAAGTTGTCGTGTCTAGAGCATAGCCCCAAAGGAATGTCGGAAGATCTGTGTGACTCATCAATGACCGTACCATATCTAATAGGGTACGATTCCTCCTTTCTGATACACCATTCCACTGTGGTATTCCAGGAGGAGTGAGTTGGGATAGAATCCCACACTCAGCTAGATAGTCACGGAACTCATGGCTAAGGTATTCTCCACCTCGATCGGATCGAAGTATCTTAATACTCTTGCCAAGCTGGTTCTGTACTTCATTCTTGAATTCTTTGAACTTTTCAAAGGATTCAGACTTATGTGTCATCAAGTACACATAACCATATCTACTGAAGTCATCAGTAAATGTGATGAAGTACCTATAACCGCCTCTAGCAGCGACATTGAAAGGGCCACATACATCACTATGTATCAGTCCTATCAAATCAGTCGCTCTCTTGTTGTGCCCACTAAAATGAGTCTTGGTCATCTTGCCTCGTAGGCATGACTCGCATACCTCATATGATTCAAAATCAAATGAGTCTAGCATACCATCCTTATGGAGCTGGGATAAGCGCTTGTCATTTATATGACCTAAGCGACAGTGCCAGAGGTAGGTTTGGTTCAGGTCATTTGACTTGAACCTCTTGGTATTTATGTTATATATAGAGCTCTCAAGGTCTAGAATATAGAGTCCGTTCATCAGAGGTGCACTACAATAGAACATATCGTTTAAATAGATAAAACAACATTTGTTCTTTATTGTAAACGAAAATCCTTTCTTGTCCAAACAAGAAACTGAAATTATGTTCTTAGTCAAGGCAGGCACATAACAACAATCATCTAATTCTAGTACTAGCCCAGAGGGCAGAGATAGATAGTAAGTTCCTACAGCAATAGCAGCAACCCGTGCTCCATTGCCTACTCGTAGGTCTACCTCACCCTTCGTCAATGCCCTGCTATTTCTCAGCGCTTGTACATTAGTACAAATGTGCGAAGCACATCCGGTATCTAATACCCACGATGAAGAAATAGAGAGGTTGACTTCTATAACATGTATACCTGAAGTAGAAATCTTATTTCTCTTCTTCTTAAGATCTTTCAGGTATTCTTTGGAGTTCCTCTTCCAGTGTCTTGCTTGTCCTTGATATAGGTGACAAAGATGTTCAACCATATCGTAAGCGCCCATCAACTCATGTTGCTTCTGAAGCTCAGAGTTCATGGTCGCGAGCATAAGACAGGACACATCTAATGCGCCATCTTGATGCTTCTTGTAAGCATCTCGGTCTGCTCGCGTGGCAGTGGCAGGAGGAGCCTCCGGAATGGGCTGCTCCAGAATGTACAGTTTACGTTCTTGGGTGAGAACTATTCTCAGGTTCCTGTACCAGTCCAGGAAATTTTCTCCGTTGAGCTTGTCCTTCTTAAGGACAGATCGCAGGGAGAAGATGTTCGTATTCGACGTCATGGTAATCTACAACAGAAATAAATGCAGAAATAAGTATCATATTCTTAATCATTTAATTAGGCCTTTAACTAAATGATGCTCCCACTGAATTCTATAATTCATGTGGGACAAGATCCACATCATACTAACCCTTGAGTTAGCTTTGGCTAATACGCCCAAGACTTAGTATGATCGGTAGGTAATGATTACCAATTACATCTCTATGCAACTCTTGTTTATAGGTTCAATATCCGCATTTATATTAAAACTCGAGTTAGCTTTGGCTAATACGCCCGAGAGTTAATATATATGTGATTTTGACCTATCTTTCCAACCGTTGGAAGAATGCCTATAGTTATACTCGATCCAACCGAGTTAACTAGGAATACTCAATCTAATTGAGTTGTACTCACCCATGCGTTGATAGGCGGGACCAAGATTGTCCCTCCGTACCCTACCAAGATAGTATGTGTTGCTCTGCTTTGGCAGATTCAACAACAACATGCGATCGAGGTAGTGGTAGGTATCACGGCATGGTAGGCATTACGAGTTGGCGTGATTTAGATCTAATCTAAACGATGATGCGTATCATATACTCGATAGATCTAATCTAATCGAAGGGTGCATCATGTGCACGACTTAGATCTAATCTAATCGTAAGGCACTAATTAATTACTTAATTAACTAGCATGCATCACATACACACAAAACAATTAATTAAATAATTAATCAAATAATTTTGTGATTATGTCATGGCCCTACTACGATCTTCTCAAGCCAATGAGAAGATCGGATGGTCAACCTAAGGTCAACAGCTTCTCAAGCTCCTTCCTTTGACCACCTCGTGTTGCTCGCGCCCTCCTCGTAACTCCGTCTCGAGTGGACCTTCCACCGCTTCAAAATTTACATTACATTTTGAAACTCGAGTTACATTCGAGTCTAAATCTAATTTACAACAAGAATAAAAGAGAAAGGCACGACACGCAGGTTGTGAAAAACAAAAACATACAACACGCACATCACATCACGGCACGCAGGCCGTATTATGAATTACAACACGAATTATCCAATCAAATTGGGTCTTTGGGCCATGACTATCACAAAAATAATATATAATTCAAAATTATATATTTCTATAATTTTCTGTAATTTATTCTATAATTTTTACAATTTTTACGAGTACAATTTCCCGGCGGTTCCGTTTAGCGGTTTTCAGGAGCAATCGCGGAACGAATCCCCTTGCGGGGCCAGGGGCAGCGCCCCTACCCGTGATCTAACCATCGCGAGGGTTCCTTTGCGATCTAACAGCGCCTAAGCCCGCTGTCCCAAAAAATTTTGGGGTGAAACTTTGCCGTTTTGGAAAATTCTTCTCGGTAGTCGAAGCCTACAAGTGCCGAAACACTTGTGCTTCGCTTCTACGAGAAAAATACTCATAAAAACTCTAAAAACAATAAAATTATAGATTATCACAGAACTGAATTTTTGTCATAAAAATAAAAACTAAACTCGTACAAGCTTCGCACGTGGCTCTGATACCACTGTTGGGTTTTTCGGACCGCGAAAACTGCTTTTTCGCGTCGCGGAAACCCCGAAACCCCCTAGCCATTGGATCCGTGCGAAGAAAAATTTCAGAAATACAAGTACAAGTTTCAAACTTTGATCTACAGTAGATCTACAAAGGAAAAACATTTTATACCTTCGATGCGTGCTCCTCGCAATCTCGCAAGTCCAAGGTACGCCGAATCTCGAAGTTGTCAACGTAGACAACTCTTTAGTGATATCCACACGAACAAGAAGTGTTCTCTAACACTCAAAGATGGAGAAGAGAGCACCCCAAGTGTGCTAGCACTTTCTAGGGCTCTCGGGTAGAATTTGAAAGGGGAGAAAAGAGAGAAAGAAAAGGAATCTTATACACTCACTAGTAGTATCCTCCTTTGTGACCTTCACTTTCCCTTATTCTCTTGGAACACAACTCACACACCTTTTCCTTCCATGAAAGCTCACAGCAACAACAGCAAGGAGGAAGAGGCTAGGAAGAAGGAGATGCAATTACCACACTTAATTGCCATGGAAAATGAAAACCCCATCACAAAATGTGGGCGACCACACATGTAACTCCCATTCCATTTAATGTGGCCGGCCACATTAAATGAAAATGGGATTTGTAACCTCCTTGACAACTTGGAGATGATGTGGCTGCCATGTAGGATGAGTCATCCTCCATGAAGTGGCAATACATCAAGTCAAATTTGATGTTTTAACTTCCCATTTGGTCAAGTCAAAATTAACCAATTTTTTCTTCCTTGTTGAGTTAAATCCAACCTTTGATTCAAGTCAATTTCAATCTAATGAATCTCAATTCATTAATATAAATTGACTCAATGAATCAAATTTAAATTAGACTTATTCAACAATTGAATCTAATTGAATTTAACTCAATAAGTCTAATTTGAATTAATCCAAATCCAATCTTTGGTGCATCATATGAACCTAATCCAATTGGTTCATCATATGAACCTAATCTCCATCCACTTGTTCTTTGTGTGTGACCCAATAGGTTCTTGTAACGTTGGCAATGTTTCTAAACTCCTTTAGAAACATAAGCAATAAGCGACATCTAGCAATACATCATTGCTACCCAAGTTACAAGAATGTCGAGATCCAACATCACCTTGTGACTACTAATTGTGACTCCTCACAATATGTGACATTGTCCTTCTATCCTAGACATCTAGATTGATCAATGTGAGGCATAGACCGTGTCATCCTCTAATCAATCTAAATCTTGAACTCCAAGTAGACTCACTCGATCAAATGAGCTCAACATCTCATGTTGACTCATTTGGGCATGGCCATGCACTTCGTGGTCTAACTTTATCAAGAATACCGATGTCGCTCCCGTCATATGGGAGGGATAGATCCCATCTACATCACTCACATCCCTCCGCATAAATTTTTACATACCCAGTAATCGCCTTTATAGTCCACCCAGTTACGGGTGACGTTTGACGAAACCAAAGTACATAACTCCTTATGTAGGGAACCATGGTGACTTCAGGTCTAAGGACCAATAGTCATACTAATAGTCACATGAGAAAGTATATGACACTCATATAACGATCCATTATACTTTCTCATGGCGGGTCATTCAGTATACATTCTCCAATGCATACCCATGTGTCGACTTGATATCTCCATATCCATGACTTGTGAGATCAAGTCATCGAGTTGACCTACATGCTAGTCTTATTGCATTAACATTGTCCCTGAATGTTAATACTCGACTAGGAATGATTAAGAGTAGTGTTCCCTATATCATCTCACTATCGGCTCAACTAACCGATTGATATAGGTGAGAACCGTCTACTCAAGGACGTTATTATACTTAGTTTATTTGGCACCAATACAAGTAAGTATAATAACCAAAAACCAAATGCCTTTATTTATATTGAATATGATACAACAAGTCCAAAATACAATCATCAAATGATTGGCTCTAGGGCTCTAGCTAACAGATTTGAATCAATAGTGTTAAGTTCCGCTTGTGATTCAAATCTAAACCATCAAGAACAGATAAGTTATATTTGGAATCAATGATGTTAAGTTCCGTCTGCGATTCTAATATAACTTCTAAAGAACACAATAAGTTATTTAAGGAAAGGTTCGACACTTGTACAAAAATTTTTGTACAGTGGAACCAGTACATTTTTCTAGGATTAACCAACAATTGGTATCAGAGCTAGGGTTTGCCTCTGTGTGTTTAGAATTCAGATAGGTTATGCACATGTCATACATAATTTAGGCAGGATAATAGTAGGATGTGTTAACTCTTTGGTTGTAGGCTCCAACTATTATGGTTTATTGATATTGTGTGTGATTGGACCCTTGGACATGTCAAGGGCATTATTTGTGTACATGATTGTATGTGTAAAATACAACAGGAGCTGTATTATTTTTAGAATTTTATTTTTTGTTCGATCTAGAATACATGTACATTCCCTCGTGGAATATAGGATCGATATATGTAAAATTCAATTTTTGTCGCGGATCGGATTCTTGCAAGGCGCGGTACTTTTGGAGCACTAGAGGCGCAGCGGAATAAGAAGTAAGATGGATGCGACGACTCGACCTGATGGCGATGGCTAAACATAGCAGCAGCTAAGGGTTGGAGCACATGGAGGACAGTAACAGAAAAAGGCCATAATAGTTGGAAAATAATTTCCATATTTATTGCTTTTATTTACTGTGATGTGTGTGTATGCATTTGATGTATGTTAGGATAGTTTAAAATTCCTCATTTTAAATAACTAAGTGGGAGAGCGATTTTAATAAATTCCATGGTCTTCATTACTGGTTTGTAAGTGATGCAACAAGCTTGCGTGTTGGCTCTGAGTGTCTCCGTCCACAACGGATGAGTTTGTTGCGGATCACTAGATCAAATTTCCTTAATGGATGGTTATAGGAAATTATTTAGGAGTGTGTGATCTTCTCCAACTGAAGAGGCACAATTCTATTTAATGGACTTAGTATCAAGTAATGGTATACACTTAGATGCATTCAATAGTAACCTCCCCAACGGAGTCGCTGCTATTGTATTGTGTGACCAAAGTGAAATCAACTATTAATTTTATTTGTCATAAAATTAGGATGACAAGATAATAAAATTAATGGGTCACACCCTCCTCTTACAAATGTTGAATTTGTATACGTCCACACTAACGTGGCATGCAATATTCACGGTGATTTGAGGTGTTGGTTAATTTAAAATAATATTGTTTGAGAAATCAATATTATTCTAAATTTAGAGTCTTGACCAAAGTTTATTTTTATGATTCTTAGGATGACTTTCAACCCACTAGTCATTATATTGAAAGAGAACAAACTTACTGGTCCCAACTATATTGATTGGAAAAGAAACCTGGACATTGTTCTTACTGCTGAAAGCTATAAATTTGTACTGACTGAGGCATGCCTTGATGCACCTGACGGTGACTCTACCCCAGAGGAGATTGAGTATCATAAAAAATGGGTAAAAACTGATGAGATGGCGCGATGTTATATTTTGGCATCAATGTCAAATGTATTGCAACATCAACATCAAGATTTACCAACAGCTTATGATATAATGAACAATCTCAAAAAACTCTTTGGGCAACAGAGTCGGACTGCAAGGCAAGAGGCAATGAGAAAGTTAATGACAGCCACCATGTCTGAGGGGACACTCGTAAGAGACCATATCCTCAAAATGATGACTTATCTAAATGAAATACAAGTCCTTGGAGAAGAAATCGATGGGGAAACCCAGGTCGATATAATTCTCCAAACGCTGTCCAGAAGTTTTGAGCAGTTCCGTCAGATGATGTTCCCTCTGCGCCGCTGTGTGCCCTTACATGGGTCGTAATTTCAAGTACTTTCTTTTTTTTAAAATTACTATTTTTGGTATCCTTATTTAGAGTTTATAGTTATTTATATTAAGTGATTTATCAGGGATTTAGAGAATAGTTTGCAGAGTCGGGTAACCTCATACTTTGAGGAATTGAGGGTGGATGATGAACTGGCCAAGTTCAACGAGTATATGTCTAACAAAGACAAAGTCGAGCTACATCGCTGGTTAAGGGTGGTGGAGTCTTATGTCCAGAAGTAGAGAGGTTTATTTTTTGTTACTTTGAATTGCTTTCTCCGCTGTGAATCTTGATTCTACTGAACTTATTTCCTGAATTTATTCCGAATTTTTCTAGTGCTCTACCCAAAGAGGATGCTTATGATAAATCCCTTTCACATACTACTTGCAACCTTCTAGTGAGAATTCACTATTCTTAATTGGATAAAGTTTCAAGTGCTTGTGATGTGCAAAAACTTGAATAACCTTTTTAAGAGAATAATATGGTCAGACATAATTTGTACTTTTTTCTTTCTTCTCAGTCTTTGCTTGATGATGCAATTTGTGGGAATATGAATGTAGCTGATGCTAATTGCCTCATTATTAGAACCTAAAAGCAAGGTTTTATTTTTATTTTTATTTTTTAACCATATTTCTATTTTCCATTAAAAAAAATTCTCCTGAAGGAGCTAAAGTTATGTTCTCACTAGTCCATTTTTGCATTGTGCCTATCTAAGTGTTAATTCAATATTTTTGGCATGCTACTATACCACAATGTGTCTCATATTAATGTTAACCTAAAAGGTAATGTACCTTGGCTGCCAAGACATTCAGCTTTTGAAAATGGCAAGACCTTTTGTTTCTTACATCTAATTTTGTTAAAAAAAAATTATTCAGGATGAACTCAAGTGCTGTTAACAAGATGCCAAAAACATGGTTTGAGAGTTGGTTCCATCCAAATAAACAGTTCTATCTAAATAAGCTATATAAGAGCCAATTCAACATGATGGAACATCAAGCTAAATGTTCAATGTCTAATAATTTTGTTCCAAAGTACTTTATGCTCACTCCTAAGTTTTCCAAGTCTGACACTATCCTGAACTTAAGAGTATCCTTACTTGCCTAGACTAAACCAACCATATCATATGGTTTATGTATGCCAAAGTCTAAATTTGGCACAAGTAATGCTGAAATTCAGTTGAGAGTTTATATTGGCTGATCAATCAACTAGTAGATTGATGATAACAATGATTCATGAAAGCTAACAATTTTATGAGACTTACTTGGGCCCAAAGGCTAATTCCAGCCTTTCAAACTCTCTATAAATCTCCAATCAACCTTCATATGAATCCTAGTGAACTCCAGAGATATTTGAACCAATTTTTCCATCTCAAATTAGTCTATAGGTGTAGTATCCGAAAATCCAATGGTTAATTAAGAGGATTCATTCATTCAATTTAATTAAGAATTTATTAATGTAGATAGTTTCAAATTAATTAAGTTAACCTATAATTTTAGGATTTGGATTAATTAATTAAGAAAGTAATAGGACATAAATATGTAAAAATTTATAAAGATTTAGTATTTATATAACTTATGTGTATAAAATTTTATAGATTATTCATCTAATTAATATAGAAATAAAACATAAGTAATATATTATATATAATATTAAATATATAATTAAATAAAAATATAAGATTAATATATTATATATGTAACTATAACATGTAAAATATATAGTATATATAATAACTAAGAAAACTATAATATTATAATACATGAATTATATATATATGAAATTTAATGCACTTAGTATAATAAAATTAAGAAAAATTATAATATTGTAATATATGAATTATATATATTACTATGTATATGTGATATATAAATGAAATTTAATACAATATCAAATTGGTGACTTAATATATATAATAACGTGTAACATGTAAAATAAATAGTATATATATTAGCTAAGTAACTATATATATATATATATATATATATATATATATAATTATTAGCCTATGGATCTTTTCCTACATAGCCATAAGGATTGCTCATGTGGCATATCCCCGTCAATTATTTCTCATCCACATCATTTTATTTTTTTCCCTTTTATTTTCCTCTCCTCGCCTCGCAATTCTCCTCACCGCACCACAGCAATCCCTCGTCGTGCCCTTCCCTCTCTTGCCGCATCCTGCCTCATCGCGCCACGGTAATTTCTCGACGCGCCCTCCTTCGTCGCGACGTCGACGCTGATCGTGACACCTTCCCTCTCTCTCAACTGCTAAAGTCCTTCCAATCCTATTTCGTCGCACCCACTATCACCGCACCCTCTTTCATCGCAACGTCTACCGTCGTCGTGCCGAGCCTCCCTCCCTCGTCGTGGCAAACCTCCCCGCAACCTCAACCCTCCTTCGTTGTGCCCTCCCTAGAGCCTCCCTTACTCGTCGCGATGAAACTAGGGTTTCCCCACGCATCTCTCGCCGCAACGAAACTCCCTTGTTGTTGTTATTTCATCCTTGACTGGATATACTTTCTAGGCATCCAAAAAGGGCAAAGACTTCAGTTACATTAGGTCTTTCATATTTTTTGGTTTCATTATTCTTCTCGTTACTGGTACGAGACTGGTATGACTATTCAATCATTGTGAAAGAACTAACAAGCTATTCAATCATTGTGAAAGAATTAACAAATTACTGTAAAACTAAATTATTCATAAAAAACAGCAATTGAAAGAGTTAACACATGTGAAAGTGGTACCAGATTGTAGGTGCATGGATTTGTCATATTTTGTTCAACAATTTTATAGTTGTCATTGCTTTATTCTATCATGATATAAGGTGTAAAGTCTCCTAACCATACATAATTTTTGTTGTATTCCATTCACATATATATATATTTTTCCTTTTTCCTATTCAATCTATTGTAGAATTATTGTGGAAGAACTAACAAATTACTGCAAAATTAAATTATTCATAAATAAACAGTAACTGAAAGATTTAACATACCTGAAAGTGGAATCAGATTGCCTATAAGTGCATGGATCAGTCCTATTATGTCCAATAATTTTTATAATTGCCATTGTTTTATTCTATCAAGATATATGATGTAAATTCTCCTAACCATACTTATATAATTTTTATTGTATTCCATTCACATATATATTTTTTTCCTCTTCCTGTCCAGTCTATTATAGATTTAGATGCACAACATGTTTGTTGATTATACAACATATTTAAGATTGATTATAAATGGTATGACTGAAGAAGCATTTGATTGAATTGTCCCCATAAGTCAAATTATATAGAAATCTTATAAAGATGAGTAGTACGTATAGCTAAGGGGCCAACGATAATGATATTTGTAAAATATTTCCTTCTATATCATGGAAACTAAGCTACTGTTATAACTATCTTATTTGATTTGATTTCATCATCATTTTTTTGAAAGCCAAATAGTGGTACTAATTAGTTTATTTTGATTGAAGTAGCTAAAAATCTTACAAATTATCAAATGGTAGAAATTGAAATAAGTTGTAGTTTTTATCAAATGGGTTGAGGTCTGATACTTGCAATTTTAAGTTTAAATTGAAATAAATTGTAGTTTTTATTTATTTATCTACTTATTTGTTCTCAAATATAATGTGGCATTCGTCATAAATGGAAGAAAATAGAGTTGATGATCAGGAATACATTCCCCAAGTTGCAGATGATCGAAAGTCAAAAATTGAGATGGAATTCTCATCACTAGAGAAGACATATTCATTCTATAATCAATATGCACGAGAAGTCGGATTTAGTTCAAGGATAAACACAAGTAAGAAAAATAAGATGACAAATGAAGTGATGTGGAAACAAATTGTATGCTTTAAAGAAGTGCATGCAGATCTAATGCGGAATGCTAAACATGCAAAAGTTGATCAACTGAAAAGGGAAAGAGCACATGGCGTAGTTAGAACGAGTTTATAAGTCAACTATTGTACTTGTCAAGAAACAGACTAGACCTAATTGGGTTGTTAGTAAATTCATAGAAACCCATAATCATCCACTCTCAACTCCACCAAAAGTTGCATTTGCTATGTTCACATAGTAATGTTTTGACAGCAAAGAGAACATTGACTAAACAATTTTCAGAGGTCAATGTACCAACTTGTCAACAAATGCGATTATTGGAGATAGAGTATGGAGGGTTTGAGAGGGTAGGTTGCACAGAAAGAGATATTAGAAACTTAAAAAAAAACTTAAGAGATGAATAAAAGGGTATCGATGCTCAAACACTGATCGAGTTATTTACATCTGAGCAAGAAAAGAATTCAGCTTTTTTATTTGATTACAAGACTAATTCAAATAACAAATTTAGTAACTATTTTTGGGTTGATCATGTATCAAGGAGGGCATACAGTGTATTTGGTGATGTAGTTGTATTTGATATGACATATAACACCAACAAATATGGCTTGATTTTGGCACCATTTATAGGAGTTAATCATCATCATCTGACCATTATTTACTATTGTGAGTTTCTAAGTGATGAGAAAACTAAGTGTTTGGTTGTTTAAGAAATTTATGGAAGTCATGCCTAAAAGTCCACCAAACGTTATCATTAATGATCAAGATCTTGCTATGACGAAAGTCATTGCATAAGTTTTCCCTCAAACAGTGCATTGATATTTTTTGTAACATATATTGAACAAATTTCTAGATAAATTACACCCTTTAACTTTTCAAAATCACTATCGAAGTATAAAGAATGCCATTGTAAATTCTAGGACATTTGATGATTTTTAAAAGTCATGGAAAGAGGTTATCAAGTGTACTAACTTGGAGAAGAATGATTGGTTGTCGTTGATATATGAATTACAACATAAGTGGGGTGCCAGTTTATTTTAGTCATGTATTTTGTGATGGAATGTCAAGTAGTCAGAGATCTGAAAACTCACATTCATTTTTCAAGAGGTATATCTCAAATAAGAACTCATTAATGGATTTTAGCACCTGTTTCAATAGGACACTGAGACACCAAAGACATAATAAGTTCGTTGCAAACCATATTGATATAAATGAGCAACCCAAGATTAAGACAAACTGGCCAATGGAAACTCAAATGGTAAGTTGTACACAAAAAGAAATGGCTGGAGTTTCAAAGTGAAATGAGCGAGAGTCATGGTTATTATGTGCAACAGGCATTTACAAGACTTGACTCAGTGGTTTACCATGTGATGAAATTTCAAAATTGTTCTTCCTCCAAACCAAGGTTGCTCACACATGATAAATAGAGGGACTACATATCATGTAGCTGTACAAAATTTCAGTTTGAGAACATTCCATATAGGCATATGTTAGCATTTTTTGGTATCAACCAAGTGTTTCATTTGTCTAATACATATATACTCAAACGATGGATACAAGATGCAAAGGTTGGAGCAATATATGCTTTGGGGGAGTAAAATTTCATCGATGATCTAGATCCAGAAAGGTTTTTGATGTCGAGACACTCGAAGCTATCTTATAAAGCTTCAGTATTAATTGATGATGTATCCTTGACTGATGAGAGGACAAACTTCTTGGATGAACAATTCGATTGTATAAAAAAAGGGGCAATCTGATGCACGAAGATCTCGACATGCGGGGTTCCGAGGAAGGATCCATTGTACACAACCTTACCCTACTTTTTGCAAGAGGTTGTTTCCAGGATTCAAACCCGTGACCTTTTGGTCACATGACAATAACTTTACCATTGTGCCAAGGCTCCTCTTTTTAGAATAATTCGATTGTATCTACAACAAAATTCAAGAGATGAACAATAGTAAAACATGCGGTGATGGAAGTTAAAGGAAGAAATTCATGGATGAGGGTCTTGGTATTATTGATCCTTCTTCAGTAAGAACAAAGGGATGTGGAAAGAGATTGAAATCATCAAAGGAGAAGACAATCTCCAAATCCAAGATATGTCGTGGATGCAGACATCGAGGTATGTCATATGACAAGCGCAACTGTCCAATTTTACAACAAATGTATGTGTCAATTAATTATGTATTTCTCTTATAATTTTACTTACAAACTCAAATTCTTTTTATTTTATTACATTTTGTAAATATGATGATATGTCGATTGTCAGATCAACTGAAGATAATTATCATAATAGTATTGACGACATACATGAAGTAGATTTGACATCTATAGCCGGTACTATCAAAGTTTTATTTTATTAAATTATAGTGGTTGATTGAGAAAATGAAGTTAATAATTATCTTTATGACCGCAGGTTCTAATAACATGCGGTAGGATATTTGTAATTATCTATGGTTGATAATTATCTATTTCCTTTATTTGCACAATTGGAAAGTATATTTCATCTTGCTTTTATTAAACTAGTTCAGTAATACAAATATAATTTCTAACTTGCTCTTTTAAATTTTGTAGATATCTAGTGCTTCACTTTTTGATATTTTGTTGTCGAAATACAATTCAATGACTTGCTTAAAATTTGCATGCGGTATCTGGAAAAAGAATTGAAATGTACTCTCTTTTCAAAAAAAATTTGTATCCTTAATTTCTTCCTCGAGCATTATGTCATGAGCCTCAAGAATACGTTGGATGCGATGAATCAAAATATTAGAGCATGCATACTTTTCAAATCTCTGAATTATTTTCATGTTGAAAATTGTATGTCAATTCATCATGAGAATTGAGGTATTATCCCTATAAGACAATTTAGTCAAGTTTTCATTTCTTGCTCTCACCAATAAGGTTTATATGTAGGTACTTTAGATCATCACAATACCACTAGATAGTTCAATATTATGGTCTATGTGAATGTTTAGGAATGTTGCCTCTAGTTACCAAACACTAGTCGGTAGGTCGTGTTTCTTACGAGGGAAGGAAACAACAATAGAATCATGTCTAGGAAAATGACGAACAACATAGTTATCAAAAAGTATACTCTCTTTTTATAGCATAACAAAGTTCTCATCAGTCAATCAAGATAGTTGATACTTTCATACACCTTTTCTAATTTTGTAGATAGTTGGCGCTTCACTTTTTGCCATTTTGTTGTTGAAATACAATTCAGTGACTTGCTTAAAAAATGTAGATCCACTATATTAACGACCCCCTAGTGTCGACCGTACGGATATGGAGGGAGGTACGTGCAGGTACACAGGTGTCAGACGCATGGTGGGATAAATCTCAGGTCGTCAGTTCCTGAGAATCGACCCCTGGTTATTACGCTAGAGATGTCATGCACCCACCGTTTGTGCTACGCCGGGCTAGTGACTTGCTTAAAACTTGCATGCGGTATGACATTTTATCAACTTTATTTTATTATGATGTGTTAAAACATACGAATATCTAACATTCAAGTACTATGCAATTGGAACAAGGTTAGATGCTTTCAGACAAGGTTGGAAAGAATACAAGCATTAGTCTATCCTTCCTGCAAGTTCGGCATGTGTTGCTTAGCTCCTGGTTCCATCACGACAACACTCTCAGTGCATGGATGAATGCTATGTTATTTCACAAAGACTTCAATTACAAGGAGATTTTTGATTTTACAAGCACTGTTCATGTCGAATGAGTTTCTTAATAGTTGTGGTAAATTGTGAAGGTATATTTCCAGAGTCTGTATTATGCTTAATATATGTGGTATGTTTAAATAAAAATCTACTTGATGAACCTAATTTGTGGTGAAGTTTAGTCTGTATTCTTTATAATATATGTGTTTTGTTCGGATCTTCTTTTGATTGAGATCTATGAACAACTTGGAGAATAGAATGAGATGAGTGTTGATATATGAGTAGCTGATGATAAGTGCTGGAATTTTGTAGTTGTGCTAAATCTAATTTATCATCTTGAAGCTTCTGTAGTTATTTCTACAAATTCCTTCAATAATTTATTAGTATAATGTTGCATTTTTAATGAATTTCTTTGTTTGCTTGAAAACAAGAACAAATAAATATGTATCCCGGAAAGCTCGATTACAGGTGTGGGGTTGCTTGGATGAATGAATTTCTTTCATCTGATGAATGAATCAGAAAAAGACCATCCACCTTCCAGACTAATTAAGGGCAAGCCTAGATAATTAGATATGTAGATTAAAAAAAATACCTCAGTAGAAAACAGAAAAAGAAATATCATCATAACTGATATAGGTTATGATAGACCAACCTGTCGGAGGACATGGAGGTCACGGTCGAGAGAGAAAGGAGAAGCCCATAGCTAGGTGAATGTATGATTAATAGGATAATGGCCGATCAAATAAAAGGTTTGTCGTAGGCGCTCGGTCAGACGACGCCTGATCGAGATTAGAAGTGCTTAGCCTTATGAAAACTTTTAATGTATTACCGACCGAGTAAAGGCTGAGCAAGCACCAGTGTGCTTATATGTGCTCGGTCGGACAAAGCCCGACTGAGCGTAAAGGTACTTAGCCTTATACAGCTTTTAGTATATTACCAGTCGAGTGAAGATCGAGCGAGCACTAATGTGCTTATATGTGCTCAACCGGACAAAGTCCGACCGAGCTTAAAGGCACTTAGTCTTATATAGCTTTTAGTATATTACCGACCAAGTGAAGGCCAAGCGAGCACTAATGTGCTTATATGCGCTTGGTCGGACAAAGTTCGACTGAGCTTAAAGGTGTTTAGCCTTATATAGCTTTTAGTATATTGCCAGTCGAGTGGAGGATGACCAAGCGCCAATGTACTTATATGCGCTCGGCCGGACAAAACCTGACCGAGTGTAAGGGCACTTAGCCTTATACAACTTTTAGTATATTACCAGCTGAGTGAAGGTCGAGCGAGCACTAATATGCTTATATGTGCTCGGTCGGACAAAGCCCGACCGAGCTTAAAGACACCTAGCCTTATATACCTTTTTTTGTATATTACCAATCGAGTAAAAGTCGAGCGAGTACCAATATGCTTGTATGCACTCGGTTGGACAAAGCCCGACCGAGTGTAAGGGCACTTAGCCTTATATACCTTTTAGTATATTACCGGCCGAGTGAAGGCCGAGTGAGCACCAATGTGCTTATATGCGCTCGGGTGGACAAAGCTCGACTGAACTTAAAGGCGCTTAGCCTTATAAAGTTTATAATACATTCTCGGTCAAAACATGGTTGGCAGAAGGTATTCTTAATTTTTACACGACCGGCTTGATTGACCGGCCGAAATATGTTTAACAGAAGGTACTCTCAATATATACATGACCAGTTTGATGGACCGGCCAAAACATGCTTAGCAGAAGGTATTCTCAATATATATACACGACCAGCTTTATTAGCCGGCTGAAACATGCTTAATAGAAGGTATTCTCAATATATACATGACCAACTTGATTGACCGGCCGAAACATGCATAACAGAAGGTATTCTCAATATATACATGACCGACTTGAATGATCGGCCAAGATATGTTTAATAGAAGAGGGCATACAAGTAGTGAAGAACTGTATGACAGCTTGGTGAATTTGGTGGGAAACATTCTCTAGAAGCTTCTTCAGTGACAAGGACATATTCCTATTCATATTTTATCAGGAATATGAGTTATAAACGACAAAAAAGGTACATCTGGGGTACAAAAAGATTTCTTAAAGGATTATTGAACGAAGCCTAAAGTGTGACTTCATCTCCTAACAAACTCTAACAAACCGGGGACCGCCTCATGACTACGGAGGTTATATGAGGTAGTATAAAAAGGGGGATCCTCTCCGTTGGTAAGGTACACAAACTTTAGCATCCAAAACTCTGCTTCTAAGTACTTTCATTACTGTACTTCTTCTTCTTCCACCTTCGAGAGAGAAACTGACTTGAGTATCAGAGGGCCTAGCCAGGGATCCCTACCCCGGTCTTAGGTTACTAACGCTTTGTTGGCTCATTTCAATGTGCGCAGGATCCTTGAGGAGCTCTTCCAGATCTTTAGAAGTTCATCGTCTTTGAAACCCTCGTTCATCGGAGCTAGCACGCCTTCTCGTAGATTTCAGACAGGATCAAATTTGGCGCCGTTTGTGAGAATTCTTTACCTAGATCTGAAGCTATGAGATGGAAGAAACTGGAAAACTTAACACCATAACCATGACGCAAGAAGATCTAGAGTTGTTCATCAACGCTAAACTGCAGAAACAATTGCAACAACAACAACAAGGTAATATTGGTGGTACATTACCCATGGCTCCAAATCCGGCGATATCAACAACTGCTTATCCAATGAAGAGAAGAGGTGAGGAGGAGGTTTCTGCTTGCTTGCTTCCTACTCCTCTCTCCCCAGTCCGCTGTCCTTAAGTATTTCTTCGCACACCTTTTGAGCAAGGAGGACGAAGGGAAGTTCCCCAAAAATCTTCTTAAGAAGCGCCTATGTGGGATAAACGCAAAGGGAAGATCGTAGCCAGTGATAGTTCTCCTGAGAGGATCGTCACTCCATTCTCTCATCGAGTGTTGGATGATCCTCTATCGAAGCATTATCAAAACTTAAATATCGGAGAATATTCTGGAACAACCGATCCAGAAGATCATCTTCTTAAATTTGAGAATGTCGCTCTCCTACAACAATTTACTGACAGCGTCAAATGTCAGATGTTCCTTACTACCTTTGGAGGAGCAGCTCAGAGGTGGTTTAAGCGGCTACTAGATAATTCTATTCGTCGCTTTAAGGATTTTCGCAAGGTATTTCTTCATTTTTCTAGTAACCAGCAATATCACAAGACCCCTTGGAGTCTGTTTTCAATTAAACAAGGGCCGAAGGAATCTATTCGAGCCTATATTAAGAGGTTCAATCAAGTATCCATAGATGTACCCACAGCTACCACAGAGATCTTGGTAAGCGTCTTTTCTCAAGGGCTTAATGATAATGATTTCTTTAAGGATTTGGTCAGAAATCCTCCAGCCAATTTCGATTTATTAATTGAACGAGTGACTGAGTTTATTAATATGGAAGAGGCCCAAGTCGCTCGGAGGAAGGAAGTTGTCACTCCCACTCTCGCTCCAAATATGGATCGGCCAGTGGTGTCTGCTCAACCACCCAGAGGGCCTCACGTAGTTCCTCCATAGCAACATCCTGAACCGCGACCTCAAGCTGTGCAACACGTCGGGGTTCTTCAAGAGATCCCACAAAGATGGTGCACATATCATCAAACGAATACTCATAGTACAGAAAATTGTTATACTCTGAGGAATCAGTAAGCTTGTAATCCTCGATATCGGTGACGTTCTCCAACCCTAAACCGTCGATAGTATCTAAGGCAAAATAGTCCACTCAAGCTGGAGTATCAAACAGCTGAATTACAAGCAGGAGTTCTACCACTCCTAGTCGGGCAAGCAAGCACCCAGTCAGATGCAACAAGAAACAACATCAGTTTGACAAGAAGAAAATCGCAGTAATACTCCCCAGGGTAATATCAACATGATAGCTGGAGAACCGATAGATGGTGATTCTAATCGAGCGAGGAAATCACATGCTCGGTGATTGAAGATTCATGCTGTGGGGTGTAGCGCAGAAAATACGGTCGGGCCAGAAATTAGTTTCGATCCCAAAGATCTAGACGGGGTAGAAGTGTCCCATGATGATGCATTAATAATCAAGGTTGTTATAGTCAATTATAACATTTCTCGTACCTTCATTGATACTGGTAGTTCAGTTAATATTATTTTCAAACAAGCTTTTGATCAGTTACAACACAACGAGCGAGCTGCAGCCCATGGTAACTCCTCTATACGGGTTCATTGGAAATGAAGTTCAACCATTGGGTTAGATAAAATTGGCTATATCTTTGGAAGAAGAGCCCTTAATGAGGTCGCGCCAGTCATATTTCATGGTGATGGGCGCACCCTCTGCATATAATATCGTCCTACGTCGACTGGCCTTAAATGAATTCCGGGCGACCATTTCTACTTTTTTCCAGAAGATTAAATTTCTTGTGAATGATCAAGTAGGGGAGGTAAAAGGAGATCAATTGATAGTGCGCAAGTGCTACATGGAAATAGTTAAGGCGGAGGCTAATGCTGCACGAAAATCCAAAGAATGGAAGTTAATGTTATCCAGGAAGGGTCGCTCGCCCTGGTGTATGAAGAAAAAGAGGAGGTGCATATTCAAATTGGTCGGCCAGAGGCTATTACTCATGTGGCATTGGATCTGGAGTCAGAACTGAAAGTCAATATGATAAAATGTCTAATACTCAATAATGATGTGCACGACTGGACGCCTAAGGAAGTAACAAGAGTGTCCCCTATGGTCATGGAGCACGCGCTTCATGTGTATCCTGATGCCCGACCAGTCAAACAAAGGAAGCGGGATTTTGGAGTTGATCAAAATAAAATCATCAAGGAAGAGGTGGATAAATTACTAGAAGCTGGTTATATTCGAGAGGTGCAATTCCCTAGTTGGTTGGCCAATGTTGTCATGGTCTCCAACTATGGAAATAAATGGCGAGTATTCATAGACTTCTGGGATCTTAATAAAGCTTGCCCAAGGGATTATTATCCCTTATCTCGCATCGATCAGGTGGTGGATTCTACTTCTAGATGTGAGTTTATATATATGCTGATGCTTATCAGGGATATCATCAGGTCCTGCTTGCTAAGGAAGATCAAGAAAAGGTCAGTTTTGTAACTACCAAAGGTACTTATTGTTATAATATTATGCCTTTTGGACTAAAGAATGCAGGAGCTACTTATCAAAGGCTCATGAATAAAGTCTTTTAAAAGTAGATCGGGAGAAATATGGAAGTTTATATGGATGATATCCTTATTAAATCTCTGAGAGTCTCGGATTTATGTGCGGACATAAAAGAAACCTGCAGAACTTTCAAGCGGTATAGACTTGAGCTCAACCCTTGTAAGTGTTTATTTGGAGCTAAAAGTAGAAAATTCTTGGGATACATGGTGACCGAGTGAGGGATATAAGCCAATCCCAGCAAAGTACGGGCGCTACAAGATATGGCTCCACCACGCAACATGAAGGAAGCACAGAGATTGACCGGTTAGATCACTGCTCTATCACGCTTTATCTCTCGATCAACCAACTAAAGTATTTCTTTCTTCAAGATACTCCGACGGACTACTAAATTCCAATGGGACAAAGAATGTGATAAGGCGTTTGAAGAATTAAAAAATTATATATCTATTCTACCTGTATTAGCTAAAATAATAGTGGGAGAGACTTTGTGGGTTTATTTGTCGACCAATGAGCATGTTGTTAGCTTGGTTTTGGTAAGGCAAGAGGGGAAAGAACAACAGTCTGTGTATTTCTTAAGTCATTTATTAAAGGGAGTCGAGTGCCGCTACATTGCACTCGAGAAATTGGCCTACGGATTGATTCTAGCCGCTTACTTTTTATCACATCCAATCATAGTACTAACTAATAGTACTTTGGGTCGAGTACTCATTAACCCGGAAGCGTCCAAGCAACTAATTAAATGGACAACTGAATTAATGAATATGACATACAGTATCTGTAAGAAACTAGGGCACTAAACACACTTAAGCATAGCGGAAAACTTCTAGTTCCTCCAAAAGATCCATGCGAAGGGAAAGACATGTTACAATCTATACTAAGTTTATATCATGATAGTATACCTTTGATATGTGCACACGAACTCCAGACAGCTTGGATCTCAGCACAATCACACATTCACACCTTTATGGTATCCACACGAACAAGTGTTCGTTTATCTCACAAACTCGCAAAGTGGAGAAGGCAACCACCTAAGGCTGTGCTAGCAACCTTGATAGGAGGTCTTGAACTAGAGGAGAAGAGAAGAGGAATGAGAATGAAGAAGTACACTAAAATGAGAGAAAAAATGCTTAAGTATTTTCATCCAATGAAAATACTTAATGAGCATTAATTCAATTAATGCTCATTAATGAATATTTACACTCCATTAAGGACCTCATTTGAAACTCTTCATTTTGAATTCAATTTCGAAATTGAATGATTCATTGAATTTTGAAATTCAATAAATTAATCTCTATTAATCCTCTTAGTGAACGAATTTACTTGAGTCTAACTCAAGTCTAATCCACTTGAGTCTAACTCAAGTCTAATTCAATCAAGTCTTACTCAATTCATCTCATGCAATTTCAAATATAATGAATCATTATTTCATTAATTCGTATTGACTCCTTGAGTCTAGTTTGAATTGGACTCAATCCAATAATTAGATCCAATTGAATCTAACTTAATAAGTCCAATTTGGATTAGATTTAATCCAATGATTCATCATATGAACCCATCTCCAAATCTATTTGTTCTTTGTGTGTGACCCAATAGGTTCTGGCAATGTATCTAAATCAACATTTAGATACATAAGCAATGAGTGGCATCTAGCAAAGCATCATTGCTACCCAAGTGACGAGAAAGTCAAGATCCGACCTAACTTGTCGGTGGCTATTATCATGTATGATTTCGTCCCTCAATCCTTGATATCTAGATTGATCAATGAGAAATAGACTGTATCATCCTCTTATCAACCTTTTGTGTTTCTTGATCTCTAAGTAGACGCACTCAATCAAATAAGCTCAATATCTCATATTAACTCATTTACGCATGATCATGCTTTCTTATGTCCTACTAATAAAGGGGCCCACAGATATCGCTTCCATCATATTGAAGGGATAGATCTCATCTACATCACTTACATCCCTCCACATAATTCATTGTATATCCAGTGATCGAATTTATTGTCCACCTTGTTACAGGTGGTGTTTGCCGATACCAAAGTACACAACTCCTTATGTAGGGAATCATAGTGACTTCAGGTCTAATGACTATTCATACCAATAGTCATATGAGAATGTTTATGACACTTATATAACGATCCATGAAACATTCTTATGGTGGGTCATTCATTATATATTCTCTAATATATACTCATGTGTCAACCTGATATCTCATATCTATGACTTGTGAGATCAAGTCATTCGTTGACCTACATGCTAGTCTCAACGCATTAATATTGTCCTTATATATTAATGTTTGACTAGGAATAGTTAAGAGTAGCGTTCCATGTATATTTACAATATCTCACTATCAATTCAACCAATTGATATGTTGTAGATAAGAACTTACTACCCAAAGATATTATTATACTTATTCAATCAGCACTGAACTAAAATAAATATAATAACCAACTTTATCTTTTATTAATAATGAAATATGATACAAAATGAGCTCTTTACAATCATCTCATAATTGGTATTAAGGCTAATATTAATAGTATCAACCTCGAGCAGCAATCAAGGCTCAAGCCTTAGCCAATTTTATAATAGAAGTACAAGGTCCTGAAGAAGAGGAGACTTGGAAAATATATGTTGATAGGTTTTCTACTCAGTAAGGCAGTGGGATAGGAATTCTTCTTATATCACTAAGGGAGGATTGAATGCAAGTATCGATTCAAATTACAGAGCTACTAATAATGAGGCAGAATATGAGGCGTTAATAGCAGGATTGCAGGCTGCAAGGCACGTAGGGGCCACTCAAATTTTGATCTATTCTGATTCCCAATTAGCAGCACAACAATTAATAAGCAATTTTGAGATCAGTAATGAGCGGCTCAAATTATATGCAGAGGCATGTGATAAGTTGAAGGTTGGATTCCAAGAAGTAAGTATACAGAAGATTATCTGATCAGATAATCAAGTAGCAGATGAGTTAGCTAAATTAGCTTCCTCCATAATACCTTGGAACTTAGACATACTTGTGGAATAAACAGTATTGGTATCTTGTATTGAACGATAGACTGACGTGGAGATACAAGGTGATTAGAGGGCATCAATCATCATGTTCTTACAGCAAGGTATCTTGCCAGCTGACGGAGAACAAGCACGTGTATTTAAGAAGAGAGCTAGTCGATATACTATGGTGGGGGATCAGTTATATAAAAGGGCTTTTTCTAGTCCCCTACTTAAATGTATCGGACCAGATGATATGCAGTATATTCTACATGAAGTGTATCAAGGTTCTTGTGGTAGTCATGTGGAGGAACGATCTCTTGCTAGAAAAATATTATTAATTGGGTATTTTTGGCCTATTTTGCAAGTGGATGCAAATCAACTTGTAAGAGCATGCGTATCTTGTCAAAAGCATCAGAATATTCCTCATCACCCCACTGAATTATTGAAGACTTCTATTATATTGTGTCCCTTTGATCAATGGGGGATGAATATAGTGGGACTATTTCCTATTGCACCTGCTTAGAGAAGGTTTTTATTAGTGGTTGTGGATTATTTTTCAAAATGGGTGGAGGCGGAGCCATTGACCAGAATTACTGAGCAGGCAATCATCAAGTTCCTATGGCAGCATATTGTATGTAGATTTGGAATTCAGCATAAATTAGTCTCTGATTATGGAAGGAAATTTCAAGGCAGGAGAATTAAAGAGTGGTGCTTGGAGTATGCACAGGCTTTCACCTCTATAGCATATCCACAAAGTAATGATCAAGCTGAAGTAACTAATAGAGATATTATCAGAGGGTTTAAAACTAAATTGGATCATGTTGGTGGTAGCTGGGTAGATAAATTACCTAGTGTATTATGAGCATATAATATGACCCCCGAGAATCAATGGGGATAGCTCCTTTTCATTTAGTATATGGTGGTGAGGCGGTGGTCCCAATTGAAGTTGGAGTGGAATCCGATCGAAGGTGGTTTTATGATGAAGATAATTCAGAGTGATGCCTTATGAAGCTTGATCTAATAGAAGAAGTACAGGACAAGGTGATGACTCGACTGGTATCATACCACTAGAGAATGAGGCAAAATTATAACAAAAGGGTCATTCCCAGATTCTTTCAAGTAGGTAATTTAGTTTAGAGGCGCATCAAACCAGTCGGGGATGTTAATAAGCTGGAACTACAATGGGGAGAACCTTACAGAGTGATACAAAAACTCGCTTCGGGATCTTATTATCTTCAAAATGCAGAGGGAAGAATCTTGAGCGGTATTGGAGTGCTAATCATTTACAACCTTATCGAACATAACAAGTACGCTCGTGCCCCATTTATACATTGTGTTCATCTCTTTGGTGTAATTAATGGAAAGCACAGGCCATATTATTTGGAAATATACACATTTTCCTGAACAGATATATTGGTTTCCCTTTATTCAATCAATCGAGGGCCTTAAGGGGTGACCGGGCAGGCTCCCTTAAGGGGAACCGGAGACTTTAAACTTTCATTTAGTCGATCGACGACCTTAAGGGGTGACCGGCCAGACTTCGTTAAGGAAAACTAGAGACTTTAAACCTTCATTCAGTCGATCGGGGACCTTAAGGAGTGACTAGGTAGGCTTCCTTGAGAGGAACTGGAGACTTTAAACCTTCATCCAGTCGATCGAGGACCTTAAGGGGTGGTCGTACAGGCTCCCTTAAAGGGAACCGGAGACTTTAAACCTTCATTCAGTCGATCGGAGACCTTAAGCGGTGATCAGACAGGCTCCCTTAAGGGAACTGGAGAATTTAAACCTTCATCCAGTCGATCGGGGACCTTAAGGGGTGACCGGGTGGGCTCCCTTAAGGGGAACCGGAGACTTTAAACCTTCATCCAGTCAATCGGGGACCTTAAGGGGTGACTGGGCGGGTTCCCTTAAGGGGAACCAGAGACTTTAAACCTTCATCCAATCGATCGGGGACCTTAAGAGGTAACTGGGCGGGTTCCCTTAAGGGGAACCCGAGACTTTAAACTTTCATCCAGTCGATCGGGGACCTTAAGAGGTGACCAAGTGAACTCCCTTAAGAGGAATCGGAGACTTTAAACTTTCATTTAATCGATCGGCGACCTTAAGGTGTGACTGGACAAACTCTCTTAAGGGGCGACCGAAGACTTTAAACTTTCATTTTGTTGATCGATGACATTAAGGGTGACCGAACATGCTCTCTTAAGGGGCGACCAGAGACTTTAAACTTTCATTTAGTTGATCGGTGACCTTAAGGGGTGACCTGAAAGGCTCCCTTAAGGGGAACCGGAGACTTTAAACCTTCAATAAGTTGAGCAAAGCATATGGATTGTGAGTATTATATTTATCTCATTTCGTTTGGTTGTATAGGGTCGATCGATTCATCATGTAACCTGAAAATTCATTGGGGAAGGCTTCTATGTCATATTCAGCCTCTTTACTTTGCTCGGAAGCATATGGTTACATAATCTATCGTATAGACTGAAGATTTCTTATAAAATGATTATATTGCATCTGGTTTACCTATTTCATCTGGGGGTACATACCCGATCAATTTATTAGGCAGGTCGAGGGTGCTTTATACAAGTAGTGTGTTCAGCCTATCATATAAGCCCAGAGATCATCAGGGAGAATTCATTCAGCATTATATGTCACTCAAAAGATAACTATGAGGTCTACTTATTTTGATTATAATTTCTCTATGGGGGTTCTCTGCAAAATATATGTGGTATATGTATTGAAGAATTTAAGCAATATAGATACTGTGGTGGTTCCGAATACATGGGAAGTTATGCAAGGAAAAATAGATAATTACAAATTTTCATCAGTATTTGATATATAACAAGTAGTGCACAGTAATGACGAAATAATAGGAAGATGTAAATACAATATTCTAATTTTATTCAAATCTGCTTAAAAAGTCTTTTGGGAGCTCCTTGTTAAGCCGATGACGATTTACAAATAAAGGAGGAGGTTCTCCCGATAAATAACTCCCCTTCCTTAACAGTTAGATAACTCCTTCAACAAAATTGGTGAGAGTTCCTACAATGCGCCAGACATATTCCTTGCTAAACTCAGAGGAGTTCAAATAGGATCTGTGTATGCTTTGTCAGCGCTCCTCCTCACCTGCCTTATATTCTTGAAGTTCAAACTATAAGTTCTCCTTCTCGCCCTTCAGAGTAGCATTCTATGCCTTAGAGCTCTCTAACTCTTTCAAAAGTGAGCCAATTTACAAATCTTGGCTTCGTAGTCTTTGTTGTTGTTGAAATAATGTGAAATCTTTAGAGGTTAATTCTTAAGCTAGCTCAGGAGATCTTGAACCATGGGATAATTGTAGCTGTTCCAAAAGGGTAGTTTTATGGGACAAATCTGAAAGAGCTTTGTCTTTTAGAGATTTCTCTACCCGGAGTTGAGATGTACTCCGCTACAATTAGAGTTCTAAGTATTCCTTTTCTTCTTCTCGAGATTATAGTAATTGACGACAATCTTGGAGGGCCTCTAGGCCAGCGTTGAGTTCAACTTGCAAATTTACTTTGTCTCGTAGCTGAGTAAGTTCATCATTAGGAAGGTTGGAGGTCTACAATTCTTCCACTTTGTCTTTCAACACTCGGTTAGCCCTTTCTAGATCCGCAACTAACTGGCCCAAATGTAAGCTCGAGGCATAGAACTAAAACAAGACAATAACATAGTTATACTTTGTATCTATAGACTAAGGAAATTTATTTATAAACTTATTGGGGTAGTTTGGCGATTGTGGTTATTGACACGTTCAGAGATGGTACACCCCCTCATATGTGCTTGTGAATGCAACCATGACTCAGCTAATGTACCTTTTAGCTAGAGTATCCCACATAAGGAAGGAATAGGTGTTTGACCAAGTTGGGATGGTAATCAATGAGACTATTTAAAAATGATGGAGGAGCTAGTGGAAGTTGTAGGTTGTGAAGAAAAGTAGGGGGAATTTCAGGAGTTGGCAGGGAACCCGAGGAGAGGAATCAGAAGGTCTACAGCTAGTTGATGCAGGATCTTATTCAGCAGGATCTTGTTGAGTAGGTGTTTCAGTGGGCCTAGGAATAACTGATCTCCTGCAAGGTATTTCTCTTAGCTTGTGGCCTAATGGGAGAGTAAGTTAAAGCCTGAAGAAGGGGTGGTGAGGGCACAGAGATGCCTGGTGCCTCCTCAAAAGTGGGAACAACTAGAGGAACAACACGAGACATAGGTATAAGGAGGCCTGGTCTCATCATATTAAGTGCAAAGCAGGAATGAACATGTGTAGGAGGCGCAGGTTCCTTACCTCTAGTATAAGAAATTTCGGAGGGAGTAATAGGAATCTGCTCAAAAGTAGGTATAGTGGATATAAGTAAACCCTGGGCTTTAGTGCAAGGTCTTTTATGTCTGACAACAAAGGTATTTTCTTGTTCTGGTGAGTTGGAGGTTTCTTTAGTTGGTTCAGCCGAAGGAAGTAAACTAAGAGAAGAGGAGGGGTGATTAAGACGGCGGTATCTTAACAAGTCTTCTCCCATTCTAGTTAAAACTACTCTTGTTAAGCGAGTATTTCTGTACATGAAAGCAGGGAGTATAGCCTCGGCTAGAAAAGTAAGAAGCTCAGGTTAGGAATAATATGAAAGTAACAATATATGCATAAAAAGAACAAACTTACCAAAAGAAACGTCTAATTCTATGTTGGTTGGGCTAAGACGAAAAGAAAATAATAAACCTTCGGCAATTAATGCAGGTAGGTTAAACTTTGCACCTTTCAGTTTTCCCATGGAGGAGCGAAGAATAGGGTCTCTAAAAATATCACCTAAGTGAGGAGTAGGGGGGAGGCTATGTTGCTAGGCTATCAGATATAGTGGAGGAGAAGGAAGGTGCATGAAAAAGAATTTGTCCCTCCATTCTCTTTGGGGTGGAATTCTATTGAATAGAATGACTTTAAGATGTGATTGAAACTTAAATAAGCTATCCTCCACTTGACGGGGATAAAGAAATAGTGGAATAGGCGAGGAAACAGAGGAAAGTCAAGTAAATGAGAAACAACAACAAAGTCAACCATAATAGAGAATGATTGAGAATGAGTTGATGTAGGGGGAGGTCAAAATACCTACTGACATTGACGAAGAAGGGATGAATGGGAAACCTAAAACCTAATAAGACTTGTTCCCAAAAGATCGCAACACTCTCTAGAGGAGGAAGGTGAGGATGATCCTCCGAAGTAGGGACTGCTAGGTATGGGGGAAATGAAGGCACTGGAATTCCGTTTTGTTTAAATTTCCCGTACAAAAAATTATACAAGTACAGAACTATTCCTAGCAACCCGCACGTTTGATCAGATATGTGTTTGATCAATCAAGCAAGTTCTTGAATGATCAAAGCACACCTTGATTGAAGTACAAGATCGTTGGCTCTTGTATTGGTATTCAAATTCGATATCCAAAATCGACACGAAGAAAACAAAACCAATTACGCAGCGGAATTAAAAAACTAGTTGTACCTTTCTTCGTAGCTAAAGACCTCTTGATCTTCTACCGTATTCCTCTTGTCTTCTTGGAAGTCGTGTGGGCGACAATCTACCAATACAACACCACCCTTCTTTTCTTCTCTTCCAAACCGCCGGTCACAAAAGGAGTCTCTAGGATGGGGCACCTTCTAATCTTCTTCCTTCTCTTCCTCTTCTTCTTCTTCCTCTTCTTCTTCTCTTCCTCCTCTTCTTCAAGCCGTC
The DNA here is from genome assembly GCF_018446385.1 of Zingiber officinale. Classification (NCBI taxonomy): domain Eukaryota; kingdom Viridiplantae; phylum Streptophyta; class Magnoliopsida; order Zingiberales; family Zingiberaceae; genus Zingiber; species Zingiber officinale. The sequence continues at coordinate 70,534,579 of NC_055987.1, read as the reverse complement.
GGCCACTAATGGATGGGAAGAGGCATCGGTCACCAAGGGAGAAGGGGAACCGCCGGCCCTAGCCAAGGTGGAGGAGGAAACCACCGGCCCTTTGCAAGGGAGAGGTTGGCGCCGACCCTAGGTGGGGAAGAAGGTGGCGTCGGCCACAAGGGGAGAAGAGAATTGGTTGAGCCACCAGCCCTAGCAAGGGAAGAGGGGGCGGCAACCACAAGGAGAGAAGGGAGTTGTGGAGAATTAGAAAGATAGGTTTTAGGGGTCACATCCTACTCCTTTTTATAGACTTGTCGTCGATTACAAGGAAAGAAAAATTAACAAAATTTTGATTAGAAAAAATCTAAACAAACTATGTTAAACCAAACCAAGTTAAGTTAAACTAAACCAAGTTAGACCAAATCAGGTTAAGTTAAACCAAACTAAGTTAAGTTAAATCAAATCAAGTTAAGTTAAACCAAACCAAGTTAAGTTAAATCAAGTCAAGTTAAGTTAAACCAAACCAAGTTAAATCAAACATAGTTATGGATGGGTGGATGTGAGGCTTTATATATATAGATGCTATAATAGTAACCTAGAGAAGGAATTGGTTTAGGCCTCCTAATGGGCTTGGGTTTCCCGTGTTCGCCCCGAACACCCAACTCAAGTCCATCAATAATAATTCATACCACTAAAGGGTTATTATTGAACTACCTCACCAATCCTATATTACAATATGGGTTCCTTCTTATTATGAGTGTGTTAATCTCCCCATGTTTAAGATATCGTATGTCTGTTAATTAAATGAGTTACTGACAACTCAATTAATTAACATTTGAGTCCAAGAGTAGTACAACTCAACTTTATTATCATGCCGAACTAAGTCCACCTATAGGGTTTACATGATAATCCTTATGAACTCCTTAAGGGGGCATCATCAGCCTAAATAATTAGGACACAGATTCCTTCTATAATCAACAGCACACCATATAAATAATATTATCTCCCAACTCATCAGCCCTATTAATTTAACGGATAAATCTCACCCATTGATAAGTCAAAGAAATAAATACTAAGTATACGTGCTTGTTATTATATAGGGATTAAGAGGGCGCACATTCATAATAACAGAGGTTTTGTCCTTTTATATAGTCAATACAAATCGAGCAACCTCAGACGGTCCTACTCAATACACACATAGTGTAATAGTGTAATTTTATAGTCAAGACAGACTAATACCAAATTACACTACAACCATTCCAATGGTTTGTCCCAATCCATCTTGGTTGTGAGCTACTATTTATAATTTATAAGGAACCGATAACATGATCTTCTGTGTGGCACCACACACCATATTATCTACAATATAAATTAAATGGACAACTGCATTCCCATATATGTAAATATAAAATGCATACATTTGACTAAAGTGATTCTCATTTCAAAATATTTTAAAACAGATGTTCATACAAAAGCTAGGCTTATAGTATACATCCCAACAACTCCCACTTATACTAAAAGACTATGCTGCCATAAATGTTGCCATACATCTGATTCCCATCCCTTCAACATGCCTATCAAGAGCTCCCACCGGAAGGGCCTTAGTGAAAGGATCTGCCAGGTTATCTGCTGATGTAATCTTAGCGACAACAACCTCTCCTCGTTTTACGATGTCTTGTATCAGGTGGTACTTGTACTCAATATGTTTACTTGCCTTATGGGCTCGTGGTTCCTTCAAGTTTGCTACTGCACCACTATTGTCATAATAAATTGTGATAACTTTGGGTAAACCAGGAATCACATCTAAGTTCATCAAAAAGTTTCTGAGCTATATAGCTTTTTTGGCTATCTCAGAGGCTACCACATACTCAGCTTCCATGGTGGAGTCTGAAATACATTTCTGCTTAACACTCCTCCATGCTATTACTTCACCTCCCAAAGTAAACACATACCCGGAGGTTGACTTACTACTGTCCCAATCTGATTGAAAATCCGAATCCGTGTAACCCATAGGGAGCATATCATCTGCCTAGTAAACCAGCATATAATCTCTAGTCCTTTTCAGGTATTTTAATATATGCTTTACGGTAGTCCAATGTCCCGATCCTGGGTTACTTTGATATCTGCTAACCATGCCCACGATAAAACAGATATCTGGTCTCGTATATAACATCGCATACATTAGGCTTCTTACAGCCGAAGCATAAGGAACTACCTTCATCTCCTCTATCTCCTTTGATGTTTTAGAACACATCTCTTTAGATAAAGGTACTCCATGCCGAAAGGTAGAAAACCTTTCTTGGAGTTTTGCATGCTAAAACGAGCTAGGATAGTATCGATGTATGAAGCTTGGGATAAGCACAACATCCTTTTCTTGCGATCCTTTATTACTTTGATCCCAAGAATATGTCCACATTCTCCTAAGTCCTTCATATCAAATTGCTTGGACAACCATAACCTTACGTCTAACAACACTTTAACATTGTTGCCAATGAGTAAAATGTCATCTGCATATAGTACAATAAATACCACCATGTTTCCATCACTTTTCTTGTATACACAAGACTCATCTGGACACTGAATGAATCCATAAGACTAGATCACTTCATCAAACTGGATGTTTCAAGATCTCGAAGCTTGCTTCAATCCATAAATGAACCGATTGAGCTTACATACAAGATGCTCTTTGCTCTTCGTAATGAATCCCTCTGGTTGCTTTATATAGATGTTTTCTTCAAGACTTCCATTAAGGAAAGCTGTCTTGACATCCATTTGCCAAACCTCATAATCCATATGAGCAACAATAGATAAAAGAATCCGGATAGACTTAATCATGGCTACCGGCGAAAAAGTTTCCTCATAATCGATTCCCTCTTTCTGAGTATACCGCTTCGCAACAAGCCTCGCTTTAAATGTTTCCATCTTCCCATCTGTTCCTCTTTTTCTTTTGTAGACCCATTTACATTCAATGGCTTTTACACCATTTGGTGGTTCTACAAGCTCCCAGACCTGATTAGAATGCATAGATTCTATTTCAGAGTTTATTGCACTTTGCCAAGGTGTTGCATCTCTATCTTGAAGTGCTTCATGTCCTGGGATCAGCTTCATGTTCACCAAGGATCAAGTCCGAAGACTCTCTAAAAATATGAATTTATTAGGTTGTCTAACAACCCTCCCACTACTACGAGACACTACCTGTAATTGTGCATTATTTGTGACACGTGTTGCAGTTACTTGTAGTATCTCATCTTGTACCATTGGTACTAAAGTAGAAGTGTCCTCTCTTATTTCCTCAAGAACAATTTTACTCATAGGCTTGTGGTTCATTACATAGTCCTCTTCTAAAAATCGGGCATTGGTGCTAACAATGACCTTTTGATCTTTAGGACTATAAAACAAACCAACTTTCGTTCCCCTAGGATAACTCATAAACAAGTAAACTTCTATACGTGATTCCAACTTATCAGTGTCTCCCTTCAGCACATGTGCTAGACTACCCCAAATCTGAATGTGTTTCAAACTAGGCTTACGACTCATTCCATAATTTTATGGGAGTAGAAGGTACTGACTTAAAAGGTACCAAGTTTAGAATGTACGCCGCCGTTTCCAGAGCATATCCCCAAAACGAATTTGGTAATTCTGAATAACTCATCATTGATCTAACCATTTCCATAAGAGTCATATTCCTTTGTTCTACCACACCATTCTGTTGGGGTGTACCAGGTGCAGATAATTGAGATTGGATCTCGACTTCTGATAAGTAACTCCTAAACTCTCCTAAGAGGTACTCTCCATCACGATCAGACCGTAGTGTCTTGATACTTTTATTCTGATGTTTCTCCACATCACCCTTGTACTCTTTGAACTTATCAAAGCACTCAGACTTGCGGCGCATCAAGTAAATGTACCCATATCTCGAATAGTCATCTATAAAATAGATAAAATATTCGAAACCACCTCTTTCCTGGCTAGTCATAGGCCCACACAAATCAGAATGAACCAATTCCAACACTTCTTTGGCTCTATACTCCTTTACCTTAAAAGGCCTCTTGATCATTTTTCCTTCCAAGCAAGACTCGCAGGTCGGAAAATTTTCAACTACCAATGAGCCCAAAGGTCCATCGGCTATTAACCTTTGAATCCTACTCAAGTTAATATGACCCAACCTTAGATGCCAAAGATATGTTTGGTTCATTTCCGAAGGTTGCTTTCTCTTATTAAATTTAAAAGATGTGTTATTAATTCTCATTTGTTGCATCGTAGGAGTAATTGGATTAAGAGTATACAAATTGCCAACCAACGTACTAGAACAGATAACCACCCTATTTTTCTTGACAACCACTTTGTCATCAAAAGAAATAGAATAGTCATCCTTAAATAATTTGGAAACTGAAATCAAGTTCTTTCTAAAACATAGTACATAAAGATAATTTTTTCAAAATCAAAGTTTTATTCCTATCAAAAGATAAATAAACATCTCCCACTGCAATAACCACCACTCTCGTAGTATTACCCATATAGACGGTGATCTCCCCTTCATGTAGTCATCGGGTTTCCTGGAACCCCTGCAATAAATTACAAACATGATCAGTGGCTCCCGTATCTACACACCAGGTACCGATAGATAACACCGCTAAACATGTTTCAACAACTAATGAATAAAATACACCTTTATTATTCTCCTGCCTGGCAACCCGATTTTGGTGTCCGAAGAGTTCCTCGAGATTGAACATCATGTCATAGGTAGTGGGTAGGGCTTGATGCTGATGTTGCAACACATTTGACATAGTAGTCAAAATGTAACACCGCGCCATCTCATCTGCCTTAATCCATTTCCTATGTCTCTCTATCTCCTCTTCACTAGAATCCTTAATAGGCACACTAGGATAGACCTCAAGAAGTACAAACTTGTATTCTTCATCAGTTAAGATAATGTCTAAGTTCTATTTCCAATCAATATAATTTGGACCAGTAAGTTTGTTTTCTTTTAAAATAGCAGCAAGAGGATTGAAAGTCATTTTGAAATCCTAAAAATCATAAAATAAAATACTTGGTCAAAACTTTAGAATTTAAAATAATATTGATTCCTCAAATAATATAATCTAAATTCACCAACACCTCAAAACACTGTGAATTTTGTATGCCACGATAGTATGGACGTATATTAATTCAAACATTTGTAAGAGGAGATTTTACCCATTAATTTTATTATCTTGTTAACCTAACTTTATGACAAATAAAATTAATAGTTGGTTCATCTTTGGTCACACAAATAATAGCAGTGGCTCCGATGGAGAGGATAATATTAAATGCGCCCAAGTATATACCATTACTTGATACTTAGTCTATTAATTAGAATTGTGCCCCTTCAGATGAAGAAGATCACACATACCTAAATAATTTCCTATAATCATGCATAAAGGAAGTTTGATCTAGTGATCCGCAAGCAAACTCATCTGATATGGAGGAAGGCACTTAAAGCCAATGCACAAATTTGAATGCATCACTTATAAACCAGTAATGGAGATCATGGAATTTATTTAAATAATCCCTCTCCTACTTAGTTATTTAAATTGAGGAATTTTAATCATGCACTCATAGCACACACATCACAGTACATTAAAACAACATATAAGGCAATAAACATGAAAATAAAATTTTCAACTATTATGACCTCATCCAACGCTGTCCTCTAATATGCCACCAATGGATCGCTGTCCTCCAATGTGCCACCGATGGATCAAGTCGTCGCGTCTATCTGGCTTCCTTCTCCGTTGCGTCTCTAGTCCTCAAAATAACACAACGCATAGCAAGGATACAAGCCGCAACAAAAATAAAATTTTACATTTATCGATCCTATATTCTACAAAAGAATTTAATTGTAATCTAGATCGAACAGAATGTAAAACTACAATAATAATAATACGGCAACCGACCGTATTCAATTATTATAATCATACACACATAACAACCTCGACATGCCTGAGAGTTCAAATCACACACAAGCACAAAAAAAACTATAATAGTTGGATTTAGGATGCCTGCAACCACAAAGTTAATCTATTTAGCATATCCTACTATTATCCGACCGAAACTTATGTATGAACAGTGCATAATTTAATCGAAAACCAATCACACAGAACCAGAAAACTCACTCTGATACCACTTAAAGGCGCTGGAATTTCGTTCTGTTTAAATTTCCCATACAAAAAATTATACAAGTACAGAACTATTCCTAGCAACCCGCACGTTCGATCAGACATGTGTTTGATCAATCAAGCAAGTTCTTGAATAATCAAAGCACACCTTGATAGAAGTACAAGATCGTTGGCCTCTTGTGTTGGTATTCAAAATCGATATCCAAAATCGACATGAAGAAAACAAAACCAATTACGTAGCGGAATTAAAGAACTAGTTGTACCTTTCTTCATAGCTTAAGACCTCTTGATCTTCTGCCGTATTCCTCTCCTCTTCATGGATGTCGTGTGGGCGACGATCTATCAAGACAACACTACCCTTCTTTTCTTCTCTTCCAAACCGCCGGCCACAAAAGGAGTCTCTAGGATGGGGCACCTTCTAATCTTCTTCCTTCTCTTCCTCTTCTTCTTCTTCTCTTCCTCCTCTTCTTCAAGCCGCCGACCACCAATGGATGGGAAGAGGCACCGGTCACCAAGGGAGAAGGGGAACCGCCGACCCTAGCCAAGATGGAGGAGGAAACCGTCGGCCCTTTGCAAGGGAGAGGTTGGTGTCGGCCCTAGGTGGGGAAGAAGGTGGCACCGACCACAAGGGGAGAAGAGAATTGGTTGAGCCGCCGACCCTAGCAAGGGAAGAGGGGGTGGCAACCACAAGAAGAGAAGGGAGTTGTGGAGAATTAGAAAGTTAGGTTTTATGGGCCACATCCTACTCCTTTTTATAGATTTATCGTCGGTTACAAGGAAAGAAAAATTAACAAAATTTTGTTTAGAAAAAATATAAACAAACTATCTTAAACCAAACCAAGTTAAGTTAGACCAAACCAAGTTAAGTTAAACCAAACCAAGTTAAGTTAAATCAAACCAAGTTAAGTTAAACCAAACCAAGTTAAACCAAACCTGGTTATGGATGGGTGGATGCGAGGCTTTATATAAATAGAGGCTACAACAGGGACCTAGAGGAGGAATTGGTTTAGGCCTCCTAATGGGCTTAGGTTTCCCGTGTTCGCCCCGAACACCCAACTCAAGTCCATCAATAATAATTCATACCACTAAAGGGTTATTATTGAACTATCGTACTAATCTCATATTACAATATGGGCTCCTTCTTATTATGAGTGCGTTAATCTCCCCGTGTTTAAGATATCGTATGCCCATTAATTAAATGAGTTACTGATAACTCAGTTAATTAACATCTGAGTCCAAGAGTAGTACAACTCAACTTTATTATCATGCCAGACTAAGTCCGCCTACAGGGTTTACATGATAATCCTTATGAGCTTCTCAAGGGGACATCATCAGCCTAAATAATTAGGACACAGATTCCTTCTATAATCAACAACACACCATATAAATAATACTATCTCCCAACTCATCGGGCCTATTGATTTAACGGATAAATCTCACCCATTAATAAGTCAAAGAAATAAATACTAAGTATACGTACTTGTTATTATATAGGGATTAAGAGGGTGCACATCCATAATAACATAAGTTTTGTTCTTTTATATAGTCAATATAAATCGAGCAACCTCAAACAGTCCTACTCAATACACACATAGTATACTAGTGTAATTTTATAGTCAAGACAGACTAATACCAAATTACACTACAACCGTTCCAATGGTTTGTCCCAATCCATCTTGGTTGTGAGCTACTATTTATAAATTATAAGGAATCGATAACATGATCTTCTGTGTGGCACCACACACCATATTATCTACAATATAAATTAAATGGACAACTGTATTGACATATATATAAATATAAAATACAACCATTTGACCAAAGTGATTCTCATTTCAAAATATTTTAAAATAGATGTTCATACAAAAGCTAGGCTTATAGTATACATCCAAACAAGAAAGTTATAGTTCCATTGAAGTTCAGAAGTTTCTTGAACAATAAATGAAGAAGAGCATCGAGTGTACCACTCGTTGGATGTTGACATTGTTAGAAGAGAGGGTTAGTAACGATAAGAAGAAAAGCTAGCAAAAGGTAAAAAAAAAAATGAGAAATAGGCAAACTCGAGGAAGAAGACGATGCGTTGGGATTTTCCTCTTTTTTCTCTTTAAAAGCTTTAGCCAAGTATCGAAAATGATGTCTTAAGGGGAATCATTAGATTGAGATGATAAAAAAGGTAGAGTCAAGGGCGAACCGTTGGATGGATTGATAAGGAGGTGAATATAGTGATATGATACATTTAGGACGTCAGAAGCACACGTGTCACCAATAGAAAAATGGTGTTAGCAATCGACACAAAAGGTTATGTTCCCAAGGTATTAGGGTCATGACTAAGATTAGACTTAAAATTTCTAAGATCCCAAGGAAGGCTAAGTATTTATAATACAAAACAAGAGTTATATTCTTTTCGTATTATAAACTCGGTCAACCATTATAAGCCGATCGAGTCTTAAAGCTAGTTCAAAATATGTACGTATGTATAAACTTGATCAACCATCAAAGGTCATGCGAGTATCAAACCCGAGCAGAAATAGATACAGGGATAAACGAACCTGATCAGCTAGTAGAGAGCGATCGAGTGTTACGATCAGGAAGTAATAGGTATGAATTAAAATAAGTGTGATTCTCCTTTAGAAAACTAATAAACAATAAATCTAAAGAAGATGGAACAAATAGGATTGAATATTAAAAGTCAAATGAAAACCAATCTTGATTAAAAATAAATATTAACTTAATCTATCAATAATATACTCAAATCAATTTCAGAAAAAATCAACATAACCTTATTCGATTATATAGATTTTCGTGTACTTAATAGTTAGAGTTAAGAATAAATTGTACGAATATTTGAAACATCATAGGAAAAGGTTGATACTTATATTTTTTAAAAGAATTCTTCAATACAAATATAAGTTGAAAATTATGTCAGCTTAGGAAATAAATCAGGAGGCCTAGTCTTGAGTAGTCTCCTACGATCAAGGAAATTGACTGGAGGGTCAGAAGCTAGATACCCTTTCTCTTTTAATTATTCTACAGCCCCCTCAACTCCATGATTAAAATCTTTGACAATAGACGCTGTAATAGGAGCATTGAAGTCAGGTGACTCAAGAAGTATCTTTTTTTTCCTGTGGATCGATCGTCTTCACCCGCTTGATAATTTGCTAGAGTATCTTGAGAAGCTTTCAGTTCATCCTCCTTAGAGGAAAGGTCTGCTTGAGCTTTGGCTAAGGATGAATATAGAGAGGATATCTCGGTATCCTTAGAGTGTAAATCGGAAACTTTAGCAACCAATTCTAAAGCATAAGCATCCTTCAGTATTTGCAGCTGAGATGATAGCTGAGTATTTTCTATAGTGAGCTTATCTAGTTTTGATGTTAGCTCAGTGCGAAGGTTGATATCTGATTGAGCTTGAGATTTGAAGTTTTCTGTAGAAGATCTCCATTGACTTAGGTTTTTAGATTCAACCTCGAGTAGTTGGCGAGTCTCTTGTAGTTGAGTGGATAACTCAGCTAACTCTCTAGAGGCATGGGAAGAAGATGCTTCAGGGGTTTGTTGCCTCAACGTATCATTCTCTCAAGCCAAGTCATATAGTTGGCAGGCCACACTCATATTGGTGACCTAGCGCTATAGAGTAGAAATTTATTAGTAAAGTGCATTAATGAGAGAATAATTGAACGAAGAACATCTTACCTTAGTTTCCTCGAAAGAAAATTTATCTGCCAACTTAGGAGAAGTGAGCTTCTCAATTTGTTGACAAGTCTCTACCCAAGCTGTTGTTAAAGAACTCCCAATAGTATTGGGAGGGTAGAAGGTGTGGATGAGGATGATAAGGAAGTGTGAATTGAAGGTGGGGAGAAAAGAAGAAAAGAAGGATCCTGAGTTTCTTGGAGGGATACAGAAATTTATTCTGGAAAAGTCATAACAAACCCAGGATCTAAGCTGGTACTCTGAGTTGGGAGGTCCCCCTGTGGCGGGATAGATGGTGAAGTAAGAATAGAATATAATGAGGATAAGGTGGGTTCAGGAGAAGTAGTTTGGACATGTCTTCAGAAACAGAAATGATACGTCTCTTAGGGAGAGGCGATAGGGTCAGTCTGTGCTCCGAACGTTTCCCTTTAGGAGTAGCTTCTTACACTTGCTCTTGTATTTCCAGAGGAGTATCTTCTGGTAATTGAGGTGAATTTGCAAATGTTTCCTCATAAATGGTTTGGGAACTAGAAGCGATTACTTGTTGGATGGAGGTTTCAGGCTAAGGAACGGTAGAAGGTTGATTTCGCTTGACATTAAATTCTTCTTCCTTGGCCAAGTACGCCCCCTCTTCCAGACCAATTTCCTTGTCGACTAGGGCTTCAAACATAGCATCTACTACAACAAACAAAAAGCATTTTAGTTAGTAAAAAAGTAATGGTAAAGATGTTATAACTTACCAAAAAGGTATAGAAGGTCGCTACGTATCCATTTATGGATGTAAAAATGATGACCAAGGAGTCTAGTGGAATAAAAGGAGAAGATTGGTTATTGGTGAAGTTCTATTATATCAGGAAGAGGGGGAAAGAAGATTGCCATGAAGTAGACCATGTGGCGGGTCTAGGAAATCTTATGAAGAAGAAGCATGACTTATAACCCTTGTTGGATGAAGGCATTTCTTCAAAGAAAATCATTTTCGGATGGGATTAGAAAAGAAATACTCCTGGCTTCAATTTTTTGGGATAGGAAAACATAAAAAAAATTTGGAGAGTAGAAGGAATACTGAAGATACGGAACAACATGTACAATCCACATAGATATCGGAAGGCATTTGGGGCGAATTGTTGTAAAGGAATACTAAAATACTGACTTATCTCTGCTAGAAATAGAGGGATAGGAAAGCGTAAACCCGTCACTAATTGGTCCTTGAAGAAAGTAACATAATTATCAGGAGGTAGATGAGGATAAGCATCAGGTTGTGGGACCTTAATACGATACTCCATAGAGAATTCATACTGAGAACGAATGGAAGTTCTATCGGCGGTACCAAAGGACGAATGAGTCTGAGCGTACCAAGAAACCAATGATTCCTCAGCCATGGCGAAAACCAGAAACACTTAGGGGATAAGCGACTTACTAGGTCCTTAAGGAAAGGAGTTAGCAGAAGGTTAGGGAAGATGAAGAAACACTGGGTGTTGGAAAAGGTCAAGAAAGAGAATCTCCAGGAAGTTGTTAGAGTGTATACTAAAAGCCTAAGCTTTTGTAAACATTTATTTTGAATAAAGAATCACATTTGGTCAAATTGTCTACATTTAGTTGTAGTTGTTCAATTAATTTATATTGTAGATAACATAGTATGTGGTGCCACATACAGAGGATGATGTTATCAGTACCTTATAAATTATAAACAGTAGCTCACGACCAAAATGGAAAGGAACAAATCATTGGAAGGTCGTAGTGTAATTAGGAATTAGTTTATCTTGACTATATAATTACACTAGTACACTTAGAGTGTATTGAGTAGGACCATTAGAGGTCGTTTCTTTTATACTGACTTTATAGAGGAACAAAGACCTCAGTTATTATGAAAGTGTGTGCTCTTAATCCTAATATAATAACAAGCACATATATTTGATATTTATTTCTTTAATTTATCAATGGGTGAGATTTAGTTCGATAAATCAATAAGCCCGATAAGTTGGGAAATGATATCACTTATAGTGTGTGTTGTTGATTATAGAATAAAACTGTGTCCTAGAGATCTAGGTTGATAATGTCCTCAAGATGAGCTCATAAGGATTGTCATGTTAAACCCTGCAGGTGGACTCAGTCCGACATGACGATAAGGTTGAGTGGTACTATTCTTGGATTAAGATATTAATTAAATGAGTTGTCAGTAACTCACTTAATTAGTGGACATTTGACATCTTAAACACAGGGAGACTAACACACTCATAATAAGAAGGAGCCCAAAAATGTAATTTGGGATTGGTGCGGTAGTTCAATAATAGTTCTCTAATGGAATGAATTATTATTGATAAAATTAAGTTGTGTGTTCGGGGCGAACACGGGATGCTTAATTTTATCGGGAGACCAAAACCAATTCCTCCTCTCGGTCCCTATCGTAGCCTCTTATTTATAGAGTACTATACCCACCTATACCCTGTAGGTGTCGAAAAGAATTTAGATATCTCCACAATTGCATGATATTGTCCACTTTGGGCCTAAGCCCTCATGGTTTTGCTCTTGGGCTCTCCCCAAAAGGCCTCATGCCAATGGAGATATCTTTTCTCTTATAAACCTATGATCTTTCCCATGTGTTTCCAATATGGGACTATGTTTGCAACCTTGCAACCCCAACAATCCCCCCCTCAAACAAAGGACCATAGACTTCCCACGTCCGATCCTCGACCCACTAGGTCTTCCTGCCCCTCGGTCCACCCGACCTACTAGGACTTCCTGCCTGGTGTCTAGTCCTCTTGATCTGAACATAGGAGTCCCCCGCTTTCTTTGTTCGAGGTCAATATTGTATCCACATGGCTCAATCAGACCATAACTCTTGTGCACAGTTGGCGGTTAAACCTTCTGGCAGTCCGGGCTCTGATACCAATTGTAGGTGTCGAAAAGAATTTAGATATCTCCACAATTGCATGTTATTGTCCACTTTGGGCCTAAGCCCTCATGGTTTTGCTCTTGGGCTCTCTCCAAAAGGCCTCATGCCAATGGAGATATCTTTTCTCTTATAAACCCATGATCTTTCCCATGTGTTTCCAATATGGGACTATGTTTGCAACCTTGCAACCCCAACATATCCACCTTCATACCCATGATGCAGGGGTCGGCCAAGCTAGCTTGTGGATTAAGCTAGGGTCGGCCAAGCCTTGGTTCATGAGTGACCGACCCTAGCTTGAACCCAAGCTTAGGAGGTCGACCCCCATTAAATTAAAAAGAATTTTAAATTTAAATTTTTCTTATGTGAAAGGTATAATTTATTGCAGAGATTTAAAATTAAAATATCTCTTTAAAAAGGATCTACAAAAGATTAAAGAAAGAGATTAGATCTCTTTCCTTATTTGTAGATTGGAAAGATATTTTATTTTTCTTCTTTATAAATTATTCACATGTAGAAACATTAAAATTATAGAATTTTCTTTTTATCAACCATGAAGGGATTTTAAAGGAAAATTTTATTTTTTTAAAATTTCCAAAGACAAATAAGGAATTTTAATTGTTGATTGAAATTGTCTTGTTTGCTCTTGTTGATGTGGCCGGCCAAGACATGAATGTTTAGGAAATTTTGTTTAATTTTTCTTAATTAATTCATGTCAAGGAAAATTAAGGAAAGTTTATTGTAATTAAATTTCCTTATTTACCAAAGCTAAGAATTATAAAAGAGGGGGTTGGGGTGCCCTCATGACACACAACCTTATTATTCTTCTCCCTCTTTTCTTCCTTGGTGTGGCCGGCCCCTTCAAGCTCTCTCTTCTCCTTGTTGTGGCCAAATCTCTTCTTCCTCTTGGAGATCAAGTGGTGGCCGGTTTTCTAGCTTGGAGAAGAAGGAGAGAAAGCTTTCATCCCTTGGAGCATTGGTGGTGGTTTCTCTTCTTCCTTGGAGGTACACTTGATTTGGCCGAACCTTGCAAGGAGGAGAAGAAGGTGCTTTGGTGGTTTCTCATCTCGGAAGACCGTTGCCCACACAACGTCCGAAGTTAGAAGAGAAATACGATAGAAGACCTAGAGGTTTTTTGCTTGCAAAAGAAAAGGTATACTAGTATTTTATTTCTACATCATACTAGTTTCATCTTCATGTAAAAATACCAAATACAAGAGGCATACGATTCTAGTATTTCGAATTTATTTTCGATGTTGTGTTCTTTGTTTTTCTTTTCCTTGTGATTTGATTGTTCTTTTCGGTTGACCTAAAGTTATTTAAGGAAATTAAATATTAACTTTCCTTAAAAGGTATTGTCTAGGCGGTGGTGGTTGTTCCCATATCCAAGAAGGTCATGTGCCTCGCCATGCAGTCCTGGAAGCTAATTTTGGAAACTAATATTTAATGAAATTAATAACCTAGGTGATTTGGATCGAACGTGTTAAGTTCCGCAGGAGATCCAAGTCTAAACCCAAAAGAACAAATAGATTAAACTTTGGATCAAACGTGTTAAGTTCCGTAGGCGATCCAAGTTTAATTTAAAAGAACACATGGTAGCTAGGAAAAGGTTCAGACCTTTGTACAAAATTTTTGTACAGTGGAACCATTAGGCTTTCCGAGTAGCAACCAACAGAAGTAAGTTGAGGAAGACGAAAGGTAAAGAAATAAAAAAGACTTAGAGTTTTAGGGCAGTATAACTAATAAGGATCGTCGTTGAATTGAAATGGCTCACGATAAGAGAGTCGTTGATCTGCTGTGAAGAATATATGATATGACATTAATAAAGAAGCATGTTAAAGGTTGCTTCAAGAAATAGAAGAAAATACTAGGTGGCACTCACCCATAAAGAGGCATTTATGATGGACAGGATAGACTAAATCATAGGCTGAGGTGCTATATCTTCGAGCGCCTCCAACATTCTCTTTCCGTTGAAGGATTAATTACCAACAAAATAATTTTGAAAACTTGCTAGACTTTTAAGGCATAGTTAAGAGAAAAAAGAAAAGAAAGCATAAAACAATGAGTTAGATGAGTAGAGAAAACAAACAAAGGTGAGACTCTGTCTAGTCAGTCGGTTACACTCCTTCGACTAGACTTGAGGAGGAGGCTAGTAATATGGGATATGATAGGTCAGCCTGTCGGAGGATGTGGAGGTCACGATCGAGAGAGAAAGGAGAGGCCCATAGCTGGGTGAATGTATGATTAATAGGATAATGGTTGACCAAATAAAAGAGTTTCCATAGGTGCTCAGTCAGACTGAGATTAGAAGTACTTAGCCTTATGAAAACTTTTAATGTATTACTAGCCAAATGAAGGCCGAGCAAGCACCAGTGTGCTCATATGTGCTAGGCCGGACAAAGTCAAACTGAGCGTAAAGGCATTTAGCCTTATATAGCTTTTAGTATATTACCAGCTAAGTGAAGGTCGAGCGAGCACTAATGTTCTTATATGCGCTTGGTCGGACAAATCCCGACCGAGCTTAAAGGCACTTAGCTTTATATAGCTTTTAGTATATTACCGACCAAGTGAAGGCCGGACGAGCACTAATGTGCTTATATGCGCTCGACCGGACAAAGCCCGATTGAGCTTAAAGGCAGTTAGCCTTATATAGCTTTTAGTATATTGTCGGTAGAGTGGAGGTCAAGCAAGCACCATTGTGCTTATATGCGCTCGGTCGGATAAAGCCCGACTGAACCTATGGGCACTTAGCCTTATACAGCTTTCAATGTGTTACCGGTCGATTGAAGGCCGAGCAAGCACCAGTGTGCTTATATGCGCTCGATCGGACAAAGCCTGACTAAGAATAAAGGCACTTAGCCTTATACAACTTTTAGTATATTACCGACCGAGTGAAGGCCGAGTGAGCACTAATATGCTTATATGGGCTCGGCCGGACAAAGCCCGACCGAGCTTAAAGGCACTTAGCCTTATATAGCTTTTAGTATATTACCGACTGAGTGAAAGTCGAGCGAGTACCAATGTGCTTGTATGTGCTCGGCCGGACAAAGCTCGACCAAGTGTAAGAGCACATAGCCTTATACAGCTTTTAGTATATTACCGGCTGAGTGAAAGCTGAGTGAGTACCAATGTGCTTGTATGCACTCGGCCGGACAAAACTCGACCGAGTGTAAGGGCACTTAGCCTTATACAGCTTTTAGTATATTATCGGCCGAGTGAAGGCCGAGCGAGTACCAATGTGCTTATATGCGCTCGGCCGGACAAAGCTCAACCGAGCTTTTTCAGTTACAAGGACATGTTCCTATTCATATTTCATCAGGAATATGAGTCATAAACGACAAAAGAGGTACATTTGGGATACAAAAAAAATTCTTAAAGGATTATTGCACGAAGCCTAAAGTGTGACTTCATCTCTTAACAAACTCTAACAAAT
The DNA here is from genome assembly GCF_018446385.1 of Zingiber officinale. Lineage (NCBI taxonomy): Eukaryota > Viridiplantae > Streptophyta > Magnoliopsida > Zingiberales > Zingiberaceae > Zingiber > Zingiber officinale. Next base: position 70,518,444 of record NC_055987.1, on the reverse strand, counting down.
CGGGGACCACCTTATGATTACGGAGGTTATATAAGGTAGTATAAAAAGGGGGATCCTCTCCGTTAGCAAGGTACGCAAACTCTAGCATCCAAAACTTTGCTTCTATGTACTTTTATTATTATACTTCTTCTTCTTCCACCTTCGAGAGAGAAACTGACTTAAGTATCAAAGGGCCTAGCCAGGGATCTCTACCTCGGTCTTAGGTCACTAACGCTTTGTTGGTTCATTTCACTGTGTGCAGGATCGTTGAGAAGCTCTTTCGGATCTTTAGGAATTCATCGGCTTTGAAACCCTTGTTCATCAGAGCCAGCACGCCTTCTCGTAGATTTCAGACAGGATCAATAACATTTCTACAATTTGAGCATTCTGGATTATCCCCAACAGAAGCCCTGTTGAACAAACTCAAGGGCCATCCTCATTTTTCCTCTAAAGAAAAATCACAAGTCCTAAGTACACAAATCTTGACCAATCAAACAGATGGGATCGAAAGAGAATAGCCTTGTCAAATTCTAAGATTTCCCTTGTGAATAAGCAATAAAACTAAAAAGTTTCAATGTGCACAACACTATCATAGAAAAAAGGGAGAAGACATCTATCTACTCAGCCTTTGGTTCTTCGAACTATAATGCTTCCTTTCCTCCCTTTAGTTAGAATCTTGGTCTTTACAATCACAGGCTTCCAGATAAAGGTGAGGTTGAATATCCGACAACAGTGTCATTGTGCATCTCAATTCTTGGTTTTATTGGTGAAGCATGAATCCACTGGTCTATGTCTTTCAAAGTCTTGTTTTATTCTAGCTTCACATGGTTTGATGAAGGTAAAGGGAATGGCAACAGAGGAAGTTAACTTTGTTCTATAATTCGTAGGGGATATTACACCTGAAAAGAAATGCATAACAAGAAAATGATCATAGATTTGAAGAGGTTCGAGCACTGAAACATATTAATCGAGCCTTAAATCGAACTAGGAGGATTAACAATGCAAAAAAAAATACCTCTGGCACGTGCATTCCTTGTCACTGTATAGCACACACATTCATCAAATTAAATATACAAACGGACAAAATCAAAAAACCTTACTCAAGAGTTGCTCCGACCTTCGTCTCTCTTCCCTTCTCAGTTCTCATGGTAGTTTGGGAAGTGGTGACAAACCCAGATGAACCCCATGCTCCTAGATCCGGGTACTGGATCTAACTCTAGCAGTGTTTCCCCTCCCAGTGCGCCCCTCCTAGGACTTGGCCCCTTTCTTGGAGCTCTTGCCGCCATGTTCAATGGCCCCTCCTCACCAATGCGAGGCTCCCACCACCACCGAGCCAGATCTGAACTCGCATTCCACCTCCCGGAGGATGATCAGGTGCAGTAACTATCCTCCCTTCAGTTAGAATCTCAGTCTTTACAATCATAGGCTTCCAGATAAAGGTGAGGTTGAATATCCAACAACAGTGTCATTGTGCATCTCAATTCTTAGTTTTATTGGTGGAGCATGAATCCACTGGTCTATGTCTTTCAAAGTCTTGTTTTATTCTAGCTTCACATGGTTTGATGAAGGTAAAGGGAATGGCAACAGAGGAAGTTAACTTTGTTCTATAATTCATAGGGGATATTACACCTGAAAATAAATGCATAACAAGAAAATGATCATAGATTCGAAGAGGTTCGAGCACTGAAACATATTAACCGAGACTTAAATCGAACTAGGAGGATTAACAATGCAACAAAAAAACCTTTGGAACGCACATTCCTTGTCACTGTCTAGCACGTACATTCATCAAATTAAATATACAAACGGACAAAATCGAAAAAACCTTGCTCAAGAGTTGCTTGCGACCTTCGTCTCTCTTCGCTTCTCAGTTCTCATGGTAGTTTGGGAAGTGGTGACAAACCTAGATGCACCCTATGCTCCTAGATCCGCGTGTTGGACCTAACTCTAGCAGTGTTTCCCCTCCCAATGCGCCCCTCCTAGGGCTCGACCCCTCTGTTGGAACTCTTGCCGCCATGTTCAATGGCCCCTCCCTGCCAATGCAAGGCTCCCACCATCGCCAAGCTAGATCTGAGCTCGCATTCCACCTCCTGGAGGATGATCAAGGTGCAATCACTGTCGGTGGCGTCGACAAGGCAGGCTCCGAGGATGACCTATTCTGCACTTTCACATATTCGGGTTGGAGGGATGCGGGGAATGCACAGATTGGATGGTAGAGAGCTCCGAGTGCGGCAAGGAGAAGGTCGGTGAGAACACCGTGAGAACGAGGCCCAAGCATAGGTATAGCATTTCTGTCGATGGATCATCATCGGCGACATCGTTGGAGAGGGAAGGTTGTACCAATGAGGGTCAACATCGCGGCGAGGGAGGGTGCGGCGAGAGATTGCTGTGGCACGGCGAGGCAGGATGCAGCGAGGGAGGGTGCAACGAGAGAGGGAAGGGCATGGCGAGGGATTGTTGTGGCGCGGCGAGGAGAATCGCGAGGCGAGGAGAGGAAAATAAAATGATGTGGATGAGAAATAATTGAGAAGGATATGCCATGTGAGTGATCTATATGGTTCCGTAGGAAAAGGTCTGTAGGCTAACAATTATATATATATATATATATATATATATGAAATTTAATGCAATAACTTAGTATTAATAAACTATAATATGACTTATATATATTACCATGTATATATGATATATACATGGATATGTATAAATATGAAATTAGTATATGGATATAAATATGTATGAAATTAATGCAATAAAATAACTAAGAACTACAATATTATCATCCTATATATATATTATATATTTCCATGTATATGTGAATATACATGGATATGTATAAATATGAAATTAGTATATGGATATAAATATGTATGAAATTAATGCAATTAATAGGCCGAGTCCTAAGCTCCCCTCTTCTATTTAAAAACCTTACCTTCAAAAGCCTCAACTTTGATGTTGCCGCCGGCCTTAAGAAGGCTCCCCTCCCTCTTTGTTTCTCCAACGGTTCTAGAGCTCCAAGGGAAGACCAAGAAAGGAGTTAGTAGATAAAGATTGAAGGCATATTCTTCCCATGATATGTTTTTATTGGTTCCTTAAATCCATGCATATTTAGTTCTCTTGTATTTTGGTTTGGATAGTTTTAGGATGCCATAAAATCCCCATGTTTGGAGAACTTTGTGAGTTTGTTAGTTTCGGTTTTGGTAGTTTCATGTCATGAAATCCTTCACATGGTCAATACATTTGGAGGTTAAGTGAAGTTTTGGTTTGGAGTTTTAGGGGATCTTCAAATTTTAAGATTAGGGTTATGCTTATGCTCTCCTTACGTCTCATCATGATAACTTTATAGGTTACATGTTAATCTCGGATTAGGTTTAGGTTTATGGTTATTTTCTTCTCACTTCATATCATGTTAACCATAAAAGAGGTATGTGTGAATTTCAGATTTTTAAGTTTAGGGCTATGTTTATGCATAGGTTTATGTTTAAATCTATGCTTAAGTTTATGCCTTGAAATTTCATGCTTATATTTAGGTTATGTTTAAGTTTCTTCCCATTTCTTGTCATGATAACATTATAAGATATAGGTACGAATTTCGGATTCTAAGTTTAGGTTTAAATTTATGTTCATGTTCTTCATATGTCTTAATATGATACCTTAATATGATCTAGGTTTAGGTGCATGTTTATGTTTCCTCTTACATCTATCATGATAATGTTTATAGATTATATGTTAGTTTTGGATTTAAGGTTTGGATGCTATGAATTAAATCATGAATGTTGATAATCTTGTGGTATATGCAAGATTCAGATACTAGGGTTAGCATGCTATGACATTAATAATGCTTTTGACCACTGTATCATACATGACAGTTTAAGATTTTAGGTTTTAATATGCCATAACAATAATCATGCTTTGACAACTTTATAATATATGGTAGCTACGGATTTGAGGCTTTAACAACCAATTCTTGGGTTTGATAAGCTATAATCCTAATCATGCTTTTGATAACGATAAAGATTTATGTGGATACCATGAGGGAAAAGGCCCCAGAAGGAGCCTGTTTATGGGAAAAGGTCCCAAGGGGAGCCCAATATCGAGTAAGTTAACAGTAACAAAATAAGTATGATAATGATAAAGATTTAATGATGATACCATGATGGAAAAGGCCTCAGAGGGAGCCCGTTTATGGAAAAAGACCCCAGAGGGAGTCAAATATCGGGTAATTGACTGTGACAAAATGATAATGATTTGATAGAAATAATGTGAGGGAAAAGGCCCCAGAGGGACCCTGTTTACGGACCAAGGTCCCAGAGGGAGCCCAACACTAGATTTCCATAAGCCACGACCCAATGACAAAAGGATTGCTGAAGACTCTACCAACTATAGGCCAAGGCATAATAACAAAAAAGTCATTGTTGATGTCTCATTGCCTGGTACCATGATTTTACAACTAAGATTGATCAATCGACTATATGATGTTTATGATATGCTATGTTCATGTTCATGTTGTACTATGTATATATGTTTAGGTTCATGATATGCTATATTCATGTTCATGTCGTTCTATATATATATATGTTTAGATTCATGATATGTTATGTTCAAGTTCAGGTTATGCTATGTATATGTTTTGGTCCATAATATGCTATGTTCAAGTTCATATTATGCTATGAATATCTAAGGTTCATGATATGCTACATTTTTGTTCATGTTATGCTATGTATATGTTTAGGTTCATGATATGCTATGTTTATGTTCATGTTATGTTATGAATATGTTAGATTCATAATATGCTATGTTTATGTTCATGTTATGCTATATATATATTTAGGTTCATGATATACTATGTTTATGTTCATATTATGCTATAAATATGTTAGGTTCATGATATGCTACGTTTATGTTCATGTTATGCTATGTATATGTTTAGGTTCATGATATGCTATAAATATGTTTGGTTCATGATATGTTACGTTTATGTTCATGTTATTCTATGTATATGTTTAGGTTCATGATATGCTATATTCAAGTTCATGTTATGCTATGAATATGTCAGGTTCATGATATGCTATGTTTATGTTCATGTTATGCTATGTATATGTTTGGGTTCATGATATGTTATGTTTATGTTCGTGTTATGCTATGAATATGTCAGGTTCATGATATGCTACGTTTATGTTCATGTTATGCTATGTATATGTTTAGGTTCATGATATTCTATGTTTATGTTCATGTTATGCTATAAATATGTTAGGTTCATGATATACTATATTTATGTTCATGTTATGCTATGTATATGTTTAGGTTCATGATATTCTATGTTTATGTTCATGTTATGCTATAAATATGTTAGGTTCATGATATGCTACATTTATATTCATATTATGCTATGTATAGGTTTAGGTTCATGATATGCTATGTTCAAGTTCATATTATGCTATAAGTATATTAGGTTCATGATATGCTTCGTGTGTGTTCATGTTATGCTATGTATATGTTTTGGTTCATGACATTCTATGATCAAGTTCATGTTATGCTATGAATATGTTACGTCCATGATATGCTATGTTCGAGTTTATGTTATGTTATGAATATGTTAGGCTCACAATATGCTATGTTCATGTTCATGTCATACTATGTATATGTTTAGGTTCATGATATGTTATGTTTATATTCACGCTATGCCATACATATGATTAGGTTCATGTTCAGGTTCGTGTTATACTCATGTTCACGTTATGTTCATATATGTTTGTGATTATGTTCATGCTTGTGTCTATGCCATTATATTCATGAGGATGTCCTTACACACGGTATGTTTACATTAATGATTTAGTAAGCGTATGCTAGGAAAAATACCTTGCAGAGTTAGATAGGTATGGTTCCTATTAGAATACATGGATATAGGAACTAATTAATACATAGTATAGTTTGAATGTACTGAGTCTCTCGACTCACAGATTTTAACTATTTCAGGTAAGAAGACAACTGAGGTAGAGGCATTGACAAGTGTGTTGGTGCAGCGGGGCCGACAAGAGGGGGTGAATTGCCTGCACAATAAAAATACCCTCCTAGTTTCTTTCAACTCAAAAAATGCAATAATAATAAAGAAATAAACTAACAGAAATAAAGAGGAGATAGAGAATTTAACTTGGTTACAACCCAGGGGGTTGTTAATCCAAGGCGATGAAAAGCTCAGAAAGATCTCCTTCTCTGAAGGAGAAGAAGCTTTTTACACACTGAAAGCTCTAAACTATTGCTGGGAATTGAATACTGAGTTGATTCATTAATTTCCTAGCTTCAAGGGCCTTTATATAGCTCCTGGAAATCTTATCCCGAGTGTTGAAGGCGCCTCCAAGAGGTTGAGAGCGCCTCCAAGCAGTTTGACCAGATAAAGCTCTATCCGATTGTAAACGGTCACAAAAACTGGTTTTGAGGTGCCTCCAATGCCCTTGAAGGCGCCTTGGACTAGTCTGAGGCGCCTTCAAGGTGATGGGGGCGCCTTCAATGTTGAGGGTGTCCTCAATGATGTTGAGGGTGCCTTCAACCTGCATGGTATAAATACTGCCTTCAACCTGCATAGTATAAATAGCTTCCAGCTTCTCTTTTTCCTCTTCTTCCGAAGCTTCGATCGCTTGGGTGATTTCGGCCAACCGAAATAGGGCTCACCTGAACTCAATTTCCGGTCTTCTCCTCAAGCAAATTCCGACCCGGTTTCTTGTCCCTCGAACGTCACACACATTCTTCTCGTCCACCGGTGTACTCTTCCGCAGCTCTTTCATCATTCGAATGCACCGAACCCATCGGCTCCCTTCCCGTGTCATCCTTCTCGCTAGCTGCGTCTTCTGCTCGACTTTCTACATGTAACGACCCAAATTTCCTCATTTTGAGCCCCAAAAATAATTCAAAAATATTTTTAAATGCTATAGAAAAATTCTAGAGATTTTTAGAAATTTTTAGAGTATTTTTATGTAATTTTTGGAGTTCGTTTGGTATTTTTACCAAGAGGAAGAAGTTTAAAAAAATAGTGTTGAAGCCGGGTTTTGAACCCAAGACCTCAGACCCGAACCAGGTTTAACCGAACTCAGCCAACCATCTGGTCTACGGATGTTTTGTTAATCATATATGGAGCGATATATATTTAACTAGTAGTTAGGAACTGTAAAATAAATTGGAAATAAAAGTGCGCGGCTGAGGAATCGAAGCCGAGATCTCTGACTTGGTTAAAACCTGGCTAACCAAGTGTGCTGCGGGCGGTTTTGTTTAAGAATAGATAGTAAAATTATTTAAGGTATAGTTGATAATGAAACTCTAGTTATAAAGGGATTAGGTTTTCTCTCTCGCCGAAAACTCGATTCTTTCCCCCCTTCCTCGCGACGGCGTGTTTTTGTTCGGTCGAAAAATGCAGCAAAGCTTTAGGGCTTTGTCTCCGGCAGCCGGCGAGGACCTTTCCCGTGAGATCTTCACGTTCTCATGACCCCTTCAGCGAGGAGAAGGTGTAGACGCAAGAGATCGCCGAGGTTTGGAGCTCACCTGAACCCTAGAAGCACTAGAAGGTTCCTCCTTCGACTGTGAGTCAAGGAAATGAAGGTAAGTTGCTCACTCACCTGCGGTAAAGTTGTTTCCGTGATTTTCTCCTTTATTGCTTTGAAGATTGAGTTAGCCATAGAACCCTAGTTTTACAGATTTAAAGCTTTGTATTCTGCTTAAGTCTTGTTGAGGAATTCGGGTTGTGCTTGTTATACCTTCATGCGTGTGTTTGTGGTTGGGTTTGTTCTGTGCCGCAGCAAATTCATGTGTAGGTGGCTGCAAAATCCTAGTTTCGGTTTATCTTGATGCTGGTTGCCACGAAATTGAATTTAATTTGTTTAGATTTAGAGATGAACATGTTTTCCGTTAGCTTCTTCTTTTTGATTTTGCAGCATGTTATTAAGGAGGTTTGCATCCTTAAGTTGCTTCCGTGAACTTCAAAGAAAGGGAATAAATGGTATAGGTTAAGCGTGTGGGTTTAATTAGATGATATTCTGTTTTGACACTTTCAAAATAGTTGACCTTTCATTACGACCTCAAGATGCTTAAGTTGTCTATGCACTGTTTGAAGTTAGGTAGTAAGGATTTAGTTCCTTTTTCCTCTCTGATTTGGGTTCAAGCTTTGAGGGGTTAGCACTTTGGACAGAAATGGTGGATGTGTTACGGTTTGCATGGAATCCTTGTTCTAAGTGGCGTTTGGGATTTTGGGTGCAGAAATGATAGTGGATTTTAATGCTGGATTTTTAGACAAGATTGAAGTGGTTTAAGATGTTTTCCGTTATGTTTCATTTTTGGTGTCGACTGTGCTATTTCTGGACAGAATTGTAGTGTTCTAAATGAGTTATCCTTGTGTGTTTTTCCTCATGCTTTGGCTGCTGTAAAGAATTGTTTAGATGGGCAAGAATAGTTATAATTCCGGGATTTTAGAAAGGTTTGGATGAAATTGGTTTGATGTAAGTTTGGGTTCTATATTTAGGAAGATAATTCCTGTACCGATTATTGAGGTTAGTTTAGTCTAAAGGTGAGAAGTATGTGAGTGATTTATGCAAGTAATAAGTTCAGAATAGAAGTTTAGTTTAGAAGATGAGAAAAGAGATTTACATGTTAATCAATGTAGATTTTATAAAGTATTGATATGCAGATTTTAGTTAAGCTTAAGATGCAGATTTTTGATAAGTTTAGTATGCAGATCTTAGATAAGCTTAATATGCAGATTTTGTTAAGCTTAGTATGCAGATTTTAGATAAGCTTAATATGCAGATTTTAGTTAAGCTTAATATGCAGATTTCTGTTTAAACTTGTATGCGGATTTTGTTTAAGCATTGCAGTGTTAGAATTTGTTTAAACATTTTAGTTTTGAAAGAAGCATTCTTTTATAAGAAAAGTATAAGAAAGATTAAGAAAAGAAAGAAAAAGGCCAAGGCCTTAAGTAGATCCTAAAGTCAAGACTTTAGGGATTTTGGCACACAAGGTTCTAAATAAAATGCTGAGACATTATATATTAGAAGTATTAAAAGATAACAAGTATTTTACTTTTATCAGTGGCATTGTACTGGACTCTCAGTTGTCCTTGGGCTGGACTCCCATAGTCGTCCCTAGGTTTAGATAACCTAGTAGTAACGGCACGGCCAACGGTCGACGGTCGACGACCCGAGGGTCGCCAAATGGGCCGCCAAATGGGTCGGGTCGTTACAAAAGTAAAAGCAAGTACAGTTGTCGGGCCCAAGAAGAAGTTGATTACTATTTTGAAGTATTATAAGTATAAGTTTTTGAACAAGTAAAATGAGTTTTACATAAACATAAAGTATTAAAGATTAAGTTTAGAACAAATGAAATAAGGTTCATATAGTTCTAAAAATCAGTAAGTATAGTTCTTTATTCTACCATGTTTATCTAGTAGATGAGTAGTTTTTCATGTTTACCTATTAGATAAGCAGCATGATTAGCTATTAGAATTACATGAGTAGATTCCTTAGCTTTTCTTTGCTATTAGTTTGACATGAGCAGTTATGTTTATGCTTTATTTCTTTTTAGAGCATATAGTTTCTAGTTCTTTTCGTATACATGCACATTCGTGATTTTGTGAGTTAGATAGCGCTTACTAAGCAAATTTTGCTTATAGATTGCATTTTCTCTTACTGCAGATACAGGAAAGGAAAAGATATAGACAGGAAGGCGACAAGGAGGTGTTCGAAGGATGTGTGATGCCAGGACTATGGAAGCCTTGGGACTAGGAAAGAAGTTTTATTTTAGTTTCCATTGTCTTTTGCTATGTTAGGAGTATTTGAGATAGTATTTGTTATTTTGATATGATTAGGACATAGTAGAAGAATTGTAATCTTGTGTGATGATTTCTGATGTTGTTCCTTTTTGTATGGATTTATTAAACTGCGTGAGAGTCTATTACATCTTCCAACCGCCTGTGGTTGTGTATATTATGTATGTATGTCAGTTTAAGGTCACCGGTACAGGGGAGACTCTGCCGAAATTTTTTGGTAGGGTTTCCTTGTGATTTTAATCATACCGGTTAAGTAGAGTTAGTAGTTAAGTAACGGTCACTCTTAGGTAGTAGTAGTAGTAAGAAGGGTGGTCGTTACACTACGTTCATAAGTTCCTGCACACTTAGACACAAGGATCAAATAACAAGCAGAACCTAACCTAACTTGGTTGATCACATCAAAACACCCACGGGGTCCAACAATCTCCCCCTTTTTGATGTGCATCAACCCAATTTCAAGTTAGGGAAACAAAATAGACAAACAGTAATTTATAGAAATTACTAAACTAACAGTCCAAGCATAAGGATTGCAATAGAATTTGCAACACAAATTAAAAATAAATTTTAAGTAAAAAACATTAAAAAATTCCCCCTAAACTTGTACCTATCTTTCTCCCCCTTTGATCATAGCAAAAGGAATGGGGTAATAAATATCAAGTAAAAAAATATCAAGTAAAAAAAAATTCAAGTAAAAAAAATTCAAGTAAAAAAATGATTTTTAAATCCAAGTGCAGCATCTTCAAAATGATTTCTAAGAAAAAAAATATTTTTTAAAAAAAATAATTTCTAAGTAAAACTTAGGTAAGACAATTTTTTGAGAAAAAGATAAATACACATTTCTTACTTCAGAAGAAATATTAACTTAAAAAAAATGTTATTTGAGAATTTTTTTTAAGTAACAAACATTTTTCTTAAGAGAAAAAAAATATTTTTGAAGAATTTTAAAAAAGATGTTTGAAAACTTTTTAAAGCAATATTTAATTTTAATTTTAATGTTTTTACCAGAAAGTTAATTAAAAATTTTATTTCAATATTTCGGCTTCCAGGTCATGGCGAGGCACTAGGCCTTCTTGGTTATTGGAGCAACAACCACTTCCTTAGATAAAGCCTCATAAAGAAATTTTAACATTTAATTTCTCGCTATAAGCTCTAACTTAAAAAAAATTAAACTAGCAAAGATTTTGGAACCCATTATAGGTTCCTTTCTACTGGATTTTTTAAGAACTTAGGAGGTACATAACTTTTGGGAACTTTTCTAAGTTGACCCTGGTGTTTTCTAATATACCAATTTAATTTTTTATAAATTTTAATTTTTTATTTTGGAAATTTATTTAGGCATACATGATCATTTTTCAATTTTTCAATTTCAATTTTTAATTTTTCATATTCTAATTTCAAATTATCATACATTTCTAGAGGACAAGCTTTTGCTAAGTTTAATTTTAATTCAGCATTTTCTTTTTCTAATTTTGCTAGATCTTTCGTAAACACTTTGATAAATTGAAAGGACTGAGTAGGGGTTAGAGCACGTACCTTACTTACCTCACTTGGTGATACTCCCCCTTCATCGTAGCTTTCTTCTTCTGATGATCCTCCCCCTTCATCTATGCTCATCTCCAAGCTGGTTTCTTCACAAAGATGGTTGGTCATTAGTGATAATCCCGAGAAGGCTTCGACTTCAGATTCCGAGGATGAAGATTCATCCCATGTAGCCTTCAGACTCTTGCGTTTGGAGGATGTCGGTCTTCGAGACTTCTCCTTGTCCCTTTTCTTTAATTTGGGGCAGTCATCCTTGATGTGCCCTTCTTCGTTGCAGTTGTAGCATCGGACCATCCTTTTGTTGCATTGATGTTGTTGGATCGTAAAGAATCGATAGAGGGGGGTGAATATCGATTCAAAAAAACTTTCGAAAGGAGTTAAGCACAGCGGAAATAGTATAAGCGAAAAGAACAATGCTGACATAGTTTGATTTACTTGGTTCAGAGCCTGTGTCGACTCCTACTCCAAGGCTCGCGCACAAGGGTGCTTTCGTTGGGCAATCACTAATAAATTTGAAAGATTATTACAAAACTAAGTACAGAATTAATTAGGAAAGAAAGAACCGACAATAAAATGAAAGTTAAAAACAAACTGGCACTTGTCGGAGAACTTTTCACAGTGTCGCAAGAGCACAAGAGAGCGGATTCTAAGTTGTTGTTGGAGCTTCAGCCTTGACCCTCCTTATATAAGAGGTTTTGGGCGCCTGGAACCTTTAGGGCGCCTCGACCATCACGTAGCCGAACCAACCAGTGAACTCCACGTGGCACAGCGACGTTGGGGATAAAATTTCTCCTTAGGGCGCCCTGGTACCTCCCGGGCGCTCGGACCTCCAGGCGCCTGGGTACCTCCCGGGCGCCCGGACCTCCGGGCGCCTGGGTACCTCCTGGGTGCCCGGACCCTGTTTTCCAGCAGATTCCTTCCTGCAAGAAAAATGTTAGTCCAAGACACTCATATCTCCTGCAAAACATATTATTAACACAGTTCATAATTCAAGATAGAAAGAGTATGACTTAGATTCTGTCTTTCCGAGACCGAAATCTAGTCAAGATCTCGACTTAGAGTTTCGAAATGATTCAAAGTCGGATCGGCGCCTAAGTTCCCTCCCCGGGAACGCATCCTCACACTCCCCTCCAGTGATTTACCTCCACTTACCTGCCAGACGTCTGGTCAACCCTTCGACCCGTCTGGACTTCGTGCCAGCTATTTGGTCAGCCTGTCGACCTTGCTGGACTTCATGCCAAACATCCGGTCAGCCCGTCGACCCGTTTGGACTTCGTGTCAGCTATCCGATCAGCCCGTTGACCTAGCTGGGCTTCGTGCCAGACATTCGGTCAGCCCGTCGACCTGTCTGGACTTCTCCTGCACACTTGGTCAGAGTGTTAGATCAACAACAAGACTAACTTAACCTATTTTGTCATTCATCAAAACCTGGGTTAAACCATTAGTTTTAACCGCACCAACAATCTCCCCCTTTTTGATGGAATGACAACTTGGTTAAGTTAGTGTAAAATGCAAGTAAAACAAGCATTAACAGGTTTTTAAGTTAGTTTTTATTTTCAATTTTGTTTTAGCTAACTTAACCACTTAAGCCTCCCCCTTTGGCATTCATCAAAATTAAACATTGATCTAAAATACAAAATCATTGCAGAAAGAATGTAAATACAAATCAGATCGACTCAGGGGAGTTAAATTAAATAATTTATTCTAAAAAGTATCTCTTAACATTTTCAAAAATAGCTAAGTTATGAAAAAAATTGTTAAGTTAGAAAAATAGCGCTTTAAAGGAATAATTTTTTAACAAGCTTTAGCTAGATTTGAAAAAATGGTTAAGTTAGAAAGATAATTTAGTAACTTTTTATAATATATATATTTTTTTTAAAGAAAAAGTTAACCAAATTTTCAAAACCTTTAAAATATAAGTTTTATAAAGGTAATTTTACAAGAGTAAAATTTTCAAAATAATTTTGGTAGGTTGAAAAGATTCAAGTTTTAAGGAAAACTATTTTGAAGAAAAAAATTTGAAAGTCCAACTAAGTAAAATCAGGTTTTGAAAAATCTAATTTTTAAAAGAATTTTTAAAAACTAACTTTGTAAAATTTTAGCTTTTAAATCAAATTTTCAATATTAAGTGAACTCTATTTTCAATTCCAATTTTCAAACACTAAGTAAAAAGTAATCTTTAAGTTTTCAATTTCCAAAAACTTAGTTCATAAAATTTTAATTTTCAACAAAAAAAAATTTAACTAAGGTAGATCCAATTTTCATGTTTAATTTTTAAAATCGAAAACGCTTTTAAGATTAAGAAAAATGAACTAAGCTTTGTAAAAGTTAGTTTTAAAATGTTTTTTAAGAAAGCTTTTAATTTCTAAAAAAAATAAAAATTAATTTCTCCCTCTGAACCTGACATGCAAAATCTGTCTAACCAGTTAGCTACTTACTGACTATTCAGAGGATAGCAGTTTTTACTTGGTTAGTCAAGTTAAGTCTAAGCATCAGTTAGTGTCTGACTACAATGAATGACTTAATTTCATTAATATCTGTTTGGTATTTAACGCCCAGACTTATATTGATGCACTGACATCTTAAGTCCAGGCAATCTCCCTATACATCTCACCCCTTTCTATGTTTAGCAATCACAAACAAGGGAATCCTAGGGTGTTGGTGAGATGCTCAAATGCTAGCCTTAGGGGAACATGATTTCTAAGGAGTTATTCTAGTCTAAGGCTAAAAACCTTTTTGAAATTCTAAAAATGGGAAATTTTGAAAACATAAAAATATTTTACCTTAGAATTTGAAAATACCTATTTTTGAAAATAATTTTAAGATTCCTAATCTATTAGGCACATCCCTAATTTTCTACGTAGATTGTTAAATTCACTTTCAGGGAGGGGTTTAGTAAATATATCAGCTAAATTAGACTTTGACTCAATATACTTGAGTTCAATGTCTCCTTTAATGACATGATCCCTGATAAAGTGATGTCTAATTTCAATGTGTTTGGTTCTGGAATGATGCACTGGATTTTTTTATTAAATTAATTAAACTAATATTGTCAATTAACACTTTTACATTTGTAAGGTTTAAGTTAAAATCTTTTAAAGTGTGCATCATCCATAATAATTGTGCAACGCATTCTCCTATGGCTATATATTCTGACTCGGTTGTAGATAGCGCAACACAGTGTTGCTTTCTACTAGACCAGCTAACAAGTGATGAACCTAGAAGTTGACAACCACCACTTGTGCTTTTGCGGTCTAATTTGCACCCAGCATAATCTGAGTCAGAATACCCTATTAATTCAAAATTGTTAGTTCTAGGATACCAAATACCTACATTTGTTGTTCCTTTAAGGTATCTAAAGATTCTTTTAACCTGAGTTAAATGTGATTCCTTAGCGCAGGTTTGGTATTTAGCACACATACTAACTACAAATAAGATATCAGGTCGACTTGCAGTTAAGTACAATAGGCTACCTATGGCACTCCTATAATATTTTAAGTCAATCGGTTTTCCATTTGGGTCATTATCTAGGATTGTATTCACGGCCATAGGTGTTTTTATTTCTTTAGTGTTTTCCATTCTGAATGTTTTAAGTAATTCTTTAGTGTATTTTTGTTGATAAATATAGTTTCCTTCATTTGTTTGTTTGATTTGTAATCCTAAAAATTAAGTTAGTTTTCCTACTAAACTCATTTCAAATTCTTGTTCCATTGGACTTGTGAATTCATCTAAAAATTCTGAATTTGTTGGCCCAAAGATGATATCATCTACATAAATTTGAGGTATGAAAATATCCTTTTGTATTAACTTAACGAACAGGGTTGGGTCAATTTGACCTTTGGTTGAACCCTTTAGAAATTAGGTAGGAAGTTAGTCTTTCATACCATGCCCTAGGGGCTTGCTTAAGTCCATATAAAGCTTTCTTTAATTTAAAGACATAATCAGGGTGTTCTAGATTTTCAAACACAGGCGGTTGTCCTACATAGACTTCTTCCTTTATCAATCCATTTAGGAAGGCTGACTTAATGTCCATTTGGTATAGCCTGAACCCTTTGTGGGTTGCATAACTAAGTAACATTCTAATGGACTCTAGTCTAGCCACTGGGGCATACGTTTCATCATAGTCAAGTTCTTCTACTTGACTGAACCCTTTAGCAACTAGTCTAGTTTTATTTCTTGTGATTTCCCCAGTTTCATTTAATTTATTTCTAAATACCCATTTTGTTTCTATTATCTTTTTATTTTCGGGTGGCGGCACCAAATTCCAAACCTCATTTCTTTCAAATTGGGCTAGTTCTTCTTGCATGTCAATTACCTAGTCTGGGTCAAGTAATGATTCAGCCACTATTTTAGGTTCAATTTTTGAAATTAATGAAATTTGACTTAGGTTTCTAAAGGATAACCTAGTCTGAACCCTTAGATCTGGGTCACCAATTATTTGACTAGTTGGATGATTTGGGTTGACTCTAATGGTTCTAGGAGGTTGACTCTCTTGAGGTTGTTCTTCCTCTTCGTGATCTAGAAATTGATTAGTTCCCTCAGAATTAGTATTTTCTTGAACAAATTCAATTGGTTGAAGTTGGGTTTGTTCTTGGTTTTGTTTGGATTCTTCAAATTTGACATTAGTAGTTTCTTCAATTCTTAAGGTAACCTTATTATAAACTCTGTAACCTCTACTATTTAGGGAGTATCCTACAAAAATTTCATTCGCTACTTTAGATGTGAATTTTCCTAAGTGTTCTCTCGTATTTAAGATGAAGGCTGGGCACCCAAATACCTTAAAGTATTTTATATTGGGTTGTTTATTATAATAGAGTTCAAAACAAGTTTTACTATGTGTTTTATTTAATGTTGTTCTATTTTGCACGTAGCAGGCTGTATTAATAGCTTCTGCCCAAAAGTACTTAGGTAGAGTGTATTCATTCAGTATTATTCTAGATGCTTCAAGCAGAGTTCTATTTTTTCTTTCTACAATTCCATTTTGTTGGGGAGTTTTGGGACACGAGAATTCGTGATGATAGCCGTTTTCGAGACAATATTTATTAAAGTTATGATTTTTAAATTCTCCCCCATTGTCACTTCTAATTCTTTTGATTTTAAGGTCTTTTTCATTTTCAATTTGTTTACAAAAGTTTATAAATATTTCAAAAGTTTCATCTTTATTTTTTAAGAATTTAACCTAAGTGAACCTAGAGTAGTCATCTACTATGACTAGGCAATATAAACTTCCATTTATTGATTTGACTCCATGGGAGTCAAATAGATCTAGGTGTAGAAGTTCTAATATAGAGTTGGTTTATGATTGATTAGTTGGTTTGTGAGTAGATTTTGTCTGTTTACCTTGTTGACAAGTATTACATATGGTTGAGTCTAAGTTATGTAACTTTGGTAAGCCTCTAACTAATCCATTTAATTTGCTTATATTTCTAAAATTTGTGTGTGACATTCTTCTATGCCATAACCAAGTTTCTTCTTTTTGTGTTAAATAACACTTAACTGAAGAAGTGGTTAAGTTAATTGCATAGATATTGTCTTTTCTAAAGCCTTTTAGACTTATAGTAGGATTATCTAGATGTTTGATTAAGCATTCTGTAGATAAGAATTTAACCTTATACCTAGTGTCACACAATTAACTTATACTTAGGAGATTATATTTAAAATTTTCAACAAGTAAAACATTTGTAATAATAAAATCTATTTTTAATTCAATATTACCTATACCAATTACCTTGAGTTTGCCATTGTTTCCAAAGACAACTGTTCCTAGACTTTTCTAAGTAAGTTGGGTGAACTTGGTGTAATCTCCAGTCATATGCTTGTAGCAACCACTGTCCAAAATCCACCTAGTTTCCTACAATAGGTAGGAATTAAAGTTAGTCTAATTTTAATCCTTTAAAATTATTTTCAAGGTTGATCATTTTATGTGAGAATTTGTGTTAATTTTCAAGCAAATAGAATTAAAGTTTAATTTTAAAGGATTTTTTTTTAAGTTAAGAAACATTAAGTTTTAATTTAAAATAAATTTTTAAGTTAAAGAAATTTAAGTTTAATTTAAAATAAATTTTTAAGTTAAAAAAATTTAAGTTAAAACAAATTTAAGTTTAATTTTAAAATAAATTTTTAAGTTAAAAAAATTTAATTTTATTTAATATTTTAATTTTATTTAAATTATAATTTAAAATAATTTAATATTTTAATTTTAATTAATTTTAATTTAAATTTTTAATTTTAATTTAAAATAATTTAATATTTTAATTTTAATTAAATTAAATTTAATATTTTAATTTTAATTAAATTTAATTTAACATTTTAATTTTAATTTAATTTAATTTAGTTTAATATTTTAATTTTAATTCAATTTAATTTAATATTTTAATTTTAATTTAAAATAATTTAATATTTTAATTTTAATTAAATTAAATTAAATTTAATATTTTTATTTTAATTTAAAATAATTTTATATTTTAATTTTAATTAAATTAAATTTAATATTTTAATTTTAATTTATAATAATTTAATATTTTAATTTTAATTAAATTAAATTTAATATTTTAATTTTAATTACATATAATTTAATATTTTAATTTTAATTTAATTTAATTTAATATTTTAATTTTAATTTTAATTAAATTTAATTAAATATTTTAATTTTAATTTAAAATAATTTAATATTTTAATTTTAACTAAATTTAATTTAAAATTTTAATTTTAATTTAAAATAATTTAATATTTTAATTTTAATTTAAAATAATTTAATATTTTAATTTTAATTTAATTTAAAATTTTAATTGAGTCCTTAGTTATTTCACCCGATCTATAATTTCAATTAGGGAATCCTATAATTTTGTGAGATGAATTAGGTTCAAATTTAAGGTTTGGTTTAAACTTTGTGTTAGATTCAGGTTTAGCTTTGGGTTCAACAATAGACATTCTCTGGATAAATTTCTGGGCTATGGTGAGTCACTTGGACATCATTAGAGTAACCATGCCTTCGAGGTTTTCCAAATAGTCATATCCACTAGACTTAGTACAAAACCTTGGTCTAACTGGTTAGGATCCATAAAGGGTAGTTTCGGTTAGTTTCACTTAGCCAAATGCACCAGGTCGAAGTCATATCTTCCTAGACATGCATAGACTAAGTTTCCCTAACGTACTATCATCCAAAACTTCACTAGTACCATTTTTCAAGTTAAACTTGAACCATTTTCTAATTAGTCCTAAGTACCCAGCCGGGTAGATTAGTTTGGGTTACCCTTCCGGGTAGGTTAGTTTTGGAGGTGCCAACTATTCTGGAGCCTCCCCCTAAATTATTGGTCTTTAATTTAATTTTTCGTTCTAGGTTTATGTCTATTTCTTTTATAGTTATATTTAACTTCATGATATTCTAAATTTTGGTGGGTTTTAAAATGTTTAGTTTTTGAATTTGTTGATTTAGATTTGTATTTAGGTTTTTGATTTGAATTATTTGATTTTATATAGTATATTTTTTCTTTAGATATGTAGTATTGGTTAAGTCCTACTTGCGTGGTTAAGCATGCTTTCGGAACTCAAGCTTTTCTTGTTGGTTTGTGTTGAGTTATTAATGAATTAAATGTTTTATTTGAACTTGACTTATAGCCAAGTCCAGTTTTGTTGTAAATTACTTTTTGGTTATTTAAGATTAGATCTAAGTTCTTAGATCTTGTTGTAAATTTTTCTAACATATCTTTTAATTTGTTAATTTCTAATTTTAGTGACAAATTTTCCTCCTCAAATGTTAGATCTTGAGTTGGATTATTATTTGTGATTTGTTCCTTGAGGTTTTGATTCTCCTCAAGGAGCAATTTGTTTTCGTTTTCTGATTTAACTAATTTACTAATTAAACAAGAAATGATTTTAAAAAAATTTCTATTTAAATTTAGGTATACCTCTTCGGGACCTTCGGAAACGAGTACGGACTCGTGGCTTGATTCGGGTTCGGACCTGTCTTCCGATTCGTCCTCCGACTCTGCTTCGCGGGCCATTAGCGCGAGGTAACTCTGGTTCGTCTAAACTTCGTCCTCCGATTCTTCCGAAGACGAGTCATCCCACGTTGCTTTGAGGACCTTCTTTTTGGTCGGCTTCGTTTTGTCATTTTTCAATCTCGGACACTCGTTCTTGTAGTGCCCCTTTTTGTTGCATCCGAAGCACGTCACGTTCCTCGGTTCGGTTAAAGTGTTGATCTTCTGCAGGTCCTTCTTGCTAAAGCTCTTCTTCCTCCTGGTGAACATTTTCCTTACCAGGTTCACCAGGTACTCTTCGTCTTCAGAATCCTGGTCAGAATCTTCTTCAGGTTCAGGTTTGTTCTTCTTTTCTTTGGAGGAACCTGCAAGCAAAACAATACCTTTCTCGACCCCGGTGTTAGTTTGCTCATGCAGTTCTAATTCACAGAAAAGTTCATCTAATTTTAGTTTAGATAAATTTTTAGAAATTTTACAGGCATCCACGATGGATGCCCACAAACTATTGCGTGGAAATGCATTTAACGCGTACCTTATCAGATCTCTGTTTTCCATCTAGTGGCCTATCGCATGAAGCCCGTTGAGGATATCTTTGATCCTCGCGTGAAGTTGACTTGTCGTTTCTCCTTCCTGCATTTTTATGTTAAATATTTTATTTAATAATAAATCACGTTTTGTTACCTTAGCGTCGCTGGTTCCTTCGTGCAGCTCGATTAACTTGTCCCAGAGTTCTTTCGTGTTCTGATGCGGTCCTACCTGGTTCAGCTCTTCCCTTGTTAGTCCGCATTGTAGCATGTTGATCGCCTTGTTCTCCGTCAACGCTTTCTTCTTTATGTTTGACGTCCATTCTTCTGGATCAAGAAGATTTCCGGAGTTGTCAACTGGTGGTCTGTAGGCTTTTATGATGCTGAGCCATTAGTCAAAGTCCGTCTTCAGGTAGACTTTCATCCTTTTCTTCCAGTATGGAAAATCATCCCCATTGAATAGGGGAGGGCGCACCGTACTGAAGCCTTCGATCTGACACATCCTGCACACAAGAGAGTATATAGACAAGCAAAGTCCCAAGACTTGGTCTTGGATTAGTAGTGCAGGAAGAAATAGAAATAATAGAGAAAACTAAATTGGTGTTGCACCAATTTAGATTAACTACAATGAGAAAATATTTCCAAAAAGGTAATTGTACCAGTTTGGAATTATGCAAAAAGCTAAAAAGCCGAAAAAAAATAAAAAAATGCCACCCCCTTGTCTGACTGGTGGTTGCAGCAAATCAGAGCGGTACCTGCTCTGATACCACTTGTTGGATCATAAAGAATCGATAGAGGGGGGGGTGAATATCGATTCAAAAAAATTTTCGAAAGGAGTTAAGCACAGCGGAAAAAGTATAAGCGAAAAGAACAATGCTGACACAGTTCGATTTACTTGGTTCGGAGCCTGTGTCGACTCCTACCCCAAGGCCCGCGCACAAGGGTGCTTTTGTTGGGCAATCACTAATTAATTTGAAAGATTATTACAAAACTAAGTATAGAATTAATTAGGAAAGAAAGAACCGACAATAAAATGAAAGTTAAAAACAAACTGACACTTGTCGGTGAACTTTTCACAGCGTCGCAAGAGCACAAGAGAGCGGATTCTAAGTTGTTGTTGGAGCTTCAGCCTTGACCCTCCTTATATAGGAGGTTCTGGGCGCCTGGAACCTTCAGGGCGCCTCGACCATGACGTAGCCGAGCCAACCAGCGAACTCCACGTGGCACAGCGACGTTGGGGATAAAATTTCGCCTCAGGGCGCCCGGACCTCCGGGAGCTTGGGTACCTCCCGAGCGCCCGTACCCTGTTTTCCAGTAGATTCCTTCCTGCAAGAAAAACATTAGTCCAAGGCACTCATATCTCCTGCAAAATAGATTATTAGCACAGTTCATAATTCAAGATAGAAAGAGTATGACTTAGATTCCGTCTTTTCGAGACCGGAATCTAGTCAAGATCTCGACTTAGAGTTCCAAAATGGTTCTAATTCGGATCGGCGCCTAAGTTCCCTTCCCGGGAACGCATCCTCACAGTCACTCCCCTCCAGTGGCTTACCTCTACTTACCTGCCAGACGTCCGGTTAGCCCTTCGACCCATCTGGACTTCGTGCCAGCTATCCGGTCAGCCAGTCGACCTAGCTGGACTTCGTTTCAAACGTTCGGTCAGCCCGTCGACCCGTTGACCTAGCTGGGCTTCGTGCCAGACATCCGGTCAGCCTGTCGACCTGTCTGGACTTCTCTTGCACACTCAGTCAGAGTGTTAGATCAACAACAAGACTAACTTAACCTATTTTGTCATTCATCAAAACGTAGGTTAGACCGTTAGTGCTAACCGCACCAACAGATGCTTCTTCGACTGCGATCTAAATTTATTAGTTTTAACAAATTTATTCAACTTTCTTACCAATAATGCCACTTTAGTTTCGTTGATTGACGCTTCAGAGTCGGGATCATCCATCTCGGCTTGTAGGGCAACATTGAGACTTAACTTCTCTTTAGGTTCTGCAATTCTTGATTCGTGAAGTTCAAATGTAGAGAATAAACTTTCTAAAGTACTTACCTCAAAGTCTTTAGAGATGTAGTAAGCATCTACTAAGGAAGCCCACTCTGGAGTTCTTGGGAAGGCGTTGAGCGCATACCGGATAGAATCTCAGTTCGTTACCGGTTCTCCGGGATTGGTCAGTTGAGTTATCAACTCCTTAATTCTCGCCTAGAGTTGCGCTACCTTCTCGCCGTTGTTCATCAGGAGATTCATCAGCTGAGTCCGGAGGATGTCGCGCCTTGCTAACTTTGCTTCTGAGGTACCTTCGTGGAGCTCCAGGAATTTTTCCCAGAGGTCTTTAGCGGAGTCGTAGCTTCCGATCCGACTTACCTCCTAGGGCGGGAAGACGCTGAGCAGGTGGAATTCCGCCTTTCCGTTGGCCACGAAATCGGCTTGCTCCTTCTTCATCCAATTGTATTCTTCCTTGTCTTTGGGGGTTACAAAACCATATTTCATAATAAGAAAATATCAAACTCAGTCTTAAAAAATACCTTCATTCTTCTCTTCCATGTAGCGAAGTCTCCGTCAAATTTCGGAGGATGAATGCTTGTTCCGGTCATTGTCTTGATCTTCGTGCTTCAGTCGGCAGTTAGTCCTTCTAAGGTTGTCGGGCTCTAATACCACTTGTTGGTGCAGCGGGGCAGGCAAGAGGGGGGTGAATTGCCTGCACAATAAAATACCCTCCTCGTTTCTTTCAACTCAAAAAATGCAATAATAATAAAGAAATAAACTAACAGAAATAAAGAGGAGACAAAGAATTTAACTTGGTTACAACCCAAGGGTTGTTAATCTAAGGCGATGAAAAAGCTCAAAAAGATCTCCTTCTCTGAAGGCGGAGAAGCCTTTTACACACTGAAAGCACTAAACTATTGCTAGAAATTGAATACTGAGTTGATTCATTAATTTCCTAGTTCCAGGGGTCTTTATATAGATCCTGAAAATCTTATCCTGAGTGTTGAAGGCGCCTCCAAGAGGGTTGAGAGCGCCTCCAAGTAGTTTGATCGGATAAAGCTCTATCCGATTGCAAACGGTCACGAATACTGGTTCTGAGGCGCCTCCAATGCCCTTGAAGGTGCCTCGGACTGGTCTAAGACGCCTTCAAGGTGATGGAGGCACCTTCAATGTTGAGGGTGCCTTCAATGATGTTGAGGGCGCTTTCAACCTGCATGGTATAAATACTGTCTTCAACCTGCATGGTATAAATAGCTTCCAGCTTCTCTTTTTCCTCTTCTTCCGAACCTCCAATCGCTTGGGTGATTTCGGCCAACCGAAATAGGGCTCACCCAAACTCAATTTCCGGCCTTCTCCTCGAGCAGGCTTCCGACCCGGCTTCTCATCCCTCGAACGTCGTGTACGTTCTTCTCGTCCACCGGTGTACTCTTCCGCAGCTCTTTTGTCCTTCGGACGCACTGATCCCGTCGACTCCCTTCCCATGCCGTCCTTCTCACTAGCTGCGTCTTCCGCTCGACTTCCTGTGCTCCTAAGTTCCTGCACACTTAGACACAAGGATCAAATAACAAGCAAGACCTAACCTAACTTGGTTGATCACATCAAAACACCCACGGGGTCCAACAAAGTGAACAAGCTTGGGACAGCAGCAGCAAAACCCGAAGACTCATTAGTTTAGTTTTCGCTATATGTTATGAATTACTGGAGTACCTTAGTTAAATCAAGAGTATGTTATGATTATAAGTGTAATTATGATTCATGACGTCCACAATTATATATGAATTGATATTGAAAATATAATAATAATAATAATAAATTTAGGGGTGTTACCATAGGATTCTAAATAACGAAGAGCCTCAACAAACTATCTTCATCCACCTCCTGTTATCTTTGATTCCTGAAGCTTGAAGAGCCTATATTTCAGTATGAAAATACTCAAGAGTATACTAAAGAGGAGAAATTACTGAGCCATAGCATTACTAAATGCTTTATTTACTTGGATTGATAGTGAAAGACCAAAAGGGAGGCACTTGTCTAGATCCCTAGTAGTTTGTGATCGTGTGAGATTTTTAAGAACTTGAGTGACAATTTCTATGAGTGTGAATTTTCCTTTGAAGAATATTTATTTGTTTAACCTTTGATATATCAATTGAGTAGTTAAGAGATATTTAGTTATCTTGAGATGGAAAGATGAATAATATTGGCTCTCACATGATATCCTAGGGAAGAATACTGAAATGGGGAATTGATTCACTTTTCGGGATATTGCTATTATCATGTTTTTACATTCATTATCTCATATGTGTTAGTTGGGTTTTCATTCTATACCTTTTAACTTATGTTATGATGCATATATGAATATATATACTTGGACAATCAATTTAGTATTTAGAATCGATATAGTTAAACATAATTTAATAGATAGGTTGCATGTTTGATCCTTTAATTGATATTTCAAACATTTATGTTGCTCTTGCCGTAGTTACACAAACTATTCTTTCAACTCGATTGAAATAAGCTCTTTTCATGTTAGGTTCCTAAAGTTTACTTTTCACTCAATTGAGTAACCACTATATTCGATGGGATTCTCTTGTTGAGGCACCTATCATATAATCATAAGAATTACACACTCAAACCTATGGTGGTAAACAGTGTGCTTTATGCGTTAGTTTTGTTGGTACAGGAAGCACTAGCTAATCAAACCTATATTTTGATATTGACAAAGGTTCAAAGTTAAGGGTTATTGTGATCTAACAAGCTTAACTAAGTGTGCATGAAAGCCCTAATTGAGGTTAGGCAAAGAAGTCCTGTTCGAGTGGATTGGGCAAGAAGTCCTCGTCGAGTGGACTGAGCAAAAGTTTTAGCAGATCGAGGATATCGAACAGAAGTCCTAGAGGTCAAGGACACTAGGCAAGTAGCTTGGGGGCGTCGACACCAGGCAACAGTCTAGGCGGGTTGATGATCAGATGTCTAGCAAGAAGTCCCGAAGGTCAAGATCAAATGCTGAGTAAAAGTCCAAAAAGGTTAGGAGGACCAGATGTTTTGACAATGGATAAACTCTCCTAAAAGGAGTAGGTGATAATGCATTCCTTGTTGAGGGAACAACAAACATCAGTCCGACCTAGGGTTTCATTGGAAATCCGAAAGTCATGATCGGACAGTTAGAGATTGACAAATCTCTTAAGTTTTGATTTCATATTATGCCTATTATGCTAACTCTGTGATGCAAGAGTTAAAGCCTTGATCATGATAAGTTTTCATGGATAGAGATTCATCGAGGTTGTACCACGTCAACCTTATAAGGCGCCTGGAAAGGATCCAAGTGCCTGGAAAGGGCTATAAAAGAAGAGTTCGACCTACACCTGAAACATAATATTTCTTGTATTTGCGTGCTACTCCGAAAAGTTCCCTACGATGCTGAAATGCTACTCGGACAACCAATGCTCAAGTTTCTACTCTACTCTGTTGTTGGTATAATTTTTCTTATTGCCAATTACCTTGTATTCAGTTCAGTTGTATACTTATCAAGTTATTAGTGAATTGCCCATTAAAAGCACTCTTCTAGTGTTTTCTCGGATCCTACAAGTTTTTCATAATGATTAGAACCTCAGACTCTCCTATATATATATATATATATGTGTGTGTGTGTGTGTGTGTGTGTTTCATTTGTATCCTTCCTTGCTGATTTAATTTCTGCTGTTTGGCAGCAATTTTGGGTGTAATGTTGAAGTTGTTGTCATGTGATCAAAAGATCATGAGTTCGAATCTTGGAAACGACCTCTTGTAAAAAGTAAGATAAGACTACGTACAATGGATTCTTCCCCCGGGACCCCATGATAGAATCGCTCGTGCACCGAGCTATCCTTTTATTTGGCAGCAATTCTGAGTGTTTGGTATTAGTCTTTTCTGGATAGTCAATTAATGAGAATTTAAGGTTATTCACCATCTGCATCAAGGGATAGTCTTTTCTGGATAGTCAATTAATGGTAATTTGAGTTTATTTCCCAATCTGTGTCAGTGGGAGAGGAGACTCTAGGAGGGGGTATTTCTTTCTCTCCTTGTTATCAGCTTACCATTTTAGAGTTTTACAGGTGGTAGTCCCTGAAAGGAAGCAACTTACGCTTAAGCCCTGCATGAGGATGTAAGGGGTTTTAAGGTACTGCCTCTTCACGGCAGCCTTTGATTTTTTTCGTGAGAGTGGTTCTTCACCTCCCCAGGAGGCCAGGATCTTTCCTGCTTTCCCTTCCTTGAATAAGGCCCGTTTGTCCCTTATGGCCTTGTCCCCCTCAAAGGAAAGTTTATTTTAGAAACAAAACGGGTTTACTTGGAAAAAGAAATGAAGGAAAAGCATGACATGATGAGAAAATTCTCATCTTGAGATGTAAGAAGGAACAAAATCAATAGACATTGAACCTGAAGCTGCTATAATTTTTCTCTTGCTTGCCCTTGGTGTAGGTGTACTAGCTGCCTGGCTGTAAACAAGATCACTGTAAAACTGTCACAAGTTGCCTTTCCTCAATTATTTTTTTTTATAAAAGCATATTAACAAAACAGATTTTTAGGCGGCAAACTAAAGTTGTAGCTAATCATACACTTCACTCGCAATAACATTTTTCAACAGTTACTGTCACGCCCCTAGAAGAGTCCCTGTCCGAGAAAATTTCGGCAGCATCTCCCCTGTACGGCGGACAATCAAAATTTTCTACAAGCACTAAATACTCAGCCACAGGCGGCTGGAATAACAACAGTAATAAAAATCAATCACCACGCAGTTTATATATATATATTCAGCCTCTGGCTGACACAACCACGCAGTAATAATACTCTGACTCGAAATCAACCCTACTCAACTACACTCGTAAAGCTCAAATCCGATTTTTCTTACCTCTTCTGCCGTTCAGGCAGGCATGTAGTAGAGTAAATCCAAATCATACGAAAAGATCATCCAACGAAAAGATTCCATACAATATCCATATGTAAGTCCAAAACAAAACTAAAATAAAGTCTGATAGCGAAAAGCTAAAATGAAACAACTCAGAAAACCAGCAGCGGAGTAGCACTATGTGCAGTGGGGACTAGCGACTGGAACTCCCTCCTGACAGCATCAACCTGAAAATAACAACAATGGAGGCGGGGTGAGTCCAACACTCAGCAGGTACAGTTGATATGCAAAGTAAAGAAACAACACCTAGCACTAATCATGCGTACAGTCTCCTGATAAGAAAGATAAGAATGCATCTGAAATAAACAGGAGAATACTGTACTAACCAGGTCCTGAGTATAAGGTCAAACAGTCCGAGGGATAAGGAATCTTGTATGCATGTCAAACATAGGTATCCAAACAATATGCAGCATATAAATGCAGCAAACACAAACACAAGCAATAAATGCATCATGCACATGATGCCAATGATGCGTCCTGGTCACCCCTGACGCCAGTCGATCATCTCATACAAAAGTGAGGCCGAGTGGGTAGGGCTGTGATAACCGTGCACTCTGTCGTCACTACTCCTGATGAGTGACCGAGTGGACGGGATGCTGTCGGAGTACACCTATCCTCCTACCCCAAATCATAGATGGGGGAGCGCAATGCTCTCAACTCCCGGTACTCAAAGACGGGGAGGAATCCCTGCCGGATAACACGTTGTGTCACACTACCCATGAGCGGACCAACGGTGCCTAACAGAGTCCCTGCTGCAACACACTCAGCCTGAATCGACCACTAACCCATGAGTGGTGGTGTGTGCAGATCCATGTAACTGGCGATGTGCTCAACAATAATGGAGCGGACTATCGCACAGCATGCAATCATGCAAATGGTGCATGGCACTAACCACAAGAATATCCTGACCTAATCCACATATATATATAAATACATCAAAGGTCAACGAATCCAAAACAATCCAAAGGTATACAGAAGGTATAAAACCTAGGTCCTGAACATGGTCAAGCATGGCATATCACTACCCCTATAAGCATATATAAACAGGTAAAATATACCTGAGATGCAAAACCCAATCAATCAATCAAGCATGTAAGATTTGGGTAGTGATTAACCGAAACAGATAAGAAACACAATTAATGCAACATGTTAATTTAATTACTAAGCATATCAAATGACATAAGTCAAAAGTACCCGCCTCCGATAAAATGGTCCAAATCTGACTCCGAGATACTCGTCTCGCGTCAAAGTCCTGTAATACCAAACATATACGATTATTTAGCTAAATTCTTATAAATAGCTAAATAAATTCTTTAACCCTAAATTAGGGCAAAAACCCTAATGCCAAAAACACATAAACCTAATCAACTGACACATGAAAAATCATCTAACAAAAATCAAGTACACTACGATCTACAACTAAGCAAATGCTTAATCTAGATACCCAATAAACCTTACCTACTCTCACAGCCACTCTTGCTGCCAATAATCCTGACCGAAGTGAGGTAAATGGTGTTGCCCTCTAAATCAAATACCCTACATCAATAATCCACACTTAACTGACTTAAAATTTATCACTGCACAGATGCTCACCTTAATTCACAACAGGGACGTTGCTGCCGAAGAAAAAAAAAAACAGCCGCTGGAAGGTGGCTGTCGGGACCCAAATTTTCCAACTCACCTTACCTTCTTCCTCTCCACTGATCGGAGGTGATCCAAGACTCCGGCGACAGTGCTAGGGCACAGATGAATCGGCTACCAGCGCTAGGGCACAGCCTAAATGAGGCAGCGTAGTGAGGAGCGGCACTGCTACGGGCGACGCCGACGGCTTGCTAGGGCACCAACACAGAAGAGGGGCCGGCACTGGGGTTCTCTACCGTGCGGAGGTGGCCGAAGAGGGAAAGGAATCGCGGGTCGGGCTAGAGCTGAGGAGGAGCAGTGTCGGCGGTGGAATCTCCACGGCGAAGGCGTCTGTGTGCGTCGGCGGTGTGGCTCGGAAGGGAAGAGGAGAGGAAGATGGAGAGATCGCCGGTTAGGGCACGGGAGAAGACGCCGCGCGGAAGAAAAGGCACCGGCGTTGCTGTCGGGTGGAGGAAACCGGCGTCACGGCCCAAGCACAGAGAGGAGAAGGCGTCGGCTTTCTCCCTTGGTCCGGGACTTATGCTCGCGTGGGAGAGGAGAGGAGGTAACCGCCGAGTGGCCGGCGGTTAGGGCACGGAGGAGGTGCGGCTCGGCGTCGGCGCGTGCGGGAGGGGAAGGAAACAGTGAGAAAAGAAAAGAAAAAAAAACAAAAACTAAATAAAGAAAAAGGAATTAAGAAATTCAACTTTTCCTCATTTAAGTTGGGGTAACCCAAACAAACTTTTCCGGGCCCCGTTTTTATCCCCGTTAACTCATCCATACGAGCTCCGAAAAATTCCCGAAAAATTTCCAAAAATTCCGGAAAATTCCCTTATTAATATTCGCCTATTTTCGGTATTTAACATTCTCCCCCACTTATAAAAATTTGGTCCCCAAATTTCGTTATCTACCATCAGCAAGTACTAACAACAGATATAGAATATAAATGCTGAACGGTAAATAAATCACATACCTCAAGTGAAAATATGGGGATATCGAGCTCGGATAGTGTCCTCGAGCTCCCAAGTAGCCTCCTCGTCCGAATGATGCTGCCATCCGACTTTAACCAGCCGGATAGTCTTGTTCCGTAACTGACGCTCCTTCCGGCCGAGAATCCGTACCGGAACCTCCTCATAGGTAATGTCAGGCTG
The DNA here is from genome assembly GCF_018446385.1 of Zingiber officinale. NCBI lineage: Eukaryota > Viridiplantae > Streptophyta > Magnoliopsida > Zingiberales > Zingiberaceae > Zingiber > Zingiber officinale. The sequence continues at coordinate 70,488,915 of NC_055987.1, read as the reverse complement.
AACTGGAACTGGGATATCTGCTAGCACATGCGTCGGATCGGGTACATATCTCCTCAACATGGATACATGAAATACATCGTGCACGCCTGACAGGGACGGTGGTAGTGCCAGTCGGTAAGCTACTGCTCCGATCCTCTCAAGGACCAATGTATCATGGAGCTAGCTTACCTCTGAGGCCAAATCTCTTCACCCCTTTCGTGGGTGAAACTCGTAGAAATACATGGTCGCCAACAGAGAACTCTAGTGGTCTGCGTCTCCGATCAGCATAACTCTTCTGGCGATCCTGCGCCTCTGACATCCTCCGTCTGATAGTACGGACCAACTCTGCATCCTGCTGAACTCTATGAGGTCCCAACAACTGAGCCTCTCCAACCTCATCCCAAAGGACGGGTGTCCGACAAGGTCTACCATACAACGCCTCAAACGGTGCCATCTGGATAGCCGAATGGAAGCTATTGTTGTAGGCAAACTCTACTAACGACAGATGGTCCTCCCAACTGCCTCCGAAATCCATAACACATGACCTCAGCAGGTCCTCTAAAGTCTGAATGGTCCGCTCTGACTGTCCATCAGTCTGTGGATGGAAAGCTGTACTGAAACGGAGCTGTGTGCCCAAGGCCTGCTGCAGACTCTGCCAGAAACGAGACGTGAACCGTGGATCTCTATCCGAAATAATACTCAATGGAACACCATGTAGTCTGATAATCTCTCGGCAATACAGATCTGCCAATCGATCCGAATCGCTAAGAAGTGCGCTGATTTGGTTAATCGATCAACGATTACCCAAATCGCGTCATGGCCTCGTCGTGTCCTCGGCAACCCTACCACAAAGTCCATGGTAATGTGATCCCACTTCCACTCAGGAATAGGAATCCGCTGAAGTAATCCTGCAGGTCTCTGGTGTTCAGCCTTCACCTGCTGACAGACAAGACATCTAGCCACAAAATCCACGATGTCTTTCTTCATGCCGTTCCACCAGTAGGAACGCCTTAAGTCTCGATACATACGGGTTCCGCCTGGATGAATCGCAAATCGAGAACGGTGTGCCTCCTGAAGTAGCTCCTGTAAGACCGGATGAGACTGAGGTATGCATAATCGATCTCGGAAGTATATGATACCCTCCTCGTCTCGTGTAAACTCGGTCTGCTGCCCGGAAGCTATCTGACTGCCAATAAACTGCAAATGCTGATCACTGGCCTGTGCCTCTCGGATCTTCGTCCTGATCGACGACTGAGCAACCATGGTAACCAGAATACCCTGCTCTGTAGATCCCTGCTCCTCAAGGTCTAACTCGGAAAAACTCTGAATCAAGTCTGTGACTGAAGTCCGGTGGCAAGCCAAAGTCCCTCTGGACTTCCTGCTGAGTGCATCGGCAACCACATTAGCTTTCCCCGGGTGGTATCTAATGGTACAATCGTAGTCCTTCAGGAACTCCATCCATCTCCTTTGTCGGAGATTAAGCTCCTTCTGAGTGAAAATGTATTTGAGACTCTTATGATCAGTAAGAATCTCAAATGTGATACCGTATAAATGATGACGCCAAAGCTTCAGAGCAAAGATGATGGCAGCTAACTCCAAGTCATGAACTGGGTAGTTCTTCTCATGCTCCTTCAACTGACGAGAAGCATAAGAGACTACTCTGCCGTGCTGCATCAGAACAGCACCCAAACCCTGTAGAGACGCGTCGGTGTAAAGTACAAATCCATCCTCTCCAGAAGGTAAAACCAAAACTGGAGCCGACACTAATCTCCGCTTCAGCTCCTGAAAGCTGGTCTCGCAATCCTCGGACCATATGAACTTCACGCCTTTCCGTGTAAGACGTGTCAGTGGCATAGCAATACGCGAGAAGCCCTCGACAAAACGTCGATAATATCCGGCCAATCCCAGAAAACTGCGGATCTCCTGAACTGACTTCGGCTGCTCCCAACCGGTGACAGCCTCGATCTTCTGAGGATCAACTGAAATACCTCTGCTAGAAACCACGTGTCCCAGAAAACCGACTGAGGATAGCCAGAATGCACACTTGCTGAACTTCGCGTACAGCTGATGTCGTCTAAGAGTCTCCAAGACTATGCGAAGATGATGTGCATGCTCCTCCTCGGAATACGAGTAGACCAATATGTCATCAATGAAAACGATAACAAACTGATCCAGATACTCCAGAAAGATGCGGTTCATCAAGTCCATAAACACCGCTGGAGCATTGGTAAGCCCAAATGGCATTACCAAAAACTCATAATGACCGTATCTGGTACGGAAAGCTGTCTTCTGGATATCAGAATCTCTGACTCTCAACTGATGATATCCGGATCGCAGATCAATCTTAGAATACACTGAAGTACCTCTGAGCTGATCAAACAAATCCTCAATCCGTGGTAATGGATATTTATTTCTGACGGTCACTGAATTCAGCTGCCTGTAGTCAATACATAACCTCATGGTGCCGTCTTTCTTCTTGACAAACAGAACTGGAGAACCCCATGGTGAAACACTAGGGCGAATAAATCCCCTGTCTAAAAGCTCCTGGAGTTGAACCTTCAGCTCGTTCAACTCTTTTGGTGCCATACGATACGGAGCTTTCGATGTCGGTGAGGTTCCCGGAATCAGCTCAATAGCGAACTCCACTGGCCTTCTAGGAGGCAAACCTGGCAGCTCCTCTGGAAATACATCTGGGTATTCCCGGACAACAGGAACGTCGGAGAGCTGCGAACTACTACTGTCCTCAGTACTGATCAACGACAACAGAAAACCATGACAGCCGTGAGACAGCAGCTTCTGCGCCTGAATCGCCGAAATAATCGAGATGCCGTCGTCTCTAATGCCAGTGAAACTCCACGAGGGTTGGTTCGGAGGCCGGAAGGTGACCACCCTCGTCTGGCAATCAACGGTAGCATGATACACTGACAGCCAATCCATGCCAAGAATGACATCAAACTCGACCATCTCCAATACTAGAAGATCTACCGTAAGTATCATGTTGCCAAAGTCTAACGGGCAACCTCTGATCTCCTGGGTGACATCTAAAGTATCACCGACGGTAGGGAGACAATCGCCGCAACCTAACAAGAGGTAATCTACCAATCTCCGCATAAAGGTACGGATATAAAAGAGTGCGAACTACAAGATCAATCAAAATATCGATAAATGCATAAATGGAAATCGTATCATGGAAAACGGATCCGTCGGCCCGCATCCTCTCTGGTAATAGCATGAACACGACCGGTCTCCGGCGGAGGAGGAGGTGGTAATCGTTCGCCATCGAGGCGCCGCTGGACTATGTGCGATAAGACGAGAGGATGGTGACGATCTTGTCTGGCTGAGACTGAGTCTGATACTGCCCCTGAGTCGGATAATAAGGTCCTGGAGCAAAACTCTGGGGTGCTACAGAAGCACTGGAGTACTCCTGTCCAAGCATGCCAAATGCTGCTGCGGAGGGAGCTGCTCCCTGCTGACGCTGTGAAGATTGGGCTTTCTGCCCTCCTCGATATGCCCCTGACTGACTAGGCCGTGTGCTGAGCCTTCAGCTGACAATCTCGGCTCTGGTGCCCCGGCAGTTTGCAATAAAAGCAAACTGACTGTCCCAGAGAGCAAGCTGGGGTGAGGTGATCTCTGGATCCACATCTGAAACAATGAGTATCACCGGAAGGTGGTTGCCGGTTCTGCTGAGAAAACCGGGAACGTCCTGAAGAAGACCGCCCTGATTTCTGAGGCCTACGAGACGCCCCAGAAGAACTCTGACCTGACTGTCTGCGACTACTCTGAGGCTGTCCTGTCGCCTGAGTCTGCTGGACCTGCCCTGATGTCTGACCCGTATGCTTTCTTTTCCTGTCCGGATATGCTGTCTGCCGAGCTAACTCTATCATCAAAGCTCGATTCAATGCATCAGAGTAGGATGTAATCCCTAATCCAGCAAGCTGTACATGCAGATAACCGTCCAATCCCTGTATAAACTGCATCATGCGAGTTCTGTCCTCCGCAACTAACTCTGGACAAAACTGAGCCAACCGGAGGAATTCTGTATTATACTCGGTCACTGAGCGATTATTCTGCCTCAGACTCATAAAATCCTGTCGGCGAGCCATCTGATAGGACAGTGGAAAGAAACGGCTCTCAAAAGCCTCTCTGAACCTGGTCCATGTGACGTTGCGCTCACCAATAATAGAACGCTGAGTAACCCACCAGGCATTAGCTTCATCCCGTAAATGGTAAGCAGCCAGCTCTGCTTTCTCCCACTCGGAGCAAGCCATATAGAAGAAAGTCTGCTCCATAGTCTCTATCCATGACAGAGCCATACTCGGATCAAGATCTCCGCGGAAAAGAGTGAAACGAGTCTTCATCGACTCGGCCAGTGCTGGAATCCTAGCTCGTGCAGCGACAATATCAGTGAGCTGTGTCGGGACGGCTGCAGGAACTGGCGGAAACACTGGAGCTGATACTACAGGTGGTACCGCGGAATAAACCGGAGGAGGAACTCCCGGTACTGCTGTATATACCGGAGCATAGGCCGTCTGTGGTACTGCCTGGGGAACAAAAGTGGTGGCAACTGGAGGTACGGTAGGAAAAGGTACCGGATGTGGAGCAGCTGCTGCTACTGTAGGCACTGGGGGTACAGGTGCCACTGGTGTCGGGTACACTGTAGGTCCAAGTGGCGGTGGTCCTGAATACGCCGTAGGCTGCGCTGGAGCAGATGTCGGGTACACCAATGGTACTCCTGATGGTACTGTAAACAGGGTAGGCGTGGATACCGTCGGTGTGGCCAAAATAGGTATCTCTACAGGAGCTATCGGGATTTGAGAGCCCGATGCTCCCGCTGCATCCTGAGTCTGTCCCTGACTGACAGGCTCACTAACAGTGGGTATCTCTGGCATATCCAGAGATCCCGTGGTCCTCGCACGTGGTCGTCCAGCACCACGTCTCGCAGCAATACGAGTAGATCGTCTCATATCTGTTAAATTAAATTACAGATATCAATACCAATATAACCAACATAAAATAACAACATACCTATTTGCTGTCTGGAGATGTTCCGTCGCTGTCCAGTCCCCAATTTGACCTCAAAATTCTGAACGTACATATCGCCGGAAATCCAAATAAATCCGAAACGGAAATCCAAAACATAACCATATCGAAAATCCGATAATGCCCAGTTTGACTCGCAAACCTGGCTAACCCAAATATCCAGAATACCAACAACAGGTATCCGATAAATCTCCAGAACACCATAAGCAGGTATCATAACCCGCTCTGATACCAAATAAATTGGTATCAGATAAATCCCGAAAATCCAAAATACGAAAATCCAACAAGTATCGCCAAACTTGGCGCTCTGATACCAAGTAAATAAATTGGTATCAGGTTATCCCAAACATCCAAAATACGAAAACAAAAGATCGTATAACTTGGCTCTGATACCACTAAATTGTCACGCCCCCAGAAGAGTCTCTGTCCGAGAAAATTTCGGCAGCATCTCCCCTGTACGGCGGACAATCAAAATTTTCTACAAGCACTAAATACTCAGCCACAGGCGGCTGGAATAACAACAGTAATAAAAATCAATCACCACGCAGTTTATATATATATATTCAGCCTCTGGCTGACACAACCACGCAGTAATAATACTCTGACTCGAAATCAACCCTACTCAACTACACTCGTAAAGCCCAAATCCGATTTTTCTTACCTCTTCTGCCGTTCAGGCAGGCATGTAGTAGAGTAAATCCAAATCATACGAAAAGTTCATCCAACGGAAAGATTCCATACAATATCCATATGTAAGTCCAAAACAAAACTAAAATAAAGTCTGATAGCGAAAAGCTAAAATGAAACAACTCAAAAACCAGCAGCGGAGTAGCACTACGTGCAGTGGGGACTAGCGACAGCATCAACCCGAAAATAACAACAATGGAGGCGGGTGAACAGGTACAGTTGATATGCAAAGTAAAGAAACAACACCTAGCACTAATCTACATGCGGTCTCGATAAGAAAGATAAGAAGCATCTGAAATAAGCAGAGAATCTTGTACTAACCGTGTCCCGAGTATAAGGTCAAACACCGAGGGATAAGGAATCAGTATGCATGTCAAACATAGGTATCCAAACAATATGCAAACATATAAATGCAGAAACACAAACACAGCAATAAATGCATCATGCACATGATGCCAATGATGCGTCCTGGTCACCCCGACGCCATCGATCATCTCATACAAAAGTGAGGCCGAGTGGGTAGGGTGACAACGTGCACTCCTGTCGTCACTCTCGATGAGTGACCGAGTGGACGGATGCTGTCGAGTACACCTATCCTCCTACCCCAAATCATAGATGGGGAGCGCAATGCTCTCAACTCCCAGTACTCAAAGACGGGGAGGAATCTCTGACGTAACACGTTGTAGTCACACTACCCATGAGCGGACCAACGGTGCCTAACAGAGTCCCTGCTGCAACACACTCAGCCTGAATCGACCACTAACCCATGAGTGGTGGTGTGTGCAGATCCATGTAACTGGCGATGTGCTCAACAATAATGGAGCGGACTATCGCACAGCATGCAATCATGCAAATGGTGCATGGCACTAACCACAAGAATATCCTGACCTAATCCACATATATATATAAATACATCAAAGGTCAACGAATCTAAAACAATCCAAAGGTATACAGAAGGTATAAAACCTAGGTCCTGAACATGGTCAAGTATGGCATATCACTACCCCTATAAGCATGTATAAACAGGTAAAATATACCTGAGATGCAAAACCCAATCAATCAATCAAGCATGTAAGATTTGGGTAGTGATTAACCGAAACAGATAAGAAACACAATTAATGCAACATGTTAATTTAATTACTAAGCATATCAAATGACATAAGTCAAAAGTACCCGCCTCTGATAAAATGGTCCAAATCTGACTCCGAGATACTCGTCTCGCGTCAAAGTCCTGTAATACCAAACATATACGATTATTTAGCTAAATTCTTATAAATAGCTAAATAAATTCTTTAACCCTAAATTAGGGCAAAAACCCTAATGCCAAAAACACATAAACCTAATCAACTGACACATGAATAATCATCTAACAAAAATCAAGTACACTACGATCTACAACTAAGCAAATGCTTAATCTAGATACCCAATAAACCTTACCTACTCTCACAGCCACTCTTGCTGCCAATAATCCTGACCGAAGTGAGGTAAATGGTGTTGCCCTCTAAATCAAATACCCTACATCAATAATCCACACTTAACTGACTTAAAATTTATCACTGCACAGATGCTCACCTTAATTCACAACAGGGACGTTGCTGCCGAAGAAAAACAAAACAGCCGTTGGAAGGTGGCTGTCGGGACCCAAATTTTCCAACTCACCTTACCTTCTTCCTCTCCACTGATCGGAGGTGATCCAAGACTCCGGCGACAGTGCTAGGGCACAGATGAATCGGCTACCAGCGCTAGGGCACAGCCTAAATGAGGCAGCGTAGTGAGGAGCGGCACTGCTACGGGCGACGCCGACGGCTTGCTAGGGCACCAACACAGAAGAGGGGCCGGCACTGGGGTTCTCTACCGTGCGGAGGTGGCCGAAGAGGGAAAGGAATCGCGGGTCGGGCTAGAGCTGAGGAGGAGCAGTGTCGGCGGTGGAATCTCCACGGCGAAGGCGTCTGTGTGCGTCGGCGGTGTGGCTCGGAAGGGAAGAGGAGAGGAAGATGGAGAGATCGCCGGTTAGGGCACGGGAGAAGACGCCGCGCGGAAGAAAAGGCACCGGCGTTGCTGTCGGGTGGAGGAAACCGGCGTCACGGCCCAAGCACAGAGAGGAGAAGGTGTCGGCTTTCTCCCTTGGTCCGGGACTTATGCTCGCGTGGGAGAGGAGAGGAGGTAACCGCCGAGTGGCCGGCGGTTAGGGCACGGAGGAGGTGCGGCTCGGCGTCGGCGCGTGCGGGAGGGGAAGGAAACGGTGAGAAAAGAAAAGAAAAAAAAACAAAAACTAAATAAAGAAAAAGGAATTAAGAAATTCAACTTTTCCTCATTTAAGTTGGGGTAACCCAAACAAACTTTTCCGGGCCCCGTTTTTATCCCCGTTAACTCGTCCATACGAGCTCCGAAAAATTCCCGAAAAATTTCCAAAAATTCCGGAAAATTTCCTTATTAATATTCGCCTATTTTCGGTATTTAACAGTTACATATGAGTTTCTTTCATATCCATTTTTGTAATTTGTTGTATGGTTGGCCTCTTTCCAAGTGTAGAATCAAGCTAGGGTTCTTAATGCATCAAATTGTAAGAGAATGCATTGTCATATCAGCCTTTTTAGGGAACCTTTGATGACCCTCAACTTTTCTAGTAAATTGATACCTTCAAACTCTTACCCAGTTGGAACCATTATTAAGATCAGAAGGACATGCCAATCGGGGGCCATCAAAGAAATCAAGGGCCCTACAGGGGATTTATGAATTTGAACAATTTTGTTGTGAAAAAAGCACTTCCCAGTAACATCTGGAATCCTTTAGGTTTCAAATGACAAACTTCAGGAGGTGGACAAGGTGAGAGTCACAATGAAATTGCCTGTATTTAAATTTCTGTAGATCCAAACTTTTGATTTCAACTCAAACAAATTGAGATTCTCTTTTCCTTGTTTTTTGAGCTAGATCCTTCTGAATCCAAAATTTCTTCTCAAACTCAGTGGAGAGAACACAATCATATATGGTTTTTTGCTCTAAAGATTTGTGTTTGAGATAAGTTGTGTGACCAGAGGATCTAATAGTTTAAGAACCCAAAGGCAGGCCTTGCTGATAAGAAAACAATTTGACCTTTTTCTTTTGACTGATCCTCCTTTTTTTGCTTTGATGGTTAGAAGGTGGTTGGATGACAATTCATAGGAATGACCTGCCTCTTAATCTCAGGGATTCTTGCTCCCATACTCTTTGTTTGTCTTCATCCTATCCCACCTATCAAGAAGCTACACCCGTTTGTCCAAGTCTCTAAATATTGGTGATATGATCACGGTCCTCCTGAAAAAAGAACCTGATCTTCCCTCATATAGATATTTACCATAAAAAAAAAAGTATATCCGTTATTTTAACGGTAAATTAGAGAAAAATCCCCAATCATAATGTTAACTTTGCATGCAATCCCCATGTCCAAAAAACTTTGTTTCCACTCCCTGCATGCAAAGTATTACTTGTTTCAACTCCCTCATGCAAATATTGATACCTAAATTGCCCCTCAGATTTTTTTAGTACAAAAATTTCAAAATTGAGTACAAAAAGTCCAAAAATGAGTATAATTCTTCTTAAAGTCAGTACTTTATATTAAAAATCGAGTATATTTTCTATCAAAATTGTTCCTCTTATTTTTTAGGGTTTAGGGTTTAGGGTTTAGGGTTTAGGGTTAGGGTTTAGGGTTTAGGGTTTAGGGTTTAGGGTTTAGGGTTTAGAATCGTACTCAATTTGATAGAAAATATACTAGATTCTAAGTTAATATACTCAATTTAAGAGGATTTATACTGATTTTTAGACTTTTTGTACCTAAAAATATCATGAGCAATTTGGTAAAGATACTTAACTGGGGAGTGAAAACAATGATTTTAATGGGTGGGGACTGCATGCAAAGATTTATTTGTCAATAGGGACTGCATGCAAAATTACCCTTATTTTAACGGTTCCTTAATATCGGTCCTATGGATATTGAGAAAGATAAATATAGATACACAGATATTAAGCGTATAGTGGGGTAAATCACAGGTCGACAATTATTGAAAATTAACCCTTGATCATAACGTCAGAGATGTCATGCGTCCACAGTCTACGCTATGTCCTGAGTGCAACATTTACCCATCAAAATTTTCAGGGCTAATGGATTGATTTCCATTAGATCATGCTCTTACAGATTTGGCATCATCCCTTGCTTGGTTTGCTCTCCATCAAACCAGAGAAGCTTAGGAGACCCAAAAGAGAGAACATAACTTGCTCAGGAAATCCTATGATGAGCATCCATGGGTTAGGGAATTTAAAAGAGGTTTGAAAAATTCTAAAACAAGATGTCTACTAAAAATTGTACCTGAAACAAACAGCAATGCCTAGGGCCCCAAAGGAGGAGCAAATGCAGTGGGATCTTCTTGATCAATGAAGGATTGTAAAGCATGTTTAGATTTGAATTTGTTGGAACAATGGAAAGCACAAGCCATAAATTGGGATTCAGGCGCGTGGAGCCGTTGCCTCCCTGAATAAGGTAGACAAGATTGATTGGTCTAGACTTCTAAAACACAAGAATCCACATATCTGGCTTTTAAGGAAAAGCTTAACAATAATTTACCAAAAGTGCATTCAACTTTTTGAATTTATAAAAAAAAAGCTGTACTATACTTTAATAATTATCAAAAAAATATATTAATTTGGTTGTTTTTTTTATTCTACCCCTCATGTCAACTGCATGCAACTTCGATCTCTCCTCCATCTATCTCCACTCCTTTTCTCTACTCGTGAAAAAGTTAATCTCTCTCTCATCTATCGATTAATTCTTACTCAAATTTATTTTTTTCAAAACAGCCCCATCAGATAAGATAAAAAATAATAATGAATAGTATATTTTAACTCCTTACCACCTCATAAATCTACAGGATTTAAAATTGATACAATCAGAGCTCTATAGGTCAATCAGTACGTTTTGGTCAAAATCCACTGATTGACCTAGAAAACTACAATTGCAGTCATTTTATGTCATATGGATTTCTAAAATTGTAAGGAGTTCAAATATGTTATCCATTGTTTATTTTGATTTCTCTAGAGGTATTAAAATGTTATTAAAAAATCGGTTGATATCTCACAAACATTGGACCTGATATAAAATCTTAGCTTCGTAGAAGCCAAAATAAATAATGGAGGGCATATTTGTACTCCTTGCAACCTCAGGAATCCACCGAAACTGAAATGGGTGTAATCGGAGCTCCCTACATCAATTAATGGATTTTGATCGAAATCGACTAAAATTGACCAAAATTCCATATTGGGTCTGATATGAAATTCATTAATCGACCTAGAGAGCTTAAATTACATCCATTTCAGATCCTGTGGATTCCTGAGATTGCAAAAAGTCTAAACATGTCCTCTATTATTTATTACAGCTTCTCCAGAGGTGAAATTTTATATCAGACTCAATGTGAGATTTTGATTGATTTTGGTTGAAATCCATTAATCGACTTAGAGAGCTCCAATTGTATGCATTTCAGGTTCTATGAATTCCTAAGGTTGCAAGGAGTTCAAATATGTTCTTCATTATTTATTTCAACTTCTTCAGAGATGAGATCTTATATCAAGCCCAATGTTGAATTTTAGCTAATTTTTCAAATAATATTTTAATACATCCGGAGAAGTCGAAATAAACAATGGATAATACATTTGAACTCTTTATAACCTAAGAAATTCACAATACCTGAAATGAGTGCAATCAGAGTTCCTTAGGTCAATTAGTAGGTTTTGGTCAAAATCCACTGATTGACCTAGAGAGCTCCAATTATACTCATTTCAGGTCCTGTGGATTGTTGAGGTTATAATGAGTTCAAATATGTTATCCATTGTTTATTTAGGCTTCTTCGGAGGTATTAAAATGTTATTAAAAGAATCAGTTGATATCTCACAAACGTCGGACCTGATATAAAATCTTACTTTTAGAGAAGTCGAAATAAACAATGGATGATATATTTGGATTCCTTGCAACATTAGGAATCCATAGGACTTGAAATTAGAGCAATCAAATCTCTCTATGTCTATTAATGGATTTCAACTGAAATCGACCGAAGTTGGTCAAAAGCCCACATTGGGTCAGATATGAACTCATATCAAGCCCAACTTGGTATTTCGGCCGATTTCGATCGAAATCCATTAATCGATCTAGAGAGCTCCAATTACATCTATTTCAGGTCCTGTGGATTTCTGAGATTGCAAAGAGTCTAAATATGTCCTCCATTATTTATTTTGACTTCTCGGGATATGAGATTTTATAGCAGGCCTAATATGGAATTTCGCCGATTTTCAAAATCTATTAATCGACCTAGAGATCTATGATTACACTCATTTCATGTCCTGTGAATTTCTGAGGTTGTAAGGAGTCCAAATATATCCTCTATTGTCTATTTTAGTTTCTTTAGAAGTGAGATTTTATATCAGGCCCAATGTCATATTTCAACAAATTTTTAAAATAACATTTTAATACATCTGAAGAAGCCAAAATAAACAATGGATTGCATATTTGAACTCGTTACAATCTAAGAAATTTACAGGACCTGAAATGGATGCAATCGGAGTTCTCTAGGTTAATCAATGGGTTTCGATCAAAATCCAGTGATTGACCTGGAGAGGTCCGATTGCACCTATTTCGTTATAGTGAATTCAAATATGTTATCCATTGTTTATTTAGGCTTCTTTGGAGGTATTAAAATATTATTGAAAGAATCGGCTGATATCTCATATACGTTGAGCCTGATATAAAACATCTCCGAAGAAGTCGAAATAAATAATGAAGAGCATATTTGGACTCCTTGTAACTTTAGGAATCCACAGGACCTGAAATAAGTGTAATCAGAGATCTTTAAGTCGATTAATGGGTTTCGATCGAAATCCAAAGTTAGGCCTGATATGAAATCTCATCTCCAGAGAAATCGAAATAAATAATGGAGGATATATTTAGACTCTTTGCAACCTCAGGAATCCATAGGATCTGAAATGGATGTAATCAGAGTTCTCTAGATCGATTAATGGATTTCGATCGAAATCAGCCGAAATCCCTTGTTGGGCCTAATATGATTTCATATTAGGCCCATTGTGGGATTTCGATCGAAATTCATTAATCAATTTAGAGAGCTCCGATTACACTCATTTAATGTCCTATGGATTCCTGAAGTTGTAAGGAGTCCAAATATGTCCACTATTATTTATTTTAGCACCTCCGGAGGTGAATTTTATATTAGGCCCAACGTGTATGAGATATCAGTTGATTCTTTCAATAACATTTTAATACCTCCGGAGAAGTCGAAATAAATAATGGATAACATATTTGAACTCATTGCAACCTCAGAAATTCATAGGATTTGAAATAGGTACAATCGGAGCTCTCTAGGTCAATCAGTAGATTTTGACCAAAATCCATTGATTAACCTAGAGAACTTCAATTGTACCCATTTTAGGTATTGTGAATTTCTTAGGCTGTAAAGAGTTCAAATATACTATCTATTGTTTATTTTAACTTCTCCGGAGATGTTAAAATGTTATTTAAAAAATTGGTTGAAATCTAACATTGGGTCTGATATAAAATCTTACCTTTGAATAAGCCAAAATAAACAATGAAGGATATATTTGGACTTTTCACAACCTCTGGAATCCACAGAACCTGAAATAGATATAATTAGAGCTCTCTAGGTTGATTAATGGATTTCGATCGAAATTGGCTGAAATCCTACATTAGACCTGATTTAAAATCCCACCTCCGGAGAAGCCGAAATAAACAATGGAGGCATATTTGGACTCCTTGCAATCTCAGGCATCCATAAGAATTGAAAGGGGTGCAATTGAAGCTCTCTAGGTTGATTAATGGATTTCGATCGAAATTGACCGAAACCTCACGTTGGGCCTGATATGAACATTTAACGTGGCATTTCGATCAATTTTGGTCAAAATTCATTAATCGACCTAGAGAGCTTCGATTGCATCCATTTCAGTTCCTTTGGATTTTCGAGATTGCAAGGAGTCTAAATATGCCCTCCATTGTTTATTTCGGCTTCTCTAGATGTGAAATTTTATATAAGACCCAACATATGTGAGATATCAGCCAATTCTTTCAATAGTATTTTAATACCTCTAGAGAAGCTGAAATAAACAATGGATATCATATTTGAACTTATTGCAATCTCAAAAATTCACATGACCTGAAATAGATGCAATCAGAGGTCTCTAGGTCAATTAGTGGATTTTGATCGAAACTCACTAATTGACCTAGAGAACTCTTATTGTACCCATTTCAGATATTGTGAATTTCTTAGGTTGTAAAAAGTTCAAATATATTATCCATTATTTATTTTTGGCTTTCTGGATGTGTTAAAATGTTATTTAAAAGATTGGTTGAAATATAACATTGGGCCTAATATAAAATCTAACTTTTGGAGAAGCCGAAATAAATATTGAAAAATATATTTGGACTCCTTGCAACCTTAGGAATCCACAGAACCTCAAATGGATACAATCGGAGTTCTCTACATCGATTAATGGATTTCGACTGAAATCGATCGAAATCTCACGTTGGTCCTGATATAAAAATACACCTTCGGAGAAGCTGAAATAAACAATGGAGGACATATTTAGACTCCTTATAACCTCATGAATCCACAAAATCTGAAATGGGTGCAATTGGAGCTCTCTAGGTTAAGAACATGAAATAGGTGCAATCGAAACTCTCTAGCTCAATCATTGAGTTTTGACCGAAATTCGCTGATTGACTTAGAGGGCTTCGATTGCACCATTTCAGATTTTATAAATTTTTTAGGTGGTAAGAAATTTAAATATGTTATCCATTATTATTTTTTATTTTTTCTGATGAAGATATTTTGAAAAAAATAATTTTAATAGAATAAATTGATAGATGAGAGAGAGTGGATAGAGAAAGAGAGAGATTAAGGTAGAATGGAAAAATTAAATAAATTAGTATATCGTTTAGTAATTATCAAAGTATAGAACGGACATTTTTCTTTATCCATTTCAGTGTGTTTGGAAAGGTTACTAGTAATTGAAGCTAAAATAGAGTTAGTTAAATTTTTGTATTCAGTTCAACAAAATAACTGAACATGTTGAATATGAGTACATCTTGACTGGTAAATATTGGTTAATGAACTAGATTTAAAACAAGATCAAATTGTGAATATTCTCAAATTCAAAAATGCAGCAACTATATTAACAGCTGCTAACTGCTTGCATGTGGAGTCAGCAACTAACAATTTGGTTAATATGGAGAAAATATTGTATTGACATTATAATAAAGAGATAACTATTAATGGTATCATGGATTAAAATTTTGTGTTGGGCAGTCGACACGACTGAGATATTTGTTCCACACCTACACGAGCATGTGGAATGGCGTCCATACTGGTGTGATGACGATGATGATGATGTAATTAGAGCCTAGGAGAATGTCACAATGTTGTTGGAGAAGTTGAAGGTGATTGTGATACGAGAGATATGAGGGAAGAGATTGTGTGTAAGAGGGAGAAGCTGGCTTACGTAGAGAAGGAAGGACCACGACTGAGATTTTGTTCCACACCTACATTGGTATGCGGAATGGTGTCCATACCTACACTAGTACGTGGAAAGGCATCCATACTGGTATGGATGACGATGATGACGACGTAGTTATTAGAGCCTAGGAGAACGTCATAATATTGTCGAGGAAGAAGTCGAAAGTGATAGTGATGCGAGAGCTACGAGGGAGAGTGAGTTTGTGTGAGAGTGAAATTGACTTATTGGAAAAGGAAGGATCGTGGATCATTAATGATGATTTAATTATTAGGATCGAAATTTTTTTAAATATTTTTATAATTATATAATATTATCTATTTGGTGTTTAATTTTTTATAATTTTATTTTTAGATTTTATCTAAAATATCTCGTATTAATGAAGATATCTTTTCTTTATAAATTCATAATTTTTTTAATATGTTTTCAATGTAAAATTTTATTTATAACCTTGCAACCCTAATAATCCTCCTCAGAGAAGAATCATAGGACACTCTCAAATGAAAAATCTAGCTATCCGTTTGAAGTCCGATCTTCAATCCACTAGATATTTTTATCCATCGGTCCAATTGACTTATTAGGTATTCTTGTCCCTCAGTCTGCTCGACTTATTAGAACTTCTTTACCTAGCCTCAACCAGAGCTTCATTGTCTACCAGGACTTCGTGTTGATCTCTGGTTATTTTGATCCGGACATAGGAGTCGTCACTTCCTTTTCAAGGTTAATATTCTATTCAGATGGTTTGATTAGATAATAACTCTTATGTACAATCAGCGGGTTGACCTTCTAACAGTCTGAGCTTTGATATCAATTTTTATGATCGAAAAAATTTAAATATCTCTACAATAATATGATATTGTTCAACTTGAGTATAAGCTCTCATAATTTTATTTTTAGATTTTATTCAAAAGTCCTCATACCAATAAAATTATCTTGTTGATTTTTTTATTTTCAATTAAAGATTTTATTTACAATTTTACAATCCAACACCAGTGATCTAGCACCGATTGATTGCAATGCCGATTGAGATCCATGCGAAAGAGATCGGGTGGGAGCAAGAGGAGAGTGAAGGGGAGAGAGACTGAGTGGGAGAGTGGAGAGCACCATCAAAATCAAAATTAATTTGAATCAATCCTAAATTCATCAAATCAAGACGGGCCTAATTTGAACCCACTTAATTTAGATGACAAGCATTACCTAAAACACTCAATTACACCTTCGGTGTAAAAAAAAAATATATTAATTATTATATCCCGAAGTGACATTCTGCTTTATGGGATAAATTTTGGAGTATTCTGTACTTTAAGAGTCTAGAAAGGGTAGAAGCCCTATTAAAATTAGCCGATCTCTAGCATTCAGTGCAAAGAGATCCTATAAACATGGTAACTGAATCAAGAACTGTTTTGGTTTAGATGCTTCAGGGTTGCCATATGTATATTTGCACTATATTCTTTCTAGATCTAATATCATCGGTGATGGGGCGTATTTGAAAGGAGTATTAATATTGATTCTGTTTGAAATAGGAGGGGATGACGTATTAGGTATACGATTTTGGTATTGACTATGAGAAGATTTTGATATTTGGTATTGACTATGAGAAGATTTTGATATGGAAGAAAATAGTTGCTTCTTTCTGTGCATACTAAAAAGGGTAACTGAAAACATTAAAGCGAGAATTAAAGAAGGGGTCCCTGGTGCAGACATTTCGATGCTTAAATTAAAATAATGGTAAAAAATAGAGAACAATAACATAAATGCGTGTGTGAATATAATGTAAAAGTTACATGACCAACGAAGATGATCCCTTTTTATACTGACCCTTAGAACCTTCATAATAATGAGATGTCAGAGAATGTTTGTGTCAGAATATGTTAAGTAATGCAAGATGATCCTGTCCGAAAGTCGGTGAGATGAATGTTAGGGATGTAGCGCTCCCACTGACTTCCTGTTGACTTCCCTCCGACCTGCAACATAACTGACGTCAGTGTCGAGCCAAGGAAGGGGGTCCCCGACAATGACCTTTCGACGCTCAAGTCAGACTCTGATGGAGAAGAAAAGAAGCAGTAACCGGAGCAACAAGAATACTGTAGCGCAATAGTTAAATATCACATTTATCGCGTACCTCCGCCGATGCTTGGACCCCTCTTTATATAGAGCTCCGGTAGCGTGCGTGCATGCTTCCCAAGGCGAGCACGCTTCTCAAAACTTTTCCTAAAAATACTTATCAGTAAAGTGCCCCTGACACAGTACCTTAACGGGTCAAGCATATCTCTGAAGTGACAGTGGAAGCTTCCGTCATACGATCTTCTGATAGCCCATGCCCGGTGTTGGCGTTACCAACTCCCAAAAGGATGTTGAGGGATATCAACGTACTGTACCACTAGGACGAGTGGGTTGGTCGCTTGACCGTCTATTCCCTACTCTGGTACCCCATCCGGTCGGCCAGAACCTCGATACTTCTTGCCTGTTTGAACGAAGTTCCACTCTGCCATTGTCGAGACATGTTGTCAGGCCAAGCGGGGTAGCTGATCGGCCGAAGTCGAACTCTGTCGGTCATACTTTGCTGTCTGGCCGAGCGGGTTAGCCGCTCGGCCGAAGTTGAACTCTATCGATGTCATACTTTGTTGTCTGGCCGAGCGGGGTAGCCGCTCAGTCGAAGTTGAACTCTTGATGTCATACTTTGTTGTCTGGCCGAACGGGGTAGCCGCTCGGCCGAAGTTGAGCTCTTGATATCATGCCCTACTGTCTTGCGGAGCGGGGTAGTAGCTCAGCTCGGCTTCTGCGCGCCGCCTCCCTTGAGCGTCGGTTGTTTGATTGCTCCCCGTGTCAAAGACGGCGGGTTGGAGCCTAATCCCCAGCCGGAGCATGATTCGCCCAATCGGCCGATGCCATCCACTCGTTGACCATCTTGATTTTGACCTCCACCGTAGCAATGGGGTGAGGCCCTTCATCATCACCGCATCACAAGCCTCCCTCTCAAGTCTAGTCAAAGGAGGTTGTAGTCTGACTGACTGAACAATTGTCCGAGTAGGTTTCCTCCTGATTGGCCTTCGACACTGTGTGGTTTCCGATCGGGATAAGACCGATCCTCGCCGATCGGCTTGTTGAAGCTTGTCGTTCGAGCATAGGTATGCTCCCTCGATCCGATCGGCACGACAAAGGTTTACACTTGTGAAATCTTTCCTTGGGTTGTTTTGGGCGAGCGCGAGCCATGCTAACGTCACCCAGATTTCTGGGGAATCATGCAAAGCTCTGCGCATTAAGGTTGAACGCGCTTCCATGTCATCATTAAATGCCGACCTATGGTGAGGCGCCACGTGTCACGCCCGATGCCGCCGTGTAGCGACCCGGCCCTTTGGCCTCTTGGGCGGCTCTTGTGGTGGCCCAACTAGCGGCCCTTATGTCGTCGGCCCATTTGGCGACCTCTAATGTCATCGACCGACGAGCCTTTGTCCGTGTCGTTACTCACTATGACTTTCCACCCCTGGCAGTGGATTTTTGCCTTCCCCAGGATTCGAACTCTAGACCTCCAGGCTAAGTAGTAGAGTTTATGAATCCTGGTAGCCAAGTGAGCGACGATGCACTAAACTCTTCTCTGTTTCCGCCCGAGCCGCCGTCGCACACGACGAAGAAGAGGTGAGAAGGAATTAGGTCTCGGGTTAATACCTATGTTCTCTTCTTATAACTAGGGTTCTTATTCAATGCTATTCCTTAAATATATTTCGCTACCTATCTGATTAGCATCGTCCGCTTGGACACTTGGTCAGCCGGATTCCCTTAAGACTTGGTTCGGCCAGTGAGGGTGTTCTCCGAGGGATTCTTCACGCGGTGGTGATCCTCTCGTCGAGGAGAGTCTGTGGGCACAAGAAGAGATCGGAGATTTGAGCTATCCGAAGCCCTAGTTACCTCTCGTTCGGTTGGGAGTCCAAGAAACCATTGTAAGTTGCTACTCACCTGCGGTAAGAGTAGTTTCGAGTTTGATTTGGTGTTTTCTTTTGGTTTTTCGGAATAAGCCGTGAAGAATTATGGATTTCTAGAGATCTAGTTGTTGAATTTTGCTGTGGAGATTGTGTTTAGGGTTGTTGCCGTGAGACTCTAAGAAAGAACATAAAGGGGTTAGGTATGTTGAGCATTTTTACTCCTTTTGATATAGAGCAGTTGGCATTGAACAGGGGAAGGGCTGAGGTTTCGGGTTGTTTGTGATGGTTGCTGCCATGAATTCAATTCTGAATTTGTTAGATTTGATATGAATAAGAAAGAGTTAGTTTTTTTTCTTCTAAAACAAGTAGGTTTGTTTTTGTTAGGTTTTCAGTAGCTGTTCAGCATATTAACTTTCTTACAAGTTGTGATCACCTATAAAACAAGTTAATATGTGATGCAATCCGGTCACAGATTATTGGGATTAAAGGCACTAATATGAGATGACAAGTATGTGATCACCTAAATACAAGTCTGTGACCTCTAATAATGTTAGAGTGTATACTGAAAGGCTAAGCTTTTGTAAACATTTATTTTGAATAAAGAATCACATTTGGTCAAATTGTCTACATTTAGTTGTAGTTGTTCAATTAATTTATATTATAGATAACATAGTATGTGGTGTCACATACAGAAGATGATGTTATCAGTACCTTATAAATTATAAACAGTAGCTCACGACCAAAATGGAAAGGAACAAACCATTGGAAGGTCATAGTGTAATTAAGAATTAGTTTATCTTAACTATATAATTACACTAGTATACTTAGAGTGTATTGAGTAGGATCATTAGAGGTCGTTTCTTTTATACTGACTTTATAAAGGAACAAAGATCTCAGTTATTATGGAAGTGTGTGCTCTTAATCCTAATATAATAATAAGCACATATATTTGATATTTATTTCTTTAATTTATCAATGGGTGAGATTTAGTTCAATAAATCAATAAGTCCAATAAGTTGGGAAATGATATCACTTATAGTGTGTGTTGTTGATTATAGAAGGAAACTGTGTCCTAGAGATCTAAGTTGATAGTGTCCCCAAGATGAGCTCATAAGGATTGTCATGTTAAACCCTGCAGGTGGACTTAGTCCAACATGACGATAAGGTTGAGTGGTACTATTCATGGATTAAGATATTAATTAACTAAGTTGACAGTAACTCACTTAATTAGTGGACATTCGACATCTTAAACACAGGGAGACTAACACACTCATAATAAGAAGGAGCCCAAAAATGTAATTTGGGATTGGTGCGGTAGTTCAATAATAGTTCTCTAGTGGAATGAATTATTATTGATAAAATTAAGTTGTGTGTTCGGGGCGAACACGGGATGCTTAATTTTATGGGGAGACCAAAATCAATTCCTCCTCTCGGTCCCTATCGTAGTCTCTTATTTATAGAGTACTATACCCACCTATACCCACCTTCATACCCATGATGTAGGGGTCGGCCAAGCTAGCTTGTGGATCAAGCTAGGGCCGGCCAAGCCTTGGTTCATGGGTGGCCGACCCTAGCTTGAACCCAATCTTAGGTGGCCGACCCCCATTAAATTAAAAAGAATTTTAATTTTAAAATTTTCTTATATGAAAGATATAATTTATTGGAGAGATTTAAAATTAAAATATCTCTTTTAAAAGGATCTACAAAAGATTAAAGAAAGAGATTAGATCTCTTTCTTTATTTGTAGATTGGAAAGATATTTTTTCTCTTTATAAATTATTCACATGTTGAAAAATTAAAATCATCGAAATTTCTTTTTATCCACCATGAAGGGATAAATTTTATTTTAAAATTTTTTCCGGAAGCAAATAAGGAAAGTTTAATTTTTCAGAATTTTTTTTTATTTGTTTGATCCTTGTTGTGGCCGCCTATAAGATGGTTAAGAGGGAAGTTTAATTAAATTTTCCTAAATAACCATTGACAGAAAGTATTAAGGAAAATTTTATTGTAAATAAGTTTCCTTAATTTCCAAGGCCAAGGATTATAAAAGAGGGGGTTAAGGTGCCTTCAAGGGACACAACCTTTATTCTTTTTCTCCCTCTATTCTTTGGTTTTGGTGGCCGGCCCTATTTCTCTTCTCTCCTCTTGTTGGCCGAAATCTATCATCTTGGTGGAGCTCTTGTTTGTGGCTGGATCAAGGAAGGAGAAGAAGGAGAGAAAGCAAGCTTCATCTCTAGCATCCCTTGGAGCATTGGTGGTGGCCGAAATTCTTCATCCTTGGAGAAGTTTATTGTGGCCGAAATCTAGAAGAAAGAAGGAAGGTGGAAAGGTGGTTCTCATCTCGGAAGACTGTTGCCCACACAACGTCCGAGGTTAGAAGAGGAATACGGTAGAAGATCAAGAGGTCTTTGTCTTCAAAAGAAAGGTATAACTAGTATGTTTTTTCCGCATCATACTAGTTTTATCTTTATGTAAAAATACCAAATACAAGAGGCATGCGATTCTAGTATTTCGAATTTGTTTTCGATGTTGTGTTCTTTTATTTTTCTTTTCCTTGTGATTTGATTGTTCTTTTCGGTTGACCTAAAGTTATTTAAGGAAATTAAATATTAACTTTCCTTAAAAGGCTTTGTCTAGGCGGTGGTGGTTGTTTCCATATCCAAGAAGGCCATGTGCCTCGCCATGCAGTCCTGGAAGCCAATTTTGGAAACTAATATTTAATAAAATTAATAAACTAGGTGATTTGGATCGAATGTGTTAAGTTCCGTAGGAGATCCAAGTCTAAACCTAAAAGAACAAATAGATTAAACTTTGGATCAAACATGTTAAGTTCCCTAGGTGATCCAAGTTTAATTTAAAAGAACACATGGTAGCTAGGAAAAGGTTCAGACCTTTGTACAAAATTTTTGTACAGTGGAACCATTAGGTTTTCCGAGTAGCAACCAACAATTGGTATCAGAGCTAGGGATTTGCCTCTGTGTATTTGGTATTAGTTTAATTATGCACATCTCATATATAATTTAGGCAGGTTAATAGTAGGATGTGCTAACTTTGTGGATGCAGGATCCAACTATTATGGCTTTTAGTTATTATGTGTGTGATTGGACCCTTGGACATGTCAAGGGCATTTATATGTTTGTGCATGATTGTACTATAAAATACAGCAGGAGCTGTATTTAGTTTTATTAGGATTTTATTTTTGATCTAGTTACATGTACATTCCTTCGAGAAATATAGGATCGAAAAATGTAAAATTCTATTTATGTCGCGGATCGAATCTTGCAAGGCGTGGAACTTTTTGAGGACCAGAGGCGCAGTGGAACAAGGAGCAAGATGGATGCGACAGCTAGACCCAGTGGCGGTGGCCAAATATGGCAGCAGCTTGGGATGACAACACACGAAGGACAACCATAGATAAAAGTCATAATAGTTGAAAATTAGATTTTCTATTTATTGCTTTTATATTGTGATGTGTGTGCATGTTTGTATACATGTTTAGTAGGCTAGCATAGTTAAAATTCCTTATTTATAAATAACTAAGTGGGAGAGGGATTTTAAATAAATTCCACGGTCTCCATTACTGGTTTGTAAGTGATGCAAACAAGCTTGCGCGTTGGCTCTGAGTGCCTTCCTCCATTTCGGATGAGCTTGTTTGAGGATCACTAGAACAAACTTCCATTTTGGATGACTATAGGAAGTTAATTAAGAGCGTGTGATCTTCCCCATCGGAAGGGGCATAATCTTATTAATGGACTTAGTGTCAAGTAATGGGATACACTTAGGCACGTCTAAGAGTATTCTCCCCATCGGAGTCACTGCTATTATTCGTGTGACCAAAGGATACCAACTATTAATTTTATTTGTCAAAAAGTAAGGTTGACAAGATAATAAAATTAATGGGTTAAACCCTCCTTTTTACAAATGTTAAATTTGTATACGTCCACACTATCGTGACATACAAAATTCACGATGTTTTGAGGTGTTAGTTAATTTAAAATAGTATTGTTTGAGGAATCAATATTATTCTAAATTTAGAGTTCTGACCAAAAGTTATTTGTGATTCTTAGGATGACTTTCAACCCACTAGCCATCATACTACAACAAAATAGACTTACTGGTCCTAATTACATAGATTGGAAAAGGAACCTGGACATTGTTCTTACTGCTGAAAGCTATAAGTTTGTACTGACTGAGCCTTGCCCTGATGCACCCACTGGTGAATCTACCCAAGAGGAGATTGAATATCATAAGAAATGGGTAAAGGCAGATGAGATGGCGCGGTGTTACATTTTGGCTTCAATGTCAAATGTATTGCAACATCAGCATCAAGATTTACCAACAGCTTATGATATTATAAACAATCTCAAGGAACTCTTTGGTCATCAGTGTAAGATATCAGAAAATTAACTAATAAATATTATCGGACGGAAAAATTTATTGGATTTTTCTGGAATTTTTAGAAATTTTTTTGGAATTTAAACGGAGTCCGTATGACCCGTTTTGAGGGGATGGATTTGGGGTACAGTGGAGGCCTATTTATGTTACCCATTTAAATGGGAGTTGATTGAGAATTTAACCTAGGGTTTAATTGAATTTAACATAAGGTAGAAAATTAAATCCCTAATTTCCCTTTTTCTCTCCTTCGATTCTTAATTCCTTTCCCCTCCCGATCTCTTGCTCGATCCCGACCCTTCTCACGCACACGCGGCGCCGACGACCGATCGCCGTGAGCTCACCGCCGGCGACGATTCCCTCCTCCAGTGTGTCTCACCACCAGTAGGCCCTCTTGGATACCAAGCCACCGACGATCTCTCCTCCCTCCCTCCCTCTCTCTCGGTGTCGCCTCTGCCCGACATCATCGACGTCGGCAGGTGCCGCGCTGTCCAACGGACTTCGCCCGATCGTATCGGAGCCACATGACCACAGAACCTTCCTCCTCCCTGTCCTTCTCGAGGTGTCGGGTCTTCCTCCTCTTCCTTTCTTGCGGGTGATCGAGGGGATCCGGCGAAGCTAGGGCACAGCGGTTGGGGAGTGGATTCGCGTTGGTCTTGGTGGATTGCGCTCTTCTCAGTTCTTCTCTGGGGTCTATTCACTAGAGGGGGTTGCGGATCGTCTCCAGTTGAGGTGGATCGCGCGGATTGATTGAGGTAAGGCTTCGTTGGAAGATTCTGTGAATTCAAAGTCCTTGTTTAATTGGGTTGTTGGTGATGATTTTCCTGTTCTGGATTAGAGGAAGCATCGGATCACTGTGCTGTGGACTTGCCCGGTTGCCGATCACTGCCCTTCTTCAATTCTTGTGGCTAAGGCCTTTGGTAGCTCTCGGTTGAAGAGGTAAGGGGTTCAATTTAGGTAAATGTGGTATTGGTATTAGAGTTCCAGTAAATGCATTGCTGTCCAATTATCTCCTGGATTGATCTTGGAAGGAATTGGTGTAGGAGTTCTTGGTGGCTGTGGACAGAGGTTAGTAGGGGCTATGAGCTCTTGATTTGTGGCCATATCTTAAGGTAAGTGAATTTCCAGTGATGTATCTCTTTTACTTCCATCAGTAGGTTGCTAATTTGGTTTTCTAAGGAATCTAGGGTTTTATGCTTGCTTAGATTATAAGTGGTGAGTAGATGTATTGATTTAACTCATATTGATATTGGATTATGGATTTTGGATTGGATGAGTTATGGGTTGGATAATGGAAGCATGTTAACCAGAAGAGTTAACTAATTGAATTGGATTAATTCATGAGGAGTTTTGATTGGATTAATTGATGGTTGTGGATTATGTTTGTTTTAGAAGGAGTTGGATTAAGGATGATCTTATCATCTACTTTAGTTTGGATATTTAGGTAGAATTAAACAGGGTTACCTAATCGACGTAGGGTTAGGTTATGGGTTTAAATAGTTGTTGATTATGTGATCAGCTAAATAATATATGTATATATCATGTGATCACAGGACTTTGATCTGGACGAGCAGCGTGACGTGGGGTGGTTCTATTGGATATGAGATTTTTTTAAAGGCGGGTATTTCTTCCTTGACCTCTATGTAGATTTTCTTATACTTAGTGCATGGTTATTATTGGATGAATTAGGCTGCTTTATCTTATATCATGATCGGTTGTTGTTTTTCCTGCATGATACTTATGCTTGACCCTTGTGATGATCTATTTAATTCATATACAGTCTCTACTCTTGATATCTACTCTGTTGTGATTACACGTGTAGAGTATGTCTTGTAGGGATTGTCGGGTTGTTGGTATTACCCTGCTGATTGGGCATATGAGGTTGACTGTACATAGGTGGAGATGTGTTATAGGAGTCATCTTGTTGACCGTGCATTTACATGGGGGTGTACATATGTATTTGTCATGTACTTTTGGAGGAGTTGTGTTGATTGTATGGTTGGGGTATATACACATGTTTGTTGTGTTTTTATTGGAGGATACATGTTGATTGTGCTTATACTTTTGTGTACATGTGTCTGGTGGGATTATTGGAGATTTTTGGTTGATTATACATGTGTAGTGTGTACATATGTTTGGTGGGATACGTGGAGGTATCATGACGATTATATTCTTGTCGGAGGTATTTATGAGGTTTGGGGTTGTTGCATGGATGATGATTATATATATATATATCATGTTCATCATTCATTGCATCTGATGACCGTTGTCTCCCTTGTGGTGAGAGAGTCATCAGTTGGTTTGGTTTAGCACCGCCCACTCGGCCACTCATGGGTAGTGGTAGTTGGAGCAGTTGCTGCTAGTCCTGTCGTGCCACCCGGTCACGAGGTTTAGTGAGATCCGGCGTTGTGAGCAGTCAGGGACCCTGATGCTATGTAGTTAGATAGCTACTAGCGGACTGTCCGCCTCGACCACTATATAGTGGGCTGGAGGGTAGTACAGTCGTCACAGACCCAAGCCTCTCGGCCATACAGGGGTCGTGGTGTCTAGAGAGGTGGCGGGGGTGACCATGGAGCATGCATACGCAGTTATTATTCTTGCATTTGATGCGCGGTGCATCTGCATTTGCATACATGCCTAGTAGATACTAGTTGCATGTGATTGTCGTTGTTGCACTTGATTGAGATATGGTTGTTGCATTTGGTTGCCATGCTGCATACATGTCATTTATTTTACATGTATATGCAGTCGTACTTATATTGCACAGGTGTCACGGGTATATCTGTTGCAGATCCAGTGAGTTTACCGATCATTGTACCATGTGTCGATTCCAGATTGGGTATGTATCTGTCATTATGTTAGTTGTGGTTTGTACAGTTTATATGTCAGGTTATTATGTCAGATATGTTTAGGTGCATTGATTATGATAGTATGATCATGTTCTTTATTCCCTACTGAGACTGTATACTTGTGATCTCCATGTTTTATGTATAGACCATGCACTATCTTTTCTATTACCCGCTGAGTTACCTATACTCACCACCGCATGTATATATTTATGTTTTCAGGTAGATGGTTGGAGTGTCGCTCGGAGTATCCTGTCTGCCGGGTCCCACGTCACATCCGAAGGTCGTTTTTAGTTTTGTATATTCTTTTCTTATTTTTGGCATTGTATTTGTGTATAGCCATGTGGCTATCTTATGGTTTTGGTGTTGTATTTGTTGTATAAAGCCTAGCCGGCTAGCAGTGTGTTGATTGTGTTGTATTGGGCTTTCCGTTTTCGTTTTTCCGCTGTGTTGGTTTTTAGTACAGCCGTGTGGGCTGTTTTATATATAACCAGCCGTGTGGGCTGTTATTATAACTGCGTGGTTGTGTATATAAATATTCCAGCCGCATGTGGCTGATGTATATTTTGTTTGTAGTGATGCTTCATATTGTCACCCGTACAGGGGAGATGCTGCCAGATTTTTGTCTAGCAGAGACTCCTTTGGGGGCGTGACAATCAGGATCGGGCTTCTAGACAAGAAGCCATGAGAAAGATAATGACAGCCACTATGCAAGAGGGTACTGCTGTGAGGGATCATATCCTAAAAATGATGGCTTATCTGAACGAAATACAGATCCTTGGAGGAGAAATTGATGGGGAAACCCAGATCGATATGATCCTCCAAACACTACCTAGAAGTTTTGAGCAATTCCGCCTGAATTACAATATGAGCAGAAGGGTATATTCATTGGCGGAACTACTGACAGAACTTCAGGCAGCAGAAGGTTTGTTTCATCACAATTCTCATATTCACTATGCTGAAAATGGTTCTACTTCTAAACCGAAAGGAAAGAAGAAGAAGAAACAAGTTGGTTCAGCAAAGAAAGTGAATAAATCTCAGAGTACAGGACCTAAAGCTGAAATGAAGAAGCCGAAGGGCAAGTGCTTCATCTGCAAGCAGTCAGGGCATTGGAAGGCGGACTGTCCTCGTAGGAATCAGAACAACAAAGGTATATCTCATGCTCTAGTTGTTGAAACATGTTTAGCGGTGTTATCTACCAGCACCTGGTATGTAGATACGGGAGCCACTGATCATGTCTGCAATTCTTTGCAGGGGTTCCAGGAAACCTGACGACTATGTGAAGGAGAAATAACAGTCTACATGGGCAATGCTACTAATGTGGCGGCTGTTGCAGTGTAAGACGTCTACTTATCTTTTAATAAGAATAGAAATTTGGTTTTAAGAAATTGTCTTTATGTACCCAGTTTTAGAAAGAATTTAATTTCAGTTTCTAAACTGTATTTGGATGGATATTCAGTTTCTTTTAGTAATGATGTAGTTATTAAGAGAAATAAAGTGATTATCTGTTCTGGTGCATTAGTTGACAATTTGTATACTTAAATCCAATTTCTCCCACAAAGCAAAACATGGAAATTTATAACTCATCTTCTAACTCAAATAAGAGAAAAGAACCTTCGGAAATGAACCAAGCATATCTTTGCCATCTAAGGCTTGGTCATATTAACTTAAGTAGGATTCAAAGGCTTATAGCCGATGGACTTTTGGGTTCATTAGAGTTGGAAAATTTTCTAACTTGTGAATCTTGCTTGGAAGGTAAAATGACCAAAAGGCCTTTTAAGGCCAAGGGGTATAGAGCCAAAGAAGTGTTAGAATTGATTCATTCTGATTTGTGTGGTCCTATGTTTGTCCAAGCAAGAGGTGATTTTGAATATTTAATAGACGATTATTCAAGATACGGATACATTTACCTAATGCACCGCAAGTTCGAGTGCTTTGATAAGTTCAAAGAGTACAAGGCTGATGTGGAGAAACGACTAGGTAAAAGTATCAAGACACTACGGTCTGATCGTGGTGGTGAATACCTCTTAGGAGAGTTTAGGAATTACTTATCAGAGGCCGGGATTCAATCCCAACTGTCTGCACCTGGTACACCCCAACAGAATGATGTGGTAGAACGAAGGAATAGGACTCTTATGGAAATGGTTAGATCGATGATGAGTTATTCAGAATTACCAAATTCATTCTGGGGATACGCTCTGGAAACGGCAGTGTACATTCTGAACTTAGTACCTTCTAAATCAGTTTCTTCTACTCCCACAGAATTGTGGAATGGGCGAAAGCCCAGTCTAAGACATATTCGGATTTGGGGTAGTCCAGCACATGTGCTAAAACCAGATGTTGATAAGTTAGAATCTCGTACAGAAGTTCGCGTGTTTGTGGGGTATCTCAGAGGAACGAAAGGTGGTTTATTTTATAGTCCTAAAGACCAGAAGGTCATTGTTAGCACCAATGCCCAGTTTTTAGAAGAAGACTATATAATGGATCACAAGCCTAGTAACAAAGTTGTTTTAAAAGAACTTAGAGAGGATACGTCTACCTTAGTACCAATAGTACAAGATGAAGTACCACAAGAGACTGCAACACGTGTCACACATGATACACAACCACAGACAGTGTCTCGTCGTAGTGGGAGGGTTGTAAGGCAGCCTGATAGATTCATGTTTTTGGGAGAGTCTTCGGACTTGATCCCGGGTAAACATGAACCTGATCCTCGAACATATGACGAAGTACTCCAAGATATAGATGCAGCATCTTGGCAAAAGGCAATGAATTCTGAAATAGAGTCTATTTACTCTAATACGGTCTGGGAGCTCGTAGAACCACCTGATGGTGTAAAAGTCGTTGGATGCAAGTGGATCTACAAAAGGAAAAGAGGGACAGACGGGAAGGTAGAAACCTTCAAAGCTAGGCTTGTTGCGAAAGGGTACACTCAGAAAGAGGGAATCGATTATGAGGAGACCTTTTCACCGGTAGTCATGCTTAAGTCTATCCGGATACTCTTATCCATTGCTGCTCATATGGATTATGAAATTTGGCAAATGGATGTCAAGACAGCTTTCCTTAATAGAAGTCTTGAAGAGAACATCCATATGAAGCAACCAGAAGGGTACATTGAAAAAGGCAAAGAACATCTAGTGTGCAAGCTCAATCGGTCCATTTATGGACTGAAGCAAGCTTCAAGGTCTTGGAACATCCGGTTTAATGAAGTAATCCAGTCATATGGATTTATTCAGTGTCCGGATGAGTCTTGTGTATACAAGAAGTGTAACGGAAACATGGTGGTATTTCTTGTACTATACATAGATGATATTTTGTTAATTTTCAACAATGTCAAGGTATTATCGGATGTAAGGGTATGGTTGTCCAAACAATTTGATATGAAGGACTTAGGAGATTGTGCACACATTCTTGGGATCAAAGTTATAAGGGATCGCAAGAAAAGAATGTTGTGTCTGTCCCAAGCTTCATATATAGATACAATCCTTGCTCGTTTTAGCATGCAGGATTCCAAGAAAGGTTTCTTACCTTTTAGTCATGGAGTAACTCTATCTAAAGAGATGTCTCCGAAGACATCAAAGGAGATAGAGGACATGAAAGCAGTTCCTTATGCTTCGGCTGTAGAAAGCCTAATATATGCAATGCTATGTACGAGACCTGATATCTGTTTTACCATGGGCATGGTTAGCAGATATCAGAGTAACCCTGGACAAGGACCTTGGACTGCGGTAAAGCATATATTAAAGTAACTTAGAAGGACTAAAGATTATATGCTAATTTACCAAGCAGACGATTTGCTCCCTGTGGGTTACACGGATTCAGATTTCCAATCAGATAGGGACAACAGTAAGTCTACATCAGGCTATGTGTTTACTTTAGGAGGTGGAGCCATTACATGGAGGAGTGTTAAGCAGAAATGCGTTTCGGACTCAACCATGGAAACTGAGTATGTAGCAGCCTTTGAGGTAGCTAAAGAAGCAGTATGGCTCAGGAACTTTCTAATGGACTTAGATATGATTCCTGGTTTGCCCAAAATCATCACAATTTATTGTGATAATAGCGGTGCAGTTGCAAACTCGAAGGAACCACGAGCCCATAAGGCAAGTAAACATATAGAGCGCAAGTACCACCTGATACGAGATATCGTGAAACGAGGAGAAGTTGTCATCGCCAAGATTGCATCAGCAGATAACCTGGCAGATCCTTTCACTAAGGCCCTTCCGGCAAAAGCTTTCGATCGGCATGTGGAGGGAATGAGAATCAGATGTATGGCAGAAGATATGGCAGCTTAGTCATTAGTATAAGTGGGAGATTGTTAGAGTGTATACTGAAAGGCTAAGCTTTTGTAAACATTTATTTTGAATAAAGAATCACATTTGGTCAAATTGTCTACATTTAGTTGTAGTTGTTCAATTAATTTATATTGTAGATAACATAGTATGTGGTGTTACATACAGAAGATGATGTTATCAGTATCTTATAAATTATAAACAGTAGCTCACGACCAAAATGGAAAGGAACAAACCATTGGAAGGTCGTAGTGTAATTAAGAATTAGTTTATCTTAACTATATAATTACACTAGTACACTTAGAGTGTATTGAGTAGGATCATTAGAGGTCGTTTCTTTTATACTGACTTTATAAAGGAATAAAGATCTCAGTTATTATGGAAGTGTGTGCTCTTAATCCTAATATAATAATAAGCACATATATTTGATATTTATTTCTTTAATTTATCAATGGGTGAGATTTAGTTCAATAAATCAATAAGCCCAATAAGTTGGGAAATGATATCACTTATAATGTGTGTTGTTGATTATAGAAGGAAACTGTGTCCTAGAGATCTAGATTGATAGTGTCCCCAAGATGAGCTCATAAGGATTGTCATGTTAAACCCTGCAGGTGGACTTAGTCCAACATGACGATAAGGTTGTGTGGTACTATTCTTGGATTAAGATATTAATTAAATGAGTTGTCAGTAACTCACTTAATTAGTGGACATTCGACATCTTAAACACAGGGAGACTAACACACTCATAATAAGGAGCCCAAAAATGTAATTTGGGATTGGTGCGGTAGTTCAATAATAGTTCTCTAGTGGAATGAATTATTATTGATAAAATTAAGTTGTGTGTTCGGGGCGAACACGGGATGCTTAATTTTATGGGGAGACCAAAACCAATTCCTCCTCTCGGTCCCTATCGTAGTCTCTTATTTATAGAGTACTATACCCACCTATACCCACCTTTATACCCATGATGTAGGGGCCGACCAAGCTAGCTTGTGGATCAAGCTAGGGCCGGCCAAGTCTTGGTTCATGGGTGGCCGGCCCTAGCTTGAACCTAATCTTAGGTGGTC
This sequence comes from Zingiber officinale, assembly GCF_018446385.1. Lineage (NCBI taxonomy): Eukaryota > Viridiplantae > Streptophyta > Magnoliopsida > Zingiberales > Zingiberaceae > Zingiber > Zingiber officinale. Next base: position 70,457,134 of record NC_055987.1, on the reverse strand, counting down.
GACCCCCATTAAATTAAAAAGAATTTTAATTTTAAAATTTTCTTATGTGAAAGATATAATTTATTGGAGAGATTTAAAATTAAAATATCTCTTTTAAAAGGATCTACAAAAGATTAAAGAAAGAGATTAGATCTCTTTCCTTATTTGTAGATTGGAAAGATATTTTTTCTCTTTATAAATTATTCACATGTTGAAAAATTAAAATCATCGAAATTTCTTTTTATCCACCATGAAGGGATAAATTTTATTTTAAAATTTTTTCCAGAAGCAAATAAGGAAAGTTTAATTTTTCAGAATTTTTTTTTATTTGTTTGATCCTTGTTGTGGCCGGCTATAAGATGGTTAAGAGGGAAGTTTAATTAAATTTTCCTAAATAACCATTGACAGAAAGTATTAAGGAAAATTTTATTGTAAATAAGTTTCCTTAATTACCAAGGCCAAGGATTATAAAAGAGGGGGTTAAGGTGCCTTCAAGGGACACAACCTTTATTCTTTTTCTCCCTCTATTCTTTGGTTTTGGTGGCCGGCCCTATTTCTCTTCTCTCCTCTTGTTGGCCGAAATCTATCATCTTGGTGGAGCTCTTGTTTGTGGCCGGATCAAAGAAGGAGAAGAAGGAGAGAAAGCAAGCTTCATCTCTAGCATCCCTTGGAGCATTGGTGGTGGCCGAAATTCTTCATCCTTGGAGAAGTTTATTGTGGCCGAAATCTAGAAGAAAGAAGGAAGGTGGAAAGGTGGTTCTCATCTCGGAAGACCGTTGCCCACACAACGTCCGAGGTTAGAAGAGGAATACGGTAGAAGATCAAGAGGTCTTTGTCTTCAAAAGAAAGGTATAACTAGTAATGTTTTTTCCGCATCATACTAGTTTTATCTTTATGTAAAAATACCAAATACAAGAGGCATGCGATTCTAGTATTTCGAATTTGTTTTTGATGTTGAGTTCTTTTGTTTTTCTTTTCCTTGTGATTTGATTGTTCTTTCAGTTGACCTAAAGTTATTTAAGGAAATTAAATATTAACTTTCCTTAAAAGGTTTTGTCTAGGTGGTGGTGGTTGTTCCCATATCCAAGAAGGTCATGTGCCTCGCCATGCAGTCCTGAAAGCCAATTTTGGAAACTAATATTTACTGAAATTAATAACCTAGGTGATTTGGATAGAACGTGTTAAGTTCCGCAGGAGATCCAAGTCTAAACCTAAAAGAACAAATAGATTAAACTTTGGATCAAACATGTTAAGTTTCGCAGGTGATCCAAGTTTAATTTAAAAGAGCACATGGTAGCTAGGAAAAGGTTCAGACCTTTGTACAAAATTTTTGTACAGTGGAACCATTAGGTTTTCCGAGTAGCAACCAACAGATAAGGTGTTTAGAAGCGTAGCATATTAACTTTATTAACTGTTATTTTTCTTTCTGACTATTAGGACCCAAAGTTAATATGTATGAATTGTTTAGTATTGCAATTATTGATAGTTTAGCATCGCAGATTCTGAATTGTTTAGTATTGCAATTCTTGATAGTTTAGCATTGCAGATTTAATTAATTCTAAGCTATCCAATGAGTATGAGCAGTTTTATTTTAGAGCATGCAATTATAGAATTTATGCCACTTTCATGAACCTGAACAGCTTCTCATTTTATGCATGTTGTCCTAGATTTTCTGTGCCATTTAATAAGCATGAATAGCCATGAATTTTGGGGAAGTGTTTATGCGTTCCATTAAACCCTTTTTGAGGATTATGAGTAGCTATAAGTAAGAAAAGACCAAGGTCTTGATAGAATTCCTAAATTTTAAGAATTGGGATCAGCAGCACACTAAGTGCTCAAAGAAATGCCAAGGCATTTTATTATAAGAATATTAAAGGATAACAAGTATTTTATTTTAAAAATGTTAGTACCCGACTTCCAAGGTTGTCGTTAAACAAATTCAGGTAACCAATTCCAAGGTCTTGGCCCTGGTAAGACCAAAGTCTTTACTCTCGTAGGACTGGTGACTAGCTACCACAGTCTCTATTAGGGAGCGCGCATTGGTACTAAGCCTGGGCCCTTGAGAAAAGTTTATTATTATTTTCAAGTATAAGATTATAAGTTTTTGAAACAAATGAAACAAGCTTCACTTATGTTTAGAGTCAGCAAGTTTAGTTCTTTTAATTCGAAGCATGCAGTATTAGTTTTATTTGTTTCCTGATTAGTTTATTGAGCATGATTAGCCTTGTCTTCCAACATGCAGTTTTATTCTTGTATATCATGAGTATGCAAATTTTAGTGCTTTGCTATTAGATGAGCATGAGTAGTTTTCTTCTTACAGATTCAGTTTTTAGCATTGCTGTATTTATATGCACATTTGAGTTTTTGTGAGTTAGATAGCGCTTACTAAACATTCACTTATAGTTTGCATTTCCTCTTACTGCAGATAAAGGAAAGGAAAAGCTATAGCAAAGGAAGGCGACAAGGAGGTGTTCGATGATGTGTGTGATGCCAGGACTATGGGAGAGACTTGGGGCATTATTAAGTTTCCGTGTTTTAGTGGTTAAGAAACATTTGAGATTTTACTTTATGTTCCATGACATTTGAGGTTATTCTTGTTTAGATCGCATGTTAAGATGAGTTCTGTTTAATAAGTAGATACTTTTGTGTTTGCATTGAGATATAGTTTCATATGTTTCTGCTATTATGAGTTATATGTGCATGTTCTGAATTTTGGAGTATTGTATTGTATTTTAGTCCTGCCGAACAGCATATACTCTGCCGAAATTTTAAGTTTTCTGGAAAAAAATTTAAGTACAGTTGGTTACATTAGTTAAGTAAGAATCTATAGTAGTTACGTAACGGACACCTTTAGAGAGTAGTGAGAAGGGTGGTCGTTACACGCCGCACGCCTGACGTGACAGGTGTGATGTGACGTTTAGCGGTTCAAATTTGATGGTGAGATCTTGGCATGGGGTTCCACGACCTAGATCGGACGGCTCCGGTCAGCCGACCCCGAGAGTTATAAGCCTGCAGCGTCGCCTTCCTCCTGTACATTTCGTCTTCGTGCGTTTTTGTCAAACGTTCTCCTTTGCTCCTGTGCGACCCATAGTCTCCGGTGATCCTACGCGCTTCTCTCTGGCGACCTCTTTCCAATAAGCTTTCTTCCAATCGTACCCATCTTGAAGCTTTTCTGCCTTTCATCTTGTATTCCGGTGATACTCTAGTAGCTTTTTCCCTCTTCGATCGCATTTCTTCCCCTTAACCTCCTTTTTGATTTTGTTTTTGTGATGGCAAGTTCCTCACAACAGTCTACCTCCGTCCTTTAGCTCTGGTACACATTCATGGAGTCTAGGTTTGATGGAAGCGACGCTGAGAGCCTGAGAGATGGTTTCAAGATTCCTCCTGATCATCAAATTGTTCTCCCTTCTCCTTCCAATTGATCGAATTCTCCACCAACCGGCTGTATCTGTTTCTTCAGGGATCAGTTTACTGCCGGTCTGCGGTTTTCGATCCACCCGTTCATTCCAACCGTTTGTAAGTATTTTTCCATTTCCCTTCCTCAACTAGTGTCGAATTCCTTGCGGTTGTTGTGCGGAGTCATTGTCCTATTCCGTCTGCACGGCCTTTCCTCTTCCAGTCTCGAGTCGGCTTAGTTTTCTTCAACAAGATGCTGACCTCCAACAAGCACTGGAAAGAATATTTTTCCTTCATGCGCCTTTCCGAGTGGTCAAACTTCCCAACTAGCTGGCAGCTCGAAGTGGCGCCTCAGCCTCCCTTGAAAAGCTACAAGAGTCGATTGGACTACCTGGGCGCAGCTTTGATATTGGCCGGTCAAAAGTACGACATCCACAAGTTACTGCTGGAAGGCGTCCTTTATATCTTCAGCTTAAGTCCTATCCGCACCCGACTACCGACCAGCCTAGGTATGAAGCTTCTTTAATTCTACCTTTGATACTAACTGATTTCTCTTTCTCTTTTGTAGCCGAAGTCATGTTGCACGTGCGTCTGTCCGGCAAGGCAAAGCTTAAGGACGCCACGATCAATATGACTGCTGTTGAAGAACTGGCGAGCCGCGACCTGCAGCCGATCGGCTCATACGAAGAGACCCAGGATGAGTGCGATGCGACACCCATCTTGGTGAGCGGAGGCGAGGCCAGCCATGCACCGAGCGGAGGAGCCGCTACAGGATCACATCCTCCATTCGAGCAATGCCCGATCATCCCAGTTGAGGAGCCATTGGGCTCGGCCTCCTCCGATGTACCACTAAACAGGCACAAGAGGCGCCGAGCAGAGCATTCATCATGCTCTGCTACTTCAGGTGTGCGGTCTATCGAGCGGGTCGACACTTCACCCCCGGCTCCGCTTCAAACGGCGGCCTCTATGTCGTCTGATCGGACACCCTTCTTGGCTGATCTGCTGCAACAGACTCTCGCCACGCCGCCAGTGGCCTTCATGCCACTGCCTTCGAAGCCCTCAAAGGTAAAAAAAAGTCCAGCATCCGTCCAGCGACCTCCTTCCGACCGTTCGGTCGAGCAACCTTGGCTCAATCGACCCCGAGGGGCCAACGCCACATAACATGGATCCTTCATCTGCCAACCGAAGACTACAGCGAGCCGAGCGTCGCGTCTTGAGCCCCCAAGCACCAAATCATTATCCAGAGGTCACTTGCTATGATCTGGGAGGGCGCACGAGCTCGTGCGACAATGATGCCTCCAGGTGTGCTCACGAACAGCCACACCTAGATGTCTACTGGGGTAATCGTTCCCTTTATTGTACCTTCTTACATTACCTCCAATCGGCGCTGACCTTTTCTTGCTTGTCCGCAGTACTAAGTGGAGAGTCTGGCCATGTGCCAAAGGCTCACCTTTTTGGAGAAGGAAGTAAAGCAACTGAAGGCGTCGGGCGGCCAATCCTCCGCCGCTCAGGAAAAAACAGACACCGAGGTGGCCAAGCTGTGGGTCGTTCTAGAGAAGAGAGACAAACTGCTTGACGCCAAACAGACCAAGAGCGCCGGGCAGGCCACGATGCTGGAGCGGCTCAATAAACAGGTCACTACCTTTGACAATAAGATTGAATCGGTGAACGCGCGGAAGAACCAGGCCATCGTGGACCTCGATGAGAAGAATAAGGAGGCTCGGACCCTCGTCCAAAAGCTCAAGGAAGCCAAGGACTTCCTGATCGCCGAACAGAACAACCGCTTGGCCGAAGAAATGGTCCTTCGCGGCCAACTTGCCTCCAAGGATGCTACGCTGGCCGCCGCCAAGGATGAGCTGGAGGCCTCCTGAGCGGCCCTGCAGACCTACCAAGAAGTCAAGTCTAGCCGTTTCGAGGCTAGGAAGAAGAGTTACCTTCGCTCGAATGCTTTTAATGATAAGGTCACCGATTGGGCTCTGTGCCTCTTTGATATGGCCATCGATGGGATGATCGATCAGCTCCGCGAAGGAGGCCATCTGCTGGCAGCTCTAACAAGAAGCATCATTAGCCGGGATAAGCTCACTTCTACACTGCCTGATGATGTCCTGGACTATATTGAGTGAGGTCGAGTGTTCCTGAGTGAGGTCAAGCGTTCTTGTAAGATGTAAAATTTTTGAAGTTTAAATGCATACTCGTCCGTTCGGACGAGCTTTACCTCCATGTATGTTTTGTTGGTGCAGTGAGCACTAGATGATCGAACCTGAGTTTTGATTATGGCAAAGGGCTCAAAGTTAAGTGGTGGTGTTATCTAACAAAGTTCATGGAGCTTGCAGGAAAGTCCTAAGTGATACTTAGGCAAAAGTCCTAGCTGCGGTTAGGCAGGTAAAAACCCTAGGGGGTGGTAACCCTAGGTCATAGGGGGTGGTAACCCTATGCGGGAAGTCTTGGCAAGTCGATGGCTTCAGGCAAAAGTCCTAGGGGGTGGTAACCCTAGGTGAAAAGTCCTGGTGTCGCGAACCAGGTGAAAGTCTGAACTGGCCGGTGAAGCGGATGTTCAGCAGAAAGTCCGGAAGCGTCGAGTGCTGAGCAAAAGTCTAGTCGATCTGGAGGATCGCACTGGCAACAGGTAAATCTCCTGAGAGGAGTAGGTGAGGATGCGTTCCCCGTAGAGGGAACAGTAGGCGTCGAGTCGACCTAGGGTTTTCGGTCAGGAAACCTGAAGTCAGACTCGGATAGTCAAGAGACTGTTAAATATTTCAATAGTTATATCATTGTTTTTGTGCTAACTTTGTGCTGCAGGGTATTTTTGGGATTAACATATCTTGCAGGGACCAAAGTACAAAAAAAGACCTCGGATGAACAGTGCCGAGGCGCCTCCATGGAGCTTGGAGGCGCCAGGAAAAGGCCAGCGCAGCAGACTGGAGGCGCCTTGAATGGAGTTCAAGGCGCCTTGGGCCGGAGGTTGAAGGCGCCTTAAACCAGATAGAGTTCGACCAGGTCAGTGCTGATCCACGCGGGTGACTCGGCTCGTTCAAGGCGCCTTGGTGAACAGTATAAGGCGCCTTGAACCCCCTTTATAAGGGGTCTCGACCAGCAGCTTCAATAATCGTCTTCCAAGTGAACTGTCTGCTACAAGCTGCCTACGAGACGATCCCGAAGTGCTGTAATGACACCCCGACAACCCGGAGCTTCAGATTTAGTCTCTTGTTGTCGGTATAATCTTTTTTGAATTGTAATTAGTTTGTAATAGTTTTTACGAGCTTATAGTTGTTGCCCACCGGAAGCGATCAAGGATCGCGGGCCTTCGAGTAGGAAACGCCTTAGGCTCCGAACGAAGTAAAATCGACTTGTGTCTTTGTGTTGTTTGTTTTTATTCCGCTGCGTTTTAATTACTCGAGTGTTTTACAAATCGAACGATTTAGCCACGAGTGCTATTCACCCCCCCTCTAGCACGTCTCGATCCAACATGTTTTTCAACTCCTTTTACTTATTTGTAAGAGCTCGTGGCCTCGTTCATGATTATTCTATCAGCCGACCGACTCCTCTGGTATTCAGAGTCCATGTTTCCGTGATCTTTCGCTTTGCCCTAGGAGAAGAATAGTGTCGAACGGTCGCTATATTCTGAAGACTTCAAGCTTTTGAGTAGCCCGGGTTCACGATCGGCTATTCATCGATGCTTGCTCGCTAACTGAGCTTTCAAAGACTGCTTGATTCCGAACGGGGGAGATAAGGAATCTCGTATGCTGGTCTGAGACCAGGGCAGATCACTCGACCCCGAACAGGGGAGGTTGAAATCTGATGTGTTGGTCCAAGACCAGTGAAGCTCACTCGACTTCTAGAGCTCGTGGCTCTATTATAACCTAAAACCCGGCTAATCGGCTCGGGAGTCTCTGACTCAAGAGTTTATAGTCGTTACTCGATTGTTGATGAAGATTTGGGTTTTAGGTTGTCGCTCGACCGCTAATGGAGACACGCGTTTAAGGTCACCGCTCAACCGTCGATGGAGACACGCGTTTAAGGTCACCACTCGACCATTGATGGGGACACGCGTTTAAGGTCGTCGCTCGACCATTGATGGAGACACACGTTTAAGGTCGCCACTCGACAATTGATGGAGACTCGCGTTTAAGGTCGTCGCTCGACCGTTAATGGAGACACACATTTAAGGTTGCCGCTCAACCGTTAAAGGAGACTCACGTTTAAGGTCGCCGCTCGACCATTGATGGAGACTTGATGCAGACCAAGGTTTAAGGTCGCTGCTCGACTGTCGATGGAGACATAAGGTCGCCGCTCGACCGTCGATAGAGACAAGGGTTTAAGGTTGTCACTCGACCGCTGATGGAGACAAGGGTTTAAGGTCGCCGCTCGACCATCGATGGAGACAAGGGTTTAAGGTTGCCGCTCGACCGCCAATAGAGACAAGGGTTTAAGGTCGTCGCTCGACCGTTGAAGCAGATACACTTCAAGAGGCCTTTGCTTTTTATTCATATTTTTGCCCTGCATTCAGGAAACATACAGAGATACATAAATTCACTCGCGCACCTCTCATCCTGGCCTTGTAGGGTTAGAGATGATTCGTGGTCTACAGCTGCTCTACCTTCTTCTCAGTTTTCTGATCGACCATAATTAATATGGTGGCCTCTGTCCGGCTTAGATGATTCTAGACTTGAGGTTCTTCGTAGATCATCCCCCGAAGCTTTCTGATGATGGCGTTCAGCTCCAAGCACGGATTCTTCCGAGCGCTTCTTGCTTTGATATTGACCATCTCAATGTAGCACCGTCGAGCGATCAGTTGATCGCCCTTGACTTCACTGTAAAATACCGAAAATGGGCGAATAATGATAAGGAAATTTTCTGAAATTTTTAAAAAAATTTTGAGAATTTTTAAAAAAATTTCGAGAATTTTTCGGAACTTGTATGGACAAGTTATGGGGATAAAAATAGGCTCCGAGAAAGCCTGTTTGAGCTATCCTATTTTAACCGAGGAAATGTTGATTTTCTCTTTATTTTATTTTTCTTTTCTTTTATTTTCTTTTTTCTTCGTTTCTTTCCTCTCCCTCGCGTGCCCGATTCCCTCCTTCCCCTCTCACGCGCCCGACGCCGTGCCCTAACCACACGCGGCAGTTTCTTCTCCCCTCTGATAGGACCTTTGCGTATGGCTAGAGATGGGGGGGGGGGGGGGGGAATAGTCTTTCTTTGATTTTTCACCTACAATTTGTTATCCTTGAGGTAACTAATCCAAGGCACGCACACACCCAATCAAGCTTCACTAAGTTCTCCTTTTCAATCCAAGAGTGACGATGGTGAAACCTTTACAAGATGATCTCCTCCTTTTACAAGATTTTTAATGAGCTTAGGGAGGAGAGAATAAGAGTAGTAAGGCTTGGAGGTCACTTGGAAAGCTTAAACAGTAATTTCGAATCAGTTAAGTTGTTCTCTCCAAGCTTCCAACTTTATATACAGTATGCTGGAATTCTCAATACCAGTAGACTGATAAAATATGCAGTAGACTGGTAGCACACAACGGCTATTGTTTTGTTCGAATCTGTGGAGATCTTGTGCGTCATCATCCCAACGGTATTATACCAGTCGACTGATAAAACATGTAGTCGACTGCATATTTTAGCAGTCGACTGATGTTTGTGAACTGAGCGAATAGAGACATTCTGTTCGCTCCCAGTCGACTGCATCAGTCGACTGGTGTCCGGAGTTGCCCTTGAAGTCTTTCTCCTCAGCCTTTGTCCCTCAGATGCACTCAAGCCTGCAGCTATTCTTCGTGCCATCCTTCACATTGCTTTGAGGTTCACTTCCTTTCACTCCGTTTGCTTCTTGTCCGTGGTCCCTCGGATGCACCATCCTTCACCAATCTTCAAGAACCTGAGCCATGAAACTTTCCAAGCTTGTGCAATCTACCAAGTCCTGCACAACTTAAGTACATATTAGAACCAATATAAATCCTAACTTAAATCTTTTGACATACACATCAAAAATAAAGATTGACCCATTTAATCCTAGGTCGATTGTATCAACAATCTCCCCCTTTTTTGATGTGTGGCAATATGTTTAAGTTAGACATAAGATTAACTTTGAAAATTGCAAACATAATATAAGCATGAGACATAACGTTGATATTTGTTATCATGAAGCGTAAAATCATGAAGAATACAAATTCATAACTTTGAAGATTGTAAGCATGGTATAAATCATGAACCATAAGACATAAAGAAATCCACACACACTCCCCCTTATCATATGCTCTATTATGAAACATAAATCATGATATCCAAAACTCCCCCTTAACATAAACTATATTTAAAACATTATAATCTAAAACTCCCCCTTAACATATGCTCTATCAAAAGTATTTTTAACTTAAACTTGTTGTATCCTCCCCCTTTGACATACATCAAAAAGGTAAGAAGAAACAACAATTTCAAAGAAACATAGTATACCCGCAAAAGAAGCAAACAAACCGTACAAGAATAAACAGAAGCATATGTGTACATGAATAGTTACAAATAGAGACACATAAGCATAGAGAAACAGTAACACCCTAAACATAACGAGCATGCATATATAAAAAGACAAAGAGGTCTCAAAAGACATAGGAAAAAGAGTTAATAACATCCAACAACATCATCATCAATAGTGTTCGAGGTGGGAAAGGATAAACAAAGCAGAGCCAAAAGTTCACCCGACACCATAGTAACACAACAAACTCCCTATGCCGAAGCATCATCATGGGAAGGAGGAGGGGGGGCCCTGGTAGGCAAGATCCCAGCGCCGCATCATATCAAACATCTCTGTCTGCTACTGGCGAACGCTCCGAAACTCCTTCCGAACAAACTCCTTCAAGTGAAAGACACGCTCTCGCAGGGAGGCACGTGCTGGCTCTGCAGCAGGAACAGGGACCTCCTCCACATCATCATCGGAATCAGAATCATCCTGGCAAAGGCGGCGATCCCACACCATAATACCGTCACGCTGCTCAATCTGGGCTAAAGACATCTGGCGAGGCCCTAACTGATCAAAGTCCTTAGACAATTGATGCAAGGCACCCCTAGTGACATCTATCCCTTTATGAATGAAAAATGATGTCAAGACATGACAGAAGGGCATGTATAACTTCCCCTGGACTGGTCTAGAAAAATGGATGATAGACTCATAGACCTGAAGAGCAATATCGATATCAAGACGCTGCTCTAGGGCATACATCAGAACTAAATGAGGAAGATGGATTTTGGCTTGCCCTTTGGTCACGATGGGCAGAAGACAGGCAATGACAACCTTATAGAGGATGTAACTGGGGGCTGACATGCGGGTGGCATCAAAAATACATTTTAGTGGAGCCCTGGGAACATGAAAATAATACTGATGAATCATATCGATGGAGACATGAGAAAGTGTATCAGAGAGAGGCTCCTCAACCTGAGGAAAACATTAAAGGTGCTAGTAGACCACCTACACCCTAAGAAGGACCTCAATATTTTAGGGGTGAAGCTAATAGATGTCCCGCCAACCATAGTGACATATGCATGACCCTCAATACTAACTGGACACAGATTATTGTAAAATTCCTTATAGAGGTCTAAATTGATGGTAGTCATGCAATGAAATAACTTTTCTAACCCATAATACACATTGATGTCAATGATTTCGGGGGCAATTCCAGTGAAATAAGGATGATTAAATAACAACAACTCATCATTTTGATGTTGGTGTTCTTAAAACGAGTACGGCAAGCCTCGAAGGGAAACCGTCCTCCAAAAGGCGCCGGAGGGGGCTACCGAGTGGGCTGTCGAGAGGTACCCTCTCCACTTGGACATTTTTGCCTAACTCTAAACCATGCATATGCAATAACAGTGCCCATTTTCAGTCAAATAGGAAAGGAAACAACACATAGATGATTTTAGGTATCAATCAACCCCAAAATAAAAGAACAAAGATGTAAGAGAGTATTACCGACGCTCCATTGTGCCGGGGAATCACCGTATGAAGGGGGAACGGCAGGAACCTCAACCCAAATCTCGGAGTGGTGGCTGAACCGTGTTCCAGGTGACAAATGAGAGAAAGAACGTGAGGGAGAGCAGATCTGAAGGTTTGGAAGAGGATTCGGAGACACAGGATGGTAGGAGATGTTGGGAAGAAGGTGTAGGTGGAGAGAAATAGCGGGCGGCGTTGAAAAATTAGGGTTTCTGCCGCCGCCCTAATCGGGTTCCTTATATAAAGTCGAGGGCATCAGTCGACTGCTAAAACATGTAGTCGACTGTTAAAACATGTAGTCGACTGCACCAGTTGACTGCATGTTTTAGCAGTCGACTGCACCCCGGAGAGAAATCATACAGAACCATTCTGTATGGTTGAATAGTACTATCAGTCGACTACATCAGTCGACTGAAGCAGTCGACTGATGCAGTAACAGTGGACTGGCACGCAGATGAAATATTCAGGATTCGAGTTTTGAAAAATCACCAAATATTCTCTAAACCTTCAAAAATGCCCAAAATTCATGGAGTGATATGTTATGTGAATATCTACTTGGGAAAAATAGGTATACAAGTGGATGCAATCCAACCTATAAAATAGATACAAACTCGATAACTATCAAGATTACAAGGATGTAACCTTGAGCTAGAGTACTAGTTTGACTTTTTCCTTAAACTGGTGGTCCTAGCCAAATCTGAGTACATCTCAAGCAGTCATTTATATGATAATTATGCAATGCATTCATAAATTAATGTCCTTATGACCACATTGCAAAAAAATTGTTTCAAAATTTCCAATCATATTCTAGGAGAAAAGAGCACATTGATCGTGCACAAGCCTTCCCAATAATTGGTCTAATGAAGGATTGATATCTCTAGATGTCATTTTGGCTCACAATAATGCATCATAACTAACATGATGAACCAAATGCATCTTCCTAATATCTCACATGATGTCTAAATACAAGCAAGTCATCCTAGGTCTTTGTGAGATACATTCAAGTATGTATTTAACTTTTAAATTTATGGGATAATGAAAAGCTAAATCTATTATTCTACAAGGCACAGACCAAGCTCTCTTATAATAGAGATAAACTCCGCTTCAGGTAAAGGTTTGGTAAAAATATCGGTAAAATTAGATTTGGATTCAACATAAAGTAGTTCAATGTCTCCTCTTGCCACATGATCTCTAATGAAGTGGTGTTTTACCTCAATGTGCTTTGTTCTAGAGTGATGTACCGGATTTTTGGTTAAATTAATGGTGCTCACATTATCACATAAGACCTTGACCTTGGAGTAATGTAGCTCATAATCCTCTAATGTATGCATCATCCAAAGCAATTGGGCTACACAACCACCCATTGCCACATACTCGGCCTCGGTCGTGGACAATGTCACACAAGGTTGTTTTCGACTACTCCAACTTACAAGAGAAGGTCCAAGAAATTTACATCCACCGCTAGTACTCTTTCTATCCAATTTACAACCCACATAATCAGAATCGGTATACCCAATTAAGTCAAAATTTCTTGTTCTAGGGTACCAAAATCCCACATTAAGAGTGCTCTTGATGTATCTCAAAATTCTCTTTACCGCTACTAAATGTGACTCTTTAGCACATGATTGGTATCTTGCACACATTCCTACCGCGAATAATATATCCGGTCTACTAGTGGTTAGGTATAGCAAACTACCAATCATGCTTCTATATTGCTTTGGATCTACTAATTTTTCTTTTGATCACTATCTATCTTGGTATTTGTCCTCATAGGGGTAGTTGCTCCTTTAGCATTTTCCAACCCAAATTTCTTGATAAGTTCTTTAGCAAATTTGGATTGGTAAACATAGGTTCCCTCATTAGTTTGTTTGACTTGTAATCCCAAAAAGAAACTCAATTCTCCAACTAGACTTATTTCAAACTCACTTTCCATGTGTTTGATAAAATCATGAAAAAGGTCATTATTTGTTGAGCAAAAAATGATGTCATCAACATAGACTTGGGCAACAAAAATATCTCCATCTTTAGACTTTAAAAATAATGTTGGATCAATTGTTGCCCCTCTAAATCCCTTAGAGATTAAAAAGGATGAAAGTCTCTCATACCAAGCCCGGGGAGCTTGTTTTAACCCATATAATGTCTTTTTAAGTTTATAAACATGGTTCGGATAATTTATATTTTTAAATCCGGGTGGTTGCTCTACATAAACTTCTTCCTTAATGAACTCATTTAGAAAAGCCGATTTTACATCCATTTGATGAAGTTTAAACCTCATATAGGCGGCATATCCTAATAGTATCCGAATGGACTCTAATCGTGCTACTGGAGCATATGTTTCATCATAATCAAGTCCTTCTACTTGATTGAAACCCCTAGCTACCAACCTAAACTTATTCCTAGTGACTCTCCCTTGATCATCCAACTTATTTCTAAAGACCCATTTTGTTGTGACAATTGTACTATCATTTGGTCTTGGAACTAACTCCCATACATCACTTCTTTCAAATTGATTCAACTCTTCTTGCATTGCTAGAATCCAATCCGTATCAAGTAAAGTGTCATCAATTGTTTTTGGTTCAAGTTGTGATATTAGAGCAATTTGACTAGTGTGATCTCTAAAGTATGATCTAGTCCTTACCCTTTGTGCAACATCTCCAACTACTTGATTAATAGGATGATCTTCATGATGCCTTAAGATCCTCGAAGTTATGGAATCATCATCTTTGGGAGGATCATTGTTTACATTGTTTCTTTCATCATCCAAACCATCTCTTCTTCCCCCTTGATCAATACCCCCTAAATGTAGATTTTGTAATCCTTGAGTAACGTCTTGATTTGGTTCACTTATATCCTTATCAATAGGAGATTTCCTAGGGTAAGTACTAGTGGATTCATCAAACTCAACATTGGATGATTCCTCAATCGTTTGAGTCCTTTTGTTGTATACTCTATATCCTCGACTAGTAGATGAGTATCCAACTAGAATTTCCTCATTGGACTTGGCCTCAAATTTTCCTAAGTCATCTTTAGTATTAAGAATATAAACCTTACAACTAAAGACTTTAAAATAGTGAATTGTAGGGATTTTACCATTCCATAATTCAAAAGGTGTTTTACCTAAAAACTTATGAATCAAGACACGATTTTGAATATAACATGCGGTATTAACCGCTTCGTCCCACAAATAACTAGGTAATGAGTATGCATTAAGCATGGTCCTAGCCGCCTCTTGTAAGGCCCTATTTTTCCTCTCCACTACACCATTTTGTTGAGGTGTTCTTGGAGAAGAAAATTCATGCTTATAGCCATTTTCCAAACAAAATTTAGAAAAGTTCAAATTTTCAAACTCTCCACCATGATCACTTCGAATTCTATCAATCTTGAGGTTCTTTTCGTTTTCTACCCTCTTGGCAAACCCGATAATTGTTTCTAAAGTTTCCCCCTTATGTTTCAAGAAATAAACCCAAGTATTTCTAGAATAATAATCTACTATCACCAAACAATATTTGTTACCTACCAAAGAGGGTGTTCTATGACAATCAAAAAGATCCAAATGCAATAACTCTAATGGCAATGAAGTGCTAGTTAAAGTTTTACCTTTGTGTGATGACCTTGATTGCTTACCCTCTTGACATGCATTACACAATTTGTCCTTGATGTACTTGATCTTTGGTAGTCCCTTTACTAGCTCCATCTTGGCTACCTTGGCTATGTTTCTCATGTTGATATGTCCAAGTCTTCTATGCCATAACCATCCTTCCTCTTCTTTTGACATCAAACACTTAATAGGAGGATTAGAAGCATATGAAAGATCAATATAATAAAGATTTACTTTTCTAAATTCTTTTAGCATAACATTCTCAAGATTTTTGTGCTTTACTAAACATTTATCGGGATGAAACTCCACATTATATCCAGCATCACATAATTAGCTAACACTAAGCAAATTAAACCCCATATTTTTAACCAATAGGACTTTATGAATGGTAATTTTAGATGATACCTCAATTGTACCTTTACCTATAATCTTGAGCTTTCCACTATTCCCAAAAGATACCGTTCCCTTCTTTATATAATTTATTGTGGAGAACTTGCTCACATCACCGGTCATATGTCTTGAGCAACCGCTATCCACAATCCACATACTTGCATCCTTCTTCTCCTCTACCTAAGAAACATAAAACACATAACTCTTTGGTACCCATGCACTTGATTCGGAAATATCATTCAAATATTTCTTAGGCACCCAAGCTTGTTTTACCTTCCCTTTAAGATTTTTCGTAACTTTGTTCCTAAGTGCATCATTTCTAGTACCATTGATTAGAGACATATATGCAACTTCCTTTTCCTTAGATCTATATCCTATTCCGGCTTTGTTGTAAACGGCTCTTTGATCTCTAATGATCATATCTAGATACTTGGATCCATTTGTGAATTTTTCTAAACATGCTCTTAATTCAATCACGTCATTCTTCAATTTCTCATTTTCTTCCTTGAGCATATTTGACTCATTAGACATGCATGCATTAACTTTAATGGTCCTAAGATTTCCCTTCAAAGTCTTTACCTTAGATTATGATTTGACAAAAGTATTTTTGAGGTGAGCAATAGTTTTATAGAGAAATTCTACTTTGGGAGATTCTTTTACCTCATCATCATCACTTGATGATGATTCCTCACTTGATTCCTCTTCATTTGATGAATCCTCTTCACTTGACACTTCTTCTTGACTTGACTCTTCTTTGTTATCTTCAAAAGCCATAAATGCCATATGTCGAGTAACATGGCATAGCTCATCTTCATCTGATGAGTCAATGCTTGGTGTATCCCATGTAGCTTGGGCCACCATGGCTTCCTTCTTCTTTTTCTCCTTCTTCTTCTTCTCCTTCTTCTTCTTCTCCTTTTCTTCTTTCTTCTTTAGTTCCGGGCAATTTGGCTTGATGTGTCCTTTCTTGTTACATCCATAACAAGTGACATTAGTGTTAAAACCTGAACTTTGACTACTTTTACCTTTTTAGGGTTGAAACATTTTCTTCACATCCATTCTTGTGAATTTTCTTGATCTTCCCATCATCTTTTTGACATAGTGAGCCACTTCACTCACCGACATTTCATCATCACTATCCGATGATTCTTGCTCGGATTCGGATGATGAGGATTCTATCTTCTTTTCTTTCTTCTTTTTCTTCTCCTTCTTTTCTACAATAAGAGTCATACCTTTCTCTTTTGAAACCATATTAGCTTATTCATGAAGTTCAAATTCACAAAATAATTCATCAAGTTTAACTAAGGAAAGATCTCTAGAAACCTTATACGCATCAACCATTGATGCCCATAAGGTAGTTCTAGGAAAAGATTGAAGAACATACCTTACTAGGTCCTGATTGTCAATTTTCTCACCTATTACATGAAGACCATTTACTATCTCCTTGAATCTACCGTGCATTTGACTCACGGTCTCATTTGTCTTCATAGTGAAAGTTTGAAGTTGCCCCAACAAGAGATCTCTCTTGGCCCTCCTTGATTCGCTTAATCCTTCATTTAACTTAATGAGTTTCTCCCAAAGCTCCTTGGCGGAATAGAATGGCTCTACTTTGCTTAGTTGCTCCTTTGAAAGTCCACATTGTAGGGTTGTTGTGGCCTTTACATTTGCTTGGGCCTTCTTTACCATCTCCTTTGTCCACTCCTTGGTTGGAAGAGGTGCTCCCGACCCATCTTTTGGCTTCTCAAATCCATCTACAACACTAAACCAATTTTCAATATCATTCATTAAGTAGTATTCCATCCTACCTTTCCAATATGTAAAGTCATTGCCATCAAAGAAGGGTGGTCTAGCGGTGCTATATCCCTCTTGAAACGTCATCTTGATGCTTCGGTTGACGATGAGTTCTTCTGATGCATTCCTTGCTCTGATACCAATTGATAGGACCTTTGCGTATGGCTAGAGGGGGGGTGAATAGCCTTTCTTTGATTTTTCACCTACAATTTGTTAGCGGAAGCACAAATAGAAATAAAATTGAAAAACAATAAGAGAACAAGGCTAACTCCTCGATTTACTTGGTCTCCACCTTCTTGAGGTGACTAATCCAAGGCACGCACACACCCAATCAAGCTTCACTAAGTTCTTCTCCTTTTGAATCCAAGAGTGACGGTGGAGAAACCTTTACAAGATGATCTCCTCCTTTTACAAGATTTTTAATAAGCTTATGGAGGAGAGAATAAGAGTAGTAAGGCTTGGAGGTCACTTGGAAAGCTTAAACAGTAATTTCGAATCAGTTCAGTTGTTCTCTCCAAGCTTCCAACTTTATATACAGTATATTGGAATTCCTTATACCAGCCGACTGATAAAACATGCAGTCGACTGGTAGCACACAATGGCTACTGTTTTGTTCGAATCTGTGGAGATCTTGTGCGTCATCATCCTAACGGTATTATACCAGTTGACTGATAAAACATGTAGTCGACTGGTGCAGTCGACTGCATGTTTTAGCAGTCGACTGGTGTCTGTGAACTAAGCGAACAAGGACATTCTGTTCACTTCCAGTCGACTGCATCAGTCGACTGGTGTCTGGAGTTGCCCTTGAAGTCTTCCTCCTTAGCCTTTGTCCCTCAGATGCACTCAAGCCTGCAGCTATTCTTCGTGTCATCCTTCACATTGCTTTGAGGTTCACTTCCCTTCACTCCGTTTGCTTCTTATTCGTGGTCCCTCGGATGCACCATCCTTCACCAATCTTTAAGAACCTGAGCCATGAAACTTTCCAAGCTTATGCAATCTACCAAGTCCTGCACAACTTAAATACATATTAGAACCAATATAAATCCTAACATAAATGCTTTGACACACACATCAAAAATAAAGATCACCCCATTTAATCCTAGGTCGATTGTATCAACACCCTCTTCTCATCTTCTCCCTCGCTAAACCCGATGCCCCCTCGCCTCTCCTCCTTTTCCTTCCCGAGTGCCGGCATTCGGCCAATTGCCTCTGCTTAGCGCCGACAGCCGGTCGCCTTGCCTGTGCCGACACTTTACCTTTTCCCGCGTCGCCTCTGGTCGCCACGACCGACACCGTCACTGCTGCCCATCGCCGTTCATCCTCGCGAGCAGCCGACGCCGAAGGGGGTTGTTCACAACCGACCCTATCCGTGCCCTAGCGCCGACGCAAATCTAGCACACTCCTCTTTAGTGTGCCCTAGCGTGGAATCCAAGCCCTAGCCGACTTCACCTCGCCCTCTCAGTCGATCGTCGGCTGCTGGCTTCACTCTGCCAGTGCCTTAGTTTCCACTGTCACCAGTGACACCAAGCCTTAACTGCCAATTCTCCTTCGACACCCTCTGCCCTAACTCCGACCAATTTTTCCTCTGCCCTAGCTGCGATCTTGGAGAGCATCTTGTTGCTATACGATAATTTTGGAGTGGCTACATTGGTTATAGGCAACGAGGAGGTGATCAGTGTGAACTTGGAATAAGGTATATTATGGGATGGTGGAAACCTGGATGTTGATTTCAGATAGGATTTTATGTGTTGAAAGATTCACTAGTCACTGCAGCTTCCTCTATTGTTTTTCAGCGACAACTCTTGATTCGGCAGCAACCTTTTTGTTTGTGGATCAACAGCAGTGACTTGGAGTTGAGGTAAGAGATTAATTAGGATTGATTTAGGTTTTTAGTATAATTGATGTGTGAATTAGGTTTTTATTTATAGTTGATTGAGGATCAGGTAACTAACCCTAATTGATCGTCAATTTTGTTAAGATAGGATGATGGTCATATGATTTGGGTTTACCCTAATTTAGGGTTAGAGATTTTATTTAGCTAATTATAAGAATTGTAGCTAAATAAAATATATTTATATTGGTGACATAGGACTTTGACGCGAGACGAGCATCTCGACGTCGGATTTGGACTGGATTAGATTTTTCGATTGGAGGTGGGTACCTTGACTTATCTTTGATAATGTCATGTTGATATGTTTAGTAGGTTATAACCTTTAGTAATGATTATGTTCATCTTTGCTTCGGTTGGTCACTACCTGATACCTGTTACATGCTTGTTTTGTTTACTTATTATGCACTTCATGTTAGTAACTACCTGATTATACATGCATATAGGGGTAGTGGCACAACCATGTGTTTATTATGTTCAGGATCTAGGTTTTTATACCTTATCTGATCTGTGTACCTTTAATTTGTATCATTGTTCTATGGTACACATTTTATATATATATGGATATTGTTTTGCTGTTTAGGATTTTGCCATGCTTAGTGTTATACACCATTCGCATGATTGCATGCTGCGCGATAGTCTGCTCTATTATTGTTGAGCACATCGCCAATTTCATCTCTGTCGGTGTTACGCTGGTCCGCTCATGGGTAGTGTGACGCAGCGTGGTAGCACGTCAATTTTGCTCGGTTGTGCTCTGTTGGGACGCTCATGGGTAGTGTGACAGCAGCGTGGTAGCACGTCGGGATCCCTCCCCGTCATCGTGTACCAGGAGATGAGAGCATTGTGCTCCCCCACTTATGATTTGGGGTAGGAGGATAGGTGTACTCCGACAGCATCCCGTCCACTCGGTCACTCATCAGGAGCAGTGATGGCAGAGTGCATGGTTGTCACAGCCCTACCCACTCGCTCTCACCATCGTGTGTGAGATGGCTGACTGGCAGTAGGGGTGACCAGGACATGTCATTGGCATCATATACATGATGCATTTATTGTTTGTGTTTGCTGTATTTATTTGCTGCATTTGGATGGATGCATATGATTGACATGCATACAAGATTTATGATACTCTCGATCTGATGACCTGACTATTCTGATAGGAGGCCCTGGTGAGTACATTTCTCTTCAGCCTTTTCTATTGTGCATTTCGAGCTTTTGTCGAGGAGACTGTACTCTATAGTTATGACTATTTGTTATAGTTTACTATACATGTCAACTAGGTATCTGCTGAGTTGTTGAACTCACCCCCGTGGACACTATCTTTTTTAGGTACTAGGTTGTTTATGGAGTCGCTTGGAGCATCCTGCCTGCTGATCCCCACGTCACATCAGAAGGCCTGTCTCTGCTTTTGTTTATTTTTATTTTGGTATATGAAATTTGTGTATTTTGCTTTGTGTTCTGGTTTTGTTTCTGGAGTGTTGTTTTGTTGTGTGGTGTAAGCCTAGCCGGCTAGCAGTCTTCGTTTTTAGTTTGTATGTGTTGTCCATTGTATTTCCTTTATGTTTGGTTTTGGTACAACCGAGTGGGCTGTTAGATTTACATATAACTGCATGGTTGTATTTTTTTTGTTGTATCAACCGAGTAGGCTGTATATAAACTGTGTGGTTGTGTGTATATTCCAACCGCCTGTGGCTGAGGTATATTGTGTCTGTAGAAATGGTTCATATTGTCACCCGTACAGGGGAGGTGCTGCTCTGGTACCATTTATTTGGTATCAGAGCCAGGTTTTCGAGTCTTATTTCTTGTGTTTCGGATTTTGTGATTTGGTTTTTCTCGATGTGACTTTTTGAATTTTGGGACTTGGCAGCGGTAGAACATCTCCAAGTTATAGGAGGTATGTTGGCATATGTTATCCTACCTTTTTGTTAGTATATGCACTATGGACTATTATAGTTTATGACATGTATTAGCATTCTTTATTAGTATTTGTCTAGTTGATATAGCATATATTTTATGTATTAGGTAAACCACTAATTATGATCGACCCTAATAGAGATCAAGGATTACAGTCTCTAGTGATTTTTCATATCATACCACCAGTAGTTTTAGCTTCTGTTACTACTAGTTGGTTAGGAGATGGAGGCACATACCAGCCTTTGCTATTATTAGTTGTATAGTGGATAGTATCTACATATTCATATTGACTTAGCCAGTAGTATACAATTTTATCTTAGTTAATTTCATCAGTAGATAATTGATTTACTCTTGTTAGGTCGGTCAGAAGAAGTCTGATTGATACTTGTTGATTTGGGTAGTCGTGGATTGATATACCTTAGTTGCTTGTGGAGGATTAATGTATTCTTGATTATTTAGTAGATGACCGATTTAGTTTTGTTGGTCCGATCAGTAGGGGATTGTCATACTCTATTTTTAGAGGTTCGAATCTTTGGATTATTTGTGCTTAGTTAGGTATCTAGAGCACATTTGAGTACATGGCTTGTACTGACATGGAAAAGACATTGTCGGTTTGGTCAGTCTATAGAGGATCGATGTATCCTATTCCATGGGTACTTTAATTTTAGACTGTATGTACCTAGTTGGATAACTTAGAAGGTAGCATAGGGAATGTCAGGTTGATTGGGTTAAATATGCTGATTATTCCTATCTATGTTGCGTGTACATATGATTGTTATGTGTTGTAGGAGTCCTGTGGTAGATGGTCCATTTGCAGGTAGTATTTGTATATATGTTCTGATATTGTTATTGTAGGTTCCTTGTGGATTATAGCTATGTAGTTAGGTGTACGTGTCTGATTGTATTATTGAAGGTATCATGTCGATTAAATCTGTGTTATGGTATGTGTACATGTGTTTGGTGTTTTATGGGAGGTATCTTGTTGATTATAATTGTTCTGAGTGTACACTCGTGTCTACTATGATTTATTGGAAGTATTACGTTGATTATACTCTTGGCCTAGGTGTATATATACGTTAGGTGAATGTTGTTTGAGGTGTATTGTTGATTATACCTACGTTGATTTATGCACACGGGTTCGGTATGTATTGTTGGAGGTATCACACTGATTTATACCTGTGTTATGAGTGTGTTGGGTGTGTACTAATTGGAGGATTATATCGATCATACCTATGTTGTGTGTGCACATGTGTCAGGTGTATTGTTGGTAGCATCATGATGATTTTACCTATGTTGAATGTAGAATGTTAAGTGTCTACATTATGTCAATTGTTGTATTACCGTATCAACTAATTCTCCTATTGGTGGGTGACCCACTAGGATGTTGATAGAGTTGACGATGGATTTATTTTTCTTACTAGGTTGTTATACCCTTGGCTGCCCACAGTGATATGTGGTAGAGTGATCTTGTGCAGTCTCTAGTTGGATAGTTAGATGTCTTGGTCACTTATGGATTGTTTGTGGTGGAGCGTTGCTTCCACATGTTATGGATTGTTTGTGGTGGAGCGTTGCTCTCGTATATTTTGGATTGTTGTGGTGGAGCGTTGCTCCCACATGTTATGGATTGTTTGTGGTGGAGCGTTACTTCAACATATTTTGGATTGTGTGTGGTGGAGCGTTGCTCCCACATATTTGGATGGTTGGGGTGGAGCGCTGCCCCCATATAGGTTGCCTTGTTGGTGGTAGAGCGTTGCTCCCACATATGTAGTATTTCTTGTGATGGAGCGTAGCTCTCACATTAGATGATCTATTCTTTGGTGATTTATAGTTAGTGATAAGATTTCAGACTGGTTATCGGGGATCTTTGGTTGAGAATGTTTGTTGTACAGACATTATGAGTTTTTGGTAATGTCATTTGGGCTTACCGATGCTCTAGTTGTATTTATGGATTCGATGAACCGCATCTTTATGGAGTATCTAGATCAGTTCGTTGTCGTTTTCATCGACGAAATATTGATCTACTTGCGTTCCGAGGAGGAACATGCACAGCATCTTCGCATAGTCTTGGAGACTCTTCGACGACTTCAACTATACGCGAAGTTCAGTAAGTGTGCTTTCTGGCTATCCTCAGTCGGTTTTCTAGGTCATGTGTTCTCTAGACAAGGTATTTTAGTAGACCCTCAGAAGATCAAGACTGTCACTAGTTGGGAGCAGCCGAATCAGTGTAGGAGATTGGCAGTTTCTTGGGACCGGTAGGATATTACAGACGTTTCATCGAGGGTTTCTCCCGTTTAGCTATGCCACTAACACGCTTGACCAGGAGAGGCGTGAAGTTCACTTGGACTAAAGACTACGAGACTAGCTTCCAGGAGCTGAAGCGGAGATTAGTGTTAGCTCCAGTTTTGATTTTACCCTCCGGAGAGGACAGATTCGTACTCTACACCGACGCGTCTCTTCAAGGTTTGAGCGCTGTTCTGATGCAGCACGACAGGGTAGTCTCCTATGCTTCTCGACAGTTGAAGGAGCATGAGAAGAACTACCCAGTACATGATCTGGAGTTAGCTGCCATCATCTTTGCTCTGAAGATTTGACGACATAATCTATATGACATTACCTTTGAGATTCTTATGGATCATAAGAGTCTCAAATATATTTTCACCCAGAAAGAGCTTAATCTCCGACCGAGGAGATGGATGGAGTTCCTGAAGGATTATGATTGTACCATTAGCTAACATCCAGGGAAAGCTAATGTGGTTGTCGATGCACTCAGCAGGAAGTCCAAAGGGATTTTGGCTTGCCACCGAGTTTCAGTCACAGACTTGGTTTAGGGTTTCTCCGAGTTGGGCCTTCAGGAGCAGAGACAGACAGAGCAGGGTATTCTGGTTACCATGGTTACTCAGTCGTCGATCAGGATGAGGATCCGAGAGGCCCAGGCCGGTGATCAGCATTTGCAGTTGATTGGCAGCCAGATAGCTTCCGGGCAGCAAACCGAGTTCACACGAGATGAGGAGGACATTATATACTTCTGAGGCAGATTATGCGTACCTCAGTCTCACCCGGTCTTATAGGAGCTACTTCAGGAGGCTCATCGCTCTCGATTTGCGATCCATCTAGGTGGGACCCGCATGTATCGAGATTTGAGGTGTTTCTACTGGTGGAACGGTATAAAGAAAGACATCGCGGAATTTGTAGCTAGATGTCTTGTCTGTCAGCAGGTGAAGGCCGAGCACCAGAGACTTGCCGGCTTACTTCAGCGGATTCCTATTCCCGAGTGGAAATGGGAACACATTTCCATGGACTTTGTGGTGGGTTTGCCGAGGACATGATGAGGCCATGACGCGATTTAGGTAATCGTTGATCGATTAACCAAATCCGCGCACTTTTTAGCGATCCGGAAGACTGATTCCCTGGATCGATTGGCAGATCTGTATTGCCGGGAGATCATCAGATTATATGGTGTCCCTTTGACTATTATTTTGGATAGAGACCCCCGGTTCACATCTCGTTTCTGGCAGAGTCTACAGCAGGCCTTGGCCACTCAGCTCTGTTTCAGTACAGCTTTCCATCCGCAGACAGATGGACAGTCAGAGCGGATCATTCAGACTCTAGAGGACTTGCTGAGGTCTAGTGTATTGAATTTTGGAGGTAGTTGGGAGGACCATTTGCTATTGGTAGAGTTTGCCTACAACAACAGCTTTCATTCGGCTATCCAGATGGCACCGTTTGAAGCGTTGTATGGTAGGCCTTACAGGACACCCACCCTCTGGGATGAGGTTGGGGAGGCCTAGTTGTTGGGACCTCATAGAGCTCAGCAGGAGGCAGAGTTGGTCCGTATTATCAGACGGAGGATTTCAGAGGAGCAGGATCACCAGAAGAGTTATGCTGATCGGAGACGTAGACCCCTGGAGTTCTCTAATAGCGACCATATATTTCTGTGAGTTTCACCCACGAAAGGGGTGAAGAGATTTGGTCTTAGAGGTAAGCTAGCTCCGCGGTACATTGGCCCTTTTCAGATCTTGGTGAGGATTGGAGCAGTAGCTTATCGTCTGGCACTACCACCATCCCTGGTAGGCGTCCACGACGTATTCCACGTATCTATGTTGAGGAGATACATACCCGACCCGACACATGTGCTGACAGACATCTTAGTTCCCGTTCTGCCTAACGTCACTTATGAGGAGGTTCCGGTACGGATTTTGGACCGAAAAGAGTGTCAGTTGCGGAACAAGACTATCCGGCTGGTTAAAATCAGATGGTAGCATTATACGGACGAGGAGGGTACTTGGAGCTCGAGGATACTATTCAAGCTCGATACCCTCACCTTTTCACTTGAGGTATGTAAGTTATGGTTCCGTTCAGCATTTATACTGTTTAGCTTTTGCTAGTACTTACTAATGGTAGATAATGAAATTTGGGGACCAAATTCTTATTAGTGAGGGAGAATGTAAAATACCAAAAATGGGCGAATAGTGATAAGGGAATTTTCTAAAATTTTTAGAAATTTTTCGAGAATTTTTCGGAGCTTGAATGGACGAGTTATGGGGATAAAAATAGGCTCCGGGAAAACCTCTTTGAGCTACCCTATTTTAAGCGAGGAAATGTTGATTTTCTCTTTATTTTATTTTCATTTTCTTTTATTTTCTATTTTCTTCATTTCTTTACTCTCCCTCGCGTGCCCGATTCCCTCCTTCCCCTCTCATGCGCCTGACGTCGTGCCCTAACTGTACGCAGCAGTTTCTTCTCCCCTTTTCTCGTCTTCTCCCTCACCGAACCCGATGCCCCCTCGCCTCTCCTCCTTTTCCTTCCCGAGCGCCGACATTCGACCAATTTCCTCTGCTTAGCGCCGACAGCCGGTCGCCTTGCCTATGCCGACACTTCACCTTTTCCCCGGGTCGCCTCTGGTCGCCACGACCAACATCGTCGACGGTGCCCGTCGCCGTTCATCCTAGCGAGCAGCCGACGCCGAAGGGGGTTGTTCACAACCGACCCTATCCGTGCCCTAGAGTCGACGCAAATCCAGCACACTCCTCTTTACTGTGCCCTAGCGTGGAATCCAAGCCCTAGCCGACTTCACCTCGCCCCTCTAATTCGATCGTCGACCGCTGGCTTCACTCTGCCGGTGCCTTAGTTTCCACTACCACTAGTGACACCAAGCCTTAACTGCCAAATCTCCTCCGACACCCTCTGCCCTAACTCCGGCCAATCTTTCTTCTGCCCTAGCTGCGATCTTGGAGAGCATCTTGTTGCTATACGGTAATCTTGGAGTGGCTACATTAGTTAGAGGAAGAGAGGAGGTGATCAGTGTGAACTTGAAATAAGGTATGTTATGGGATGGTGGAAACCTGGATGTTGATTTCATATAGGATTTTATGTGTTGATAGATTCACTAGTCACTGCAGCTTCCTCTATTGTTTTTCAGCGGCAATTCTTGATTCGGCAGCAACCTTTTTGTTTGTGGATCAACAGTAGTGACTTGGAGTTGAGGTAAGAGATTAATTAGGATTGATTTAGGTTTTTAGAATAATTGATGTGTGAATTAGGTTTTTATTTTTAGTTGATTGGGGATCAGGTAACTAACCCTAATTGATCGTCAATTTTGTTTAGGCAGGATGATGGTCATATGATTTGGGTTTTACCCTAATTTAGGGTTAGAGATTTTATTTAGCTAATTATAAGAATTGTAGCTAAATAAATATATTTATATTGGTGACATAGGACTTTGACGCGAGATGAGCATCTCGACGTCGGATTTGGACTGGATTGGATTTTTCAATTGGAGGCGGGTACCTTGACTTATCTTTGATAATGTCATGTTGATATGTTTAGTAGGTTATAACCTTTAGTAATGATTATGTTCGTCTTTTTTTCGGTTGGTCACTACCCGATACCTGTTACTTGCTTGTTTTGTTTACTTATTATGCACATCATGTTAGTACCTACCTAATTAAACATGCTTATAGGGGTAGTGACACAACCATGTGTTTATTATGTTCAGGATCTAGTTTTTTATACCTTATCTGATCTGTGTACCTTTGATTTGGTTCATTGTTCTATGGTATATATTTTATATATATATGGATATTGCTATGTTGTTCAGGATTTTGCCATGCTTAGTGTCATGCACCATTCGCATGATTGCATGCTACGCGATATTCTGCTCCATTATTGTTGAGCACATCGCCAGTTTCATCTCTGTCGGTGCTCCACTGGTCCGCTCATGGGTAGCGTGACGCAGCGTGGTAGGACGTCAGTTTTGCTCGGTGGTGCTCCGCTGGGACGCTCATGGGTAGTGTGACTGCAGCGTGGTAACACGCTAGGATCCCTCCCCGTCATCTTGTACCGGATTAGAGCATTGTGCTCCCCCACTTATGATTGGGGTTGGAGGATAGGTGTACTCCGACAGCATTGCATTCCGTCCACTCGGTCACTCATCAGGAGCAGTGATGGCAGAGTGTACGGTTGTCACAACCCTACCCACTCGGTCTCACCATCATGTGTGAGATGGCTGACTGGCAATAGGGGTGACCAGGACATGTCATTGGCATCATATGCATGATGCATTTATTGTTTGTGTTTGCTGCATTTATTTGTTGCATTTGGATGGATGGATATGATTGACATGCATACAGGATTTATGACACTCTCGGTCTGACAACCTGACTATTCTGATAGGAGGCCCTGGTGAGTACATTTCTCTTCAGCCTTTTTTATTGTGCATTTCGAGCTTTTGTCGAAGAGACTGTACTCCATAGTTATTTGTTATAGTTTACTATACATGTCAACTAGGTATCTGCTGAGTTGTTGAACTCACCCCCGTGGACACTATCTTTTTCAGGTACCAGGTTGTTTATAGAGTCGCTTTGAGTATCCTGGCTGCCGGTCCCCACGTCACATCTGAAGACCTGTCTCCGCTTTTGTTTATTTTTCTTTTGGTGTATGAAATTTGTGTATTTTGCTTTGTGTTCTGGTTTTGTTTCTGGAGTGTTGTTTTGTTGTGTGGTGTAAGCCTAGCCGGCTACAAGTCTTCATTTTTAGTTTGTATGTGTTGTCCATTGTATTTTCGCTGTGTTTGGTTTTGGTACAGCCGAGTGGGCTGTTAGATTTACATATAACTACGTGGTTGTATTTTTTTTATTATATCAACCGAGTAGGTTGCATATAAACTACGTAGTTGTGTGTATATTCCAGCCGCTTGTGGCTGAGGTATATTGTGTATGTATAAATGGTTCAGATTGTCACCCGTACAGGGGAGGTGCTATCAGAATTTCCTCTAGCAGGGACTCCTCTGGGGCGTGACAATTTATTGTAACGACCCGGCCCCTCGGGCGGCCCCACTGGCGGCCCATTTGGCGGCCCCTTGGCGGTCCCATGGGCGGCCCCACTGGCGGCCCAACTGGTGACCCCTTATGTTGTCGACCGACGACCCTCTAGCGTGTGTCGTTACTCACAAGGTCTTTCCACCCATGACCAGTGGATTTTTGTCTTCCCCAGGATTCGAACTCTAGACCTCTAGGATAAGTACTAGAGTTTATGAATCCTGGTAGCCAAGTGAGTGGCGCTCACTTGGCTACCAGGATTCATAAACTCTAGTACTTATCCTGGAGGTCTAGAGTTCGAATCCTGATAAATGCAAAAATCCACTGGACAGGGGTGGAAAGACCTTGTGAGTAACGACACACGCCCGAGGGTCGTCGGTCGACGACATAAGGGGTCACTAGTTAGGCCGCCAGTGGGGCCGCCCAAGGGACCGCCAAGAGGTCGCCAAATGGGCCTCCAGTTGGGCCGCCCAAAGGGTCGAGGGGTCGGGTCGTTACATCACCCACCCGCTCGTCTACCGGGAACTTGATTTTTTAGTAGTAGGTAGATTGTAATACCCCAGTTCTGAGATTCTGGTTAAGTATGACTTAAAACGTTAGATGGTACTATCCATATCACCAAGGTGCACCTTCCTTTTCGGAAGCCCAACTTAAGAACTCCAAAGTTAAGCATGCTTGGCTTGGACAAATCTGAGGATTGGTGACCTCCTGAAAAGTTTTCCAGGGTGCGTGCGAGTGAGGACAAAACACGCTGAAAGGACCTCCAGTGGTCTGTGGAGCTAGTCGTCAACCCGATAGGCAATTGTGGTGGCATTCCCGGTTCGGTTCGGGTGGGGCTCGCCCGGGCTGGCACTACAAGAAAATTGAGATTTTACAACACTTAAAAGACAACGCTTTTTTTAAAAAGCGTTGTCTTTTTCTTTTTAACAACACTTTTAATGAAAAACGTTGTCTATTTCTTTATTTTCTTACTAATAGATAACATTTTTTTAAAAATCGTTGTCTATTAGTGATTTTTATGGGTCAAACACAATGCTTTTTGAAAAGCGTTGTCTACTAGCATTTATTTAGTGTCTAAGACAATGATTTTAAAAGTGTTGTGTATTGTTAAACCCTCATCTAAATCTGGGATAATACAAACCGTTGGATCAAGTACCCTTAGGTTTCACTCTCACAACTCCTCATCTCATGCTTATCTTCCCGAACCCCTCTCACAACTCCTCATCTCATGCCTATCTTCCCGAACCCCTCTCACGCCCTCTCCTTCCAACTCCTCCTCTCATGTCCTCTCCATCCAACTCCTCTCCAGCAAACCCCTCTCCGGCGAACTCCTCTCCGCGAACCTCCTCTCCTCTGAATTCCTTTACCTCTTCATCAAATAGCAAATGCCCTAATCACGCCGCTCTTGGATCGCCGCCTCCGCACTAGATCTACTCGCCGGTGGTTTCCTCTGCAGAAATGGTAGGGTTTACGGTTAATTCGACAAGGTTGATTCTTTTGTTTCCTATTTTTTTCCCTGCATCAGATCATTATTTTGAAAGGTAACACAGTATGTACGAATTAGTGTTTTTCTGAATTCTTTCCGTGACAAATTCTTTAATTTGCTCTTGGCATCTGCAGGCAAATGCTTGGATTTCAAGAGCATCAAAGTATCGGAGTTCAGTTTGGAAGGTTAGCGACAAATGGCCAGGTGATACTCTAATTAGGACGGGATCTATCACCTATGATATATTTTTAGGGTGTTGCTCAGCTGTTTTATTTCTCAGGTTATAATGCCAGTGACTCAGATTCTGATGAGGAGAAGATTAACATCAAATCATCAGCAGAAGGACTTGGTTCATAAGGTGAGTTATTCTTCTGTTCTGTTTGGTAAATTTTTAAACTCAGATTCTAGATGATTGATGCTCTATCAAGTTAAAAGACAAAAGAAATAAGTAGCCATGGAACACTATTATTTTATTTTTGCATCTCAAATAATTTATAGTGCAATATATCGGATATTTGAAAGGTCCTGTAAAATTGAATGGCCAAAGTGATTTACTGCTAATCTTGAACTATCTTTCACATATCTAGTTCTTTTGATTCCTGTTAATTTCATTTTTATTAATTCATTGATCATGACTCATGACACGGAACACAAATTTGTCTTTCTGTTCTAATCTTGGTCAAGTGAAATTTCCTGCACGATGTTAAATATACCACAAAATTAAATAGTCTAGTGCAAGAAAGATATTCTTTTAGAATTTTAGGCCTTCATTTTTAAGTTGTTTTGTCATGTGCCTTAGTCTAGCTTGAGATGACAGCATACAACGATGATTGCTCTCCTAGAGATGCTCAATCCTGAAGTTTAAGAATGAATTAGAGGTTTATTTCTCGAATGTGAAATTTATATTGTCAATATTTAGTTCAATAATCTTTGTGATTTTGGGTTGTAAAACTCTCTGCAAATTGGTTTGGGTACATGATTTAAAATCTTACTCCTGGAGTGGAACTAGATAGTTTGGTACTATTTTGATAGTAGGTGTTAAGAGGAAAAGAAGAGGGAGGAGCTTAGCTTAAGGCATTGCCCTGAAGAAGCCTTTTGACTTTCAAGAGTTCGTTCAACATTGACATTTATACGGAACTAAAGTTTTGCCCTTGCGTAGTGAAGAGGCTTCAGTCACCTGGAGTAGTCATGAGTAGGGCAGTCACAAAGCTGTGGAGTTAAGTAAGCAACAAACTGTATATATAACTCATCCTTTTCTTGTTTTTCATACTCGTTTTTTCAGTTTCTCTGGAATTGTATATCTCAGCTACCTTTAAGAAGATTGAGAAAATGTCTGATCTGATTAACTTACAGCATTTAGTTATTCTATAAATAATTTGATTTTTTACTTTTCTAGTCTGACACCATTTGCTATTGTTTGTATAATAATTTCTAGTTATTCTAATTGTGAATTTATCATTTTGGATGAAGTCTCATCTTGGTGTCGTTTCTCCAAAATTTAAAAAGAAACAAGCTAGATCATCGCAGAAGTTAACTACCAAACTCCACAGTTCTTTGGAAGACCCCAACACAAATGATTTGGAGGATGATCTACCCGTAGATAATGCTTCAAAGGAATTGGTGCTTCATAATGAGGCCTCTAGTACACATTAGATACAAGTGAGAAGTAGTAAAGGTATGTGTAATTATATATAACATATATTTTAATGTGTATGTTTATCATTATTAATTTGTCTCTAATTAACATAAGCTCCTCGACAAGATGCCAAACAATGTGGTTATTATGTGATGCGATTTATGAGACAAATTGTTGAAGAAGTTGAAATTATCGAGAGAGATTCACTACGATCTATAGTAATATTTTCTTGCTTATGTCTCAAATTATTTGAAATAAACTATTTAAAATTTGCAAAGTCAATGTTGATGTTTTTCCATTAATGTTCACAGTTTACAGAAGCGGAGTATTCTCGAGAAGAAATTGATGAGGTGCGATCGGAGTTGGCAGAATGTATACAAGATCATATATATGAGTAGGTACATTCAAGTTTATGTAAGTTCATTACCTTGTTTTAGTTAAAGTTTATGTATGTTCATTACCTTCTTGATGACCCAAAAACATCAGATCAGTTTAGGAATATGAATTTGGGATTGTCGTACCTTTTCAGGTCAAACAAAATATGACTGACAGAACTCATCAACTTCTAGATGCTCGATCAAAGGGCAGGTAATATCCAAGAGTTGGCTTCAATATCTTGTAGAAAATACCATGTTTACTGGTTCAAAAATGATTTTTTGCTACCTTCATGTTGACATGTTGAATTTTTAAATCCTTTCTTTGCACTCTAGAATCAAAGCCATATTTTATATGTATAGTTTAGTACACCGGAAAACTACATTTCCTACTGAAAAATTTTAAGTCAAATTGTGTTTGATAAAGCTATAAGTTCTGCAAACCAAAAAAATCAGAACATATGCTGATTTCGACTTTAGTTCATATGTAAGAACTCAAATGAAATATATGTTGTTCTTTGTGCACTGCATCTCTAATTATGTATTTAGGTCTCACGGTGGTTTCCCTAGCATCTCCAATTATGCTATTCTTTTTGCTATATTTCCATGACGGAAACAAAGTAGCACATGTATTTTTCGTTTGCTCTATTCCCCGTTATTTTCTGCTTAATTCTTTTTCTCTTAAAAATTATTGTATGGTGTGAACTGTGACATTTATTTTCAGCTATTACCACCGAATTTTTTTTTTTGCATAATACTGATGGTATTGTTTTCTGTGACAGATACACAGTGGTAGGTGTTTTGTCCCAGTCTCAAGCCGTCAATCCATTTTGATCAATATATCTAGTAGAAGTAAGCATGTAGATCGTTGTCTTCGAGGCCGGCTAGCTATTTTGTGCTTTTTTTTTATTTTAAATTTGAATGTCACTAACTACTTTGAAACAGAAATATTTAGTCTTTGTGTATAGTTGAATTCTCCTGTAAATACTAATACTTTGTAGTTGAATTCTATTGTTTGGTACGAGTTTGAAATCATTAGCTGAGCTAATTAATGTTATTTTATATGTCAAATTTGAATCTGGACATGGTAAAAGAAAATTAATAGTTTTCTAAATATAAAAAAATAATTTTGTAAATAGATTTTTTTTTTTAAAAGACAACGCTTTTAAAGCGTTGCAATAATGATGTTTTTATAAAAAATACACAACGCTTTTAAAGTGTTGCAAAAGCGTTGTCTTTGCTACAAATGACAACGCTTTTAAAGCGTTGTCTTTGAGCAGACTTTTAACAACAGTGCTTTTAACAACGCTTTTTCAGCGACATAGACAACGCTTTTAATGCGTTGTCTATTAGCTTTTTTCTTGTAGTGTGGGGCATTACAGATGGTTTCAGAGCGACCTTGCGACCGTGAGTGTGCCTGTGGTAGGAGCACCCAGGGCACCATCTAGCAAGGGAGATTCTGGGATTTGTCTGTGGTGTGATTTGTGGTTATACAACGAGAACGTTATGTCTTTAAGTGGGGGTGATTGTAATACCCTAGTTCTGAGATTCTAGTTAAGTATTGTTAGCTAGAGCCCTAGATTGGATGATGATTGTTGTATGGACTCAATGTATCATATTCCTATACATATATAAAGACATTTCTTTATGATTATTATACTTACTTGTATTGGTGCCAAATAACTAGGTATAATAACGTTCCTGAGTAGAAGGTTCATATCTATATCAATCGATTGGTTGAATCGATAGTGAGATGATATAGAGAATACTATTCTTAATCATTCCTAGTCAAGTATTAACATTCAGGGATGATGTTAATGCGACGAGACTAGCATGTAGATCAACTCGATGATTTGATCTCACAAGTCATGGATATAGAGATATCAAGTTGACACATGGGTATGCATTGGAAAATGTATACTGAATGACCAGTCATGAAAAAGTATCATGGATCGTTATATGAGTGTCATATACTTTTTCATATGATTATTAGTATGACTATCAGTCCTTGGACCTGAAGTCACCATGGTTCCCTACATAAGGAGTTGCATACTTTGGCTTCGTCAAACGTCACCCGTAATTGGGTGGACTATAAAGGTGATTACTGGGTATGTAACAAATTATGCGGAGAGATGTGAGTGATGTAGATGGGATCTATCCCTCCTATATAACGGGAGAGACATCATGATTCTTGATTGAGTGAGGCCACTAAGTGCATGGCCATGCCCAAATGAGTCAATATGAGATATTGAGCTCATTTGATTAGAGTGAGTCTACTTGAAGTTCAAGATATAGATTGATTAGAGGATGACACGGTCTATGCCTCAATTGATCAATCTAAATGTCAAGTATAGAAGGACATTGTCATATATTGTGAGAGTCACAATTAGTAGTCACAAGGTGATGTTGGATCTCAACATTCTTGTAACTTGGGTAGTAATGATGTGTTGCTAGATACCGCTCATTACTTATGCTTCTAAATGAGTTTAGGAGCATTGCCAACGTTACAAGAACCTATAGGGTCACACACAAAGGGCAATTAGATGGAGAATAGGTTCATATGATGAACCAAGAGGATTAGGTTCATGTGATGAACCAAATTGGATTAAGAGTAATCCAAATTAAACTAATTGAGTTGCACTCAATTTGATTCATGTGTCCAATGAGTCTAATTTAGATTATGACTCATTGAATCAATTTAATTTAATAAATAGAGATTCATTAAATCAAATTGACTTGAATCTATGGTTAGATTTGATCAACCATGGGAGATAAATGGGTCAAGTTTGACTTGACTTGAGAGGGAAGGTGAAGGGTCAAGTTTGACTTGACCAAATGCCTCTTCATTGGTCAAGTTTGACTTGACCAAAAACCACTTGGCATGGGCCGGCCAATCATGGTGTTCCACATCATCAAGATGTGCCACCTAATGATGGAGATCAAGAGCCTTGACTCTTGATATTCCATGGAAGTTTATAACCTTCCAATAAGTGGCCAACCACTTTAATGGAGGAATAAAGAGCATTGTGTGCTCATTCATTCTTTCTTCTTCCTCCTCTCTTCTCTTCTCTCCCTCTCATCCTCCTTGGCCGAAACATCCAAGAGTGCTAGCACACTCTAGGTGTTTTTCTTTCCATCTCTTGTCCCGTGTGGATAATTCTAGAGGTGTGTACCCTTGAACACACTTGAGATCCGAAGAACCTTAGACGAGCGGGATTTGTGAAGGGCTTCGCTTCAAAGGTATATCCCTTATCATGTAGATCTAAGGTAGATCTGGGATAACAAACATGTACATGAATTTATTTTAATCTTTGCACGGATCCGGTGGCAAGACTTCGGGGTTTCCGCAACGCAAAAAACAGTTTTTGCGGCCCGAAAGTCCCAACAAGTATGGCTTAAAATGATTAGATGGTACTATCCATTTCACCAAGGTGCACCTTCCTTTTTAGAAGCTCAAACTTAAGAACTCCAAAGTTAAGCTTGCTTGGCTTGGAGAAATTTGAGGATGGATGACCTTCTGGAAAGTTTTCTAGGGTGTGTGCGAGTGAGGACAAAGCACGCTGAAAGGACATCCGGTAGTCTGTGGAGCTAGTCGTCAACCCGATGAGCAATTGTGATGGCGTTCCCGGTTCGGTCCAGGTGGGGCCCGCCCAGGCCGGGGCGTTACATAGATACTACTGCCCAGAAATCATTGAGGGTTGGTCGGCCCAGGATGACGTTGTAGGTCGACAGTGCGTCCACCACGATGAAGTTTGTGGTTCTGGTTCTCCTTAGCGGCTCTTCTCCAAGTGAGACAACCAGTCGGGCATGTACAAGCTGCAACACCTCGTTGCCCGTGAAGCCATAAAGTGGGGTCGTTATGGGCAGCAGCTCACTTCGATCAATTTACAATTGATCGAATGCCTTCTTGAAGATGATGTTCACCGAACTCCCTGTATCAACAAAAGTTCGGTGAATAGTATAATTAGCAATTACTGCTCGGATGATCAGTGCATCATCGTGAGAGATCTCTACTCCCTCCAAGTCGCTTAGGCCGAGCT
The DNA here is from genome assembly GCF_018446385.1 of Zingiber officinale. Classification (NCBI taxonomy): domain Eukaryota; kingdom Viridiplantae; phylum Streptophyta; class Magnoliopsida; order Zingiberales; family Zingiberaceae; genus Zingiber; species Zingiber officinale. Next base: position 70,421,349 of record NC_055987.1, on the reverse strand, counting down.
AATCTTGGGTCCTTCGACCTTCTCCTTGCTGCACCCCACTGTGTGGATCTCCAACCGTCAAGTATACGACTTCCTTGCTCGGTTGGAGTCGTCGTCGGTCGGCCCTCCAGCAATCATTCCTATTTCTCCTTGGAACGCGTTGCTTCTATTTTCTTCTTCTCAAGCGGATGGTTTATTTCGCTCAGTCGGGACTCGGGAGGGATCGACGTTATCCATCCCCTAGTGTCTGTCAGACCGCTCGGGCGATCCTCTTTCATACTCTCGTCACTCAACAGATCATTGCCTCTGTCACCGATCGAGGGTTGGAGACCAGCAGTGGTATCCTCTTGGGGTCAGTCGGCTGATGACTGGTGTCAGACCGCGGCAATCTCACGTGCTGTGAGTCGGTGATTGATGAAAGGAGCAAAACATGGGTGTTCATACCTTGCCTCTTGTCGTTTCTGGCCGACCAAAGGCTACATGCTGCATGGCATATGTCCTAGCCTCCTACTATGGTCGCTCTCCCTCCGCTCTCGGCCCTTTGGGGGGTTGGTGGCTGCTTGCTGATCGCCGCTCGGATATTGGAGCCAAGCGTTCGGTCGACATCTATTTCCTTCTGGCCGCTTGGACTTCTTCCACGTTTATGTATTCGTTGGCCTTCTTGAGCATGTGGTCGAAGTCCCTGGGCAGCTTTCTAATGAGCAATAGAAAGAAATCTCTCTCGGCAAGCCCCTGAGTGAAGGCGTTCATCATTGTCTCGGATGAGACTGAGGGGATGTCCATGGTCACTTGGTTGAAGCGCTGGATGTACGCTCGGAGAGCTTCCTTGGGCCCTTGCTTTAGGGCGAAGAGGATGACGCTCATCTTCTAGTAGCGTCGGCTGTTGGCGAAATGATGCTGGAATGCGGCTCGAAAATCTTTGAAGTTTCGTATCGAGTCGTCCGGTAGTCTTCAGAACCAGTGTTGTGCCAATCCGGAGAGCGTAGTGAGAAAGACTCGGCACTTTACTCCGTCCATATACTAGTGCAGCGTGGCTTCATTGTCGAACCGATCCAGATGATCATTTAGATTAGTCGATCTATTATATGTCCCAATTGCCAACGGGGTGTAATGTCTGGGCAGAGGGTCTTGCAAGATCTCCTCTGAGAACTGCCAGTTGATCTGTTCGGGAGACGTGTTGCTTCTGGGTGCCTTGCCTTTTGGTGCATCCTGAACGAGAGCGTCATTTGAAGATGATCCCCACTCCTGATGCGCTTGGCCTATCTCCGAGGGGGTTCGGAACAAAGCTCAATGGAAGGGGATCGGTGTGGGCGGCGCTTCCCCCTATGTGCCAGTCGGCCTTCAGTTCTGCCCCCATACGGAGAGTTGCCCCGCTCGGTCTTCTTGCCCAGCTCGTCTGTCGGCTGTCGATGTTGCAGGCTGTGGCACTAGTCGATCGGCTAACGCTTGTTGTTGTTGCTCGATTATTTTTGTTGCTCGGGCTTGAACGAGCATCTCCAGCTCCTCCTGAGTAAGCATCGCGGAGGCAAGTCATCTAGTGTCCATCTTCTTAGCTCAGATGCAGGTGGCGTTCCCACAAATGGTGCCAAATATGATCCTGTCCGAAAGTCAGTGAGATGGATGTGTTGGTTGCTATACCTGGAGACCGCTCTAGTTCCCCTGTACAAAAATTGTGTACAAGCATAGAACTTTCCTAGATACCCTTGTGCTCTACTGAAGTTCAACTTGGATTGCAAAAAGAACTTAACATTATTAATCCAAGTTGTCCTTCAGAAGTTAAATTTGGATTGGGAACGATACTTAGCATTCTTACTCCAAATTTAACCGATGTGTTATTCTTAAGTTAAACCATATTACAGAAGTTGATCAAATATCCATTTCAAGGATCGACTTCCAGGTCAAACGTGGCAAGGCACATGACCTTCTTGGGTATGGGAGCATCCACCACTGCCTAGACAAAGCTTTTCAAAGAAATCGGATATTTAAACTTCTTAAGTAACCTACGTTTAACTACGAAGACCTCAATAGAAGCATAATATCGAAACATGAAATCGAAACGAAAAATCGATTGCAAAAACGATAACTAAAAAACCGATAGCCTTTTGTGTTTGGTTTTTCAAGATCTATACAAAAGATGAACTAGTTATGATGCGGAATTAAATAACTAGTTATATCATTTGTAGCTTATAGACCTCACGATCTTCTATTGTATTTCTCTTCTTATCTTAGACATCGTGTGGGCGACGATCTACCAAGACGAGACTCCACCATAACCTTCTTCTTCCTTCTAAGTTTCAGCCACCAACAATCTCCTAGAGATGAAGAACTCCGGCCACCAATCAAGCTCCAAGAGATGCTAAGATACAATGCCTCCTATCTCTCCTTCTCCCTCTATTAAGATCCGGCCACCAACAACTCCTAGAGATGAGATGCCGTCGGCCACCAAGGAAGAAGAATAGGGGAAGAAGAGGGTCGGCCACCACCAAAGAAGAGAGGAGAGGAATAATAGATGTATTATTATGAGGTGAGACACCTCTACCCTCTCTTTTATATTTCATGATTTTGGCAAATAAAGAAAGTTTTAAACATAATTAAAACTTTCTTATATTTTTTCCAATATCTAAGAAGGAAAATTTAATTAAAACTTCCTTATAAACCTTTAATGGTCAGCCCCTACCTTGTTCTCCAAATAAGGAAAGTTTTAAACAAAAAAATTAAAATTTCCTTAATTATTTCCGGTAAGAAATTTTAATTAAAAAATTTATTTATTTAAATCCCTTCATGGTTGGTTATAAAAGGATAGTTTTATAAATTGAAATCTCTCTTTTAAAACATGTGGATGGTTACAAATAGGAAAGTTTTATCAAAAATTAAAATCTTCCTTTAAACTACAAATAAGTGAAGATATCAAACTTTTCTCCTAATCCTTTGTAGAAAGCTATAAAAGGAAATATTTATAATTTTAAAACTTTCTTTTAAAACCATGACTTCCACATAAGGAAAGATTTAAAATTTATCAAAAAAATTAAAATCTTCCTTTTAACTACAAATAAGGAAAGATATCAAACCTTTCTCTTAATCCTTTGTAGAAAGCTATAAAAGGAAAGATTTATAATTTTAAAACTCTCTTTCAATGTGAATGTGGCCGGCCACCCTTGCTTGAGCTCCAAGCTAGGGTCGGCCACAACTTGAACCTATATAGCCTTGGTTTGGTCGTGTTAGTTAGAGCCCTAGAGCCAATCATGTGATGATTGTTGTATGGACTTGATGTATCATATTCCTATATGTTTATAAAGGCATTTCTTTATGGTTATTATACTTACTTGTATTGGTGCCAAATAACTAAGTATAATATCGTCCTTGAGTAGAAGGTTCTTATCTATATCAATCAATTGGTTGAATCGATAGTGAGATGATATAGAGAACACTACTCTTAATCATTCCTAGTCAAGTATTAGCATTCAGGGACAATGTTAATGCGCTGAGACTAGCATGCAGGTCAACTCGATGACTTGATCTCACAAGTCATGGATATAGAGATATCAAGTTGACACATGGGTATGCATTGGAGAATGTATACTGAATGACCCACCATGAGAAAGTATCATGGATCGTTATATGAGTGTCATATACTTTCTCATGTGACTATTAGTATAACTATTAGTCCTTGGAGCTGAAGTCACCATAGTTCCCTACATAAGGAGTTGCATACTTTGGCTTCGTCAAACGTCACCCGTAACTGGGTAGACTATAAAGGCGATTATTGGATATGTAACAAATTATGCGGAGGGATGTGAGTGATGTAGATGGGATTTATCCCTCCTATATGACGGGAGAGACATCATGATTCTTGATAGAGTGAGACCACTAAGTGCATGCTCATGCCCAAGTGAGTCAATATGAGATATTGAGCTCATTTGATTAGAGTGAGTCTACTTGGAGTTTAAGATATAGATTTATTAGAGGATGACACGGTCTATGCCTCAATTGATCAATCTAGATGTCAAGGATAGAAGGACATTGTCATATGTTTTGAGGGTCTATGATGAGTCACATAGATCTTCCTATATCTCTTTGCGGCTATGCTCTAGACACAGCGGCCTTTATACTTAACTGTGTTCCATCCAAGCCTGTGATAAAGACACCATATAGGATATGGATTGGGAGAGATGCCCAAGTGTCTTTTATGAGGATTTGGGGTTGTGAGGCTTACGTTCGACGATAAGTCTCAGACAAATTGGGACCCAAATCTGATAAGTGCTATTTTATAGGATATCCCAAGGAAACGAAGGGATATTACTTCTACATTCTCAGTCAACACAAAGTAGTTGTGGCTAAGACTGGGATATTTCTAGAAAGGGATTTTGTTTCTAGAAAAACTAGTGGGAGTACGTTCAATCTTGAAGAAGTGCAGGATATGGACCATGGCACTGAAGCCTTGATAGAAGTTGAACTGGAACCACAAAGTATTGTGAATGATGAGATTGTTCCACAAGGAGTTGAGGAACAACAACCAGTTCAAGTAGACCTACCTCTTCGCAGGTCTGATAGGGTACGTCGTCAGCCTGAGAGATACTCATTTCTCTTGTCTGACCATGATGACGTTATGCTCGTTGAGAATAAGCCTACCACCTATCAGGAAGCTGTGATGAGCCCAGATTCTGAGAAATGGCTAGAGGCCATAAGATCCGAGATGGAATCCATGTACCCCAACCAACTATGGACTTTGGTTGATCCACCTAAAGGAGACAAATAAAGGAGACAAACTCATTGGGTGTAAGTGGGTTTTTAAGAGAAAGACTGACATGGATGGACTTATATATAAGGGTCGTCTGGTAGCTAAAGGTTTCAAGCAAATTCATGGTATTGACTATGATGAAACTTTTTCTCCAGTAGCGATGTTTAAGTCCATTCGGATCATGCTTGCTATTGCAGCATACCACGATTATGAGATCTGGCATATGGATGTCAAAACTGCGTTTCTGAATGGAAACTTGCTCGAGGATGTGTACATGACACAACTTGAGGGTTTTGTAGATCCACAGCATACTGGCAGAGTATGCAAACTGCATAAGTCCATTTATGGACTAAAGCAAGCTACTCGGAGTGGAATCTTTGATTCAAAGATGCAATCAAATAGTTTGATTTCATCAAGAATGAAGATGAACATTGTGTCTACAAGAAAGTTGTTGGGAGCACAGTTGTCTTCCTTGTATTGTATGTGGATGACATACTACTCATTGGGAATGACATCCCTTTACTACAGTCTATAAAGACGTGGCTAGGGAATTGTTTCTCAATAAAGGACTTAGGTGAAGCAGCCCGTATTCTAGGCATAAAGATCTATAGAGATAGATCTAAGAGATTGCTTGGCTTAAGTCAGAGTACATATATTGACAAGGTATTACTACGGTTTGCCATGCAGAATTCCAAGAAAGGATTTCTGCCAATGTCACATGGTATGAGTCTTTCGAAGACTCAAAGCCCCTCTTCTAGAGAGGAGAGAGACCGCATGGATAAGATCCCTTATGTTTCAGCCATAGGATCTATTATGTACGCCATGCTATATACTCGTCCTAATGTTTCGTATGCGTTGAGCATGACGAGCAGATACCAGTCAGATCCAGGTGAAGGTCACTGGATAGCGGTCAAGAATATTCTTAAGTACTTGAGAAGGACTAAAGAATATTTCTTGATATATGGAGGCGATGACAAGCTAGCTGTAAAGGGTTACAGTGATGCCAGCTTCCAAACTGACCAAGATGATTATAGATCGCAGTCAGGATTCGTGTTTTGCTTAAATGGTGGTGCTGTGAGCTGGAAGAGTTCGAAGCAAGACACAGTTGCTGATTCTACAATAGAGGCCGAGTATATTGCTGCATCAGAAGCAGCAAAGGAGGCAGTTTGGATCCGCAAGTTCATTATTGAGCTTGTGGTGGTTCCTAACATAGCTGATCTTATAGAGCTCTATTGTGACAACAATGGAGCAATTGCACAGGCTAAGGAACCTCGCTCACACCAGCGGACCAAACACATACTACGACGCTTCCATCTCATTCAAGAGATTATCGATAGAGGAGATGTGAAGATTTATAGAGTACCCACAGAGGCTAACATCTCTGATCCCTTGACCAAGGCTTTGGCACAGAGAAAGCATGATGGCCACACTAGGTCATTGGGCCTTAGAGTCTACACTGATTGGCACTAGTGCTAGTGGAAGATTGTTAGTTAGAGCCCTAAACCCAATCATGTGATGATTGTTGTATGGACTTGATGTATCATATTCCTATATGTTTATAAAGGCATTTCTTTATGGTTATTATACTTACTTGTATTGGTGTCAAATAACTAAGTATAATATCGTCCTTGAGTATAAGGTTCTTATCTATATCAATCGATTGGTTGAATCGATAGTGAGATGATATAGAGAACATTACTCTTAATCATTCTCAGTCAAGTATTAACATTCAGGGACAATGTTAATGCGCTGAGACTAGCATGCAGGTCAACTCAATGACTTGATCTCACAAGTCATGGATATAGAGATATCAAGTTGACACATGAGTATGCATTGGAGAATGTATACTGAATGACCTGCCATGAGAAAGTATCATGGATCGTTATATGAGTGTCATATACTTTCTCATGTGACTATTAGTATAACTATAAGTCCTTGGACCTAAAGTCACCATAGTTCCCTACATAAGGAGTTGCATACTTTGGCTTCGTCAAACGTCACCCGTAACTGGGTGGACTATAAAGGTGATTACTGGGTATGTAACAAATTATGCGGAGGGATGTAGATGAGATCTATCCCTCCTATATAACGGGAGAGACATCATGATTCTTGATTGAGTGAGGCCACTAAGTGCATGGTCATGCCCAAGTGAGTCAATATGAGATATTGAGCTCATTTGATTAGAGTGAGTCTACTTGAAGTTCAAGATATAGATTGATTAGAGGATGACATGGTCTATGCCTCAATTGATCAATCTAAATGTCAAGTATAGAAGGACATTGTCATATATTGTGAGAGTCACAATTAGTAGTCACAAGGTGATGTTGGATCTCAACATTCTTGTAACTTGGGTAGTAATGATGTGTTGCTAGATACCGCTCATTACTTATGTTTCTAAATGGGTTTAGGAACATTGCCAACGTTACAAGAACCTATAGGGTTACACATAAAGAGTAATTAGATGGAGATTAGGTTCATTTGATGAACCTAGAGGATTAGGTTCATGTGATGAACCAAATTGGATTAAGAGTAATCCAAATTAAACTAATTGAGTTGGACTCAATTTGATTCATATATCCAATGAGTCTAATTTAGATTATAATTCATTGAGTCAATTTAATTCAATGAATAGAGATTCATTAAATCAAAATTGACTTGAATCAAAAGTTGGATTTGTTCAACTATGGGAGATAAGAGATCAAGTTTGACTTGACTTGAGAGGGATGATGAAGGGTCAAGTTTGACTTGACCATTTGCCACCTCATTTGTGGCATGGCATGGGGCTTGCCAATGATGGTGTTCCACATCATCAAAGCTAGCCCAAGTGTGTGCCACCTCAAGAGGAAAACCAAGAGCCATGACTCTTGGTCTTCCATGAGTGGCCGGCCACTTAAAGAGGAGATGAGTTACAAGTGTGTGAATAATTTTGGTATGCTCATTCAAGTGATCTTCCTCCTCCTCTCTTCTTCCCTCTCCCTCTCATCCTTGCCGTGACTTCTAAGGGTGCTAGCACGCTCTTAGTTTGTTCTCTCCATCTCTTGTTCGTGTGGATACTTCTAGAGGTGTGTCCGCTTAAACACACTTAAGATCCGAAGAACCTTGGACGAGCGGGATTTGCGAAGGGCTTCGCTTCAAAGGTATATCCCTTGACATGTAGATCTAAAGTAGATCTAGAGTAGAAAAACTAAGTACATGAAAAATTTTATCTTCGCACGGATCCAATGGCTAAGAACTTCGGGGTTTCCGCAACGCAAAAAATGGTTTTTGGGGCTCGAAAGTTCTAACAGGTCGGCCCTAACTTGGGCTCCAAGCTTAGCTTGGCCGACCACCTTAAGGTGGGTAAGAAGTTGGGTTTGGTGGATATAAGACTTTATAAATAAGAGGATACAATAGGGACCGAGAGAAGGAATTGGTTTTGGTCTCCCGATGAGCTTGAGCTTCCCGTGTTCGCCCCGAACACCCAACTCAAGTTCATCAATAATATCTCAGTCCACTAAAGATTTATTATTGTACTACCACACCAATCTCATATTACTATATGAGCTCCTTCTTATCATGAGTGTGTTAGTCTCCCTGTGTTTAAGATATTGAATGTCCATTAATTAAATGAGTTACTAACAACTCACTTAATTAATATCTAGCTCCAAGAGTAGTACCACTCAACTTCATTGTCATGCCGGACTAGGTCCACCTACAGGGTTTACATGACAATCCTTATGAGCTCCTCAAGAGGACATCATCAACCTAGATTACTAGGACACAGTTTTATTCTATAATCAACAACACACCATATAAATAATATCATTTCCCAACTTATCGGGCATATTGATTTAACGAGCTAAATCTCACCCTTTGATAAATCAAAGAAATAAATATTAAGTATACGTGCTTGTTATTATATCATGATTAATAGTACACACTTCCATAATAACAGAGGTATTGTTCTTTTATATAGTCAGTATAAAAAGATACTACCTCAAATGGTCCTGCTCAATACACTCATAGTGTACTAGTGTAATTTATTAGTCAAGATAAACTAATACCTAATTACACTACAACCACTCCAATGGTTTGTCTCATTCCATCTTGGTTGTGAACAACTGTTTATAATTTATAAGAAACTGATAACATGAACTTCTATGTGTCTCCTCACACCATGTTATCTTCAATATAAATTCAATGGACAACGTGATTCTTAAATGTTTATACGAAAAGCTAGACTTTTAGTATACACTCTAACAATCTCCCACTTATACTAAAAGACCATGCTTCCATATACCCTTCCATACATCTGATTCCTAACCCTTCAACATGCCCATCAAAAGCTCTTTCCTTATAGGCCTTAGTGAAAGGATCTCCCAAGTTATCACCTGATGCAATCTAGACGGCAACAACTTCTTCTCGTTATACGATGTCTCGTATTGGGTGGTACTTGCGCTCTATGTGTTTGCTTGCCTTATGGGCTCGTGGTTCCTTCGAGTTTGCTACTGCACTACTTATTATCACAATACGTTGTAATAATTTTTGGGCAAATAAGGAATCACATCTAAGTCCATCATGAAGTTTCTAAGCCATACAGCTTCTATGACTGCCTCAGAGGCTGCTACATACTCAGCTTCCATGGTGGAGTCCAAAAAGCATCTATGATTAACATTCCTCCATTGTTATGGCTTCACCTTCTCAAGTAAACACAAAACTCTGAGGTTGACTTACTATTGTCCCTTTTAGATTGGAAGTCAGAATCTATGTAACCCATAAGAAGCAAATCATCTGCCTTGTAAGCTAGCATATAATCTCTAGTCCCTCTAAGGTACTTTAATATATGCTTTATGACAGTCCAGTATCCCAGTCCTGGGTTACTTTAATATCTGCTAATCATGCCCATGGCAAAACAGATATCCGGTCTCGTTCACAACATACCTTAGGTTCCCTACAGCTGAAGCATAAGGAATTGCCTTCATTTCTTCTATCTCTTTTGATGTCTTCGGAGACATCTCTTTAGATAAAGATACTCCATGCCCAAAAGGTAGAAAAACCTTTCATGGAGTCTTGCATGCTAAAACGAGCTAGGATAGTTGGTGGGATTTTCGGGCCGCAAAAACCGTTTTTTGCGTTACGGAAACCTTGAAACCCCGCCATCGGATCCGTGCGAAGAAATAAAATTTACGTAACACTTCGAGTACGAGTTTCTAGCCTAGATCTAAACTAGATCTACAAAGGAAAAGAGCTTTACCCTTGATGCGATGCCCTTCGCTAATCCCGCTCGTCCAAGGTTCGTCGGATCTCAAGAGTATCAAAGTAGATACTCCTCTATGTGTATCAACACAAGCAAGAGATGGAGAAACCAAACAAAAGGTGTGCTAGCACCTTTGAAAGGTTCGGCCAAGGTGGAGGAGAGGGAGAGAAGAGAGAGCTTAAGGAAGAAGATGAGAGTTACATAAAAGAAATGAAACTCACCCCATGAATAAGTGGTCGGCCACATGAATGAGGTTAATAACCTCCATGGAATACCAAGAGTCACAACTCTTGGTAACTCCCATGAGGTGGCATCCTACTTAAGCAATCATGATGATGTGGAGCATCATCATTGGCCCACTCTTTGCCAACACACCAATGAGATGAAAAATGGTCAAGTCAAACTTGACCCTTCATCTTCCTCTCAAGTCAAGTCAAACTTGACCATTTCTCTCCCATGGTTGATCAAATCTAACCATTGGTTCAAGTAAATTTTAATTTAATGAATCTCTATTCATTGAATTAAATTGACTCAATGAGTCTAAGTCCAAATTAGACTCATTTAACACATGAACCAAATTGAGTCCAACTCAATTAGCCTAATTTGGATTACTCTTAATCCAATTTGGTTCATCACATAGACTTAATTCTTTAGATTCATCAAATGAACCTAATCTCCATCTAATTTTCCCTTTGTGTGTGACCCTATAGGTTCTTATAACATTGGCAATGCTCCTAAACCCATTTAGAAGCATAAGTAATGAGCGGTATCTAGCAACACATCATTACTACCCAAGTTATAAGAATGTTGAGATCTAACATCACCTTATGACTACTAATTGTGACTCTTCACAATATATGACAAGTGTCCTTCTATCCTTGACATCTAGATTGATCAATGTGAGACATAAACTGTGTCATCCTCTAATCAATCTAAATCTTGAATCCCAAGTAGACTCACTCAATTAAATGAGCTGAACATCTCATATTGACTCATTTGGGCATGGACATGCACTTAGTGGTCTCACTCTATCAAGAATATCGATGTCACTCCCGTCATATAGGAGGGATAGATCCCATCTACATCACTCACATCCCTCCGCATAATTTGTTACATACCCAGTAATCGCCTTTATAGTCCACCCAGTTACGGGTGACATTTGACGAAGCCAAAATATGCAACTCCTTATGTAGGGAACCATGGTGACTTCAGGTCCAAGGACTAATAGTCATACTAATAGCCACATGAGAAAGTATATGACACTCAAATAACGATCCATGATACTTTCTCATGGCGGGTCATTCAGTATACATTCTCCAATGCATACCCATGTGTTAACTTGATATCTCCATATCTATGACTTGTGAGATCAAGTCATCAAGTTGACCTACATGCTAGTCTCGTCACATTAACATTGTCCTTGAATGCTAATATTTGACTAGGAATGATTAAGAGTAGTGTTCCCGATATCATCTCACTATCGATTCAACTAACCGACTGATATAGGTAAGAACCTTCTACTCAAGGACGCTATTATACTTAGTTATTTGACACCAATACAAGTAAGCATAATAACCATAAACAAATGTCTTTATATATATATAAGAATATGATACAACGAGTCTATACAACAATCATCAAATGATTGGCTCTAAGGCTCTAACTAACAATCTTCCACTAGCACTAGTGCCAATCAGTATAGGCTCTAAGGCCCAATGACCTAGTGTAACCATCATGCTTTTTCTGTGCCAAAGCCTTGGTCAAGGGATTTGTGATGTTAGCCTCAGTGGGTACTCTACAAATCTTGACATCTCCTCTATCGATGATCTCTCGAATGAGATGGAAGCACCGTAGTATGTGTTTGGTCCGCTGGTGTGAGCGAGATTCCTTGGCCTGTGTTATTGCTCCATTATTGTCACAATAGAGCTCTATGGGATTAGCTATGCTAGGAACCACCCCAAGCTTAGTAATGAACTTGCGGCTCCAAACTACCTCCTTTGCTGCTTCTGATGCAACAATATACTCGGCCTCTATTGTAGAATCAGCTACTGTGTCTTGCTTCGAACTCTTCCAGCTCACAGCACCACCATTTATGCAAAACACGAACCCAGACTGCGATCGATAATCATCCTGATCAGTTTGGAAGCTAGCATCACTGTAACCCTTTACAGCTAGCTCGTCATCGCCTCCATATATCAAGAAATATTCTTTAGTCCTTCTTAAGTACTTAAGAATATTCTTGACTGCTATCCAGTGACTTTCACCTGGATCTGACTGGTATCTGCTCGTCATGCTCAAAGCATACGAGACATCAGGATGAGTACATAGCATGGCGTACATGATAGATCCTATGGCTGAAGCATAAGGGATTTGATCCATACGGTCTCTCTCCTCTCTAGAAGAAGGACTTTGAGTCTTCGAAAGACTCACACTATGTGATATCGGCAGAAATCCCTTCTTGGAGTTCTGCATGACAAATCGAAGTAATACCTTGTCAATATATATACTCTGACATAGGCCAAGCAATCTCTTAGATCTATCTCTATAGATCTGTATTCCAAGAATGCGGGATGCTTCACCTAAGTTCTTCATTGAGAAACAAGTCCCTAGCCAAGTCTTGACAGACTGCAGCAAAGGGATGTCTTTCCCAATGAGTAGTATGTCATCCACATATAATATAAGGAAGACAACTGTGTTTCCTACAACCTTCTTGTAGACACAATGTTCATCTTCATTCTTGATGAAATCAAATTATTTGATTGCATCATCGAATCAAAGATTCCAGCTCCGAGAAGCTTGCTTTAGTCCATAAATGGACCTATGCAGCTTGCATACTCTGCTAGTATGCTGTGGATCTACAAAACTCTCAGGTTGTGTCATGTACACATCCTCGAGCAGGTTTCCATTCAGAAACGCAGTTTTGACATCCATCTGCCAGATCTCATAATCGTGGTACGCTGCAATAGCAAGCATGATCCGAATGGATTTAAACATCGCTACTGGAGAAAAGGTTTCATCATAGTCAATACCATGAATTTGCTTGAAACCTTTAGCTACCAAGCGACCCTTATAAATAAGTCCATCCATGTCAGTCTTTCTCTTAAAGAGCCACTTACACCCAATGGGTTTGACCCCTTCAAGTGGATCAACCAAAATCCATACTTGGTTAGTGTACATGGATTCCATCTCAAATCTCATGGCCTCTAGCCATTTCTCGAAATCTGGACTCAGTACAACTTCCTAATAGTAGGTAGGCTCATCCTCAATGAGCATAACGTCATCATGGTCAGACAAGAGAAATGAGTATCTCTCAGGATGACGACGTATCCTAACAGATCTGCGAAGAGGTAGGTCTACTTGAACTGGTTGTGGTTCCTCAACTCCTTGTGGAACAACATCATCCACAACACTTTGTGGTTCCAGTTCAACTTCCATCGAGGCTTCAGTGCTATGGTCCACGTCTTGAACTTCTTCAAGATCGAATGTACTCCCACTAGTCTTTCTAGAAACAAAATCCCTTTCTAGAAATACCACAGTCTTAGCCACAACTATCTTGTGTTGACTGGGAATGTAGAAGTAATATCCCTTCGTTTCCTTGGGATATCCAATAAAATAACACTTAGGGTCCCAATTTGTCCGAGACTTGACGTCGAACGTAAGCCTCACAACCCAAATCCTCATTAAAGACACCTGGGCATCTCTCCCAGTCCATATCCTATATGGTGTCTTTACTACAGCCTTAGATAGAACTCGGTTGAGAATGAAGGTTGTTGTGTCTAGAGAATAGCCCCAAAGATACATGGGAAGATCTGTGTGACTCATCATAGACCGTACCATATCTAATAAGGTACGATTCTTCTTTTCGGATACACCATTCCACTGTGGTGTTCCAGGAGGAGTGAGTTGAGATAGAATCTCACACTCAGCTAGATAGTCACGAAACTCATGACTAAGGTATTCACCACCTCTATCTGATCGAAGTATCTTAATACTCTTGCCAAGATGGTTTTGTACTTCATTCTTGAATTCTTTGAACTTTTCAAAGGATTTTGACTTATGTGTCATCATATACACATAACCATATCTACTAAAGTCATCAGTAAATGTAATGAAGTACATATAACCACCTCTGGCAATGACATTGAAAGGGTCACATACATCACTATGCATAAGTCCTAACAAGTCAGTCGCTCTCTCGTTGTGTCCACTAAAGGGAGTCTTGGTCATCTTGCCCAGTAGGCATGACTCGCATGTCTCATAAGATTCAAAATCAAATGAGTCCAGCAAACCATCCTTATAGAACTGGGATAAGCGTTTGTTATTTATATGACCTAAGCGACAGTGCCAGATATAGGTTTGGTTCATGTCATTTGACTTGAACCTCTTGGTACTTATGTTATAGATAGGGTTTTCAAGGTCTAGAATATAGAGTCCGTTCATTGTACTACAATAGAACATATCATTTAAATAAACTGAACAACATTTGTTCTTTATTATAAATGAAAAGTCTTTCTTGACTAAACAAGAAACTGATATAATGTTCTTAGTCAAAGCAAGCACATAATAACAATCATCCAATTCTAGTACAATCCCAGAGGGCAGAGATAGAGAATAAGTTCCTACAGCAACAGCAGCAACCCATGCTCCATTGCCTACGCGTAGGTCCACCTCACCCTTCGTCAATGCCCTGCTATTTCTCAGAGCCTGCACATTAGTATAAATGTGAGAAGCACATCCGGTATCTAATACCCATGATGAAGAAATAGATAGATTGACTTCTATAACATATATACCTGAAGTGGAAGTCTCACTTCTCTTCTTCTTAAGATCTTCCAGGTAGACTTTACAGTTCCTCTTCCAGTGCCCGGTCTAACCGCAGTGGAAGCAGGTAGCATCCTTGGCGATCTCTCCTTTGGGTTTCAGTGCCTTGCCTTTGCCCTTGGCTTGGGACTTTTCCTTACCTTTAGGCTTGCCCTTGCCTTTGCCCTTTTGCACCATCAAAATGGAGTTGGGCTTAACCTTCTTAAGGCTGATCTCAGCAGTTCTCAACATACTCAGAAGCTCAGACAGTGGCTTGTCAATTTCATTCATGTTATAATTCAAAACGAATTGATTATAGCTATCTGGCAAGGATTGCAAGATCAGGTCAGTGGCCAGCTCTTGGCCAAGAGGGAATCCCAACCTCTGTAGGTTTTCTATGTACCCAATCATTTTGAGTACATATGGGCCTACGGGAGTCCCATCTTGCATCTTGCACTGAAACAGTGCCTTAGAGATCTCGAATCTCTCGTGCCTCGCTTGTCCTTGATATAGTTGACGAAGATGTTCAACCATATCATAAGCGCCCATCAACTCGTGTTTCTTCTGAAGCTCAGAGTTCATGGTCGCAAGCATAAGACATGACACATCTAATGCGTCATCTTGATGCTTCTTATAAGCATCACGATCAGCTCGCGTGGCAGTTGCAGGAGGTGCCTCGGGAATGGGCTGCTCCACGACGTACAATTTCCGTTCCTGTGTGAGAACGATTCTCAGGTTCCTGTACCAGTCCAGGAAATTAGCTCCGTTGAGCTTGTCCTTCTCAAGGACGGAACGCAGGGAGAAAGAGTTCATATTTGACGTCATGGTTATCTACAACTGAAAAATGCAGAAAAATAAATATCATATTCTATTAATCATCTAATTAGGCCTTTAATTAAATGATGCTCCCATTGAATTATAGAATTCATGTGGGATAAGATCCACATCATACTATGCCCTGAGTTAGCTTTGGCTAAATCGCCCAAGACTTAGTATGATCGGTAGGTAACTAATTACCAATTACATCTCTATGCAACTCTTGTTTATAGGATCAAGATCCGCATTTATATTAAAACTCGAATTAGCTTTGGCTAATACGCCCAAGAGTTAATATAAACGTGATTTTGTCCTATCTTCCAACTATTGGATAAATGCCTACAGTTAAACTTGATTTAACTAGTTGTACTCAATCTAATTGAGTTTTTACTCACCCATACGTTGATAGGCGGGACCAAGATTATCCCTCCGTACCCTACCAAGATAATATGTGTTGCTCTGCTTTGGCAGATTAAATAACTACATGTGATCGAGGTAGTGATAGGTATCACGGCATGGTAGGCATTTTTTTTTTTTGAGTTGACACGATTGAGATCTAATCTAATAGACGATGTGTATCATATACACGATTTAGATCTAATCTAATCGTGGAGGTGCATCATGTGCACGAATTAGATCTAATCTAATCGTTAAAGCCTTAATTAATTACTAATATAGCATGCATCACATATACACACACAAGCAATTAATTAATTTTGTGATTAGTCATGACCCTACTACGATCTTCTCAAGCCAATGAGAAGATCGGATGGTCAACCTGTTGAGTTTTTCGGGCCGCGAAAATCGCTTTTTGCGTCGCGGAAACCCCGAATCACCCAAAGCCGTAGATCCGTGCAAGGAAAAAATTTCGAAAACACAAATACGAGTTTTATACTACGATCTACAGTAGATCTACAAAGGAAAAACCATTTTACCTTCGATGCGTGCCCTTGCAAAATCCCGCTCGTCCAAGGTACTTGTCGGATCTCCAAAGTATCAAGGTAGATACTTCTCTAGTGATATCCACACGAACAAGGAGTGTCTCTCACACTCAAAGGATGGAGAAGAGAGCCCCAAGTGTGCTAGCACTTTCTAGAGCTCTCGGATAGGATTTAAATGGAGGGAAAAAGAAAGAAGAAAGGAAACTCTTACACTCAAGAAGTAGTCTCCTCTTTTGTGACCTTCACCCTTTCTTTCTTCTCTTGGAATACAACTCAACCACCTTCTCTCCCTTCATGGAACCCACGACCAAAAGAGAGGAGAAAGCAAGAGAGAGCTAAGGAGGAAGAAGATGGAATGAATGAGAATGAATTGCATTCACTCTCCTTCATGTGTGTGTAACCCCTTTCCCATTTAATGTGGCCATTAAAGAGGGGATTTGTAACCTCCATGAGGTGTCACACACATGTGCAACCATGATGATGTGGAGCATCATCAATGGTCCACCTTATGCCAACTCACAAATGAGGTGGCAAATGGTCAATTCAAAATTGACCTTTGATCTTCCTTCTCAAATCAAGTCAAACTTGACCAAATCTCTCTCATGGTTGATCTAATCTAGCCATTTGATTCAAGCCAACTTAATATAATGAATCTAATTCATTTAATTAAATTGATTCAATGAGTCATAATCCAAATTAGACTCATTGAACACATGAATCAACTTGAGTCTAACTCAATTAGCCCAATTTGGATTACTCTTAATCCAATTTGGTTCATCACATGAACCTAATCCAATTGGTTCATCATATGAACCTAATCTCCATCCACTTGTTCTTTGTGTGTGACCCAATAGGTTCTTGTAACGTTGGCAATGTTTCTAAACTCCTTTAGAAACATAAGCAATGAGCGACATCTAGCAATACATCATTGCTACCCAAGTTACAAGAATGTTGAGATCCAACATCACCTTGTGACTACTAATTGTGACTCCTCACAATATGTGACAAGTGTCCTTCTATCCTAGACATCTAGATTGATTAATGTGAGGCATAGACCGTGTCATCCTCTAATCAATCTAAATCTTGAACTCCAAGTAGACTCACTCGATCAAATGAGCTCAACATCTAATGTTGACTCATTTGGGCATGGCCATGCACTTAGTGGTCTCACTCTATCAAGAATACCGATGTCGCTCCCGTCATATGGGAGGGATAGATCCCATCTACATCACTCACATCCCTCTGCATAATTCGTTACATACCCAGTAATCGCCTTTATAGTCCACCCAGTTACGGGTGACGTTTGACGAAACTAAAGTACATAACTCCTTATGTAGGGATCTATGGTGACTTCAGGTCTAAGGACTAATAGTCATACTAATAGCCACATGAGAAAGTATATGACACTCATATAACGATCCATGATACTTTCTCATGGCGGGTCATTCAGTATACATTCTCCAATGTATACCCATGTGTCAGCATGATATCTCTATATCCATGACTTGTGAGATCAAGTCATCGAGCTGACCTACATGCTAGTCTTATTGCATTAACATTGTCCCTGAATGTTAATACTCGACTAGGAATGATTTAGAGTAGTGTTCCCTATATCATCTCACTATCGATTCAACTAATCGATTGATATAGGTATGAACCTTCTACTCAAGGACGCTATTATACTTAGTCTATTTGGCAATAATACAAATAAGTATAATAACCAAACAAATGTCTTTATTAATATACAAGAATATGATACAATGAGTCCATACAATCATCAAATGATTGGCTCTATGGCTCTAACTAACACAACCTAAGGTCAACAGCTTCTCAAGCTCCTTCCCTTGACCACCTTGTGTTGCTCGCACCCTCCTCGTAACTCCGTCTCGAGTGAACCTTCCACCGCCTCATTTTGTACATTACAAAAAGTGAAACTCGAGTTACATTCGAGTCTAAACTATTTACAACAAGAATAAATAAATAGAAAGGCACGACGCACAGGTCGCATATCAAATATACAACACGCACAATCACATGACGGCACGCAGGCCGTATTATGAATTACAACACAATTTCCAATCAAATTAGGGTCTTTTGGGCCATGACCATCACAAAATGCTACACAATTCTAAATTGTGTAATTTCCATAAATTTCTGTGATTTTTGTCTAATATTTTTATGATTTTATGAGTAAAAATTTCCGGCGGTCCCGTTTAGCGATTTTCGGGCGCAATAGCGGAACGAAGCCCCTTGCGGGTTTAGGGGCAGCACCCCTACCCGTGATATAACTATCGCGAGTGTTCCTAAGCGATCTTACAGTGCCTTAGCCCGCTGTCTGATAACCATGATTTTACTGCATTATTTTGATTCATATATGCATGGTTTGATGTTGATTTTATAGGTTTAAATCATGGTTACATCATATTTTGTGCATTGTATCTATTTTGGACCTAATTACAAATTATTGTATGTTTGTGTTATTTGATGCTAATATTTGATTCTTATTTTGTAGGCATCAAAGGATCTTGGATTTGGATCTATTTGGATCGAAATTGAGCTCGAATCGGAGTTCAAACGAGAAGATCAAGCTTTGAAGCATTATGGGCCGTTTATCAAGAATAGGAGAGATCTGTACCATCCGTTGAAGATCTGGCCGATCCAACCTAATGAGGAGCAGATCTGAGCCATTGATGAAGATCCAGAAGTTTTGATCCAGATCTGAGTTCATCTAGCCATTGATCAATCCTGAATTAATCTGGACCGTTCATTGAAGACAGGGCGGATCTGGGTCATTCAGTGATGATCTGGTCGATCCGACTTAAGGGAGAGCAGATCCAGACCCTAGAGCAAGATCAGTACCTTCATATCGGATTTTGGGCAAACTTTCACCGTTGATTTAGCTCCAAATCAATCCCAGCCGTCCAATCAGATCCAGATCTGATTCAAAAGAGAAGCTACAGTGCTACAGTTCCTTCGTCGATCCTCCACAACGCAGCTTCGTCCCGGCGCGTGACTTCTTCCAGATTTCGGTCCCTTTCTCTTCTCCAATCAATCTCTCGAGCTTCAATCTCGGTGGAGAGTTTCTCGGCGGTATCATCCCGATCTTCTAGAGCCATTTGAGGGTGTTCTCTCCGGTGGAATTTGGCTCGCGGCATCTTCTCTGTTCACCTCAGATTTGGAGGTGGTCCTCCAGATATGAGCTCCGATTCCCATCAACAACATTTGGAGGTGGTCTTCCGGTGTTCCTGAGCTCCACTCGACGTTCATCTGCGTTCCACAGCTTCCCATCAGATCCAAGACCAGATTTTTAGATTTCGGCCATTCTTGGGGTTTTGGGATGTTCTTAGCTCACCGGGGGTGGCCCGTCGATGTTCTTGAGCATTCCTTGAACTGATACGCCACTGAGATGCTCCACTGAGGTCCAAAGTTGGGTGGTCTCGACTTTGGCACTCTTGTGTGACGGCAAGAGTGTGAAGTTTGGTGAGATTGGTTGTGAGTTGGATCGGTTAGGGTTTATTTCGTTTTGTTATTGTTTTTACAGCTTAGAACAGATTCATTTGATGTTTGTTATGATTTTAGCAAGTAATTTAGTATTTCATTACCTTGTTAAAGCTTAGTTTAAGTTTTATTTGATGCTTGGTTAATTGTTTAGTGTTTGAGTTTTAAGTTAGGGTTTACATTTTGCTTTAGATCAGATTTAATTTGATATTTTCTATTTCAATCTTAGTTTAAGTGTGTGTTAATAATTTAATCACACGTAGAGTGACAATGCGTTTGGGTTTGATTATTGGCACACAAGTAGATTTCGTTTATGCATTAGAGTAATCTCTTTATTTGTTGTGCTTTCATTTGTTAGATTTAGATTCAAAGCATTAAACCCCCACTTACATATTAAAACCCCAAAAATAGGAATAAAAGACAATCCTAAATTACATCCTACCGTTGGTTCCTCGAGAGATCGATCCTGAGCTCGTTACTACAACGTTATTGTGAAATTAAGGGGTTCAATGGAAATATACATTTGTACAATTTGATTAGCGGATGTGACAGACTCCCTTATCAAATTTTGGCGCCGTTGCCGGGGATAAGTAGCGGTGTTTGGTAATCTTAGGATTGTTTCCTCTCTTTTCTTGTTTCTATTTTTTGTGGTTGCAAAAATTCAAAAATATTGTTAGGGGCTTAATTATTTCATCTCTTGTATGCATGTGTGCTATCTTGTATATTTTCCTGTGTCTTTTGATGATATTTGCATGAGTGTTTCAGGTAAGACCAGGAAATCTCTTGCGTGTTATCAATAGTTCCAGAGTTTCAGTGTGTTCAAGATCTCAGACTTGATGAGCTACATGGAGAACACTGAAAATACTCTCAAAGAACTTTGGGCACCAGATTTATCGGTTGATTCCTTTTACATTTGTTATTCTGATTTGGAGGTAGAGTTCGAGTTATGGAAAATTGTTCATTTACTACCGAAGTTTCATGGATTTTCTGGTGAAGATCCCAACAGACATCTGCATGATTTGGAGATGGTTTGTTCTTCATGGAACCCACATGGCATATCAAAAGAAGATGTTAGACTTAGAGTATTTCCATTTTTAGTAGCAGATTCAGCAAAAGATTGGTTGTATTGTCTCTCACCCAATTCAATTTCCAATTGGACCGAGACGAAGAAATTATTTTTGGCGAGGTTCTTTCCTGCTTCTAGGATTGCAGCTATTCGGAGGAGTATTTGTGGAATCCAACAATTTACAGGAGAACTGTTTCAAGATTATTGGGATAGATTTAAAAGACTTGTTGCTAGTTGCCCTCAGCACCAGATAAGCGATCAGCTACTAATTGTATACTTCTATGAGGGTTTGCTTCCCATGGACAGGAGTATGGTTGATGCGGCTAGTGGAGGGGCTCTAGTGAACAAGATATCTACTCAGGCTAGAGAACTTATTGAGATTATGGCTTCAAATTATCAGCAGTATGGGACTAGACCGGTGATTGCTAAGGATGTACATTCCTTTGCCAGTGTACTCCCTACCAGGATCCAGTATCACCAGCCTGATCCTCAGTATTATCAGACTCATCAGCAGGATAGTAATAATTTAATTGAAGGATTCGGGTATGAGAATACACAACAAGGGATTTCTGAGTGGCCCCAGTCTTTTCAGCCTTATTTTCAGCACCATCAGCCTGAGCAGCATTTTAGGGAGCAATCACAACAACTTGTACAACATCAAGAAACTCAATTCAAGCCAAGAACACATTCATCGACACAGTTACAGTTGCTATCAGATCAACCTACTGCATCAATTTCTGAGGAGATGAATTGTAGAGTTTGTGATATTCCTGACTTTTATTCTGCTTCTCTGCATGATTCTTCTAGCTTTTTGCATTGTGATGTTGTAGTTGATTCTGATAACTTTGTTGTCGATGATATTGTTGTTCCAGATGGTCTTGATGGTGCAGGTATAGGAGATGATGATGGAAGTGTAGGGGAAACTCAAGAATCGCTTCCTTCAATTATTCTACCACCGGTTGAGCCTTTTATTCTACTTAATGATGATGGAAGTGTAGGGGAAACTCAAGAATCACTTCTGTTGATTGAACCTGATCCAGAGCCAGTACCTTTACCTGATCGAGATGATGCCACATTCACTATACTAGAGCCTTCAGGTATCTTTCAGAATGGTAAGGATGATATTTCTTCTGAATTTTTAGGAAATACCATGGAGGTAGTTCATTTTGATTGTAGTGGATGTGATGCATTTTGTGATTCATGCTCTGTTGATTTTGTTAATATTTCTAGTCCTTCTCACACAGCATGTGTGTTGGGAATGCATCTTTTTATTTTTAGCGTGCAGGACTTCTACAGATATTTCATTTGCAATAAATCATTCAAGGATGCATGCTACTACTTGAAGAAAGCCCTAACATTTTATGCAATAATGAAACTTCTGGAGTGGATACTCCAACTGAACTGTCTTCGGCCATCGGAGAAAATTTTTAAGGAGACGAAGGTGGAGGAAGCATTCTTCACTTCACCTACAACCATTCCACTTCCAGATTGGCTTCTGGACATGAATCGGCTCCGACCGCCAGAAATTCAGGGGAGTCTGTTCCATCTTATTTTTTTCTTTTCCTTTTTGCTTGTATATATTTCTTTGCTTTGTTAGCTTGGTTTGCTTTTGCTTGGTAGTTCAGTTTTAGTTTGTCTAATCGAGTTTTCATAATAAATTTCCTATGCATTCTTTTTATCATTTTAGAAATTGTGAAAGTCAGTTAAATTTGATTGTCAAGTTTGATGATTTATTGTCATGATTGGATTATTGGATTGCATGTGATTACAACTTGATGATGGATTCTATGTTGATAGATTGAGATGATAATTTTTGATATACCTAGTGAGGATATATTTTTGAGCCTATTATTCCTATTGATGTGTGATGCACTTGTGGTTAATGCTACTCTAGAACTTGCTTAATTCTTTCGAGACCACATTATCATAGGTTTGCTTGATTTTTATGAAGGCTATCTCACTTTCTTGTATTCATTTCTTTTGTTATCACATGTTTTTTTAAATAAAATCCATATCATCCATCATATCATTCTTTTCTCTCTTCCAGTTATTTCACTCTCTTACTCTCTTGGGATGTTGATATTTTTGGATGTTACATGATAAGTGTTTTGCCCGAGACAGTCAAAAGTTTAAGTGTGGGGGAGAGAAATAGCTTAGTGGAATGTAGGGAAAGCATAGGTAAACCATGCTTGATCACCATAGGTGAGCCATGTTATTTATCTTTTTATTTGAGCTATTGTTGATGTTATATAGTGATGCATAACATGTTGAAAAAAAAAGTGAAAAAAAAATAAAAAAAGGAGAAAATCAGCAAACAAAAGAAAAAAAAACAACAAAAAAAAAGGCTTTGACATGTTGTCATTTTATATTCCTTTGTGATAAATTTTTTGGGAGAGACAATCTTTATTGTAGCAATATTTAGATTTTATTGTATATCATGAGTGGTATTTTTATTGAAAAACTATAGTAGAGGTTGTTTACATATTTATTGGATTTGTGAAAAGTTAGCTTGGTGCTTTGACATTGTGTCATTTCATACGTCTTTGTGGTAGAATTTTTTTTGTTAGTGATAATCTTTACTTTAGCAACATTTAGATTTTATTGTATATCATGAGTAATATTTTTATTGAAATGCTAGAGTAGAGGTTGTTCACATATTTATTGAATTGGAGTTGAGAAAGCTAGCTTGAAAGTTGGATGAGATACTTTTTGGGCATTGCTCTCTTGTACTCATCTATGTAACATTCTACTATATCCATGTCTTCCACCTTTATCTTGCTTAATCTTCCTTATTTCTTCTCTTATACTATCATTTGCTTGATTCATGTTTCCCTTACATTTCAAATAATGCCTTCATTATTTTATTATGTACTCTTATGTTTATAGTGGTGGAGATTAGAAGAAAAGCAAGCATATGGTAGTGCACGAATCATGAGTAGCTTGAGTGAGCTCCACTATTGTATGTGTTTGAGATGAGAGCCACCATTACTTTCCTTGTGAGATTATTTTATTATCATTCTCAATTTATTCATTGTGGATTGAAGTTATCATGTTTGTTAATTAGTGTATGAATTGAATCCATGATTGCTTTGGTCATTTGAATTGGACAATCCTTGGTAACTTTTTTTCACTATTTTCTATATATGGTTGAGAGTTGCTAGGGAATGCATCTTAGTTATTTTCTTGTTTTATTTACATGCTCGAGACGAGCAAGAATAAGTATGGGGGAGTTGATAATGAGTATTTTTGTGTATTATTTTGGCTCTTATACTTAGTGTTTTTACCTTCTCAAATGCTTATTTTTGTGCTTATATTATATTTTGTGAGTAGGATTTATTTTGGACTTAAATATAAATTTCCTACAATTATGGAATTTAATCGCATGTTTTTATTTTGGTTTTGTAGGAAATTCAAAGAGCCATGGATTAGGGTTGAGCCGGATCAAATCTGACTTGATTTGGAGGTTAAACGGAGGAGATCAAGCTGAATTAATATGAGCCGTCGATCCTGGTCCAGTGAGATCCTGCTCCTTCACTCAGATCTAATCATCCAGTCCTCCATCAAGATTTAAAGTAATTTGGGCCGTTCATAAAGATCAAGGCATCCAAGGGTTCATTCAAAGTTTCAATTCAATTTGGATAAGAGAGGAACCCAATTTCAAAACAACCCAACCTAATTCTCAAGCCACTCTTAAAGCCCGATTATAAAAGCTCAATTTCATCCTCTTAATGGATCTGGATCCGGATCTCACTCAAACTCTCAACTCAAAATCCAAGATCCAAACCCGTTAAGAAACTCCTCTTTCTCACCCGCACGGCACAGCACCGAGTCCCTCCTCTTCTCTCGCGATCCTTTTCTCGCGCGGAGCTAGGGCACCGCGCCTCCTCCTTTCTTCTCCTCACCACCGGCCGGCGGCTACTCTTCTCTTCCTTTGCTGCCGGCCGGCCGGCCGGTCCTCCACATCCTTCTTCTTCCTTCTCTCAGATCTGCCCCAAGCGGCGACGGCAGCAAGCTCCGGCAGTTTCTTTGAGCGGACAGCAGCTTGGGTCTAGGGCTTCTTGATGGCAATGTGTTCTCCTCCGGCAAGGTAGTCCTTCTTCATCCATACCTCAGCGGACATCTACCTGCGGACGGTGTTCCGAAAGCAGCGGGATCCAACAGGGGACAGCTGGCCGATTCTTCTTCTTCTCCGGCGAATTTCTTCTTCTTCAGTCACTGAGCAGTGATGTGGATTCCTGCGGACGGCGTTCCGAAGGTAGGAACTTCAGCGACTCAGTGCATCAATTCCGGCAGAAATCAAAGGTTCCGTCGTTGTATGCTGCCCACCGGAGCTGGCGTTCCAAATCCGGGTCTCAGTGTATCAATTGGTAGTTGGATTGGTGGAGGAATGGGTGTGGTTGATTAATTTAGTTTATTTCCATGTTTGATTTGTTTAGTCTTGTTGTTATGCATTTTGGATACTTTAGTTACATTTATGTTTGAATTGTTTAGTTGTTAGTTTACTTATATGTTAATTGCTTAATTAGGGTGTTATGTTTGTTATTGCTTCTTAGATTGATAGATTGCACTTTGTTTAGTTTTGGTACTTTGTTTAGTTCATTATGTATGATTGTTGATCTTGTATCATAGCGTGACAATGTGGTACAAGTTTAGCTTTTATGCGTAATTAGGTTTTTGATTAATCGTTGTTAAGGTTGTTTAGTTTAATTGCTTTTGTTTAATCGTTGTTTTCTTTGTGCATGTTTGAGTCTTTATTATGTTTCATGTTATTCCCATTGATAGATATTCTTGTATCGTAGCGTGACAATACGATGTAGGAAAATCTTCAATGGTTAGTTAGGGTAGACATAGCTTTATTACTTGCATTGTCTTCCATTATTTAGATTAGATTTCATTTGATGCTTCGCTATTTCGATCCTTAGTTTAATTGTGTTGATAGTTAACTCATAGCGTAGAGTGACAATGCGTTGTGGATTAATTATTAACACCAAGTTAAATTTCATTCCAGCATTAGATTAGTTTCTTTCTTGTTCTGCTTTTCATTTCTTAAATTTAGAATCAAAATCCAAAACCCCAATTCCATATTAAAAACTCCAAAAAAATAGAAATAACATACGATCGTACGTTTACCATCCTATCGTTACTTTCGTTGGCGGACGACCCGAGTCAATCCTATGCTACATTAGCGTAGGAGGGGTTTGGTATTTCATCATTTGATGCCCAATTCATGACAAAATTGGGTCGTAATCAAATTGGCGCCGTTGCCGGGGAAATTGTAATATGCAATGTTTAGTAATTTTAGGATTGTTTTGATTGCTTTCATGATTATATATCTATGTGTTGATTTTATTTGTTCCTGAGTCTTCTGATTTTATTTGTTAGTGTTTCAGTGTAAGAACAGGAGATATATTTGACCATGGATCCATATTATCAGTATTTTGGAGATGGGATGAAGAGTTATTACTATCAGCCTCAGACTCAGTCCTATCTACCTATGGAGCAACGGAATAGGTATGAGGATGCACAAGAACAAATTGAAGAATCAATGTGGAAATGCAATGAAGTTATGCAACAAATGAGAGAGCATCAAGAGCAACAATTTGCAAGGATACAAAATATTCAGAGTCAATTGGATCAGATTGCATCGTCCATTAATCAGTTACAAAAACAAAGAGTCAGTGAAGAGGTGGATTGTGGAGATCTTGTCAGGCCTGACACTACTTCTATTTCTTCACAAGATTTATCTAGTTTTATTTGTGATGATGATGTAGTTGTTCAAACTTCTGATTCTACTAATGTTGTTGCTTTAGATGTTGTTGAGAATGCAGGTATTGTTGCAGAAGATGATATAAGTATAGGGGAGTGCTTACTGGAAGCATTACCTCAAGAATCACTAAGAATGGAGGATGTAAGTGTAGGGACTTGTGCTATGGAGCCAAGCACCCAAGAATCACTACATGAAGTTGAACATTCGCCAGAACTGGAGTCTGAGCATTTGTTTGAGGAGAAAGAGGTAACAAACACCACTCTAGGTACCTCTCAAGATGACAAGGTGAGTATTTTGTGTAATTTTTCAGAAAATTTTATTGAGGTACCAATTGTTGATTTTATTAGTTGTGATGCAATTCTTGATATATATTTTACCCACACTAATGCTCTCCTATTTTCTTCTTATCCCACATGCGTGTAGGAGGTGTTTCCTTTTAATGATGTAGTAGAAGAGCCTAAGCTTCCGGAGTAGATGCTTACACTGAACCGCCTTAGACCTCCAGAAAAAGCTTTCGAAGGAAAAATGATTAGTAAGAAGAATTCGAGTGGAACCATGATTACTCCACTTCCGGGGTGGATTCTACTTCTAAAAACCTTCTTCAACCACCGGGAATGAAAGGGGAGTTGGTTCTAATTTAGCTTTCTTTTACATTTTAATTCATGCTTTCTTAATAAATTCTTTATACGTTTCTTTAGTTTCATACGTTGCATTTTGCATTTTACTTTCATACATTGCATTTAGTTTGGTATACATAGCACGTCATTTGAATAAAAGTCTCCATGAATTGTTTAGTGATATTTTTAAGATGGTAAAATCTTCTTAAATTTGATCATCAATTTTAGGTCATTTGACATGATTGGATGTTTTTCTTACATGGTATTGGTTAATTTGGTAGAGGATTCTATTTTGATTAATCAAGCTTGATTGCATAAAAATACCTAGTGAGGTTCACTTTAAGCCTATACACCATTATTTTCTTTGTGTGACATGCACTTACAACAATTGAAACTCTAGAACTTGCTTAGTTTCTTTTCAAAGTCACAATAGCATTTGTGTGCATGTAAATTGAGGATTTTGTCAATTTTATTCCCCTTTATACTTTCTAATCCCTTTCCTCACAATTTTCTTTATACATTCTCATCTAGTATTTCAATTCTTAATAATCTTTGTTTGTCATTCTTTTATTGAGTATTTTGGTTGAATACTTGATGAATTTATGTTGCAAGATGACAAAGGATTAAGTGTGGGGGAGGGATGATGAGATGATACATTTTTGGAAATATGAGAGATTTTGTATTGCTTCAAGAGAATCATTTCATTTTCTTTGATTTTGATCTTCTTGGTGAAATACTTGAATATCCTTGAATGACTTGGATTTTTCTTGGTGAAGAAAGGATTGAATCCATTCAAGAAAGAAAAAAAATTTAGTTTGAAGAAAATGAAGAAGATTTGGAATAAATGTGCCAATGTGCTTAAATAGACTCTTGAATCTGATTCCCAATGTGAGGTGAAGGTTGATACCGGATGATAAGAAGAATAAAAGAAGGCAGTGAAGGCTCTCTAGTTGTGAAGTGATACTCATTCAATGATTGTAGTGTAAGCTTTAGAAGGAAACAAATGGAAACAAAAGAAGTTGATTGCTGGAATGACAGAAATTAGAGTGTAGAATTGAATCTGAACTTGAATCCATAAAGCAAGAAGATTGAATTCAGAATTGATTCTTGCATTTCTTAAAGGTCAGATTTTGTCTAGCTAGTCCACTTATGAAATATAGAAACAGAAATCAGAAATGGTGAAACTCCAAATCCAGGGTTAATCAAATCAAGCTGTAATTGAGGTATCAATTTAGACTATTGCATGCCAAAGTCTATGGCAAATTTTGAACGAAGACAACCATAAGATGAGCTCATGTCAATTCAGGAAAAATGGGATCTCTTACAACCTGCTGAAATTATAGTTTTGAAGCTGAAAACTAAGGGTACAGTTTCTGAAATTTTTGAAGCGGACTAAATAAATCTATGTATCAAGTGAAAGTGGAGTGAAGTATTTTGTTTATATAGTTGTTAATTTCAACCAATTACTGAAAAGGGAATTTGATGGGTTTAATCTGTTTCGTCAATACAATGGGAATGCAAATATCAAGATTTAAATTTTTATGTGATGAATCCTGGAATTAGAGGGGCTGAAGCTGATATGTTTGTCATCATGGAGAATTCAAGTTCTAAATACTCTCATGCTAATTGTAGTCCTTTTCCAAGATTAACTCATCATGGAGTAAGAAGGGATTCTTTTGGATGCAAATTTCTGAAACTCAATCCAGGAAGCTGATAGTTGTTGCTGCTGAGTAATTTGGATTATGAATCAGAATCATATGGATGCTGGAATACAGAACAGAGAAAGAAAGAAATAAAAGGTGTGGCTGCTGGAATCTAGAGCTGGATCTGCTTTTTGTTGATGTCCATTTACTTGGATGGAATTTTAAAATGACACATTTAAAGATGATACACTGAACTTGAGGTTGTGTTATCAAGCTGCAATTCTGAAACTGAAGACTGGATTCTGGATTTCTGAAAATGCCAGCTGGTGACTACTGTAAGTTCTCTGTCAAGTGATTGGTTGCAGGGTAGCATTTGTGTATCAATTTGGACTAGTTATGTGCCAAACTTTCTATACAACTTCCTAGTTATTGATAAACTCAAATAAACTTCTAGTTTTCTCATTGACATATGTTATTCCTCCTCTTCCAAGTGTCCTACAAGTTAGAATTCTAATATGCAGAAGTGTATCTGAGCATGACTGAATCTAATTAGTGCTGGAAAATTCAGAGAAGGAAAGGATTGAATGGAAACTAACCATTACTGGAAATGAACCTCCTACCAAATCATGGCTTATTGACATCCTCACCTTTAAATTCCTGATTTTGACTGAGTTAGAAATCTCAGAATTCAGCAATGCATGCTGAATTCAATTCTGGAAATAAATCAGAGCAATGTTAGAAGATAGTCCTTTGGGAAGTTAAAAGAGTAGACCGGAAATTTGAAGAAGATCAGAAAAATTCTTGAATTTCTCCAATAGTTGATACAAGCTCTGCCATTTCAGATTCAAGCTCTGTTCAGAAATTAACTTCCTTGTAAATGAGTTACAATTCTGTAGATGATTCTGAATCAGGAAGAGAATCTGTGTGTCAAAGACTAAATCTCATTTCTTAAATTCCACTTAAAGCTAAATTCTGGAAATTCTGAGCTGAATTTAATACTTCACTGCACATTTGAAAATATGCAGAAACTTGATGAAATTTCAAGCGAATGACTCAACTTCATTGTTGAAGACAATTGGGATCTGATCTTGGAAGCTGCAGGAATATAATACTGATCTTTATCTTGCTGTGTTATTGCTGAAATGAAAGAGATGAACATAAAATGCAGGAATTCATGAAATGCAGCAGCAACAGAGAGAATAAGAAAATCTGCAGAATGATAGACAGTAGCTTCTAGAGTGTTAATGCATTGTATGCATGAGATGTGTTGTATTGCCCGAGACGGCCTACATTTTAAGTGTGGGGGAGGGAGTTGTCCATAAATTGGTTTGAAGTGTTGGAATGCTGGAATTGAAGTGAAAATCAGTGAGAAAGAAAAAAAAAATTGGCACATTCAAGAGAGTATCAAAAGGGAGACAATGTATCAAGATTCTATGTTGGTCATCAAATTAAAGGGGAGGTTAGCTTGGTCTTTTGAATTGATAAAAACAAATGGTATTCATCTATTTTCACATCAAAATGGTCAACTCATCAAGTATATTCCTCCAATACTCTCATCTTCTCATTTTCTTCATTGAATACTTTTCTTTTGTCATTTCATTCACTGTAATTGTTTTTCTTGATTCCATGTTAATTCTTCATGATAAATTCCTTTTGATTCATGTATGCTATGTTTTATAGTGGTGGAGAATTAGAAAATAAGCAAGCTTATGGTAGTGAAATGTTGTGAGTGACATTGCGTGAGCTCCACTAATACATGTTTTGAGTGTGAGAGCTAGAATAGGTAAATCCTTTTTGAGATGCAACTTGCTTAATTTTTTCGATTGGATTGAAAATACCATACCTACTGATTATTGTTTGGATTATATTCATGATTGTTAGTGATTTTTTAGATGGTCTTAGTTAAATTCTTTTTACTATCTTTTAGATATTGCTAGGGAATTTTCTATGGAGATGATTTTGGGTTTTCTTTACTTTCACGGGACGTTTAAGACTAAGTGTGGGGGATTTGATAACCATGATTTTACTGCATTATTTTGATTCATATATGCATGGTTTGATGTTGATTTTATAGGTTTAAATCATGGTTACATCATATTTTGTGCATTGTATCTATTTTGGACCTAATTACAAATTATTGTATGTTTATGTTATTTGATGCTAATATTTGATTCTTATTTTGTAGGCATCAAAGGATCTTGGATTTGGATCTATTTGGACCGAAATTGAGCTCGAATCGGAGTTCAAACGAGAAGATCAAGTTTTGAAGCATTATGGGTCGTTTATCAAGAATAGGAGATATCTGTACCATCTGTTGAAGATCTGGCCGATCCAACCTAATGGGGAGCAGATCTGAGCCATTGATGAAGATCCAGAAGTTTTGATCCAGATCTGAGTTCATCTAGCCATTGATCAAGCCTGAATTAATCTGGACCGTTCATTGAAGACAGGGCGGATTTGGGCCATTCAGTGATGATCTGGTCGATCCGACTTAAGGGAGAGTAGATCCAGATCCTAGAGCAAGATCAGTACCTTCATATCGGATTTTTGGCAAACTTTCACCGTTGATTTAGCTCCAAATCAATCCCAGCCGTCCAATCAGATCCAGATCTGATTCAAAAGAGAAGCTACAGTGGTACAGTGCCTTCGTCGATCCTCCACAACGCAGCTTCGTCCCGGCGGGCGACTTCTTCCGGATTTCGGCCCCTTTCTCTTCTCCAATCAATCTCTCGAGCTTCAATCTCGGTGGAGAGTTTCTCGGCGGTATCATCCCGATCTTCTAGAGCCATTCGAGGGTGTTCTCTCCGGTGGAATTTGGCTCGCGGCATCTTCTCTGTTCACCTCAGATTTGGAGGTGGTCCTCCAGATATGAGCTCCGATTCCCATCAGCAACATTTGGAGGTGGTCTTCCGGTGTTCCTGAGCTCCACTCGACGTTCATCCGCGTTCCACAGCTTCCCATCAGATCCAGAGACCAGATTTTCAGATTTCGGCCATTCTTGGGGTTTTGGGATGTTCTTAGCTCGCCGAGGGTGGTCCGTCGGTGTTCTTGAGCATTCCTTGAACTGATAAGCCACTGAGATGCTCCACTGAGGTCCAAAGTTGGGTGGTCTCGACTTTGGCACTCTTGTGTGACGGCAAGAGTGTGAAGTTTGGTGAGATTGGTTGTGAGTTGGATCGGTTAGGGTTTATTTCGTTTTGTTATTGTTTTTACAGCTTAGAACATATTCATTTGATGTTTGTTATGATTTTAGCAAGTAATTTAGTATTTCATTACCTTGTTAAAGCTTAGTTAAAGTTTTATTTGATGCTTGGTTAATTGTTTAGTGTTTGAGTTTTAAGTTAGGGTTTACATTTTGCTTTAGATCAGATTTAATTTGATATTTTCTATTTCAATCTTAGTTTAAGTGTGTGTTAATAATTTAATCACAACGTAGAGTGACAATGTGTTTGGGTTTGATTATTGGCACACGAGTAGATTTCATTTATGCATTAGAGTAATCTCTTTATTTGTTGTGCTTTCATTTGTTAGATTTAGATTCAAAGCATTAAACCCCCACTTACATATTAAAACCCCAAAAATAGGAATAAAAGACAATCCTAGATTACATCCTACCGTTGGTTCCTCGAGAGATCGATCCTGGGCTCGTTACTTCAACGTTATTGTGAAATTAAGGGGTTCAGTGGAAATATACATTTGTACAATTTGATTAGCGGATGTGACAGACTCCCTTATCACTGTCCCAAACGATTTGG
Organism: Zingiber officinale; assembly: GCF_018446385.1. Classification (NCBI taxonomy): domain Eukaryota; kingdom Viridiplantae; phylum Streptophyta; class Magnoliopsida; order Zingiberales; family Zingiberaceae; genus Zingiber; species Zingiber officinale. Next base: position 70,388,493 of record NC_055987.1, on the reverse strand, counting down.
GGTGAAACCTTGCCGTTTCGAAAAAATTTTCTCGGTAGTCGATGCCTACAAGTGTCTAAACTCTTGTGCTTCGCTTCTACGAGAAAAAGACCAATAAAATCTATAAAAACAGTAAATTTACAAAATATTACATAACTGATATTTTTCATAAAAATACAAACAAAAACTCGTACGCGCTTCGCATGTGGCTCTGATACCGCTATTGGGATTTTCATGCCGCAAAAACCGCTTTTTGCGTTGCGAAAACCCCGAAACCCCACCAACGGATCCGTGCGAAGAAATAAAATTTACATAAAACTTCGAGTACGAGTTTCTAGCCTAGATCTAAACTAGATCTACAAAGGAGAAGAGCATTACCCTTGATGCGATACCCTTCTCTAATCCCGCTCGTCCAAGGTTCGCCGGATCTCAAGAGTATCAAAGTAGATACTCCTCTATATGTATCTATTAGCTAGAGCCCTAAAGCCAATCATTTGATGATTGTATTTTGGACTTGTTGTATCATATTCTATATAAATAAAAGCATTTAGTTTTTGGTTATTATACTTACTTGTATTGGTGCCAAATAAATTAAGTATAATAACGTCCTTGAGTAGAAGGTTCTTACCTATATAAATCGATTGGTTGAATCGATAGTGAGATGATATAGGGAAAACTATTCTTAATCATTCCTAGTCGAGTATTAACATTCAGGGACAATGTTAATGCAATAAGACTAGCATGTAGGTCAACTCGATGACTTGATCTCACAAGTCATGGATATAGAGATATCAAGTTGACACATGGGTATGCATTAGAGAATGTATACTGAATGACCCGGCATGAGAAAGTATCATGGATCGTTATATGAGTGTCATATACTTTCTCATGTGGCTATTAGTATGACTACTAGTCCTTAGACCTGAAGTCACCATGGTTCCCTACATAAGGAGTTATGTACTTTGGTTTCGTCAAACGTCACCCGTAATTGGGTAGACTATAAAGGCGATTACTAGGTATGTAATAAATTATGCGGAGGGATGTGAGTGATGTAGATGGGATCTATCCCTCCTATATGACGGGAGAGACATCGATATTCTTGATAGAGTGAGACCACGAAGTGCATGGTCATGCCCAAATGAGTCAATATAAGATATTGAGCTCATTTGATTTAGTGAGTCTACTTGGAGTTCAAGATTTAGATTGATCAGAGGATGACACGGTCTATGTCTCACATTGATCAATCTAGATGTCTAGGATAGAAGGACACTTGTCATATATTGTGAGGAGTCACAATTAGTAGTCACAAGGTGATGTTGGATCTCAACATTCTTGTAACTTGGGTAGTAATGATGTATTGCTAGATACCGCTCATTACTTATGGTCCTAAATGGGTTTAGGGGCATTACCAACGTTACATGAACATATTGGGTCACACACAAAGAACAAGTGGATGGAGATTAGGTTCATATGATGAACCAAGAGGATTAGATTCATGTGATGAATCAAATTGGATTAAGAGTAATCCTAATTGTCCTAATTGAGTTGGACTCAAGTTGATTCATGTGTTCAATGAGTCTAATTTAAATTATGACTCATTGAATCAATTTAGTTAAATGAATTAGATTCATTATATTAAATTGACTTGAATTAAATGGTTGGATTAGATCAACCATGAGAGAGATTAAGTCAAGTTTGACTTGACTTGAGAGGAAGAGGAAGAGTCAAGTTTGACTTGACTATTTGCCACATCTTTAGTGATGTGGCATTAGGAGGACTAATGATGATGTGCCACATCATCAAAGTGTGCCACCTCATGGGGGTTACAAATCTATTCTCTTTAATGGCCACATTTAATGAGAATGGGGGTTACTTTTCTAGCACACTTGTGGTGTTCTCTTCTCCATCCTTGTGTGTTAGAGAACACATCTTGTTCGTGTGGATACTTCTAGAGGATTGTCTACGTTGACAATCTTGAGATTCGGCACTTCCTTGGACGAGCGGGATTCGAAAAGGGCACGCATCAAGGGTAATTTTCTAAACATATAGATCTAAGAGTAGATCTAGTTAGTAAACTCATACATGTAAAATTTTTGTTCTATACTCTTCACACGGATCCGTTGGCTAGGGAGTTTTGGGGTTTCCGCGACGTGAAAAAGCGGTTTTCGCGGCCCGAAAAACCCAACAGTGGTATCAGAGCCACGTCCGAAGGCGTGTACGAGTTTATTTTGGTTTTTATGAAAAATAAGCATTCTGTGAATTTCTGTAATTTCATGATTTTTATAGTTTTAAAGGGTATTTTTCTCGTAGAAGCGAAGCACAAGTGTTTAGACACTTGTAGGCTTCGACTACCGAGAAGATTTTTCCGTTACGGCAATGTTTCGACCCAAAACTTTTTGGGACAGTGGGCTAAGGCGCTGTAGGATCGCTTAGGAGCAACTCGCGATGGTTAGATCGCGGGTAGGGGTACTGCCCCTAACCCCGCATGGGGATTTGCTCCACGATTGCGCATGAAATCGCTAATCGGGACCGCCGGGAAAAATTTACTCATACAAATTGTAAAAATTATGAAAAATTACAGAAAATTATGAAAAATATATAATTTAGAATTATAAATTATTTTTATGATAGTCATGGCCCAAAAAGACCCAATATGATTGGATTTGTGTTGTAATTTATAATACGGCCTGCGTGCTGTCATGTGTTTGTGTGTGCTATATTTGATACGCGACCTGCGCGTCGTGCCTCCCTATTTATATTCTGGTTGTAAATTAGATTTAGACTCGAATATAACTCGAGTTTCAAAATGTAATGTAAATTTTGAAGCGGTGGAAGGTCCACTCAAGACGGAGTTACGAGGAAGGCGCGAGCAACACAAGGTGGTCAAAAGGAAGGAGCTTGAGAAGCTGTTGACCTTAGGTTGACCATCCGATCTTCTCATTGGCTTGAGAAGATCGTAGTAGGACCATGACATAATCACAAAATTTAGTTAATTACTTGTGTATGTGATGCATGTTTAATTAAGTAATTAATTAGTGCCTAATGATTAAGATTAGATCTAAATCGTGCACAAGATGCACCCTTACGATTAGATTAGATCTACATCGTGTACAAGATGCACCCTATTGATTATATTAGATCTATATCGAGTATATGATACAACATCGACGTTTAGATTAGATCTAAATCACGTCAACTCTAATGCCTACCGTGTTGTGATACCTATCACTACCTCGATCACATGTGTTGTTGAATCTGCCAAAGCAGAGCAACACATATTATCTTAGTAGGGTACGGAGGGACAATCTTGGTCCCGCCTATCAACGCATGGGTGAGTCAAACTCAATTAGATTGAGTAACTAGTTAACTCGGTTGGATCGAGTACAACTATAGACATAGATCCCATTTATATTAATTCTTGGGCGTATTAGCCAAAGTTAACTCACGTTTTAATATAACTGCCGATAATGATCCTATAAACAAGAGTTACATAGAGATGTAATTGGTAAATCGTTACCTACCGATCATACTAAATCTTGTGCGTTTTAGCCAAAGCTAACTCAAGGGTTAGTATAATGTGGATCTTGTCCCACATGAATTATAGAATTCAGTGGAGCATCATTTAGTTAAAGACCTAATTAAATGATTTAAAAAGAATATAATATTTATTTTCTGCATTTTTCTGTTATAGAATTGTCATGATGTCAAACACGAACATCTTCTCTCTGCGTTCTGTCCTTAAGAAGGACAAGCCCAACGGAGCAAATTTCCTGGACTGGTACAGGAATCTGAGAATAGTTCTCACTCAGGAACGTAAACTGTATGTTTTGGAGCAGCCCATTCCGGAGGCACCTCCTACCACTGCCACACGAGCTGACAAAGATGCTTATAAGAAACATCAAGATGACGCATTAGATGTGTCCTGTCTTATGCTCGCGACCATGAACTCTGAGCTTCAGAAGCAACATGAGTTGATGAGTGCTTATGATATGGTTGAATATCTTTGTCACCTATATCAAGGACAAGCAAGGCATTGGAAGAGGAACTCCAAAGAATACCTGGAAGATCTTAAGAAGAAGAGAAATAAGATTTCTACTTCAGGTATACATGTTATAGAAGTCAACCTCTCTATTTCTTCATCGTGGGTATAAGATACCGGATGTGCTTCACACATTTGTACTAATGTACAAGCGCTGAGAAATAACAGGGCATTGACAAAGGGTGAGATAGACCTACGAGTAGCCAATGGAGCACGGGTTGCTACTGTTGCTGTAGGAACTGATCATCTATCTCTGCCCTCTGGGCTTGTACTAGAATTAGATGATTGTTGTTATATGCCTGCATTAACTAAGAATATTATATCAGTTTCTTTTTTGGACAAGAAAAGTTTCTCGTTTACAATAAAGAACAAATGTTGTTCCGTCTATTTAAACGATATGTTCTATTGTAGTACACCTCTGATAAACGGACTCTATATTCTAGATCTTGAAAGTCCTATTTATAACATAAATACCAAGAGGTTCAAGTCAAATGACCTGAACCAAAACTATCTCTGGCACTGTCGCTTAGGTCATATAAATGACAAGCGCTTATCCCAGCTCCATAAGGATGGTTTGCTGGACTCATTTGATTTTGAATCTTATGAGACGTGCGAGTCATGCCTACTAGGCAAGATGACCAAGACACCTTTTAGTGGGCACAGCGAAAGAGCGACTGATTTGTTAGGACTTATACATAGTGATGTATGTGGCTCTTTCAATGTCGCTGCTAGAGGCGGTTATAGGTACTTCATCACATTTACTGATGACTTCAATATATATGGTTATGTGTACTTGATGACACATAAGTCTGAATCCTTTGAAAAGTTCAAAGAATTCAAGAATGAAGTACAGAACCAACTTGGCAAGAGTATTAAGATACTTCGATCAGATCGAGGTGGAGAATACCTTAGCCATGAGTTTCATGACTATCTAGCTGAGTGTGGGATCCTATCCCAACTCACTCCTCCTGGAACACGACAGTGGAATGATGTATCCAAAAGGAGGAATCATACCTTATTAGATATGGTACGGTCTATGATGAGTCACACAGATCTTCCGACATTCCTTTGGGGCTATGCTCTAGACACGGCAGCTTTTATACTCAACCGAGTTCCATCTAAGGTCGTGATAAAGGCACCATATAGGATATGGACTGGGAGAGATGCCCAGGTGTCTTTCATGAGGATTTGGGGTTGTGAGACTTACGTTAGACGTCAAGTCTCAAATAAATTAGGACTCAAATCCGATAAGTGCTACTTTATAGGATATCCCAAGGAAACTAAGGGATATTACTTCTACATTCTCAATCAGCACAAGATAGTTGTGGCAAAGACTGGAGTCTTTCTAGAAAGGGACTTTGTTTCTAGAAAGACTAGTGGGAGTACATTCAACCTTGAAGAAGTTCAAGATGCGGATCCTAGCACTGAAGCCTCGATGAAAGTTGAACTGGAACCACAAAGTGTTGTGGATGATGTTGTTCCACAAAGAGTTGAGGAACAACAACCAGTTCAAGTAGACCTACCTCTTCACAGGTCTGATAGGGTACATCATCAGCCTGAGAGATATTCATTTCTCTTGTCTGACCATGATGACGTTGTGCTCATAGAGGATGAGCCTACCACCTATCAGGAAACTGTGATTAGACCATATTCTGAGAAATGGTTAGAGGCCATGAGATCCAAAATGGAATCCATGTACACCAACCAAGTATGGACTTTGGTTGATCCACCTGAAGGGGTAAAACCCATAGGGTGTAAGTGGGTCTTTAAGAGAAAGACTGACATGGATGGACTTATCTATAAGGGTCGCTTGGTAGCTAAAGGTTTCAAGTAGATTCATGGTATTGACTATGATGAAACCTTTTCTCCAGTAGCGATATTTAAGTCCATTCGGATCATGCTTGCTATTGCAGCTTACCATGACTATGAGATATGACAGATGGATGTCAAAACTGTGTTTCTGAATGGAAACCTACTTGAGGATGTGTACATGACACAACCTGAGTGTTTTGTAGATCCACAGCATACTAACAGAGTATGCAAGCTGCATAGGTTCATTTATGGACTAAAGAAAGCCTCTCAGAGCTAGAATCTTCGATTCAATTATGCAATCAAACAGTTTGGTTTCATCAAGAACGAAGATGAGCCTTGTGTCTACAAGAAGGTTGTAGGGGATATAGTTGTCTTCCTCATATTGTATGTGGATGACATACTACTCATTGGGAAGGACATCCCTATGCTTCAGTCTGTCAAGACCTGGCTAGGGAGTTGCTTCTCAATGAAGGACTTAGGTGAGGCATCCCGCATTCTAGGGATACAGATCTATAGAGATAGATCTAAGAGATTGCTTGGCCTAAGTCAGAGTATATATATTGACAAGGTACTCCTTCGGTTTGTCATGCAGAACTCCAAGAAGCGATTTCTGCCGATGTTACATGGCGTGAGTCTTTCGAAGACTCAAGGTCCCTCTTCTAGAAAGGAGAGAGACCGCATGGATCAGATCCCTTATGCCTCAACCATAGGATCTATCATGTACGCCATGCTATGTACTCGACCTGATATCTCGTATGCTTTGAGCATGACGAGCAGATATCAGTCAGATCCAGGTGAAAGTCACTGGATAGCGGTCAAGAATATTCTTAAGTACTTAAGAAGGACTAAAGAATATTTCTTGATATATGGAGGCAATGATGAGCTACCTGTAAAGGGTTACAGTGATGCCAGCTTCCAGACCGATCAGGATGATTACCGATCGCAGTCAGGGTTCGTATTTTGCATTAATGGTGGTGCTGTGAGCTGGAAGAGTTCGAAGCAGGACACAGTAGCTGATTCTACGACAGAGGCCGAGTACATTGCTACATCAGAGGCAGCAAAGGAGGCAGTTTGGATTCGCAAGTTCATCACTAAACTTGGGGTGGTTCCTAGCATTGTTGACCCTATTGAGCTCTATTGTGACAACAATGGAGCTATAGCACAGGCGAAGGAACCTCGCTCACACCAGCGGACCAAACACATACTACGACGCTTCCATCTCATTCGAGAGATCATCGAGAGAGGAGATGTGAAGATTTGCAGAGTACCTACAGAGGCTAACATCGCAGATCCCTTGACCAAGGCTTTGGTACAGAGGAAGCATGATAGTCACACTAGGTCATTGGGGCTTAGAGCCTACACTAATTGGCACTAGTGCTAGTGGGAGATTGTTAGCTAGAGCCCTAGAGCCAATCATTTGATGATTTTATTTTGGACTTGTTGTATCATATTCTATATAAATAAAGGCATTCGGTTTTTGGTTATTATACTTACTTGTATTGGTGTCAAATAAACTAAGTATAATAACGTCCTTGAGTAGAAGGTTCTTACCTATATAAATCGATTGGTTGAATCGATAGTGAGATGATATAGGGAACACTACTCTTAATCATTCCTAGTCGAGTATTAACATTTAGGGACAATGTTAATGCAATAAGACTAGCATGTAGGTCAACTCGATGACTTGATCTCACAAGTCATGGATATAGAGATATCAAGTTGACACATGGGTATGCATTAGAGAATGTATACTGAATAACCCGCCATGAGAAAGTATCATGGATTGTTATATGAGTGTCATATACTTTCTCATATGGCTATTAGTATGACTACTAGTCCTTAGACCTGAGTCACCATGATTCCCTACATAAGGAGTTATGTACTTTGGTTTCGTCAAACGTCACCCGTAATTGGTGTTAGCTAGAGCCCTAGAGCCAATCATTTGATGATTGTATTTTGGACTTGTTGTATCATATTCTATATGAATAAAGGCATTTGTTATTTTGGTTATTATACTTACTTGTATTGGTGTCAAATAAACTAAGTATAATAACGTCCTTGAGTAGAAGGTTCTTATCTATATCAATCGATTGGTTGAATCGATAGTGAGATGATATAGGGAACACTACTCTAATTCATTCCTAGTCGGGTATTAACATTCAGGGACAATGTTAATGCAATAAGACTAGCATGTAGGTCAACTCGATGACTTGATCTCACAAGTCATGGATATAGAGATATCAAGTTGACACATGGGTATGCATTAGAGAATGTATACTGAATGACCCGCCATGAGAAAGTATCATGGTATGCCACATCATGGAGGTTACAAGCCTCCATTCCCATTAATGTGGCCGGCCACATTAAATGAGTGGGAGTTACTCATGTGGTCGGCCACACAAGTGAATAAAGGGGAATGAATTTTCATTCATGAGTCTCATTCATTTCATCTCCTTCCTCTAGCTATTCTCCTCTCCCTCTCCTCTTTCTTGGCCGTGAATTTCAAGTAAGAAACAAGGTGAGAGGTTTTGAGTTTCATGAAAGAAAATAGAGTGATTGTCACATAGAAGAAGAAGAAGAGTGTTCTTGTATTTCATCTTCTCTATTTTTCTTTCCAATCCCATCCGAGAGCCCTAGAAAGTGCTAGCACACTTGTGGTGCTCTTCTTCTCCATCCTTGAGTGTTAGAGAATACTTCTTGTTCGTGTGGATATCACTAGAGAGTTGTCAACGTTGACAACTTCGAGATCCGGCGTACCGTTGGACGAGCGGGATTTGCGAGGGCACGCATCGAAGGTATAAAATGTTTTTCCTTAGTAGATCTACTGTAGATCATAGTTTGAAACTCGTACTCGTATTTTCGAAAATTTTCTTCGCACGGATCCAATGGCTAGAGGGTTTCGGGGTTTCCGCAACGCGAACAAGCGGTTTTCGCGGCCCGAAAAACCCAACAATTGGGTGGACTATAAAAGCGATTACTGGGTATGTAACAAATTATGTGGAGGGATGTGAGTGATGTAGATGGGATCTATCCCTCCTATATGATGGGAGAGACATCGATATTCTTGATAGAGTGAGACCACGAAGTGCATGGTCATGCCCAAATGAGTCAATATAAGATATTGAGCTCATTTGATTAAGTGAGTCTACTTGGAGTTCAAGATTTAGATTGATCAGAGGATGACACGGTTTATGCCTCACATTGATCAATCTAGATGTCTAGGATAGAAGGACACTTGTCATATATTGTGAGGAGTCACAATTAGTAGTCACAAGGTGATGTTGGATCTCAACATTCTTGTAACTTGGGTAGTAATGATGTATTGCTAGATACCGCTCATTACTTATGGCCCTAAATGAGTTTAGGGGCATTACCAACGTTACATGAACATATTGGGTCACACACAAAGAATAAGTGGATGGAGATTAGGTTCATATGATGAACCAAGAGGATTAGATTCATGTGATGAATCAAATTGGATTAAGAGTAATCCTAATTGGGCTAATCGAGTTGGACTCAAGTTGATTCATGTGTTCAATGAGTCTAATTTAGATTATGACTCATTGAATCAATATAGTTAAATGAATTAGATTCATTATATTAAATTGGCTTGAATTAAATGGTTGGATTAGATCAACCATGAGAGAGATTAAGTCAAGTTTGACTTGACTTGAGAGGAAGAGGAAGAGTCAAGTTTGACTTGACTATTTGTCACATCATTAGTGATGTGGCATTAGGAGGACTAATGATGATGTGCCACATCATCAAAGTGTGCCACCTCATGGGGGTTACAAATCTATTCTCTTTAATGGCCACATTTAATGAGAATGGGGGTTACCTTTTTGGTTTTGAATGAGAATGAATTTTTCATTCACTCACATTCACAGCATCTTCTTCCTCAAGCTCTCTTTTTGCTCCTTCTCTTCTCTTGGTCGTGGGTTTCAAGCAAGGGAGAAGAAAGGAGAGTGAGTCTAATCCAAGAAGAAAAGTTAGTGAAAGTCACATAGAGATTTTTAGAGGAGTGTGTTCTTGTAAAATATTGTAAAATTAAATAATAAATGTTATTGGACGAAAAATCTTATTGGATTTTTCTGGAATTTTTAGAAATTTTTCGGGATTTAAACGGAGCTCGTATGACCCGTTTTAAGGGGATAGATTCGGGGTACAGTGGAAACCTGTTTGGAATACCCCTTAAATAGGAGTTGATTGAGGAATAATCTTAGGGGTTAATTAAGTTAACCTAAGTTTATTAATCCCTAAATTTCCTCCTCTTTTTCCCGATTCCTTATCTCTTCTCTTCCCGATCTTTTCTCCTCCGTCGAGCATTCTTCTGCCGATTTCTCTTCCCCAACGCCGACACATTTCTTCCCTGACGTTGGTGCCGTTCGACACACCGCCGGCCGAGCCTCCCTCCTCTCCCTCACGCTCTGCCCTCACTTGGTTTCTCATCGCTGTGGACTACGGAGCTTCGACGCCGATGAGCTTTGATCGCCGATCACACACCACTGCTGTCGCCCGATCACCGACCGCGCCTCCTCATGTCACCGCCCGACGCCGTGCCATAGCTGCAGTCGCCGGCGAAGCCCAGTGTCACGATTATTCGAGGGTCGGCTTATCATATCTCTCTCCCGAATTGTTGATGTTGTGCCCTAACTTTGGGCAGCGCCACCATCACCCTTCACCCCGAACCCTAGCTTCCCTTTTCTTGATCCGTTTCCATTATGAGTGTGAGTTGGTTGCCGCCAATTGTCTCTGATCATCGGGGCATTTGATCCGAGCCATTCCATAGCTTGATGAGGAGTTTCTAGGCCACAAGGTATGGTTGAATTTGAGTTAACAGAGGTTGGCTTTTCCATTCCTTGTATTAGGATGAGGAGATTTGTTGATTCTTGATTGGTCTTTGTAGCTTTGGCCATCATTGTTCGCTGGAAAACCATGGTTCCGGCCATTCCTGTTCCGACAGTGACCTCTCCGGCCGTGAGTGGATGGAGGGGCAATCCAATTTGGGTAAGTTGTGCTATGGATTGATTACATTACGTATTGGGTTAGATTTGAGTTTTTGATCTTGATGTAGTGATGATTAGGGGTTAAGGTTGGTGGTAGTGGCTACATTTGGTCCCGGAAGCAAGCGTATCTTCAGCGGTGGATCACCACCTGATCTTCCGGGTTTAGGTAAGTGTTGAAGATTAATTTCATTTCTATATTTGTTGGATTAGTGGAGTTGAATTGTAGAAATTGATTTAAGGTGCATTGGGCCGATTGATGACTTGTAGATTATGTTTAGAATGATTGAAGGATTTATGATGGGAGTTGTGAATGAGTTGGATTTATGATAGGTTATTGTGGATGATATCACTATGTGGTGGGTTGGTAATTGAGAGATAGATTTGTTATTGGATTTAATGATGTGTTGATTTGGGGGATTGATCAGAGATCTTATTTGAGTAGGTGATCCTATTGGGTTAGGAATTTTATTTAGCTATTTAATTCATATGAGTTTAGCTAAATAAAATATATATTAATTTATGTAGGATTTTGATTCGAGGCAAGCATCTCGACGTGGGGGCTATATTTGGCACGATCTACATTTTAAGGCGGGTATTTCTTCCTTGGCCTCTACGTTTTTTCCTTGATCTTAGTGCATGGCTATTATGTGATGGTTTAGGCTGCTTTATCTTATATCCTGTTCGGTTGCAGTTTTTCCTGCATGATACTTATGCTTGATCCTTGTGATAATCTATTTAATTCATATACAGTCTCCACTCTTGATATCTACTCTGTTGTGATTATACGTGTAGAGTATGTCTTGTAGGGATTGTCGGGCTGTTAGTATTACCATGCTGATTGGGTACATAATGTGGATTGTATGTAGTTTGGTATGTGTTTTGGGAGTCATCAGGTTGACCCTACATTTGCATGTTGTATGCACACACGTGTTTGGTTATGTACTTTTGGAGGAGTTATGTTGATTGTATGTTTGTGGTCTGTACACGTGTCTGATGTGTTTATTATTGGAGGATACATGCTGATTGTATTTACGATCTGTGCATATGCGTCCAGGGGGATTATTGGAGATTTTTGGTTGTTTATACGTGTGTAGTTGTGTACATGTGTTCGGTGGGATGTGTGGATTTATCATGATGATTATACTCATGTTGTGGGGTACTTAGGTGGATTTAGAGTTGCATGGATGATGACGGTGTTCGTATCATGATTATATATATATCATGTCATCATTCATTGCATACTGACGACTATTGTCTCCCTTGTGGTGAGAGAGTCGTCGATTGTTTATAGCTGCCCATTCGGCCACTGTTGGAGAGTGGTAGCTAGGAGTGGAGCTATGTCCTGTCGCGCTCATTCAGCCGCTCATTGTTCTGTCAGCCTCGACCACTCTGGAGTAGTGGGTCTTGAGGGTGCAGTAGTCAGAGGGTTTGAGTTATGAGTGGTCAGGGACCCTTAGCTATGTAGTTATATAACTACTTAGCTGACCGTCCGCTTCGGGCACCTATAGCGCTGCATGTACTGGAGGCTAGTACGGTTTGTCACGGACCCAAGCCTCTCGGCCATACAGGGGTCGTGGTGTCTAGAGAGGTGGCGGGGGTGACCATGGAGCATGCATGCACATTTGCATCTGATGCGCGGTGCATCTTTGGAGTTATATTTGCATACATGCCTACTAGATACTAGTTGCATGTGTTTGTGGTATGTTGCATTTGTTTGCGATATGATTGCTGCATTTGGTTGTCATGCTGCATACATGTCATTTATTTTACATATATATGCAGTCGTATTTATATTGCACAGGTGTCACGGGTATATCTGTTGCAGATCCGGTGAGTTTACTGATCATTGTACCATGTGTCGATTCCAGATTGGGTATGTATCTGTCATTATGCTAGTTGTGGTTTGTACAGTTTATATGTCAGGTTATTATGTCAGATATGTTTAGGTGTATTGATTATGATAGTATGATCATGTTCTTTATTCCCTACTGAGACTGTATACTTTTGATCTCCATGTTTTATCTGTAGACCGTGCACTGTCCTTTCTATTACCCGCTGAGTTACCTATACTCACCACCGCATGTATACATTTATGTTTTCAGGTAGCCTGTAGATGGTTGGTGTCGCTCGGAGTATCCTGTCTGCCGGGTCCTACGTCACATCCGAAGACCGCGCTTGTTTTCTTTTGTATATATTTTTATTATTTTTGGCATTGTATTTATGTGTAGCCATGTGGCTATCTTGTGGTTTTAGTGTTGTATTTGTGTTTAAGCCGTGCCGACATGCATTGTATTTATTTGGTTTGCGTGGGCTTTCCTGTATTGTTTTTCCGCTGTGTTGTTTTTTTTGTATGGCCGAGTGGGCTGTTAAATATTTATATAACTGCGTGGTTGTTGTCTCTTTTATTCCAGCCGAGTAGGCTGATGATATATACTGCGTGGTTGTGTAAATATTCCAGCCGTATGTGGCTGATGTATATTTGTTTGTAGTGATGCTTCATATTGTCACCGGTACAGGGGAGATGCTGTCGGATTTTTGTCTGACAGAGACTTCTTTGGGGCGTGACAATTTTTGGTATCAGAGCCAGGTTCGATACTTATTTTGTTTTGTGTTCTATTTTTGAGTTGATCTGATACCAATTTAGTGGTATCAGAGCGGGTACGATGCCTGTTTTGTTTTTGTTTTGGATTTTCATGATTTATCTGATACTAATTTTTGGTATCAGAGCAGGTACGATGCCTGTTATTCGTGTTTTGGATTTCGTGATTCGATTTTCTTGATGTGACTTTTCGGGTTTTGGGACCATGCAGCAGCAGGACATCTCCAGGCTATAGGAGGTATGTTTGCATATTGTTATCATACATTTCTGTTGGTGTATGTATTGTTGCCCATATAGTTAGGATGTGTGTTAGTGTTCTCTTGTTAGTACTTGCCTAGTTGTTTGTAGCATGCATTGCATGTGTTGGGTCAATCACTGATCACGGTTGACCTAATGGAGATCAAGGATTACAGTCTCAGGGGATTCATCATATCATACTACCAGTAGTTTAGTGTGTATTACTACTAGTTGGTTGAGAGGTAGAGTCATATACCAGTCTCGGTTATCATTAGTTGTGTAGTGAATGATATCGGTATACCCATGTTGAATTAGTTAGTAGAGTACCAGTTTACTCCTGTTGAGGATTGATTTACTTGGTTGACTTGTGTAGTTATGGTTTGACTTATTACCCTTGTTGACTTGGACAGTTGGGGTTTGACTTATCTTAGTTGGTTTTGTGATCCTATTAGTTTGGTCAGTAGAGGATCGATTTACCCTTGTTGACTTGGGTAGTGGTGTATCGATTTACCTTAGTTAGTTTCATCAGTAGATGATTGATTTACTCTTATTGGATCAGTTAGGAGATGATCGATTTATTTTGTTGGTCCGACCAGAAGGGGACTGACTTACTCGACTTTTAGAGATTCCTATCTTTGGGATGTTTCATACTTGGTTAGATGTTTTGACTTGTACCGGTGTAGAAATGACTGAATTGGCCGTATACCATTATCGACTTAGTCAGTCTATAGATGATCGATGTATCCTATTCTATGGGGACTTTGACTATGGATTGTCTGTACCTGGTTGGGGGGCTTAGGAGGTACATTCAGATAGGATACCGCACGGTGTGGAAAAGTGTAAAGCTACGTGCTTAACACTTTGAGATACAACCGTTACAAGGGTATAACTTTGAGAGTACATTCGGATATGATGATCTTCGAGGGGTAGAGCGTTGATTGACGGATAGTTTGATCAGCTATTCAGTTGTAGCATTCCTCCATCTTTGTGTTCATTGCTCGATACTGGAGGTTTCTGAACCTCGGGGTGGAGCAATCACAGTATGATGGGGTACAAGACAATGATTAGACGACTCAGCTAATATTGTCTTTATCAGGTGGCTCAAGACCTTGACCACGTGATCATTTTACCAGATATTGTAGTCTATATCGCAGATTAGAGGGTTTGACCTTTTATCGATATTTGTCGAGGAACATATATGGGATGATTATGAGAGTTGCGGAGATACTTTCTTGATGGGTAGATTCTTAGTCAGGAGATTGTGTGACCCTTTGACTTTGGATTGATATTCTTTTACTATGGATATTTGATTATCAGAAAGGATGAGATGATGAGATTTGGCAGACTTTATGGATACATTTAGTTTGTTGGCAGTAGGTGTTGAGGGTTGGATGCTTTGGTTTTTCTCTATCCTTGTATAGGAAACTATCTAGTATGATTGATTGATACTGAGGATGATTATGATTAGTAGATGTTGTGGGATCAGGTGTGGTGATATGTTATCTTTCGATGATCTATTAGTGGATATTTGATTTGATGATCTATTGTTTAGTATTTGATGCTGATAGAGACATGAGGAGTAGCACTTGTGTGATATTTATGGATTTGGTTGATTTATAGTTGGTGATCCGATTATAGGTTTGCTGTTGGAGATCTTACGGTTGAGTGTACTTGTTGTACGGATATTAAGAGTCTATGGTTTTATCGGTTAAGCTTACAGTATCCTAGACATCATGTTTTCATGGACTCGATGTATTTGGTATTATTAGGGTGTTTAGATCAGTTTTCATTGTCTCCATTGTTGATGTTGTGATCTATTTTCGATCCAAGTTGGATCACGTACATTAGCTCCGCATAGTTCTAGAGATGTTTCGACGGGAACATCTATATGTGCAGTTAGTAGTACGTATTGTGATTGTCTATTACGAGTTTTTGGGACACGTTGTGTTTAGTAGAGGATATCGGTGGATCCATGAGAGTTAGAGGCTGTTACCAGTTGGGAGTAGGCGTAGTCTACACCGGAGATTCGCTGTTCCTTTCTTGATCTAGCTAGATGTTATCGGAGATTGATTGAGAGTTTCTCCAGTATTGTTATGTCGTTGACTGGACTATTCAGGATGAGTATGGAATTTTCCTGGATAGACGCTTACGAGATCAGTTTCAGGAGTTGAAACGAGAAGTTGTTAACTGCACTGTCTTAGTTGTACTTTCTAGTGTAGACGGATTTGTACTCTACATAGATGTATCGTATCTTAGAGTCGTTGCAGTTTCGATGTAGCATGAGCAGAGTAGTCTCGTGCCAGTAGTTAGAATTCTCGTATAACGAGAATTAGATTCTTTATCTCTATGGGAGATTGGGTGTGTTTTCGAGTCACTTCTTATCCGGGAGGAGTTACTGCAGGAAACACCTTGATCTGGATTTGTGATACATCTGGGTGGCACCCGATGTATGGAGATTGAGAGCATTTTTATTGGTGGAACGATATGAGGAAGGACATCACGGATTTTATAGCTTGATGTCTAGTATGTCAGCCAGTGGAAGTTGAACATCAGAGATCAGTAGGATTGTTTCAGTAGCTCGTATTTTTGAGTGGAGTTGGGAGCATGTTTTGATGGACCTTATTGTGTGATTACCCAGACGAGGGGATGTGATGCGAGTTGGGTAATCATTAGTTAGTTGACTACTTTGCTCCCTAGCTGTTGATTCGTAGGACAGATTCTTTTGGATTAAGTAGCAGGATTATACTCTAGAGGAATTACTGGACTGGATGATGTATCTCTGAGTATTGTTTTGGATGGAGATCAGTGATTTCGTGTCAGGGTTTTGATTATGGTTACAGCAGACTTTGGATTAGGAGTTTCATTTTAGTATAGATTTTTATCTCAGACTGATGGATAGTTTGAGCGCTTTATATAGGTATTGGAGGATTTATTGATAGTGGATTTTGGATTTTAGAGGTGTTTGATTTATCCACAGTTGGCTAGATTGCAGAGTGGGAGTAGCGGGAGTAGGGTGGGCTTGTAATCCACAGAGTCATCCCTTGCAGTTACAGATTTGATCATGATATATGATTATGATATATGGTTGGAGTGGTATATGAGTATGTTGTATAGTTGTTACCCTTTGCTGAGGATCCCTGAGTTGACCAGTAAATTTAGGGACCAAATTTTTATTAGTGGGGGAGAATGTAAAATATTGTAAAATTAAATAATAAATGTTATTGGACGAAAAATCTTATTGGATTTTTCTGGAATTTTTAGAAATTTTTCGGGATTTAAACGGAGCTCGTATGACCCGTTTTAAGGGGATAGATTCGGGGTACAGTGGAAACCTGTTTGGAATACCCCTTAAATAGGAGTTGATTGAGGAATAATCTTAGGGGTTAATTAAGTTAACCTAAGTTTATTAATCCCTAAATTTCCTCCTCTTTTTCCCGATTCCTTATCTCTTCTCTTCCCGATCTTTTCTCCTCCGTCGAGCATTCTTCTGCCGATTTCTCTTCCCCGACGCCGACACATTTCTTCCCTGACGTTGGTGCCGTTCGACACACCGCCGGCCGAGCCTCCCTCCTCTCCCTCACGCTCTGCCCTCACTTGGTTTCTCATCGCTGTGGACTACGGAGCTTCGACGCCGATGAGCTTTGATCGCCGATCACACACCACTGCTGTCGCCCGATCACCGACCGCGCCTCCTCATGTCACCGCCCGACGCCGTGCCATAGCTGCAGTCGCCGGCGAAGCCCAGTGTCACGATTATTCGAGGGTCGGCTTATCATATCTCTCTCCCGAATTGTTGATGTTGTGCCCTAACTTTGGGCAGCGCCACCATCACCCTTCACCCCGAACCCTAGCTTCCCTTTTCTTGATCCGTTTCCATTATGAGTGTGAGTTGGTTGCCGCCAATTGTCTCTGATCATCGGGGCATTTGATCCGAGCCATTCCATAGCTTGATGAGGAGTTTCTAGGCCACAAGGTATGGTTGAATTTGAGTTAACAGAGGTTGGTTTTTCCATTCCTTGTATTAGGATGAGGAGATTTGTTGATTCTTGATTGGTCTTTGTAGCTTTGGCCATCATTGTTCGCTGGAAAACCATGGTTCCGGCCATTCCTGTTCCGACAGTGACCTCTCCGGCCGTGAGTGGATGGAGGGGCAATCCAATTTGGGTAAGTTGTGCTATGGATTGATTACATTACGTATTGGGTTAGATTTGAGTTTTTGATCTTGATGTAGTGATGATTAGGGGTTAAGGTTGGTGGTAGTGGCTACATTTGGTCCCGGAAGCAAGCGTATCTTCAGCGGTGGATCACCACCTGATCTTCCGGGTTTAGGTAAGTGTTGAAGATTAATTTCATTTCTATATTTGTTGGATTAGTGGAGTTGAATTGTAGAAATTGATTTAAGGTGCATTGGGCCGATTGATGACTTGTAGATTATGTTTAGAATGATTGAAGGATTTATGGTGGGAGTTGTGAATGAGTTGGATTTATGATAGGTTATTGTGGATGATATCACTATGTGGTGGGTTGGTAATTGAGAGATAGATTTGTTATTGGATTTAATGATGTGTTGATTTGGGGGATTGATCAGAGATCTTATTTGAGTAGGTGATCCTATTGGGTTAGGAATTTTATTTAGCTATTTAATTCATATGAGTTTAGCTAAATAAAATATATATTAATTTATGCAGGATTTTGATTCGAGGCAAGCATCTCGACGTGGGGGCTATATTTGGCACGATCTACATTTTAAGGCGGGTATTTCTTCCTTGGCCTCTACGTAGTTTTTCTTGATCTTAGTGCATGGCTATTATGTGATGGTTTAGGCTGCTTTATCTTATATCCTGATCGGTTGCAGTTTTTCCTGCATGATACTTATGCTTGATCCTTGTGATAATCTATTTAATTCATATACAGTCTCCACTCTTGATATCTACTCTATTGTGATTATTCGTGTAGAGTATGTCTTGTAGGGATTGTCGGGCTGTTAGTATTACCATGCTGATTGGGTACATAATGTGGATTGTATGTAGTTTGGTATGTGTTTTGGAAGTCATCAGGTTGACCCTACATTTGCATGTTGTATGCACACACGTGTTTGGTTATGTACTTTTGGAGGAGTTATGTTGATTGTATGTTTGTGGTCTGTACACGTGTCTGATGTGTTTATTATTGGAGGATACATGCTGATTGTATTTACGATCTGTGCATATGCGTCCAGGGGGATTATTGGAGATTTTTGGTTGTTTATACGTGTGTAGTTGTGTACATGTGTTCGGTGGGATGTGTGGATTTATCATGATGATTATACTCATGTTGTGGGGTACTTAGGTGGATTTAGAGTTGCATGGATGATGACGGTGTTCGTATCATGATTATATATATATCATGTCATCATTCATTGCATACTGACGACTATTATCTCCCTTGTGGTGAGAGAGTCGTCGGTTGTTTATAGCTGCCCATTCGGCCACTGTTGGAGAGTGGTAGCTAGGAGTGGAGCTATGTCCTGTCGCGCTCATTCAGCCGCTCATTGTTCTGTCAGCCTCGACCACTCTGGAGTAGTGGGTCTTGAGGGTACAGTAGTCAGAGGGTTTGAGTTATGAGTGGTCAGGGACCCTTAGCTATGTAGTTATATAACTACTTAGCTGACCGTCCGCTTCGGGCGCCTATAGCGCTACATGTACTGGAGGCTAGTACGGTTTGTCACGGACCCAAGCCTCTCGGCCATACAGGGGTCGTGGTGTCTAGAGAGGTGGCGGGGGTGACCATGGAGCATGCATGCACATTTGCATTTGATGCGCGGTGCATCTTTGGAGTTATATTTGCATACATGCCTACTAGATACTAGTTGCATGTGTTTGTGGTATGTTGCATTTGTTTGCGATATGATTGTTGCATTTGGTTGTCATGCTGCATACATGTCATTTATTTTACATGTATATGCAGTCGTATTTATATTGCACAGGTGTCACGGGTATACCTGTTGCAGATCCGGTGAGTTTACTGATCATTGTACCATGTGTCGATTCCAGATTGGGTATGTATCTGTCATTTTGCTAGTTGTGGTTTGTACAGTTTATATGTCAGGTTATTATGTCAGATATGTTTAGGTGTATTGATTATGATAGTATGATCATGTTCTTTATTCCCTACTGAGACTGTATACTTTTGATCTCCATGTTTTATCTGTAGACCGTGCACTGTCCTTTCTATTACCCGCTGAGTTACCTATACTCACCACCGCATGTATACATTTATGTTTTCAGGTAGCCTGTAGATGGTTGGTGTCGCTCGGAGTATCCTGTCTGCCGGGTCCTACGTCACATCCGAAGACCGCACTTCTTTTCTTTTGTATATATTTTTATTATTTTTGGCATTGTATTTATGTGTAGCCATGTGGCTATCTTGTGGTTTTAGTGTTGTATTTGTGTTTAAGCCGTGCCGGCATGCATTGTATTTATTTGGTTTGCGTGGGCTTTCCTGTATTGTTTTTCCGCTGTGTTGTTTTTTTTGTATGGCCGAGTGGGATGTTAAATATTTATATAACTGCGTGGTTGTTGTCTCTTTTATTCCAGCCGAGTAGGCTGATGATATATACTGTGTGGTTGTGTAAATATTCCAGCCGTATGTGGCTGATGTATATTTGTTTGTAGTGATGCTTCATATTGTCACCGGTACAGGGGAGATGCTGTCGGATTTTTGTCTGACAGGGACTTCTTTGGGGCGTGACAGTTCTCTTCTTTTCCTTTCTTCTTCTTCCAATCCCATCCGAGAGCATCAAGAAGTGCTAGCACACTTGTGGTGTTCTCTTCTCCATCCTTGTGTGTTAGAGAACACATCTTGTTCGTGTGGATACTTCTAGAGGATTGTCTACGTTGACAATCTTGAGATCCGGCACTTCCTTGGACGAGCAAGATTCGAAAAGGGCACGCATCAAGGGTAATTTTCTAAACATATAGATCTAAGAGTAGATCTAGTTAGTAAACTCGTACATGTAAAATTTTTGTTCTATACTCTTCGCACGAATCCGTTGGCTAGGGAGTTTCGGGGTTTCCGCGACGCGAAAAAGGGGTTTTCGCGGCCCGAAAAACCCAACAGTATCCACACAAGCAAGAGATGGAGAAACCAAACAAAAGGTGTGCTAGCACCTTTGAAAGGTTCGGCCAAGGTGGAGGAGAGGGAGAGAAGAGAGAGCTTGAGGAAGAAGATGAGAGTTACACAAAAGAAATGAAACTCACCCCATGAATAAGTGGTCGGCCACATGAATGAGGTTAATAACCTCCATGGAATACCAAGAGTCACAACTCTTGGTAACTCCCATGAGGTGGCATCCTACATAAGCAATCATGATGATGTGGAGCATCATCATTGGCCCACTCTTTGCCGACTCACCAATGAGGTGGCAAATGGTCAAGTCAAACTTGACCCTTCATCTTCCTCTCGAGTCAAGTCAAACTTAACCACTTCTCTCCCATGGTTGATCAAATCTAACCATTGGCTCAAGTCAATTTTAATTTAATGAATCACTATTCATTGAATTAAATTGACTCAATGAGTCTAAGTCCAAATTAGACTCATCTAACACATGAACCAAATTGAGTCCAACTCAATTAGCCTAATTTGGATTACTCTTAATCCAATTTGGTTCATCACATGGACCTAATTCTTTAGGTTCATCAAATGAACCTAATGTCCATCTAATTTGCCCTTTGTGTGTGACCCTATAGGTTCTTATAACATTGGCAATGCTCCTAAACCCATTTAGAAGCATAAGTAATGAGCGGTATCTAGCAACACATCATTACTACCCAAGTTATAAGAATGTTGAGATCCAACATCACCTTGTGACTACTAATTGTGACTCTTCACAATATATGACAAGTGTCCTTCTATCCTTGACATCTAGATTGATCAATGTGAGGCATAGACCGTGTCATCCTCTAATCAATCTAAATCTTGAATCCCAAGTAGACTCACTCAATCAAATGAGCTCAACATCTCATATTGACTCATTTGGGCATGGTCATGCACTTAGTGGTCTCACTCTATCAAGAATATCGATGTCACTCCCGTCATATAGGAGGGATAGATCTCATCTACATCACTCACATCCCTCCGCATAATTTGTTACATACCCAGTAATCGCCTTTATAGTCCACTCAGTTACGGGTGACGTTTGACAAAGCCAAAGTATGCAACTCCTTATGTAGGGAACCATGGTGACTTCAGGTCCAAGGACTAATAGTCATACTAATAGCCACATGAGAAAGTATATGGCACTCATATAACGATCCATAATACTTTCTCATGGCGGGTCATTCAGTATACATTCTCCAATGCATACCCATGTGTCAACTTGATATCTCCATATCCATGACTTGTGAGATCAAGTCATCGAGTTGACCTACATGCTAGTCTCGTCGCATTAACATTGTCCTTGAATGCTAATACTTGACTATGAATGATTAAGAGTAGTGTTCCCTATATCATCTCATTATCGATTCAACTAACCGAGATATATAGGTAAGAACCTTTTACTCAAGGACGCTATTATACTTAGTTATTTGACACTAATACAAGTAAGCATAATAACCATAAACAAATGCCTTTATATATATATAAGAATATGATACAATGAGTCCATACAACAATCATCAAATGATTGGCTCTGGAGCTCTAACTAACAATAGTATCAATATATGAAGCTCGCGATAAGCACAACATTCTTTTCTTGTGATCCCTTATTACTTTGATCCTGAGAATATGTGTGCATTCTCCCAAGTCCTTCATATCAAATTGCTTGGACAATCATACCCTTACTTTCGACAACACTTTGATATTATTTCCAACTAACAAAAATATCATCTACGTATAGTACAAAAAATATCACCACGTTTCCATCACACTTCTTGTATACACAAGACTCATCCAGACACTAAATAAATCCATAGGTCTAGATTACTTCATTAAACCGAATGTTCCAAGACCTTGAAGCTTTGCTTCAGTTCATAAATAGACCGATTGAGCTTATATACTATATGTTCTTTGCCCTTTGCAATGAACCCCTCTGGTTGCTTCATATGGATGCTTTCTTCAAGACTTCTATTAAGGAAAGTTGTCTTGACATCCACTTGCCAAATCTCATAATCCATATGAGCAGCAAAAGATAAAAGAATCTGGATAGACTTAAACATGGCTACCAGTGAAAAGGTTTCCTCATAATTGATAGCCTTTTTCAACAAGCCTTACTTTGAAAGTTTCCACCTTCCCGTCTGTCCCTCTTTTTCTATTGTAGACCTATTTACACCCAATGGATTTTACACCATTTGGTGGTTCTACAAGTTCCCAAACTTTATTAGAATACATAGATTCTATTTCTGTATTCATTACTCTTTGCTAAGATGCTACATCTTTATTTTGGAGTGCTTCGTCATATGTCCAGGGGATCAGCTTCATGTTCACCAAGGATCAAGTCCAAAGACTATCCCAAAACATGAATCTTTCAGGTTGCCTAACAACCCTCCCACTACGACGAGGCACTGTCTGTAATTGTGCATCATTTGTAACGCGTGTTGCAGTTTCTTGTGGTATCACATCTTGTACAATTGGTACTAGTTTAAATGTGTCTTCTCTAATTTATTTAAGAATAATTTTACTCATGGACTTGTGGTTCATAACATAGTCCTCTTCTAAAAATCGGGCATTGGTGTCAATAATGACCTTCTGATTTTTAGGACTATAAACATTTCTTTCATTTCTCTAGGATAACCCACAAACAAGTGAACTCCTGTCCAACTTATCAATGTCTCCCTTCAGCACATGGGCTGGACTACCCCAAATCCGAATATGCTTCAGACTAGGCTTACGCCCATTCTACAATTCAATGGGAGTAGAGGGTTCTGACTTTAGAAGGTACTATGTTCATTGTTGTTTCCAGAGTATATCCCCAAAATAAATTTGGTAATTCTGAATAACTCATCATCGATCTAATCATTTCCATAAGAGTCTTATACTTTCGTTCTGCCACACCATTCTGTTGGGGTGTATCAGGTGTAGTCAGTTGGGATTGAATCCCAACTTCTGATAAGTGACTCCTAAACTCTCCTAAGAGGTACTTACCACTATGATCTCACCGTAGTGTCTTGATACTTTTACCTTGGCGTTTCTCCACATCAGCCTTGTACTCTTTGAACTTATCAAAACACTTAGACTTATGGTGCATCACGTAAATGTACCCGTATCTCGAATAGTCATCTATAAAAGAGATGAATATTCGAAACCACCTCTTGCCTAAATAGTCATAGGTCCACACAAATCAGAATGAACCAATTCCAACACATATTTTAAGGAATTGATACATTTCCTAGCTTGTTTTAGCATACAATACTCCAAGAAAGGTTTTCTACCTTTTAGGCATGGAGTATCTTTATCTAAAGAGATGTCTCTGAAGACATCAAAAGAGATAGAAGAAATGAAGGCAGTTCCTTATGCTTCAGCTGTAGGAAGCCTAATGTATGCTATGTTATGCATGAGACCTGATATATGTTTTGTCGTGGGCATGGTTAGCAGATATCAAAGTAATCATGGACAAGGACATTGGACTGCAGTAAAACATATATTGAAGTACCTGAGAAGGACTAGAGATTATATGCTGACTTACCAAGCAGGTGATTTGCTCCCTATAAGTTACACAAATTCTGACTTCCAATCAGATAGGGACGATAGTAAGTCTACATCAGGCTATGTATTTACTTTAGGAGGTGAAGCCATAGCATAGAGGAGTGTTATGCAGCAATACGTTTCAGACTCAACCATAGAAGTTGAGTATGTGGCAGCATCTGAGGCAGCCAAAGAAGCTGTATAGCTTAGGAACTTCCTAATAGACTTAGATGTGATTCCTGATTTGTCCAAAATCATCACAATTTATTGTGATAATAGCAGTGTAGTAGCAAACTCGAAGGAACCACGAGCCCATAAGGCGAGTAAACACATAGAGTGCAAGTACCACCTGATACGAGACATCGTAAAGCGAGGAGGAGTTGTTGTCGCCAAGATTGCATCAGCAGATAATCTGGCAGATCCTTTCACGAAGGCCCTTCCGGCGAAAGCTTTTGATCGACATGTTGAGGGGATGAGGATCAGATGTATGGCAACATTTATGATAGCATAGTCTTTTAGTATAAGTGGGAGATTGTTAGAGTGTATACTAAAAGCCTAGCTTTTTGTAAATATTTATTTTTGAAATAAAGAATCACATTGGTCAAATGTCTACATTTATATACTAAGTGTAGTTGTTCAATTAATTTATATTGTAGATAACATGGTGTGTGGTGTCACAGACAGAAAATCATGTTATCAATTCCTTATAAATTATAAATAATAGCTCACGACTAAGATGGATAGGAACAAACAATTGAAATAGTCGTAGTATAATTTGGTATTAGTTTATCTTGACTATAAAATTACACTAGTACACTCTGAGTGTATTGAGCAGGATCATTTGAGGTAGTTTCTTTTTATACTACTATATAAAAGAACAATACCTCAGTTATTATGGAAGTGTGTACTCTTAATCATGATATAATAATAAGCACATATACTTAATATTTATTTCTTTAATTTATCAAAGGGTGTGATTTAGTTCGTTAAATCAATAGACCCGATAAGTTGGGAAATGATATTATTTATATGGTGTGTTGTTGATTATAGAATGAAACTGTGTCCTAGAAATCTAGGTTGATGATGTCCCCATGAGGAGCTCATAAGGAGTGTCATGTAAACCCTACAGGTGGACTTAGTCCGGCATGACAATGAAGTTGAGTGGTACTACTCTTGGAGCTAGATATTAATTAAGTGAGTTGTCAGTAACTCATTTAATTAGTGGGCATTCTATATCTTAAACATAGGGAGATTAACACGCTCATGATAAGAAGGAGCCCATATAATAATATGGGATTGGTGCGATAGTTTAATAATAATTCTTTAGTGGTATGAGTTATTATTGATGAACTCGAGTTGGGTGTTCAGGGCGAACACGGGAAGCTCAAGTTCATCGGGAGACCAAAACCAATTCCTCCTCTCGGTCTCTGTCGTAGCCTCTTATTTATAAAGTCTTATACCCACCTAAACCAAACTTCTTACCCACCTTAAGGTGGCCGGCCAAGCTTAGCTTGGAGCCCAAGCTAGGGCCGGCCAAACCAAGGTTAAATGGGATCAAGTGGTGGCCGGCCCTAGCTTGGAACCCAAGCTAAGGTGGATGGCCACAATTATAATAAAAGGGATTTTAATTTTTAAAAATCTTTCCTTATGTGGAAGACAATGTTAGAATCTGATAATTCATAAGTGAAAAAGAGCTGACAGTCTTCGGACTGTCCGAGTCTGACTTCGGATTTCCAACCGGAAACCCTAGGTCGACCCGACGCCTACTGTTCCCTCTACGGGGAACGCGACCTCACCTACTCCACTCACGAGATTTACCTGATGCCAGTCCGGTCCTCCAGACCGACTGGACTTTTCGCCTAGGGTTACCCCCCTAGGACCTAGGGTTACCGCCCCCTAGGGTTTTTCTCCACCTAGGGTTACCGCCCCCTAGGACCTAAGGTTATCGCCCCTTAGGGTTTTCCTCCACCTAGGGTTACCGCCCCCTAGGACCTAAGGTTACCACCCCTTAGGGTTTTTCACCTGCCTAACCGCAGCTAGGACTTTCCTGAAACACTCATTCAAACATGTTAAATCACACACTAACTTAACTTTGAATCCTTTGCCATTATCAAAACTAAGGTTCGATCGTCGGATGCTTCCCGCACCAACAATCTCCCCCTTTTTGATAATGGCAACCGAAATTCAATGTTAAGTAAAAAATATGCAGTTATGTATAAGCACAAGAAACAAGATAAGCGTGATAGCAAGATAAGCATAAACATAGCTCCCCCTTAATATAAGTTATTCTCTTTGAATTTTTTACTAATAGCCATAGCTCCCCCTTAATACAAGCTCCCTTTAAAATATTTTCTTTGAATTTCTCTACTCTCCCCCTTTGCCATATATCAAAAATGAGCTAGTTTTGAAAAACTTAACTTTTCAAGACAGAATTTAGCAGAAAACATTTTAACTTAGGCAAGGAGCAAGTGAAAGGCAACACCTTAGAATTGATTTTGCTTAAAGAGATATAGCAAAAAGGAGCTCTTTTTAACTTAGTGTATTTTGAGGAGTTTCCAAAAATTTTCACAGAAAAATTTTCAATACACAGTTTTCAACTTCAGAAATTTTCCGGAAAAATATTCAGGTTTTTTAAAAAAAATTTCCAAGGAAAATTTTCAACCTAAAGAAGTTAATTGCAACTTAACAAAATTTTTCAAACTTTAAAGAATTTTCTAACTTAAGAGAAAATTTTTAACTTAACGAATTTTCGAAAAAGTTTCAGCTTAAATAATTTTCTAACAAAATTCTAAAAAAAAAATTCAAAATAGAGGACACTTGAAAGTTTTAAATTTGGAGAAGTTTTTGAAAAGTTGTTTAAGGCATGTTTTTGAAATGAATTTCAAGAATACTTAAGGCAAAGGAGAAGCGATAACCTTAATGTTTAATAGCTTGCCATTTTGTTTTAGTAAGGTATCAGAGCCCTAAAGATCAAGCATGAGTCAAGATTTGTTTTGATCAGGTATCAGATCCCTTAAGTACAGACATGCTTAAACTTATTATCTTCTTTAGTTTGAGAGATACTTTTAGCTAAGATAAGGTTATTTTTGTCTTTAACAAGTAACTAAGCAAGTGTTTGTGATATCACAACACTTTAATTTCTTAGTTTTTAAAGAGGGAGTTTAGCAAAAATAATTTGATCAAGACTCAGTTTAGCTAAGAAAAATACTTTTATCAAAGACTTAGCTAAACTTATGAAGATAATAGTTTTGTTAAGTATTTAACCTTAAAAAGACTTAGTTTTAAAAAGACTTATGAAGATAATTGTTTTGATGAAATTTTGAGAATGCTTTGGAAAATACTTAGCATTTTCAGCACAACTTAGCATGTGAAAACAATTGCTTTGAGAGACACTTAGCTAATAATTTTTTTTTTTAACTTTAAAAAATACTTAGCTAAATTTGAAAATACTTAGCTATATATTCAGCTTAAAAATGATTGCCTTGAGAAAACTTTTTGCCAAATAGCTAAGTTTAGAGTATAGTCTAACTAAGCTTAGTTAAAAAAGACTTGATAAAGTACTTAGCTTAAAGAGGTTTTACATAAAGGATTAGCTTTGAAAACATTCTAGAAGAGTTATAATTTAAAAGCCAGGTCATAAATAATTTCAATTTTAAAGTTAAGTTAAGAATAACCTTAATTTTTGAAGATAAGTAAAAATTAGTTTTTAATTTTGAGGTCAAGTTAAAATTTTATTTTAACGAAAAACTAATTTTAAAACCAATTTAAAATCACTTCCCCTTAATAAATACCTTAATAAATTCTTTGAGTTCAGGAGTCCAAGCATGAGAGGTTAAAAAATAATTTTCCTATCTTTCCATCTCACTCATTCTAGATAAACAAGCATGTTTAGCATATGAGTGAACGTGAGATGGAGTTAACATTTGCAATCATAATTTTATAATATGATTTGAGAATTAAAGATTTTTAAACCCTTTTAAATTAATTGAATAACATTCTGAAATTAATTGAATAATATTTTGAAATGATTTAAAAAAATTTAATGATTTTGAAATGCATTTTCAAAAGATTTTTTAAATGAATTTTCAAAATATTTTTCAAATAATTTTAAATGATTTTTAAAAGAGTTTTTTTTCAAATAATTTTTAAAGGATTTTTAAAATTCGGTTTTAAAAGATTTTTAAAAAGATTTTTCAAGTAATTTTGAAATTAAATTTTAAAATATTTTTAAATAATTTTGAAAAGATTTTTAATGGAATTTTTTAAATGATTTTCAAAATAATTTTTAAAGGACTTTTAAAGGAATTTTAAAATGATTTTCAAAATAATTTTTAAAGGACTTTTAAAGGAATTTTTAAAATGATTTTCAAAATAATTTTTAAAGGACTTTTAAATGAATTTTTAAAATGATTTTCAAAATAATTTTTAAGAGATTTTTTAAATGAATTTTAAAATGATTTTCAAAACAATTTTTAAAAGATTTTTTAAATGAATTTTAAAATTAAGTTTTGAAGTAATTTTGAAATTAATTTGAATTTCAATTAATTATCAGTTTGTTTTTAATTACTTAGTCATCTCACCCGATCTGAATTTTCAATCAAGAAATCCTATAATTTTTGTGAGATGAATTGAAGTTCAATTTAAGGGTTTGGTTTAACTTTGTGTTAGATTCAGATTTAGCTTTGGGTTCAACAAGTAAGCATTCTTTGGATAAACTTCTGGGCTATGGTGAGTCACAAGGAACTCATAAAGTAGCCATGCCTTCGAGGTTTTCCAAATAGTCCTACCCATTGAACTTAATACTAAACCTTGGTCTAACTAGTTATGATCCATTTAAGGGTAGCTTCGGTCAGTTCCACTTGGCCAAATGCACCAGGTCGAAGCCATATCTTCCTAAACATGCGATGCCCAAGCTTCCCTAACTTACTATCATCCAAAAACTTCACCGTGGGTCAAGTTAAACCTAGCCCATTTTTTCTAACCTTAATTACCCTGCCGGGTAGTCTACTCTTGTTTACCCATTTCGGGTAGATTAGTTAGGGGTGTCAGCTATTCTGGATCCTCCTTCTAAATTTTTATTTGATTTAAATTTGAATAATTGATTTCGAATTTTGAATTTTGAGTTTTAATAATTAATTTTGAATTTTGAGTTTTAAATTAATTTTGAATTTTGAGTTTTAAATTAATTTCGAATTTTGAATTTTGAGTTTGAATTTTAAATTTTAATTACGAATTTTGAACTTAAATTTTAAATTACGAATTTTGAAATTTAAATTTAATTATTAATTTTAATTGTTTTTCTGCTAGCTCCCCCTAGATCATAGCCTCGATAAGGCTTATCGTGGTAATGTATTTGATCCTTAGGAACCCAATAATGTCCAAGTCCTACTTGATTGATCAGGTTGGACTTGGCAACCCAAGCTTGGACCGATTTACTATTTGGTTTGTTTATTAAGGATAGGTAAGATTTATATTTCTTTTTATATCATAGTCCAGTTCGATTATAGATTGCCCTTTGTGTTCCAAGAATCAAGTCAAGATTCTTGGATCCCAAGGAAAATCGTTCTAGGGTTGTTTTCAAATCCTTTACTTGACTTTTCAGATTGGAATTCTCTTCCTCAAGTTTTTGAACTTGAGTTGAGGTTCCAGTCTGAACTTGATCAGTTAAGGATTCGTTGTTAGGCGTTTCTTTAAGGAGTGTTACCTCCTTTAGAAGCGATTTGATTTGAATCTTGGACTTAGCTACTTTATGCATTAAATAATTAATTAAGCTATATAAACGATTTTTACTTACAGAGGGGTTCGGTCCTTTGGAAACGGATGCGGATCCGTGGCTTCTCTCGGACTCGGCTTCCGATTCGTCCTCACTTCCGGATCCGTTGGTGTAGTCCCGGGCTGTCAAGGCGAGAAAGTTCGTCTGTTCTAGTTCTTCGTCGTCGGATTCCTCGGAAGAAGACTCGTCCCATGTTGCCTTCAATGCCTTCTTTCTTTTGGGTTTCTTTGGATCCTTCTGGTTCGGGCAATTTTCCTTGATGTGACCCTTCTGATTGCAGAGCTTCTTTACTAAGTTGACTATCTCGGTTGTAAGTTCATCGTCGTCTTCCGAATCTGGTTCTTCTTCTGACTCAGGTTCGGTTCTCCGCTTGATTTTTGACTCACGCGATCTCCCTGTTCCTGCAACCAAAGCCAACCCTTTCTCGGTCGGGCGTGCATTAGTCTATTCGTGAAGTTGGACTTCTGCAAAAAGTCCATCTAGTTTAATGGTAGATAAGTCCTTGGAGACCTTGTAGGCATCTACCATGGATGCCCACAAGGTGTTCCTTGGAAAGGCGTTTAGAGAATACCTTATGATGTCCCGGTTGTCTACCTTCTGTCTAATTGCATGAAGACCATTGAGCAGATCTTGAATCCGGGCATGGAGTTGGGCAGCTGTTTCACCTTCCTGCAATTTGATGTTAAATAATTTATTAAAAATTAGGTCTCTTTTACTTACTTTGGTGTCGGATGTCCCTTCGTGAAGTTCAATTAGCTTCTCCCACAACTCTTTGGCACTGTTGAAGGGGCCGACGCGGTTGAGTTCTTCTTTTGATAGGCCACACTGGAGGGTGCAGGTTGCCTTGGCATTTGCTTCCACCTTCTTGATAAAAGATGCATCCCAGTCCTCGTACGGTAGTGGTTTGCCGGCGATATCAGATGGTAGTTGGAATCCGATTTTGACAATCATCTAGACTTCAAAGTGAGTCTGGAGATATGCCTCCATCCGACCCTTCCAGTACCCGAAGTCGTCTCCGGTGAATAGCGGAGGGCGGGCTATACTGTAGCCTTCTTGAAGGGTCATTTCAGATTAACCTAAAACGAAAAACAACCAACAAAATGTCCCAGGACTTGGTCCTGGCTTAGTAGTGCGGAAGGAAAAAAAATGGATCACGAACTCGGGTGGTGTTGCACCAATTCCGAGAAAAACCGATTCTGGGGAAAAAGAATTAGAATATAGCTATGAGGCTAAATTCTAATCGACTCCGAAAATCTAAAAAATACCACGAAAAAATATTTTGAATGGTGGTTGCACCGATTCAAAATGACCCCACTCTGATACCAATTGATGGATCGAAAGCGCTAGAGGGGGGGTTGAATAGCGCTCGTGGCTATTTCGTTTTTTGAAATCGTAAAAGCTTGTTCAGAAATAACGCAGCGGAAAGTAAATAAAGTGGACACGAAGGATTTATTTCGTTCGGAGCCTGTGACGACTCCTACTCGAAGGCCCGCGATCCTTGATCGCTTCCGGTGGGCAACAACTATAATTCGTAAAAGCTATTACAAGCTAAGTACAATTTAAGCAGAAAAGAATATTGTACCGACAATAAAAAGACTAAAATTAAAGCTTCAGGTTGTCGTTGCAGCACTTCTGAGTCGAGACGTTAGCAGCTTGTCGCACGGAGAATGCTTAGTAGATTGTATATTTAAAGCTGCACCTCAACCCTCCTTTTATATGAGGTTCCGGGCGCCTGGGACCTTTCCGGGCGCCTGGAGTGTGACGTGGCCAGCCAACCAGGTTGCTCCACGTCGCGAAGTCGCGCAGGGGATAAAAGTTGGCCCCGGGCGCCCGGACCTGTTCCGGGCGCCCGGACCTCCAGGCACCCGGATCCATCCCGAGCGCCCGGACCTCCTTTTTCCAGGAGCCGCTTCTCCTGCAAAACAAGGTTAGTCCGAGCAATTGCATACCCTGCAAGACAATGCTAGAATCTGATAATTCATAAGTGAAAAAGAGCTAACAGTCTTCGGACTGTCCGAGTCTGACTTCGGATTTCCAACCGGAAACCCTAGGTCGACCCGACGCCTACTGTTCCCTCTACGGGGAACAAGTCCTCACCTACTCCACTCAGGAGATTTACCTGATGCCAGTCCGGTCCTCCAGACCGACTGGACTTTTCGCCTAGGGTTACCCCCCTAGGACCTAGGGTTACCGCCCCCCTAGGGTTTTTCTCCACCTAGGGTTACCGCCCCCTAGGACCTAAGGTTACCGCCCCTTAGGGTTTTCCTCCACCTAGGGTTACCACCCCCTAGGACCTAAGGTTACCACCCCTTAGGGTTTTTCACCTTCCTAACCGCAGCTAGGACTTTCCTGAAACACTCATTCAAACATGTTAGATCACACACTAACTTAACTTTGAATCCTTTGCCATTATCAAAACTAAGGTTCGATCGTCGGATGCTTCCCGCACCAACACACAATAGGTTGTTAGGTATGGTTCAGGACTTGTACAAAATTTTTGTACAGGGGAACCAGTACGATATTGCGGGTAGCAACCAACAGAGCATTGTAAGTTTGACCGGCTCCTGAGCCGACTGACTATATGTTGTGTATGCACGATTTGCACTAGGTTTGATCGGTTATATGTTGTGAATGCCCAACCGATGCTGGGCCCGACCAACTATATGTTATGTTCCTTGGCACTGGAAAGTGAGGCACTGAACTCTAAATGCTTGACCGGCATTACGTCCAGTCGATTATATGCTATGTGCCTTGGCATTGGGAAGTGAGGCACTGAGCTTTGAATGCTTGACCGGCACTAGGTCTGGCTAGTTGTATGCTGTAAGTTGTATACGCAGCGGAAAAATAAAAGGCACAATGCTAACACAAACCAATTTTACTTGGTTCGGAGCCTTCGTCGACTCCTACTCCAAGGCCCGCACTTGTCGAGTGCTTTCGTTAGGCAATCACTAATAATTTGTAAGATATTACGAACTTAAGTATAAGAATAATTAAATCAATGCCAACAATATAGAAAAAGAAGTTGAATCGCAGGTTGTCAGAGGAGTCTCGCAACGTCGGAGGAGCAGAGCGCAATAGAGCAGTCGTAGAAGAAGTTGTTATCCATAGCTCTGGAGGAAGGTTCCTTTTATAGGAGTGCTTCGGGCACCCGGATCCCTTCCGGGTGCCTGGACCATGACGTTGGCCTAGCCAATCAGCGCACTCCACGTGACGATGAGATAAGTTTTTGCACTCCGGGCGCCCGGACCACCATTTTCCAGCACATCAATTTTCTGCAAGAAAATGTTAGTCCAAGGTAAATTCAAATTATACTACCCTACAAAACAAAGTGTTAGCATAATTATAATAAAAAGAGTAGTAATTAGATTCCGTCTCACCGAAACCAAAATCTAGTCATGATCTCAACTTAGATTCTTGAAATGGTTCTAAGTTGGATTGATGCTTACTATTCCCTTGAAAAGGGAACACATCCTCACCAAGTCACTCCCCTCCAGTGACTTACGTTAACTTACTTGCCAGACATCTAGCCAGCCCGCCAACATGTTTGGACTTCGTGCCAGCTATTCGGTCGGCTCGTCGATCTAGCTGAACTTTCCTACAACACTGAGTTAGCACAATAGATAAAATGATAAGGTAAAATAGTGTTAACAAAATTCAAGATTTTCTGGTCTGGTCGACCTCACTCACTAGGACTTCCACCACCTACCTTCACTCACTAGGGCCTGGCTTCACTCACCAAGACTTACACTACCTAGCTTCACTCACTAGGGTCTGGCTTCACTCACCAGGACTTCCATCCACTACCTAGCTTCACTAACTAGGGTCTGGCTTCACTCACCAGAACTTTCACTTTGCCTAACCTCCAGTTAGGACTTCTCTTTGCTAGTCATCTAGTCCTGAATAGACTACTCTTTTCCAAATATCAAGTCTTGTTTGGATTAACCCTTGGTCAAACTAACCAGACTTGGGTGCATTGTCAAACATCGAAACCCTAGAGGTCAATTTCACTAACAGTCTTGTCCATCATAAATATTATTTTCTGGGCAAGCGTCATGTGTCCCACGAACTCCTCTGCTATGACAGCTAACACACGCCTTTTCGTACGGATTGGATGCACATCCTCCTCTTTAAACCGACGGTTACAACTAATCAGATCATTATGATCGGATGGTTGAGCTTAAAGAGTCTCTTACAACTTATGTTTAAAAACTCTAAGTGTCTTAGAGGTTAACCACTTGTGCTTCATCTTCTTCGATCTTCTTCTTTGGTGATTTTTAACAACTATGCTCCCTTTCTTATGATCTAGGTTAGTAAGTGCCTTCTCCAATCTTCTTTCATTTTTCTTTCATCCATCCATGACCCAAGAAACCTTTGCCCCTTGGTATACTTTCACTCAATCAAATTTTGACAACTGCGATTTGGAGATGATCTGTTTGTCTCTAGAAATCCCTAAGAACTTCCTCATCCGCATTCTGAGTCCTCAAGACCATCCTCATCATTATCCGCCGGGTTATGTGACTTTCTTCAAGGATCAGTTGTATGCAGGACTACACTTTCCAATCCTCTGTTTTATGTCCGACATAAGTCGCTACTTTAATATTCCCCTCCAGCAACTCGCACCTAATGTCTTCCGCTCCATGCATGGAATGACTATTTTGTTCTGCCTATATGGCATCCCTTTGACCCCGCATAACTTTTAATATTTTTCCTATTCTAAGAAATCAGAACCTGGGGTCTTTCTATTCTAATCTCTCCCTAAGTTAGTTTTCTTTAAGAAGTTTCCCTCGTCCAATAAGGAATGGAAATCCCATTTCTTTTTCATCCAAATGCCTGATTCTGTGTCTTGGCCGACTGAATGATGATTGGACCTTCCTCCCCTTTCTGAGTTAGGGGATCACAAACATAATCCTATAAGGATATATTGCGACAAACAGCATATATACGTTGTGAAAAAAGGATCCCTCCAGTGATCCAAACGAATGCAGAATACACGTTTTGATCAAATTGTTACCTTTGTTGTGTGAACAGAATAATCCTTAGAAGATCTCAGCGTGATCAGAATATCTGCGCCTCTATGGTATCCACACAAGCAAGTCTCGATTTTTCCCTAGGAACTTCAGAAATTGGAGAGCTCTCTCTTCACACACGAAAATAGAAGAGCAAGAATGGATAGTCACATACCACTCATCATCTTGCTAGAAACGATATATACCATGGCAATCCAAGAGACACACATATCTCTTTACCTTCTTGTCCTCTTTATGGCTATTTAAGGTGACACTAAAAGAAGAGAAAATACTAACTCTTCATCTTATCTGATGAACTCTTCATCTTCCCTGATAAATTCTCCATCTTCTCCGATGACTATTAGTGTTTACCTTAGTGGGTTCTATAGTTAAGTTGGGTAAGGTCCAAAACTAATTTCAGAATTAAGGCTTAAACACATACAATTTTAGTCAAACTAAAATAAATCAATCTCTAAGTCAACATGTTTTTTATGTGTGACCCAATAGGTTCTTGTAATGTTGGTTCCTAAAATCATTTTAGATATATAAGCAATGAGTGGCATCTAGCAATGCATTATGGGTAAAGCAATGCATCATTGCTACTTAAGTGACGAGAATGTCGAGATTCGACCTAATCTATCTGTGTCTATTATTTTGTATAACTCAATCCTTCTATTCATGATACCTAGATTGATCTATGAAGCATAGACCGTGTTATCCTCTTATCAATCTTTATATTTTTTGATCTCCAAATATACTTAACCAAATGAGCTCAATTTCTTATATTGACTTATTTGAGCATGCCTATGTATAGTAGTCCTACTTAATCAAGAGGTGCACAAATATCACTTCCGTCATATGGAAGGGATAGATTCCATCTACATCACTCACATCCCTCCATATAAATTATTGCATATCTAGTGATCAACTTTATAGTCCACTTTGATACAGGTGACGTTTGTCGATACTAAAGTATATAACTACTTATGTTCAAGTCTAAGGACTATTTATACTAATAGTCACTATGAGAATGTTTATGATACTCATATAACGATCCATGAAACATTCTCATGGCAGTCTATTCAGTATATATTGTCGAATATATACACATATATCAACTTCATATCTTGTATCCATGATTTGTGAGATTAAGTCATTAGTTGAAGTACATGTTAGTCTTGACGCATTAATATTGCGCTTATATATTAATGCTTGAATATATATATATATATTCAACAAATTGATATACTGTAGATTAGAATCTACTACCCAAGGATATTATTATACTTATTCAGCTAGCACAGATCTGAAGTAATATAATAACCATAAAGATTGTCTTTTACTAATAAAATATGATACATTGTCCCTTGTCAATCATCTTATACTTGGGTCTTAGGACTGATGCTAATAGATTCTCCCTTCTTTTTAGCTTCGGAGAGGCTGACTGACCTTCAATTCAACATTCTCCAACTACTGCATGAAGGTCTCCTTTACTCGCTTGGACTAAGCCCAGTCTGAGCGACGCTTCCTTTTTTTCCTTCGATAAGGATTGATAACTTTGCCTTTATGTTATCACCATAGTTGTCAAAGGCGAGCTTGAGGCGCGCCTCAGGCTACGGGCGAGACTGTAGCACCTCAGGAACCACCGGGCGTCGAGGATGGCTAGGTGAGTGCCTACTGCGCCTTTGTCTCGTCTTGCTCGAGGCGGTAAGTGGTGGAAAGGCATCGCCTTTCTACTAGGGTATGACGCTTTTTTTTAATGGCCTAATCACCCAAAGCCCATAGAAGTCTAGCCCATGATTAATTTCTTCTTCTCTATGGGCAAGAGACGATACGAATACACTACATGCATCGCCTTTCTACATGCACAACAGTACGTCTCCTCTTCTCTATTTCCTTTGAAATTGATTCAAAGCTTTAGTGACATTTTTCCATCGTTTCTCTTCTCTTCCCGTTGACCTTTTCCTTATACTTTGAAGTTTCATGTAGGCTACAAGACGTAAGTTCCTATGATCCTATCTAATAGTTATTTACTATCATATAATTAGTATATTAGTAATTGGTCCCCTTGTTAAGTTGTTCTTGTCAATTAGATATGGATTCTCAGTAGCAATCAAAAAACACACAATCAGACAATGATAATAAGAGAGACCCTGGTTGAAAGCATTGTTATTTGAAAACCCCTGAAAGATTCTAATAGTGTAATGTGTAGGTTTTGTGGGTTCACTTCCAATGGACGAATTTTTCAAGCCAAACAACATACGGCTAGAAATTCAAAAAATATTAGAAAATGCAAAGAATGCCCACAAAGTGTCCATGGTGAGCTGTTGAACTATATCAATGAAAAGAAGAAACAAACATTGCAAGCTTGTGGTGGAATGAAGCAAGATTTTTGCTTTCTTGATGTCAATGAAGATGAAGAAGATGTACAGACAGTACAGCCAAGTTCTAAAGAAAGCAAAAAAGAGAAGTTTTGATTTCGATGCAGGAGATTGGGAGTGGCAATGTTAAAGGGCCAATGGACCTCTTTATTACAAAGAAGAAAACCAAAGGGGGAAATTGAGACAAACAAGCATAAATGATGCATGTGACAAAGAGCTTAGAGATCGAACAGTTCAAAAGATAACTCATTTCATGTATCAAGCTACGATTTCTTTCAATGTTGCCCATTTAGATAGCTTCAAGGAAATGATTGAAGCCATATAAGTCAGTATGGGCCGAATTTGAAACCACCAAGTTATCATGAATTGAGAGTACCTCTTTTACAGAAGGAAATTGTCTACACAAATGAGTTGTTGAAAGAAAATAGAGATGAATGTGAGAAATATGGTTGCTCAATTATGTCTGATGGATGGGTTGATAGGAAACAGAGGACATTGATTAACTTTTTGGTTAATTCACCCAAAGGAACAATGTTCTTGGAATCTGTGAATGCATCAGCCCATGTCAAGATTGGAACCCTACTATATGAGTTGCTTGATAGATTTGTAGAACGTATGAGGGAGAAAAATCTTGTGAAAGTGATTTAAGACAATGGCAACAATTATGTTTTAGCTTGTATGTAAAGTTAACAAACTCTACTATTTATTTTATTGGTGAATGTTCACTAATTTTTTCCTCACTGATAAATGAATATATTTATGTCATAACCTTCTTTTATTTTTATTTTTTTGTCGATAAGATTTTACAGGCAAAAAGACCGAATTTGTTTTAGACTTCATGTGCTGCTCATTGCATTGCTTTGATGCTAGAGGATATTGGCAAAATTGAGGTGTTCGAAAGACTATTTCTAGAGCAATTGCTCTTGTTGGTTTCATTTACAATCATGGAAGTGTTTTGCAGATGATGAGAGAATGTACATTCTCACTTTACAAAGCCTCCACAAATGATAAAAAGGCTTTGAAGAGAATGTTCTTATCAACACAGTGGATAGAGAGTTAGTGGGCAAAGGATGCTAAGGGTAAAAGGGCAAATGATATTATTTTCATGCCTTCTTTTTGAAATAATGTGGCATACACACTTAAAGTGATGTGCCCTCTAGTGATGGTTCTTCGCATTGCTAACAATGAAATGAGGCTAGTGATGGGTTATATTTATAAAGTTATGGATAGAGCAAAAGAAACAATTCTGAAGTCCTTTGATAACAATAGAGAAAAAGGTAAAAATGTGTTGGGCATTATAGATAGTAGATAGGATTGTCAGCTTCATCATCCTTTGCACGCAGCGGGATACTACTTAAACCCATATTTTTACTATCACAATCCGAAAGTTGAGATGGATACAAAAGTAACAAATGGATTGTTTGCATGCATACAAAGATTGATTCCAAGCCCTGAAGTGAGGGATAAGATTATTATGGATGAGTTGTCGATATATAAGAACTCAAAGTCATTGTTCGACAATAAATTTGCCATTAGAGCAAGGAATAATAAAGACCCACCAATGACGCCTGGTACATATTTTTCCAAAAAGTTAAATAGTTAAATATCAAATGAAAATGATGAAATATATTTTTTCAATGAACTGGTGGAAAATGTTTGGCAATGGTACTCTGAATTTGAAATAATTTGCTATCAAAATTCTTAGCCTCACATGTAGTGCTTCGGGTTGTGAAAGGAATTGGATTATATTTGAGCATGTGAGTAAATGCCCATACATGACTTCTTTCACTTTTCTTTTCAATTTATAGTTTTCTTACTCACTCTAAAAGTATGATGGTTTTGTCATCTGTGGCATGGATACATTCAAAGAAAAGGAAAAGACTCGATCACAATAAACTACAAGATTTGGTGTATGTGAAGTATAATCAAACACTCAAGGCTCGTGCGGTTAAGAAGGATAAAGGGGATCCTATAGTTTTGAGGAATATTGATGATTGCAATAATGTGTGGTTGACTAGAATGATGGAAGCTGGTGAGGAACTTGTTTTTGATGACTATAATGACACTTTAACGTGGAACATTGTAGCAGAGGCTGCTGGAGTAGAAGAAGAGACAAGACATAATAAGCAACAACATATCTCAAACCCTATTTATAGGGGAGCTTCAACTTCAACTTCTAGAGGTAAAGGTAGGGGAGGATGAAGAGGCAGGGCAACAAGCCAAACTACTTGTACTCTACGATCACTAGCGGATAAAGATGAAGAATCTACTGATGAGGGAGAGTTTGATGATGACTTGTTAAAAGATTATTCTTCGGACATTGATGAAAACGTGAGGATGGTGATGGGGATGAAATGATTGAATTGGAAAGTGATTGATCTGAGTTTAGTTTGTTTTGTAAAAATTAAATTGTTTAGCATAAGATTTAGATGTGTTGTTTTATTGACAATATTGAGTTTTTTTTTTTTCTTGAAACTTCATTGTTTTTGGTGTTTATATAGTTTACTATTGTTAATAGTTGATTTTTAGAAGATTAGGGTTTAGGGTTTAGGGTTTTAGGATATAGGCATATATTTTATATGTATTATCGCCTCGTGGCTAGGCGATCGCTTTTTGTCGCCTAGGCGTTCGGGCGCTAGGCAGTGACTTGTCGCCTTGGCCTCGTCTAGCGCTTTGACAACTCCAATTATCACTAACTAAAATCCTCTTTATTTTATGTAGTGAATACTTTTCTCCTAGCTTTAGCTTCCGAGTCTCTACGGTTGGAGTAGGTCGAGTTGGATAGTAGCAACTAGGGCTTTCCTTGCTTAGCCACAGTTAGGACTAGTCACTCAGTTGACTTCTCACCCTTGCCTAGCCACGACTAGGACTTTCCTTGATCAAGCTCATCTAAACATATTTGTCGGGCATTAAAACCTTAGAGGTCGATTGCACCAACAGGATAAACTCTGGTCAACCGATCTTGATATGAAGTGATACAATATTGTGATCCACCTGGTCAATCATTGGACTTCCTTCAGATTATGCAGAGGAGTCATGTCTTGGAGAGCCTGCACCTTCCTTAGGTTAGCTTCTATCCCTCGCTCTGTCACTATGTAGCCTAGGAAATGCCCGCTCTTTGCTCTGAACAAACACCTGTTGGAGTTGAGCTTAAGTCCATACTCTTTTAATGTACAACAAGTTTCCTCTATATTGGAACATAGGTCAACTGCTTGGAGGGACGTTATAAGAATATCATCCACATAAACTTCCATGTTCCATCTGATATGCTTCCGGAACACTTTATTTATAAGTCGTTGGCAAGTAGCTCCTGTATTCTTTAGTCCAAACAACATAACATTTTAACAGTAAGTTCTTTTAGCAGTAACCTTTTCTTGATTCTCTTTAGCCAGTGGGACCTGATGGTACCCTTGGTACACATCCAATATGCATATCAGCTCGCAACCGGAGGTTGAGTCCACTACTTGATTTATGCATGACAAGGGACAATAGTCCTTGGGGCACGTCTTGTTCAAGTCTTTGAAGTTGATGTAGACTCACCATTTATTCCCTGATTTAGATACTAGGACCACGTTTGCCAACTGACTTGGGAACTGTACTTCCTGAATATATCCGACCTTCAACAATTTGTCTACCTCTGCCCAAATGATTTTGTTCTGCTCGTCTCCAAAATTCCTCTTGCTCTGTTTAACCAGACGAGCGTCTGGGAGGACGTGGAACACATGTTCCATAATTGTTGGTGATATGCTTGTGATTTCTTTAGGTGTCCAAGCGAAGATATCATTATTACGCGTTAAGCACATGACAAGCTCTGCCTTGAGTTTCGGGGCCAAATCAGTAGATATCTGAGTGGTGGTTTCCAGCTGCCCTGGTTGAATCTACACCTCCTCCTTTTCTTTATATATGAGTGTCGAGGGTGATTCACGAATAGTAGTTGTTGGATCGAAAGCGCTAGAGGGGGTGGGGGTGAATAGCGCTCGTGGCTTTCACTTTCGTTTTAGAAAACTTTCAGAGTAATTATGCAGCGGAAAAGTAGATAATAATGCAAACGCAAACACCAAGGATTTTTTACTTAGTTCGGAGCCTGGGATGACTCCTACTCCAAGGCCCACGCTCGTTTGGGCGTTTACTTTTGATAATCACTATCAATCCGAAAATATTATAGTTTAGATTTACAATATTAAACAGTAATAAAATAATATCGACAACGAAAATAGTAATCTTTGAAGCTTCTAGTTGTCGGAGACTTGTTGTAGCTTTGCTGGATCGATCTTTGAGCATCACACGGAAGAAGGGTTGTCAAATTGTATTGTTCCTTTGCTGCTGCTTGAGACAGGCTTATATAGCCTGTTGAGGGTGCCTCCAACACCATGGAGGGCGCCCTCATCCGCATCGAATCCGCAGTGTGAATGAGCTCTGACCACTTCGCAGCTTATCCGCCTGAGGGTGCCTCCAACCGCATGGAGGACGCCCTCCACCTACGTCCAGGGCACCCTCAAGCTCTATAAGGGTGCCCTCTGCTTAGCGTCCAGGGCGCCCTCAAGCTCCATGAGGGTGCCCTCTTCCCTACTGTGCGGAGTTCATCAACCAGTGACCTGAGGCGCCTCCAAGCTCCATGGAGGGTGCCTCAGGACTGTTCATCCGAGGCTTTTGCTTCTTTTTCACTCCCTGCAAGATGGGTTAATCCAAAATACAAAAACATCCTGCACGACAGAGTCTAACACAACAAAATAAGTTAAACAAAATAATTTGACAATCACAGGACTGTTCGGTTCTGACTTTAGATTTTCGACCGGAAACCCTAGGTCTAACCGACGTCTACTGTTCCCTCATCGGGGAACGCATCCTCACCTACTCCACTCAGGAGAGTTTACCTATTGCCAGTTGATCCTCTAGACCAACTGGACTTTTGCTCAGCGCCCGAGGCTACAGGACTTCCGCTGGACGTCCGCTCCGCGACCCGTCTAGTCTTTCACCTGGTTTGCGACACCAGGACTTTCCACCTAGAATCCTAAACTCTAGGACTTTTGCCTGAAGGCCTCAACCCCCCAATTTCCGCCTAGGGTTACCACCCCCTAGGGTTTTCCACCTACCTAATAGCAGCTAGGACTTTTGCTTAAATATACTTAGGACTTTTCTGCAAATTCATTTAAACATGTTAGATCACAAATGACCTTAACTTTGAACCCTTTACCATTATCAAAACTTAGGTTCAATCGTCGGATGCTTACCGCACCAATAATCTCCCCCTTTTTAATTATGGCAAGAAAATTCAAAGTTAAGTAAAAACATAGCAGGATCATAGCATAGTAAGATAAATGGCATTAAAAAATATAGCAAGTAATGCAAATAACAAATTGTAAAATTGTTCTAATTACTCAACTTTAACTTATCTTTAACTTAATTTATCTTTAACTTAACTTTCACTTTCCTCTCCCCTTTTTCCATATATCAAAAAAATACTAATTTTAAAAGGGAATAATTAGCTCCCCCTGAAAGGTAGCTTGGACTTGAAAAAGAAACTTTGTCAAAAATATTTTTTGAATCTTTGAAAATAACTTATACATATAAAGAAGCTTAAAACTTAGTAAAGTACTTAAGTTTTTAAACGATGTGAAAGAGAAGTCCAAAGAAGTACTTTACTCAAAACTTAGCTAGATATTTAATATTTTTTATAATAAAAAATTTGATCATAATTTTTATTTTAGTAAAAATTAGCTTAAAGAATCTTAAAATCCAAAAAAAAATTGTAGTTAAAATGTAGTTAAAATAATTTTGTTAAAAGATATTTTTAAGCTAAGTAAAAAATATTTATTTCAAAAACCAAGAAGAAAAAATTTCAATACATTATAATTTTAAAAACTAAATCAAAATAAAATATCAACTTAGTTTTAAAAAAATCTCTTGTTTACTCCCCTTGATTAATGCCAAGCAATGTTGTTATGAGAAAGTCCTAGGGTCCAAGCATGAGTAACCAAAATATTTACTTACAAATAACTGTCTAGCCTTTAGTTACTAGTTATTTACCAAGAGGTAGTAGCTTTCACTTAATTAGTCAAATTAAGTAAAATGTTCTAGTTAGTTTTGAATAAACATGGATCATTTAATTTGATTGATATAAAGTTTATATTTATTGCCTAGACTTATGTCAATGCACAGACATGAGCATTCTGAAGTCCAAGCAATACCCTATGCATCTCACACCATTCTAAGTATTTTTCATACACAAGCAAGGTAAACCTAGTGTGCTTGTGAGATGCTCTGGCTAGGAACTAGGGGTACATGCTTTCTAGGGGTAAATACCTAGACTAAGTCCAATATTTTGAAAAATTATAAAATTAGAATTTTGAAAATATTTTTCCTAGAATTTTA
Organism: Zingiber officinale; assembly: GCF_018446385.1. Classification (NCBI taxonomy): domain Eukaryota; kingdom Viridiplantae; phylum Streptophyta; class Magnoliopsida; order Zingiberales; family Zingiberaceae; genus Zingiber; species Zingiber officinale. The sequence goes on along the minus strand of NC_055987.1, from coordinate 70,344,630 downwards.
AAACTAAGGAACAGACTGAAATGACAATTATAAAGTAGAACGAATTCAAGTCTATAAAGCATGTTCATCAAACAAACTGTCTATAGATAGTATGTCAAACATATACAAACATAGAGAAATATATGGACTGATTAAGTCAAAGCATCGTCAGTAGGTGGCGGTAATAGTCTCTCAGGGTCCCATGGAGTATGAAGAATCTGGTCAAGTCTGAAAGTCACATCATCTCGGTGAGCAGTCATCTCTCCCTAGAGTGTGCTGAAGTCATCTGAGACTGACTACTGTAAATGCGCGGAGGACTCCTCGAGACGAGTGAGGCGATTCTCGACGGATAGTGAAGCCAAGGGTCGGGTTGAAGTCGAGGGCTAGGTCGAGGTAGAGGGTTGTGCTGGAGGAGGATCCTCAAAGAGATCTGCCTCTGTAAACTCTAACCACTCCTCTCCCTCGGTAGGGGCATAAAAATCATCTCCTGCTGGAGCTGCTGGCTGTGGCCCACCTCTCCAAGCTAGGATCCCCTGAGCGGTAATATCTACATGCACTAGGGCTAACTGACGTTGTCCGAACTCATAGTAAGGACTAAGGGAAGTAACCCTCCCCTGGGTGGTGTCTATCTCGAAGGTCAAAAACATATATGTCAAGACATAACAGTAGGGCATATGGATCTCGAGCCTAGTGACAAGATCAGATGCATGTATAATGTTATGAAACATATGTAATGCTATATCTATATCCAAACGCTGACAGAGGGCGTACAAAAAGAAGGAATGAGAAGGGTGCATCTTCAGAACGTTCCGAGATGCGATCGACAAAATGCAAGAAGTCAAGACCCGGTACATAATATAGTCCTGGACCCTGAGAGAGAGTGACCTGAAGTCAGTCACTACAGGTGGTCTCTCCTCCCCAAAAAGATACATATGGATAGTATCCAGGGTGATATGGGAGTAGGGCTCACCAAATGGCAAGTCCCTACTAGGGTAGCACAAAAAGAAACATGTGGATGGCCTAAGTCCTAGACTAGTACATAAAAGGGTGGGAGAAAACTGAAAATCTCTTCCACCAACTCTGGTGGAGTAAGTCAAATCATCTACTCTATCTAGATTATTATAAAATTGTACACACAGGTCATGATTAACTGCATGGCTGCAGTAAATCAGCTTATCTAGCTGGTAGTGCTCAAATATCTGGATGATAGATGTACAATATCTATTAAAAAAGGATATGCTTAAATAACAACATTTTAATGGAGTAAATTTATGCCTAAGGAATTCTATCCTATGCCGCTCAGAGGGAAACCTAGCATCAGTGGATGGGGTACTACCAGAAGCAGCATCTACATTCCTTCTCTTCCTATTTTTATACATTCAAACATAAACAAAAATATATAGAAAATACATATTGAAGTAATATAACTAAGTAGGGTATACCTAGGAGGTATTTTGGGGTTGAAAGGGAGAAAATCTGGTCTTGGAGGGCACCTCGGTGTGATTTTTTTTGTGAAAAACGTGAACAGAGATGCTCTCTGTTCGCTGAAAAAAACGGTGTTGAGGGCGCCCTCAATTGGTTATGGGGGGCGCCTCCGACTGGTGGGAGGCACCCTCCAGGGTTTCGGCGGAAATTTTCACGCTGCTCATAAGGGCGCCTCCTTTTAAAAATTTTATTTTATTTTATTTATTTATTTATTATTTAGATTGAAATTGATTTATTAATTAGTTTAAAATTGATTTATTTATTGATTTATTTAATTAGGTTAAAATTGATTTATTTAATTAGGTTAAAATTTATTTATTTATTAAAATTGATTTATTTAATTGATTTATTAATTAGGTTAAAATTGATTTATTTATTAATTTAAATTTATTTAGGTTAAAATTAATTTATTTATTAAAATTGATTTATTTAATTGATTTATTAATTAGGTTTAAAATTGATTTATTTATTAAAATTGGTTTATTTAATTTAGTTAAATGATTTTATTAATGTGATTAAACTGATTGATTTTATTCTACATTTTACCTGGGCCCATCTCACCCATTTCTAAGTTATCAATCAGGGAACCTTATGAATTTTGTGAGATGGTTAATTTTATCTTTGATTTAAATTATGTCTAAGGATTAATTTACATTTGGGTTAGACTCAGGTTTTTCAATTAGTCGATTAAATATACATTTCAAAGATTGGCTTCCAGACTGTGACGAGGTACTAGGCCTTCTTGGGTATGAGATCATCCACCACTTCTAGACAAGGCCTTTTAAAGAAATTCGATATTTATTTTTCCTTTTGAAACCCCTAGGTCTAACTAGTCAAGTGTAAATTACGCCTAGGTCCTTATCTAGCCTAATCTAAACATGTGTAATAAAAGCAGTAAAAGCAATCATCAAACAGTAGGGTCTTTCGGGCCACAAAAATCGCTTTTTGCGTTGCGGAAACCCCGAAATCCCATGCCACCAGATCCGTGCGAATATGAAATTTTTCATGTACATATTTTCTAATCCTAGATCTACTTTAGATCTACATGTTTAGGAGTTTATACCTTTGATGCGAAGCCCTTCGCTTATCCAGCTCGTCCAAGAAGATGTCGGATCTCAAGGGTGTCAAGTGAACACCCCTCTATGTGTATCCATACGAACAATTAGGTGGAGAGGAAACCTTAGAGTGTGCTAGCACTCTTTGAGGGTTTCGGCCAAGGAGGAGGAGAGGGAGAGAAGAAGAAGCAAGGAGGAATAATAATGATTGATTATCAAAATAAGAGTAAAAAATGACTTAAGTATTTTCATCTAATGAAAATACTTAATGCTCATAAACATCATTAATGAGCCTCATTAATGAGACTTAATGAATATTTAATGAATATTCATTCTTCATTAAATGGCTATTTTTGAAACTCATTCGAAATTTGAATCTAAAATTCAAATTGAATTCCATTTATCATTGAATTCAAAATTCAATGAATATCATCATTAAGCCTCACTTGAGTCTAACTCAAGTCTAACTCAATCAAGTCTTACTCAATTAATCTAATTTGGATTACTCTTAATCTAATTCGGTTCATCACATGAACCTAATCCTCTTGGTTCATCATATGAATCGAATCTCCATCTAATTGTCCTTTGTGTGTGACCCTATAGGTTCTTCTAACGTTGGCAATGCTCCAAAACTCATTTAGAAGCATAAGTAATTAGCGGTATATAGCAACACATCATTACTACCCAAGTTACAAGAATGTTGAGATCCAACATCACCTTGTGACTACTAATTTTGACTCTTCATGATATATGACAATGTCCTTCTATCCTTGACACCTAGATTGATCAATGCGAGGCATAGACCATGTCATCCTCTAATCAATCTAAATCTTGAACTCAAAGTAGACTCACTCTAATCAAATGAGCTCAATATCTCATATTAACTCATTTGGGCATGGCCATGCACTTAGTGGTCTCACTCTATCAAGAATAACGATGTCACTCCCGTTATATAGGAGGCATAGATCCCATCTACATCACTCACATCCCTCCACATAATTTGTTACATACCCAGTAATCGTCTTTATAGTCCACCCAGTTACGGGTGACGTTTGACGAAGCCAAAGTATGTAACTCCTTATGTAGGGAACCATGGTGACTTCAGGTCCAAGGACTAATAGTCATACTAATAGCCACATGAGAAAGTATATGACACTCATATAACGATCCATGATACTTTCTCATGGTGGGTCATTCAGTATACATTCTCCAATGCAAACCCATGTGTCAACTTGATATCTCCATATCCATGACTTGTGAGATCAAGTCATCGAGTTGACCTACATGCTAGCCTCGTCGCATTAACATTGTCCCTGAATGTTAATACTTGACTAGGAATGATTAAGAGTAGTGTTCTCTATACCATCTCACTATCGATTCAACCAATCGATTGATATAGATAAGAACTTTCTACTCAAGGATGCTACTATACTTAGTTATTTGGCACCAATAAAGTAAGTATAATAACCAAAACAAATGTCTTTATATACATAAAAATATGATATAATGAGTCCATACAACAATCATCATATAATTGGCTCTAGGGCTCTAACTAACAATCTCCCACTAGCACTAGTGCCAATCAGTGTAGGCTCTAAGGCCCAATGACCTAGTGTGACCATCATGCTTTCTCTGTGCCAAAGCCTTGGTCAAGGGACCTGCGATGTTAGCTTCTGTGGGTACTCTACAAATCTTCACATCTCCTCTATCGATGATCCCTCGAATGAGATGGAAGCGCCGTAGTATGTGTTTGGTCAGCTGGTGTGAGCGAGGTTCCTTAGCCTGCGTAATTGCTCCATTATTGTCACAATAGAGCTCAATAGGATCTGCTGTGCTAAGAACCACCCCAAGCTCAGTAATGAACTTGCGGATCTAAACTGCGTCCTTTGCTGCTTCTGATGCAGAAATATACTCGGCATCTATTGTAGAATCAGCGACTATGTCCTACTTCAAACTCTTCTAGCTCACAGCACCACCATTTATGTAAAACATGAACCCAGACTGCGATCGATAATCATCCTAGTCAGTTTAGAAGCTAGCATCACTGTAACCCTTTACAGCTAGCTAGTCATCGCCTCCATATATCAAGAAATATTCTTTAGTCCTTCTCAAGTACTTAAGAATATTCTTGACCGCTATCCAGTGACTTTCACCTGGATTTGACTGGTATCTGCTCATCATGCTCAAAGCATACGAGACACTAGGACGAGTACATAGCATGGCGTACATGATAGATCCTATGACTGAAGCATAAGGGATCTGATCCATGCGATCTCTTTCCTCTCTAGAAGAGGGACTTTGAGTCTTCGAAAGACTCACACCATGTGACATCGGCAGAAATCCCTTCTTGGAGTTCTGCATGGCAAACTGTAGTAGTACCTTGTCAATATATGTACTCTGACTTAAGCCAAGCACTCCCTTAGATCTATCTCTATAGATCTTTATGTCTAGAATACGGACTGCTTCACCTAAGTCCTTCATTGAGAAACAATTCCCTAGCCAAGTCTTTACAGACTGCAACAAAGGGATGTCGTTCCCAATGAGTAGTATGTCATCCACATAAAATACTAGGAAGACAACTGTGCTCCCTACAACTTTCTTGTAGACACAAGGCTATCTTCATTCTTGATGAAACCAAACTGTTTGACTGCATCATCGAACCGAAGATTCCAGCTCCGAGAAGCTTGCTTTAGTCCATAAATGGACTTATGCAGCTTGCATACTCTGCCAGTATGCTGTGGATCTACAAAACCCTCAGGTTGTGTCATGTACACATCCTCGAGCAGGTTTCCATTCAGAAACGTGATTTTGACATCCATCTTCCAGATCTCATAATCGTGGTATGCTGTAATAGCAAGCATGATCCGAATGGACTTAAACATCACGACTGAAGAAAAAGTTTCATCATAGTCAATACCATGAATTTGCTTGAAACCTTTTGCTACTAGATGACCCTTATATATAAGTCCATCCATGTCAGTCTTTCTCTTAAAGACCAACTTACACCCAATGGGTTTTACCCCTTCAGGTGGATCAACCAAAGTCCATACTTGGTTGGTGTACATGGATTCCATTTCGGATCTCATAACCTCTAGCCATCTCTCAGAATCTGGTCTCATCACAACTTCCTGATAGGAGGTAGGCTCATCCTCAATGAGCACAACGTCATCATAGTCAGACAAGAGAAATGAATATCTCTTAGGCTGACGACGTACCCTATCAGACCTGCGAAGAGGTAGGTCTACTTGAACTAGTTGTTGTTCCTCAACTCCTTATGGAATAACATCATCTACAACACTTTGTGGTTCCAGTTCAACTTCCATCGAGGCTTCAGTTCTATGGTTCACATCTTGAACTTCTTCAAGATCGAACGTACTCCCACTAGTTTTTCTAGAAACAAAGTCTCTTTCTAGAAATACCCCAGTCTTTGCCACAACTACCTTGTGTTGACTGGGAATGTAGAAGTAATATCTCTTAGTTTCCTTGGGATATCCAATAAAATAGCACTTATCATATTTTAGTCTCAGTTTGTCTAAGACTTGTCGTCGAACATAAGCCTCACAACCCCAAATCCTCATAAAAGATACTTGGGCATCTCTCTCAGTCCATATCCTATATGGTGTCTTTATCACAGCCTTGGATGGAACACAGTTGAGTATGAAGGTTGCTGTGTCCAGAGCATAGCCCCAAAGAGTTGTAGGAAGATCTGTGTGACTCATCATAGACCGTATCATATCTAATAGGGTACGATTCCTCATTTCAGATACACCATTCCACTGTGGTGTTCTAGGAGGAGTGAGTTGAGATAGAATCCCACACTCAGCTAGATAGTCACGAAACTCATGGATAAGGTATTCTCCACCTCGATCTGATCGAAGTATCTTAATACTCTTGCCAAGCAGGTTTTGTACTTCATTCTTGAATTCCTTGAACTTTTCAAAGGATTCTGACTTATGTGTCATCAGATACACATAACCATATCTACTGAAGTCATCAGTAAATGTAATGAAGTATCTATAACCACCCCTGGCAGCAACATTGAAAGGGCCACATACATCACTATGTATGAGTTCTAACAAGTCAGTTGTTCTCTCGCTGTGTCCATTAAAGGGAGTCTTAGTCATCTTGCCTAGTAGGCATGACTTGCATGTCTCATATGATTCAAAATCAAATGAGTCCAGCAAACCATCTTTATGGAGGTGGGATAAGCGTTTGTCATTTATATAACCTAAGCGACAGTGCCAGAGATAGGTTTGGTTCATTTCATTTGATTTGAACCTTTTGGTATTTATGTTATAGATGGGGTTCTCTAAGTCTAGAATATAGAGTCCATTAATCAGAGGTGCACTACAATAGAACATATCATTTAAATAAACTGAACAACATTTGTTCTTTATTATAAATGAAAAACCTTTCTTGTCCAAACAAGAAACTGAAATTATGTTCTTAGTAAGAACAGGCACATAACAATATTCATCTAGTTCTAGTACAAGCCCAGAGGGCAGAGATAGATAGTAAGTTCCTACAGCAACTGCAGCAACCCGTGATCCATTACCTACTCGTAGGTCTATCTCACCCTTCGTCAATGTCCTGCTATTTTTCAACGTCTGTACATTAGTACAAATGTGAGAAGCACATCCAGTATCTAATACCCACGATGAAGAAATAGAGAGATTGACTTCTATAACATGTATACCTGAAGTAGAAATCTTATTTCTCTTCTTCTTAAGATCTTCCAGGTATCCTTTGCAGTTCCTCTTCAAGTGCCCTGCTTGTCCTTGATATAGTTGATGAAGATGTTCAACCATATCATAAGCACCCGTCAACTCATGTTGCTTCTGAAGCTCAGAGTTCATGGTCGCGAGCATAAAACAGGACACATCTAATGCGTCATCTTGATGCTTCTTGTAAGTATCACGGTCAGCTCGCGTGGTGGTGGCAGGAGGTGCCGCGGGAATGGGCTACTCCAGGACGTACAGTTTTCGTTCCTGTGTGAGAACAATTCTCAGGTTCCTGTACCAGTCCAGGAAGTTAGCTCCATTGAGCTTGTCCTTATCAAGGACAGAACGCAGGGAGAAGGTGTTCGTGTTTGACGACATGGTAATCTACAACAGAAAATACAGAAAATAAATAATCATATTCCACTAATCATTTAATTAGGCCTTTAACTAAATGATGCTCCCACTGAATTATAGAAATTTTGTAGAATCAAGTCATGGATGTGGTCAAACCACACTTATTAGATTCTAACCAACTAGCTATAATTCTTGTGGGACAAGATCCACATCATACTACGCCTTGAGTTAGTTTTGGCTAAATCGCCCAAGACTTAGTATGATCGATAGGTAACAAATTACTAATTACATCTCTATGCAACTCTTATTTATAGGATCAAGATCCGCATGTATATTAAAAATTGAGTTAGCTTCTTTATGATCATCCACATTTCAAATTGAGTTTGGAGGTAGGACTTCATTCGGCCCTTCCAATAATCGAAGTCTTCGCCGGAGAAGAGCGGGGGGTGGGTTGTGTTGTAGCCTTCTTGATGAGCCATTGTTAAAAAAAATCTTGCACATACACAAAAACAAAAAAAAATTGTTCAAAGACTCAGTCTTGGATTAGTAGTGTGGGATTAAGAAATTAAAACATGAACTCGAGTGGTCTTGCACCAACTTCGAGATAAAAATTTGATTACAAAGAAAAAAACAGATCGGAAGGCGGCAATTTTACCGATTCCAATCGACTCTGAAAAATTGAAAAACTACCATGAAAAGTTTTGCTTGAATGGTGGTTTCACCAATTCAAAGCAACTTTACTCTGATACCAATTGTTGGATCGAAAATGCTAGAGGGGGATGAATAGCACTCATGGTTTTCACTTTCATTTCAGAAAACTTTCAGAATAATTACACAGCGGAAAAGTAGATAATAATACAAACGCAAACACCAAGGACTTTTTACTCGATTCGGTGCCTGAGGCGACTCCTACTCCAAGGCCCATGCTCGTTGAGCATTTACTTTAGGTAATCACTATCAATTCGAAAATATTACAGTTTAGATTTACAATATTAAACAGTAATAAAATAATACCGGCAACGAAAATAGTAATCTTTGAAGCTTCTAGTTGTCGGAGACTTATTGTAGCTTTGCTGGATCGATCTTTGAGCAGCACACGGAAGAAGGGTTGTCAAATTGTGTTGTTCCTTTACTGCTGCTCGAGACAGACTTATATAGCCTGTTGAGAGCACCTCCAACACCATGAAGGGTGCCCTCATCCGCATCGAATCCGCAGCGTGGATGAGCTCTGACCACTTCGCAGCTTATCCGCTTGAGGACGCCTCCAACCGCATGGAGGGCGCCCTCCACCTGCGTCCAGGGCACCCTCAAGCTCCATGAGGGCGCCCTCTACTTAGCGTCCAGGGCGTCCTCTGCCCTACTGCGCGGAGATCATCAACCAGTGACCTGAGGCGTCTCCAAGCTCCATGGAGGGCACCTCAGGACTGTTCATTCGAGGCTTTTGTTTTTTTTTACCCCCTGCAAGATGGGTTAGTCCAAAATACAAAACACATCCTACAAGATAGAGTTTAACACAACAAAATAAGTTAAACATAAGAATTTGATAGTCACCGGACTGTCCAATTTTGACTTCAAAGTTTTTACCGGAAACCTTAGGTCGAACCGATGCCTACTGTTTCCTCACCGGGGAACGCGTCCTCACCTACTCCACTCAGGAGAGTTTACTTGTTGCTAGTTGATCCTCCAGACCAACTGGACTTTTGCTCAACGCCCGAGGCTGCAGGACTTTTCGCTGAGCGTTCACTCCACGGCCCGTCCAGTCTTTCACCTGGTTCACGACATTAGGATTTTTCACCTAGAGTCCTCGACTCTAGGACTTTTGCCTGAAGCCCTCCACCCGCCAAGACTTTCTGCCTACGATTACCACTCCCTAGGACCTAGGGTTACCACCTCCTAGGGTTTTCCACCTGCCTAACCGTAGCTATGACGTTTGTCTAAGTACACTTAGGACTTTTCTATAAACTCATTTAAACATGTTAGATCACAAATGACCTTAACTTTGAACTCTTTGTCATTATCAAAACTTATATTTGATCGTTGGATGTTTACCGCACCAACAGTATTAACTTCCATTCGTTAGCTCTTTCGAGCTATATTGGTCTTAGTCTTGATGATATTAACATAACACTTACATGCCACTAACTAGTTTCCTTTGACTTCTCTGACCTGATCGTCCACAGGGAATTTAATCTTCTGATAGAAAGTTGAAACAATCGTCCGAAACTCATTTAAGGTCGGTCTGCCTAAGATTACGTTTTAAGCTGATGGCATGCCCACCACTATGAAAGTCGATCAGCATGTCTTCATCAGGAGCTCCCCCTTAGGATATGGATAACTTAATTTGCCTAAGTAGCTAAATCTCATTGTCCATGAATCTGTGCAGGCATCATCATGGGTTAGAGCTCAATTTTTTCTATTTACAATTGCTCAAACACCTTCTTAAAGATAATGTTAACTGAGCTATCTATGTCAATAAAAGTGTTATGTATGTTATAATTGGCTATAACAACATTAATAATTAAAGCATCGTCATGGGGTACTTTCGCCCTTTCTATATCCTTAAGATCGAAACTTATTTTGGACCCCTGTGCTTGCTCCTGTCTACATATGACTGCATGGATTTTCAGTCGGTGAGTGTGTGATTTGCGGACCCGGTTGGAATCTCTATCGGTTGGGCCTCCTACGATCATACCAATATACTCCAGCGGCATTTTTGTGGTTTTCTTCTTGCCGCGTCTGGGGATGCAACCGTTCAACCCGGGTGAGGGTCTAGGCCCGGTTCTCTTATTGCTGGGGCATTTGTTGGTGTCGCTCGGCATCTCGATGGTCTCTTTGGGGCGGTTCATTCGATCGCTGGTAATGTCGATGGTAGGTGTAGAATTTTGGAGTCCATCAGTCCAGGGGGGCTCAAGGAATCACGTCCGATCGACCTCCACATACTGTACAATGTTAGGCCGTTATTCATGATGATGAGGCTGAGGTCCCGCTCGGGGTCCTTTTTGTGGAAGGGGCAGGGGAGGCGCTCGGGCATAGAGGCGGGAGCAGGCGGTACTACTTCCTTCTTCCGAGCAAATTGGGCTTCCTCTACGTTAATGTACTTGGTCATCCTTTCAAGGAGGTGATCAAAGTATCTGGGAGGCTTCTTGATCAAGGATTGGAAGAAATTCCCATCAGTGAGCCATTGGGAAAAGGCACTCACTAGGATCTTCGGGGTGGCCGAAGGAACGTTCATGACCACCTGGTTGAATCTTTGATGTACGCACACAGTGCCTCCTTTGGCCTCTATTTAAGGGAAAAGAGGCTTAGTGTGATTTTGTGGTAGCGTCGGCTACTGGCAAAATGGTGAAAGGATGCCTTGAGGAAATCCTTAAAGCAGCAGATGAACTCAGCGAGGAGCCGGTTAAACCACCTTTGTGCCAAGCCAGAGAGTGTGGTAAGAAACACTCGACATTTTACTCTATCCGTGTATTGGTGAAGGATGACTACATTTTTAAATTTAAGGAAGTGGTCCTCTAGATCGGTCGCCCCTCCATATTCTCCAATCGTTAGGGTCGAAAGTGGTTTGGCAACTTGTCCTCCAATATTTTTTGAGAGAATGACATGCTTATCCATTCAGGAGAACCATTTGGGATCTGAGCTTTTCCCTTCCATGGATCTCGAAGGGGGGCATCCCTAGAAGAGGATCCTTGGGGCTTCTCCGCTCGACCCATATCCTCAAAGGGCGTGCGGAATAATGTCTGGTGATAGGCAGTCAGGGAAAGTGACACGGGTGGGAGGTTGATTGATTGAGTAGGTGGTTGCACGAAGCCAGTCAGTGGAGGAACTAGTTGGAACCTAGTCGTGCCTTCTACTCAGGTCCCTCGCTCAGTGTGAGGGCCCGTCATCTATGCAGCCCCCGACTGTTGCTTGTTGTTGCTACATTAACTTTGAGCTCGGGTAGTTATTAGAAAATCTAAATCTTGTTGTGATAAAGTAACTATAGTAAATCATTCAATCTCCTCCATCTTTGCATTTTAGATTCAAGCGAGGTTCACATAGACGATGTCAAATTTGATCCTGTCTGAAATCGAGGGAGATAACATGATAGATAGATGACTGTGAGAAGACTTTGAGGTGGAAGAAAATGGCTACTCCTTTTTGCGCACACCAGAGAGAGCAAATGCAAATGTCAGAGTGAGAACCAGGAAGGGGGTCCCTGGCATAGGCACTCCAATGCTCAAGTCCGAATAGTGGCCAAAAATGGAGAAGAAGATTAACAACAGCTTAAATGTCTGCATGAGTGTAATGTAAAAGTTCCAATTAAAAGTTACTTGGCCAACGAAGAGAACCCTCTTTTTATACTGACCCTCAGAACCTCCGTAATAATGAGGTGTCAGAGAATGTCCGGTATCAAAATATATTGAGTAATGGCAGATGTATAGTCACCCTTGGAGGAAGGTTCCGTTACATGTATATGAATCGTCTTTTATAATCTCCACAATAATGAGGCAGCTGAGAATATGTCATGTAATGTCAGCTAAGCAACGGAAGATGTATGGTCACTCCCAGAGGAAGATTCCATTTAATACATATGTTATAGTAGTAAAATATTTCCTGATAGGTAGTTGTTATTCTTTGACAGGTTGTTGTGATTTTCTAACAATGTTATATCCTAGAGGCAGTTTGATGGACCTTGTAACCGAGTGGCTATATACTAGGAGACTTGCATTGAGAAGTGGGGAGCTAGACCTTGTAGGTCCAATTGACGATTGGGTCGATTAGATATATACTGTGTGCCTTGGTGTTGAGAAGTGGGGAGTTGAGCCCTGTAAGTTCGACCGGCTCCTGCACTGACCGACTATATGTTGTGAATGTCTGGCCGGCGCTGGGTCTGATCGGCTATATGCTATGTGCCTTGGCATGGGAAGTGATGCACTGAGCTCTGAATGCCCGACTGACACTAAGTCCAGCCGGTTATATGTTATGTGCTTTAGCATTGGGAAGTGAGGTGTTGAACTCTGAATGTACGATCGAAGTTGGTCCGACCGGCTGTATGCTGTGAGTTGCACTGTAGAAGTGGGGAGCTGCATCCCGAAAGTCTGACTGACAATTGGGTCGACCGGCTTTATGCTAAATGCCTTAGCGTTGGGGAGTTGAGTCCTGATCAGGGTGACTCATTCAGCTGTATATATCCTGACTTTGATTGTCATCTCACCTTGACTTTGACTGCTACATCACCTGACCATCGATCCCACATTACCTTTGGGACCATTCGTAATAAGTATAATTTGAGTGTTTTGAATGAGGTATTAGTATAATTTTGCACATTTGTAATTAGTATAATCTAAACCTTGTCAATTATCCATAAAGGTTTGGATCTTCAAGACTTATCCAAACTTGATTGCAGAATTTACAGATACTCTTTCTGGGTACATTTGTGAAAATCTTGCAGTTCATCCCCATTCTAAAAGGATTGTAATTTAAACCAGCAACAATTGTGATTTTAAGAACTTTTAAGATTGAGTAATTGCAGCAGAGTTTCTTTCATCTTGTATATTTATTGTCTTCGAGATGATTTCCTCTGGTAACTGGTGATTCCTGATTAATTACATGTAGCTGCAAGAGCAGTGGTTTTATTTTTATTTTTTGTGAATTTATAATTGTGGTTCTTCAAAAGGAAACTATTTCGGTTGGATGGTTGCAGAGATCTTGTGGAAATAAAAAAAAAAAATCCTAATTAATTAAACTTTGGATCGATGTAATTGTGGGAAAACTATCTGAGTAGCTTGTTGAATTGCTACGTTGAACATCTTGTCTAGCTTCAAAAATGGATTTTATAAATTATAGTTCAAATTTACTTATCTACTTGTACTCTTGTAGATAAAAAATCTCAGCAAGAGAGCAGCAGAATGAAAATGAATGCAGTCCATTAAGTTTCTATTGTTTATCTTTCAGTAAATCTTCTGACATGTTTTTGGTGATCATGATGATACCCTCAACAAAATTACAACGTGATTTTGTGTTTCCGTTATTGGCACCTTTCAGTAATTTATTTGTCGATAGGTTCCTTTCTTGTTTGCAAAGGTTTATTCGATGCCTCCATAATCCCTTTTTGTCGCTTAATACTCTTCCACTATCTTTCTACTCCACTTAAATAATCTTTCGTTTCTGACATTTGTTTTTTTAATTTAGTTATCATCAAGCACAGATCCAAAACCTGGCTGAAGGACTAATCAAATTCCCATTAGCTGGCCAACAAGTACACCTCTAACAACTCATTGCGTATTGTTTTTTTCTATTAGTTCTTCATATCATATTAAACAGAATGGATTTCAAGGTGCAGCACGAGGGAAGTGTCTTATCTCTTAGCTCTTCGAATTAAAAATAAAATTTAATTTAATTAAACATACTAATCAATGTAGTTAGTGCTGTATAAAAAAAATAATAATCTCAATTAATTTTATTGATTATTTTTTAGAGTAATCGGTCCAGTCATACGGAAATTTTCCATCGATTATTAGGGTAAATTGGAAAGCGCATATGACGGTCAGCCCAGAAGTCCAGTATCCTTTGGTTGCACCCCTCATTTAGAAGAAGAATTCCTATAAATACATCATAGTTAAGGATCAAATCTTAAATATCTGGATGACAACCTAAATATGTAAATAGTGTTGTAGTATATTATCAAGGTTGTCATTGGAATCTCCTTAAGAGTTCTCTAATATTTGGGTGGCTTCGTTGATGGTTTTAGGAATAGAGAATGCGCCTAAGACCATAGCTAAGTAAGAGAAACTATAAAGGAAGAGATTAACTACGTAAAGAAGTAATTATGTTTAGGTCTGCGTTGTTGACCAATATTCAGAATCTTAATTAACCTGGTCAGTTTGACCATACGAATGGCTTACCTTATTTAGCTTGAATTAACCCATTCAGTTCATCCTGTTTGGCCACATCACCTGACTTCCCTAAACCAAGTAGCTCATTCCTATCAATTAGGCCAATTTTGGTCCTTCGGATCGGCCAATCTATTCTACCCCGATTAATTAGACTAATTGAGATCAATTACGCTTGAATTGAATGTTGGGGGTCCAATGTTGGGCAAACGATGATGAAGTTCAATGCCTTTGAGTCTAAAATATGAACTACTATAATTTTTGAAAAGACGCACCTAAAATTTGAAATGGCACAAAAAGTGCCCCGAGATTTAAGAAGGTAAAAAGACACTTTTTTTTTTTCTTCTGTTTTATCTCTCTCCAAAGTTGATTTTTATTCCAATTTCTTCCATGCATGCAATAAGTTGGTGTTTTTCTTTTTTTTTTTTAATTAAATTAAATTAAATTATTCTCTTTTCTTTATAAACATGCAACAACTATTGGGGGTGTTTACATGGGGTGAGTATAATCACTTTTTTTTATTACGATAATCATTATAGTAATATTCTGAGCAATGATGCAATGTTAAATCCATCAACAAATAATTAAAGGATTTAAAGTTTGAATCTCAACTGTAATATATTATAGGAGATTTTTCTTCTAGTAAGAAGTAGATTTAAGAATATTGACTATTTAGATGGGTCTCCATGAGTACTTTCTGATTTAGTGGCCTGTGAAAAATGGGGTTAGATCAATCACTCTAGGGATTAGTCTATTTAATGAGCAGGATATCTAATGCCAACTAAAAAAATAATCATTATGGTGTTGGTGTTAAAAAACCAGCACCACAACGGTGCTGATGTGTTAAGCTGTGGTATTAATTTTTTAAAAACAATAAAGAACCCCATTGATGGACCACTATGGTGTCAGTATTAAGAAACTAGCACTACAGTGTTGTGATCTTCTCATAAAACTTCGCTAGTTTTGGAAGATCAACATCAAAGTAGTGCTAATCTTTTAAGATCAACACCACAATGTTCTAGAATTTTAAAATTATTTGAGTATTGCTGGAAGGTCTAGAAATAGTAAAGGAGGACACCTTTGGACTCTTCTGCATTAGATAAATCCACTGGACTTGGAATGTGTATGATTTGAGTTCTCTAGATCTATTAATTGGTTTTGATCATAATTCATTGATAAACTTAGAAAATTTGAATTTATGAAACCTTATCATAAGATGGAAGATGTGGTATATATGATATGAAAGCCTAGGTCTTAGCTCTTATGTAACAATCCAAATTTCTACATTTCGAGTCCCAAAAGTAATTTAAAAATATTTGAAAATACTTTTAAAATATTCTAGAGATTTTTAAAAAAATTTAGAGTATTTTTATGTAATTTTTGGAGGTCATTTAGTATTTTTACTAAACGAAGGAAGTTTTGACAAAAATTGTCAAAGCCAAAATTCGAACCGTGAACCTGAACCTTAAACCTATACCGAACCATAACGGAAACCAGCCAGCCAACTTATCTGCGACCCTTTTGTGAAAATATATGGAATGACATATTTATAAGCAGTAGTAAGGAATGTTTAAAATAAATTGAAATAAAAGTGTGCCGCTGAGGGTTCGAAGCCGAGACCTTTGACCTGAGCAAAATCTGCCTAACCAGCTGTGTTGGCGGGCGGTGTTAATTAAAAAACTAATTAACACCTTAATTAATTAAGAGTGAGTAATATTTAAAGTATAGTAATTAATAAAAATCTTGGTTATAAGAAAAGGTTTAAGTTTTTTTTCCCGAAACCTAAACTTCTTCTCACCCGAACCTTTTCTCCTCTGCTTCTCGCGTGCGACGGCGCCGTTTCTGCCCGAGCGAAGGAATACGAAGCCCTAGCTTCGTCTCCGGCGGCTGGCGAAGGCCTTCTTCCGGCGAACCTTGCGGATCCGAGCTCCTCTCGTCGAAGAGAACGCGTGAGCACGGAAGAGAAGCCGAAGTCTTCATCTCCCCGAAGCCCTAGCTGCCTTCCTCGGCTGTAAGTCCAAGAAATCGCATGGTAAGTTGCTACTCACCTGCGGTAAGAGTAGTTCCGAATTTAATTTGGAGTTTCCTGGTTTTTGATTGTTTTTTAGTATACTGTGAAGTTTTGTTTTGGTGTTTTGGAATGCGCCGTGAGGAAATTTCGGGTTTTGCTAGGGGTTTAGTTCTTCTAGTATTTGAATTATACTATAAGGGTTATGGTTTAGGGTTTACTGCTATGGGGTACAAAGGATCCGAGTTTGATTGAGTTTCTTTTGAGCTTTCAGAATAAGTGGTAAGATTTAGGTGTTTGAAGCTGCTACTGTGAGTTTTATAAGGAAGAAGAGAAGAGATTTGAATGAATTGAACATGTAGTTGGCTTCCCAGTTTTATAATCTGGTTCCCTTGCCGTGGCACATAGCAATCAACCTTTTAACAGCATGTGCTTAATAGAAAATCTGTCAATGCGCTGCTTAATAGAACAATTGATGTTTGGTTCTTAACAGAAATCTACCAATGCGTTTATTAAGGGCTTACGGTATCACCCTTTCTAATAGATTTTATTAAATTGTGCATGTTCCTAACCTTTAGGAGATTATGTGTGGCTATAGTAGACAGAGACCAATGCTTATTTTCTCTTTGCATTGCTGCTATAGTATGCTTTAAGATTTCAAATTTTTTTCTGTGCCATTGGTTTCCTGTAACTAGCGTGCTTTGTTGACCTTGCTTTCAGATTTTGTGTACAGCTTTGCTTTCAAATTCCTTTCCGGGAATTTGAAAGGATAGCAAGGTTGCTTGAACTTTTCATTGTAGGTGTTGAGTCCTTCTCCTGTTGGGCATGGCATGGGCGGTTAGGTTTATGGATTGAAGTAAGATTTCTTGTAAATTCATTTGGATTTCCGAACAGTGCATGCTTATTTATAAGGAATTAGTGTAGAGTTCTGATATGGCATGTTTAAGGATTTCTGATGCTTTATAAAGGTATAAGCTTGAACTAGTTTTACATAGGTTTGTTTAAGATTCCAGTTACAAGGTTTTAGCTAATTCTTGATGATGTTTTTTTTTTAGGTTTAGATGAACTTGTTAAATTGTTTCCAGTATTTTGCTTCCAGTTGTCCATATGGAATAGAGTTTGTAAAGAGTTTTATTAACTTTTGGAAACTGTTTTGGAGTTTGTTCTGGAGATGTTAGGAGCTCTAAATACTAGTGATTTCTAGAGTTGATAGGAAAAGATTAATATTTTAAAGTATAAGAAGTATAAGTTTTAGAGAGTTTCAGGTTCTAACTAGTTTAGACCTTTTTAGCATTATTTAATGGGCAAGGACAGCCCTTTTGTGTAAAGTATAAGTATTAGTTTTCTCGCTATGAAATGGGCACAAACAGCCCCACTTTGAGTTTCTGTTTAGATAATTTGCTTATGTTAAATCTGAGCTTGAGGTTTAGATATGCTACTTCCATTCAAGTATATGGATTTGAGGTTCTTTATGTTAAATTTGAGCATGAGGTTTAGATAATTTGTTTATGTTAAATCTGAGCATGAGGTTTAGATAATTGGTTTATGTTAAATCTGAGCATGAGGTTTAGATAATTTGCTTATGTTAAATCTGAGCATGAGGTTTAGATAATTTGCTTATGTTAAATCTGAACTTGAAGTATACAGATTTGAGTTTTCCTTGTTACCTCAATATGCAGAACTCCAATCTTAAAGCAGATTTCTAGTTCCTTATGTTATTAGATGTGTATGAGTAGCCTTCCTTTTAAAACAATCAGTTTCTAGTTTCTTTAGAGCTTAATATGCAGAATTGTGTTTATTCTGTGAAACTCTAGAATTTTTATGCATATAGTGTTCTATTAAACTTTTTTAGGGGTTATGAGTGATTATAAGTAAGAAAAGACCAAGGTCTTAAATTGATCCTAAATTTCAGAAGTCTAGGATTAAAAGCACACTAAGTGTTTGAATAAATGCCAAGGCATTTTGTTATAAGAGAATTAAAGAATAACAAGTATAAGGAAGTTATAGTTATAAAGAATATAAGTATTTTACATTTTTTAATGGCATGTACCGGACACAAGGTCCATTGGGCGGGCTCCTAGATCGCCCCTAGGCACAAGATCGTCTAGAAGTACCTTAGTAGTTTCGGGATTAGCTACCTCGACTCATATTAAGGATGCGCGCAAATTGGTACAATGTCGGGCCCAAGAAAAGTTGATTATTATTTTGAAATATATAAGTATAAGTTTCGAACAAATGAAATAAGTTTCATATAGTTCTAAAATCAGCAAGTTTAGTTATTTATTCTACCATGTTTATATAGTAGATGAGTAGTTTTTCATGTTTACCTATTGGATGAGCAGCTTTCACATGTTTAGCTTTATTCCTAGCATGCAGTTTTATCCTGGTATAGCATGATTAGCTATTAGAATTGCATGGGTAGATTCCTTAGTTTTTCTTTGCTATTAGTTTGACATGAGCAGTTATGTTTATGCTTTACTTTCTTTTAGAGCATATAATTTCTAGTTCTTTCTGTATACATGCATATTCGTGTTTTTGTGAGTTAGATAGCGCTTACTAAACAAATTTTGCTTATAGACTGCATTTCCTCTTACTGCAGATAAAGGAAAGGAAAAGATCTAGCAAGGAATGTGACAAGGTGGTGCGAATGGTGTGTGATGCCAGGACTATGGAAGTCTTGGAGCTAGAAAAGAGTTCTTTTAGTTTTCTTTCTTTATTACTAAGTTTTCCATGTTTTAGTGGATTGTAAACATTTGAGATTGTACTTTATAGTTCATGTCATGTGAGTTTATCTTTGTTTTGGAATGTTATTACTGCGTGGTTGTTTGATATATGTTCCAGCCGCATGTGGCTGTGTATTATTTGCATGTATTGATGAATTTGGTCACCGGTACAGGGGAGATTCTGTCAAAATTATTCGGTAGGGATTCCTCGTGGTTTCGATCACACCGATTAAGTAGAGTTAATAGTTAAGTAACGGTCACTTTAGATAGTAGTAGTAGTAGTAAGAAGGGTGGTCGTTACATCTTAAACAAATTATGAGTTCATCCCAATTGACACATAGTCTGAAACTTTCTAAACCTTTTGAGAAACTTTGGAAAATGATAATTGAGGGCGCACTTGGATTCAGGGGCACTAAAGAAACCCACGAGACTTGGAATGAGTTTGATCTGAGTTCTCTAGGTCCATCAATGAGTTTCGATCAAAACTCATTGATGGACTTAGGGAAATATAATTCTAAAAATTTGCAATGAGATGAAAGCTCTGAGTATGAAGAATATAGAGATGTTGTGAATTAATGGTTGTCTCCAACAAGAAGTTATATTTGTGTGCCAAGTTGCATGAACATAGGTGTTGGTCTTGGTAGACCAGCATCGCTGTGGTGTTGGTATTCCAAAATTAACATCATAGTGTTGTGTTCTTCTCAAAAAGCCTGGTGCTAATTTTGAAAGATCAGCACTAAAGTAGTACTAATTTTTAAGACCAACACCATAATGTTATGAAATTTTAAAATCGTTTTGAGCATTGTTGGGAAGGTCTAGAAATAGTAAAGGAGGACACCTTTTGATTCTTCTACACTAGATAAATTCACTGGACTTAGAATGAGTCTGATCTGAGCTCTCTAGGCCTATAATAAATCTTGATTGAAATTCATTGTAGACCTAGGTGATTTTGGATTTTTTAAAAGTTGGCAAGTAATGGAAGAGAGTAGTGCAGTGAATATATTTATGGTGTCCATGCCTGATTCTGACATTCTTATAATAAGTTATGTGTATGTTTGTATCAATTGCTTGATTTCGGAGGTCATATCTTTTAATTTGGGTATCAGAACGAAACGTATTTTTTTTTTTTTTGAATCGAAGCTCATTCATATATCTACATTTGTTACTGAGTGGCACTCATAATAGCTCAGTTGTGAGCCCAAAAAATATCGTTTAAAGCTTTTTTAAAGGGATCAATGGATTTCAGTCAAAACCTATCGATGGACTTAAAGAGCTCTGATCAAACCCATTCTAAGTGCTACATATTTCTGAAGTATCCCAAAGTCTATAGGTGTTCAAAGATATCAGTTTGAAGTCATTAATAGTAGTGATCAGAAGGTTTCAAAGCTTATGACTTTAAGACAATTAATACATACACATACATTATTATAGGGTTGTCAGAATCAAACATGGATATCAGAAATACCTTTGCTGTGTAGGACCGTTGACACTTGAGGGGGCGGAGGTGAATCACATGTATTTTAAAGATGCTTTATCTTTTTCGAAACATAAAAGAAAATACATAGTAGAGTATAAGAAAGGAAAGCATAAGAAGAACAAAACACAAGAACTTAGTCGATTACTTTGTTCGGAGCGTTCGACAACTCCTACTCAAAGACTCAGGTCCCTTAGACATATTGATGGACAATCACTATAAACTCAAAAATTACATAATTTTAAGTATAATATAGGTAAATAAAAATATACTGACAACAAAAAGGAGTAGAAGTTTGATCGTTGGTTGTCGGAAGTAGCCTTTTAGTGTCGTAAGAGTCTTCTTGGAGCAGCGAGCGAGTACGAAAGTTAGAGCGAATGTTGATCTGAAGCTTCTGATCGAAGTCCTTTTTATAGGCGTTTTTCAAAAGTCCAGGCCATCCTCGGGTGCCTCCAACAAGGCCTATCCGATCTTGGGACTTCGCTGACTTATCCATGTTCGGGCGCCTAGACCACCCCGAGTGTCTGGAGTGCTGTTGTGGCTGCACCATGGCGAAACTCTATTTTTGAAAATATATCCATCTCCGAGCGCTCAGACTAGTCCGGGCACTTGGACCTTGATGTGTGTCTGCTTATCAGACTTTGTCACCTCAACTGGTGGCCTGCTTGGTTCAGTCCCTTACCGGACGCCTGGACCAAGTCCGAGTGCCTAGACTGTGTTTAGGCGCCTGGATCGTGTTTAGGCGCCTGGACCCTTTTTTTAGCTTTTTGATTTCTTACATCACAAGGTTAACACAAGTAATAATATCAAAAGAAGAGTAGTAATATATTTGATAGTTTTCGGACTATTTGGTCTTGACTTTTAGTTTCGTTGAAATCCTAGGTTGAATCGACACCTGTTGGTCCCTTAACCGGGAACGTATTTTCATTGAATCTTTTCGTTACTTACCTTTACTTACCATTTGCAATCACTTGACTTGCCTCTTGATCCACCAGATTTTCTTGCCAGTTATCAGGTCCACAAACCCAACTAAACTTTAGTTAGTTGTCAGATTCCACTGACCCAACTGGACTTCATACCAAATATCAGGTCACACTTTGGTATATCTAGATTTCGTACCAGTTATCAGATCTTCAGATCTAACTAGACTTCAGTCTGGTGTCAAGTCCTTTAGATCCATCAATTCCTACACACTCGGTAAAAGTATCAGATCATTCTAACTTTAACCGTTTATCATTTATTAAAAATCAAAGTTCAATGATTAATGCCAACTGCATTAATAATATGCTACACTACTCTCTTTCATTACATGCCAATTTTTAAAAAAAATTAAATCCCCTACATCCATCGATGGGTGTCAGTCAAAACTCATTGATGGAGTTTGATAGCTCTGATTGGACTCATTCCAACTCTTATAGATTTCTGCAATGCTCCATAGTCCAAATATGTCATTTTTTATTATTTTTAAAAAATTAACATCACAATTTAACACATCAATAGAACACTATGATGCTGATTTAAACATTAGTACTATAGTGGTGTTGGTTTTTAAACTCTAGTATTTTTGTGGTGTTGGTGTAATTAAACTATAATACTGATTTTTAAAAATTAATATCATAGAAATTTTACATGCAGGAGAGAAAATTTTAATTAAATTTAAAAGAAAGAGAAGAGATGAAAATTGTTACATGCATAAAATTTGCATGGGGGTAAAATGGGAAAAAGTGCATTTTTGGGGCATTCTCAGATCTCGGAGTATCTTTTGGTAATCTCAAACCTTAGATGCGTCCTTTAAAAAATTATCAAAAATTAACTAACTTTAAAAGTAGGAACATCTTTCTGATTTCTATTTATCTATTATGGAGAAGAGAATGCTTAATTAGCTTAACAAATGACCTAATTAATCACCTTCTGCTTAATTAATCATTCTGATTAGCTCCTTGACACATTATTTTATTTCTCAGCTTAATCACTAACCTAATATCCTTTATAAGTTGATGTTAACAAATTCATTATTAATCAGTGTTCAGTGCAAACAATCTTGGCATGTGGCATACGATTCATCTACCTCTCTCAGTTCAAATAGTTTATAATTCTGCAAACTCTAACAAACAACTTGATTGTATTATTATACTTCATAAGAGTATAATACATTTCACATTATAAATTGTAGATCAATCTCCCCATGGAAAGCATGGAATACCCGTAATAATAAATCAGCTAATTAGAGTTGGTTCTACCTGATAGATTAAGTGATGTCATTTTGTTGTTCACTTGATCTGTAATCATTTGAGGAACTAAAGTGATAAAATTTTGGCGTTTATAAGGTAATAAACATCTTGATACATCATTAAAGCCTGCAAAACGTGATATGTAATTTATTGAAAAAATTGTTAAAGCAGAAAAAAGTTTGCTGATAAAGGTTTTATTAAAAGCAGTAATAAAATGATAATTTCAGAATAAAAAAGGAGGCCATTGACTGCTTTAAATTTTGCAGATGCTAAAAGTTGCGAGACCTGGCACTTCAACCCGCATGGTTACCCTCGTTGGTCAGAAACGTCCAGTACTAGCGATGGTGTTTCGAGCCATCAGCCACAGGCTCTGGTGGGTTTCAAAATTGAGACGTGCACTACGGAAATTATTTGTTTTTTTCCCCTGGGGCACGCTGTCATTACGTACGTGGATGCCAACGGGTCAATGAGGGAGCGCCACGTTTCGCCACGGGATTGCATTCTTTCAGTTTCAGAGAACAAGAGTCTGACCGTTGGATCATCCTGTCAATGCATCTTATCCGTCCACAACCAACAAATTATTTTTTATATTTTTCGAAATTTACTCATGCACCATTTTGTAATTTTAAAATTTATATGTAAGTATCTAAATTTAAGAGTTACTTTTTTTTTATTAAAATTAAATATCATACGGGGGAAGGGTTAATTATCCATTAAAATGAGATATAAATTTCCATTTAAAATGGTAATATATTTTAGATATATTTTTAATATCTTTGAGTGGATGAGGAAAATATGCGGGAAGGGTGCAACTTAGTGATTCTAATCTTGTGGAAGTTGGAAACTTCAAGCAATGAAATTGGAGATTGTAGATTTATTTTATTTTTTATTATTTCAAGCGGCAGTGAAATTTAAATGGGAGATTGTAGATTTTAATTTTTGAACATTAATAATATTGCTATCGGTTGATAATAAATTTATTCAAGTCTTTAATCATTGTCTTTGGATGCTCTCTAGTTATAAATCATGGGATTTTACTACGTAAGATCATTTCAATGTTCTTGATAGCATTTGGAATGCGGAAAGTACACATCGTGGAGAAATCATTCAACAATCAAGGGACCTAGTTTGGTTGGTTATAAACATTTTTTCTTCTGTTGCATGATATTTTTGGCTCCTCTTGTTTACACTCCACTTGCATAATTTAACACAATCCATGTAATTGAGTTAGTGGAGGATTAGGAAGGTTGATTAATTTAATTAGAAATGACATCTATCTTATTCTTGTATTGGAATATTAAACTAGGTAACATCGAATCTAGGATAATTGGATTGGTCTTATGGAAGTTTTCTATCGGTCGTAGTAAATCAAGAAGTGTTAATGGCGAGTGGTCTAGAAGCCTAGCACTCGTGAGTGCAACCCCCATTTGGAAAAAAAAAATCTCTTCAAATACACCATAACTGGAGCTCGAACTGTAGATGTCTTGGTGATAACTTGGCATCTTTCCGCTACACCATAGTCCCGGGGGTAAGTGACACATCTACAAAAAAAAAAAAAAAAAAAAAGAGGCCCAGGAGTTACGGTACAGCGGAAGGATGCTAAGTTGTCACTTAGGCACACATGGTTGACGTATTTACAGTTGTTTTTCCTCCAAATGGAGTGCACAATCATATGACAAGGAGCTTCTAGGCCGCTTGTCATGAGCGCTTCTCGATTTATCCTAACGGGTGATAGGAAACTTATATAGGGTTGGGTTGGTCACCCCAGATTCAATGTTACCTGATTTAACATTTTATCCCCATGGGGGTATAAGTATCCTGGATTGGTTTTTGATGTTATTAAGCAGGTTAAATTAGACTCTGCATTATTTGATGTATTGTGTCTAAGTGTGTAGGGACTTAGGAAGACAAGAAGTCGAGCAGAAGACGCAGCGAGCGAGAAAAATGACAGGGGAAGCGAGTTGACAAGCTCAGTACATCCGAGAGATTAGGAGCTGCGAAAGAATACATCAGTGGACGAGAAGGACGCGTACGACGCTTCCGAAGGACGAGAAGCTGGAGGGGAAGATTGCTCGAGGAGAAGGCCGGAGTTAGGTTCGAGTGAGCTCAATTCTGGATGGTCGGAGAATCACCCAAGCGACTGGAACAGTCGAACAAGTCAACATAAAGTTGACTTGTTCAGGTGGTTGGACCTTGTCTAGGCACCCGGACCTTATCCAGGCCCCCGGACCTTGTCCAGGCGCTCGGACTAGTCAGGGAGCCCAAACCACCTTGGGCCAGAACAGCGCACCATCGAGACGTTGCTATGAGGATGACATTCGAAGTCCATGTCAGCACCAATCTAGGTACTCAGACTGGTCCAGGCGCTCGGGCAAGGATAAAATTTTATCATCAAGTTGTTGAATAACTATTGTGAAGTAGATAAGGTGCATCACTAGGGCACTCAGACCGTCTCCAGGTGCCCGAAGATTCCACGTCAGCCAACGAGCATATTCGACCAGTAGGCTATAAATAGAGCTCTGGTCCTAGGAGTTTATTACAACACTTGTTTATGACCACTATACTTTCATTTCCAAATACATTCTTTGTTTCTATTCGAGTGTTAAACGTCTATAAGATGCTACTCCGTCTTCATCGAATGAGATCTTCTAGTTGAGCTTCCACTATCTTGGATTTGCAACCTCTCTGGTTGCAAACCAAGTAAATTCTTTTGTCTCTTACTTTGTTTGTATGTTTTTAATTTTTATTAAACTAATGTGTGTTCCTTGCTAAGTTCCAAAAGCGAGAGAAGTGCTAACCTTATTTCAGAGCAATTCACCCCCTCTTATTGGCCTACTCGGGACCTTTAATTAGTATCAGAGTCAGATCGCTCTAGAAGGATTAATCGCCTGCTAAAACAAGAAGAAGATGGTCAAACTAAGCATCTATCTGTCAAAGTTCAAGGGAGAGTTTGCACTCTAGAAACGTTGAATGGAGGTATTTTTCAAAACTAATTTTGAAATTATTTTAATAATTAAATATGATTTTTTAGTACCAAAATATCAATAAGGAGAAGAAAAAGAAGAATATCTTTGAATCAAGAATGAGAAAAATGACTTCATAGCTAACGATAGAGCGGAATTCCACCTACTAAGTGTGCCACCATCTTAAGAAGTCAACAGAATATGTGCTTACGGATCAACCAAAAAATTCTAGGAGAAGTTCTTGGAATTGCACAAAGGGACCTCAGAAGCCAAACTCGCAAGACGCAACCTGCTTCGCAACCAACTCAACAACCACCGAATGGAAAAGAAAGAATCGGTAGCTCATCTACACGCAACAATCAAGGAGCTGATCACCAGACTCACGGATCTCCCAGAAATGATAACAAACCGAGACTCACTAAGATATGCGTTGAATGCTTTCCCAAAAACACTCGAGTGAACATCCATAATAGACTATTTCTACATCTCCAAAGACTTTGAGGTAAGTATTTTAGAGAATTTATTTTCAACTTTTGAACTTCACAAGTCGAAATGTGCAGATTTAAAAAATAAGGAAGAAAAGTTAACCAAAATCTAATACTGAAAGCTAACGAGAAAGATGAACCAGAATCAGACGCATCACTCAACGAAGACGAAACAGCTTTTATGGTAAGGAAATTTTCAAAAAAATTTAAGTCTAATAACTTTGGTAAGAAATAGGCAATGAAGCTAATCCAAAGTAAAAGGAAAATTTAGTGCTATAACTATAAAAAAAAAGGACACATAAAGGACGATTACCCTAAGCTGGAGAAAAGGGAGAAAGAAAAAAAAGGGCCAAGATGAACGAAGCACAAAAATTTAAAAGCCATGTGGGATGAGTCTTCGTCAGAGTTCGAGATTGAGGCCTACGTCAGACTTGCACTTATAGTAAATCATCAAGAAGTCGAAGACGAAACAAGCTCATTCGAAATGAGCATCGAGAGCAGCGATAAGGAGAATCTTTGAATTACGAGTCTAACACGGTAAGTGAGGTACGATTCTGATCTCCTGATCAGTTGTATGAAGGTATAAAAATACTATCTAGATCATTATGTAAACTACATAATAAATGCATGAATTAAAAAAAAACAATGAGTTAAAAATAAACTTAGCAAAAACATGTCCATTAGAACTTTTTGATATAATTCAAATAGAAAACTCAAACTTAAAAGAGCAAATAGGAATATTGAAAAAGAATTATGCATGTTAAAATGTTTAGAATTCTAGACATTTTTAAGGACTAAATTGGTATTTTAGATTTTATAAGGGTCAAATTAAAAAATTTCTAGAAATTATATAGGCTAAATTGACATTTTAGATTTCATAAGAGTCAAATTAGAAAATTTTTTAGAAATTATATACCATGAAAATTTCTAATAAATTCAATAGATATGAACTTATTTTGGGTTTCTAAATCATGTTTAACTTAATTAAAATTAATTTTTACACATGCTTAAATTTTATTTTAGTTTTAAATATTGTTTACAAAATCAATTAGTTTGTATACTTGCTGTTTATATTTTCTATTGAAATATTTTGTTGTGATGTAGAAATGAATTAACAGTTAGTATAACAATTTTCGGAATTTTACAAAATTATATAATTTTTTATAAATTTTTGATTGAGAAATATAATTTAAAGTTTAAAATTTTTCAGAGATGAATTTTGAAAAACCTTATTTTTTTGGCTAATTATCGTTGTATTTTTAATGTTTAAAAAAATTAGTCAGATTTTTAAGATTCAAAAACTATTTTTAAATATTTATTTTTGAAAATAACTTTATATGTTTAAATATTTTCTACAGTTAAAACAAAAAATGTTCTACACTTAATTTTTTTATCATGATTTTAAATGATTACTATATAAAATATTTCAAGATATTTTGGCACATTAAAATAATTTTTAAATTATTTTTTAAAAACTTTTGATTAATTGATTAAAAATTATTTCTTTTTAACTTAATTTTGGTAAAAAGGTATATAACTGATAATTCTATCTTACAACTCTAGAAAAAGTTTCACCATTTTTCTATTTTTTTTTCTTCAGATTTTTCCTAATTTTTTTATATGATGTGGAGAAAATTAGAGATTAAATTTAGGGTGCGTTTGGTTCAAGTCATCATGTATAACCTTGGTTAACTAAGGTGATCAGGAATAAAACATAACCTATTAAGTGTTTGGTTCAACTTAGTTTATGCAACCACTTAATTTACATTTACTAATTTACCCATTGACCTTTTTAATTAATTTAATTAAATAAAAATCTTATTCTCTTTTCTCTCCCATGACTTCTCTTCTCCCCCTCTTCGCTGCCGCCGCTGAACAGAAAAAGCGGAAAAGGGGCTTCCCCTTTTTCTTCTTGTCACCGCCGACCAGCCACACAACACGTGACTTCTCTTCTCCCCCTCTTCGATGCTGTCACTGAACAAAAAAAGGGCAAAAGGGGCTTCCCCTTTTTCTTCTTGTCGCCGCCGACCAGCCACACAACACGTGACTTCTCTTCTTCCCCTCTTTGCTGCTGTCGCTGAACAGAAAAAGGGGAAAAGGGGCTTCCCCTTTTTCTTCTTGTTGCCGTCGACCAGCCACACCAGCAGTGGTTGTCGTCGCCACGCAACACCAAGGAAAGGAAGGGGCTGCCCTCTTCTAGCCGCCGACCAAAGAAGAGCTTTCTAAAGAAGTTGTCCTCTTCTAGCCGCCGGCCAAAGAAGAGCTTTCTAAGCTGCTGCTCCTCCTTTAAAGAAGCTGCCCTCTTTCCAGCCTGGCTTGCCGTCCAAGCCTGCTGCTCCCATCAAAGAAGAAGGCTAGCAGCAGAGTCAAAGACGAAGGAAAACAGAATTAATTCTGTTATCTTTATGGCTTCGAGCAAAGAGGAGAGAGGGGAGAGAATTGTGGAGGGTAATTTTGGGAAAAAAAAATGATAACCCTGGAATCGTCCAAAACCTTATATTTCGGAGGTAATGCAATTCCGGGTTGCATGTCGACTTTGCTGATGTGGCGGGAATCACTTATTATCAGGCATCCCTGATTACCCAAACCAAACAATGTTTTTATTGATAACCTACCAAGGTTATCAACGATAACCTCCAACCAAACACCCCCTTAGGGGTATAGATGTTAGGATTTTATTATAATTTTCTTTACATGTTATAATTGTCAATTTATTTACACGCAATAATTTTTTTTATTATTTGTTTTACGTTAACTTGGGGTGATGCACATCAAAAGGGAGAAATTGTAAGCACCCCGAGTTGATTTTTGATGTGATCAACCAGGTTAAGTTAGGCTCGACATTATTTGATGCCTTGTGTTTATGTGTGCAGGGACTTAGGAACACAGAAAGTTTAGCGGAAGATACAACGAGCGATAAGAATGACACAGGAAATGAGTCAGCAGGCTTGTTACATCCGAAGGATGAGGAGCTGCCGAAGAATACACTGGCAGACAAGAAGGATGCGCGCGACGCTTCCGAGGGACAAAAAGCTCGAATGGAAGATTGCTCGAAGAGAATACTAGAGTTAGGTTCGGGTGAGCTTAACTCTGGATGGTTGGAGATGTTGGACCCCGTGGTTGTTTTGATGCATGTGATCAACCAAGTTTAGGTTAGGTCCTGTTTGTCTGATCCCTGCGTCAAAGTGTACAGGAGCTTAGGAGCGCAGGAAGTCGAGCGAAAGACGCAGCTAGCAAGAAGGATGACACGGGAAGAGAGCCGACGGGCTCGGTGCATCTGAAGGACGAGACAGCTGCGGAAGAGTACACCGGTGGGCGTGAAGAACGTGCGCGGCGTTCGAGGGACGTAAAGTCGGGACGGAAGACTGCTCGAGGAGAAGGCCGGGAATTGGGTTCGGGTGAGCCATATTCCAGTTGGCGAAATCACCCAAGCAAACCGAACCAGAGCAAGTCAACCGGGAGTTGACTTGACAAGTGTTCGGTCGACCAAACCCCATGATCGGTCGATCGAACCCCTATCTTCAGAAGCCAGCCATTCCAGCCACGTCAGCAACCAACAGTTAGCTGATCGGTCGACCGAACCTTCTGATCGGTCGACCGAACCGAAGATAATCAAAGACTTGGTCGAGCGATTTGATCGGGTCAGATCAAGTGGAGACCGTTGGCTGATCGGTCGACCAAACGCGAGGATCGGTCGACCGAACCTAAGCTCGATCCAGAGAAGACTGCACCTGGACGGAAGACTGAGCAGGTACAACAGATTCGGTCGACCGAACCTGGAGATCGGGCGACCGATCCCTCTCGAAGTCAAAACCTAATCCCGAAGATCAGGTGATCTGATAAGTCTTGGGACCCCTATATAAATGGGTCTCGAACAGCTAAACAGAACAACTCTTGTACTCTCATTTTTCCAAGCAATAGCTCTGTGCTCTCCAAATGTAAAAGACTTCTCCGCCTTCAGAGAAGGAGACTTTGTTAGTGTGCTTTCCAACCGCCTTGGATTAACAACCGTCTCGGTTGTAACCAAGTCAATCGTTGAGTCTGCTTTTTCTGTTCTATTTTAGTTCTGTTCAATTTCTTAATCATTGCTTATATTTGAGTTGAAAGTTCTTGAGGAGGGTATAATTTTTGTTTGCAGGCAATTCACCCCCCTCTTGTCGGTTCCTCTGCACCAACAGGAGAATCACCCAAGTGACTAGAACAGCTGAACAAGTCAATACGGAGTTGACTTGTTCAGGTGCTCGGACTTGAGGCTCCTAGATCAATCTGGTAGCTCGGATCACCTTGGGCCAGAACAGGCACCCCGTTGGGATGTTGTTGAGAGGACGACATTCAGAGTCCACGACAACACCAATCCAGGCGCCTCGGACCAGTTCAGGCGTTCGGACGAGGATAAAGGATTATCATCAAACCGTTAAAGAGCCGTTGCGAAGCAGATAAGGTGCATCGCTAGGGCACTCGGACCTTCTCCAGGCGTCCGGAGCTGCCATCAGCCAACAGATATATTCGACTAGTAGACTATAAATAGAATCTTGGTCTTAGGAGTTTAATACAACATTTGTTTATGAACACTGTACTTTCATTTTTGATTTCATTCTTTGTTTTTGTTCGAGTATTAAACGTCTGTAAGAGACTACTCCGTCTTCATTGAAAGGAAGATGACATGATTTTATATAAGATGACATGATTTTATATAAGATGTCATTTACTATATTTATGTTTTATTTTTTTTTTCTGTTGCAAGGAAGATTATTTATGAATTTTGAATTACAAAATGAATGTTTTCGGAAGTATGAGGAAAAAAATATAAAATGAAATAATTTTTTTTGGTAAGATGAAACTTGCAATGATCGTTTAACAAGGCACGGTGTACAATCCTACCAGAATGAGATGAGAGAGAGATGAATAGGAAGGTGTTAAAATTGAGGTGACGTTTGATTTAAGGGTTTGGGAATGAAGGAATGAATTTATTCTTGGTGTTAAACTTTATGTTTGGTTAATAGGAATGGAATCAAGATTTTGGAATGAAATCTAAAAATTTGGGTATGGATGAAACCCACCTCCTCTCTTGAGTTTTGATGGAATAGGAATGTGAATTAAGTTTTGGACAAAAATACCCTTAATATATTTGTTCAATTTTTTTTTCATTTCACACTCTCTCTCCTTATTCTTTCTTATCATATTTTCTCTCTCATCACACACTCTCTCCTTATTTTCTCTCTCTTCATTATCTTCCATCACAATTTCTCTCCTATTGCACACTCTCTCCTTATTTTTTCATCATACTTTCTCTTTTTTCAATCTCTATTATCATTCTCTCCTCATTTTCTCTCATCACACTTTCTCTCTCTTCATTCTCTCCCATCACACTCTTTCTTCTCATTTTCTCTCAATACACTTTCTCTCTCCTCAATTTCTCATTTTCTATCATCATACTTTATCTCTCTTCATTTTCCCATCACTCTTTCTCTCTTAAACCATTTTCTCTCTCATCATACTTTCTCTCTTCTCAATCTTTCATTTTCTCTCATCATATTTTCTCTCTCTTCATTTTTCCTATCACTCTCTCTCTCTTAGCACACTTTCTCTCTCATCATACTTTTTCTTTTCTCAATCTCTCCTATCATACACTCTCTCCTTATTTTCTCTCATCATACTTTTCCTCTCTTTATTTTTTTTCTATCACACTTTCTCTCTCATCATATGTTTCTATCACATTCAACTTTTCTTCCATTTAATTTTTTCTCTTATTTTTCTTTAAGGATAAAATAGAAAATTTAAGTTCATTCTGATTGAAAATATTCAACTAATCAAATATTTTTTTAAAAATAATATCAAATTTATATCCACTTTTATTCCATAATATTATAATATCTATTTTCATTCTTATTTCTAAAAGAAAATCAAACGCCACATGAGATGAGGACAAAGATAAAGCTTTTCTTTTTCTCTCCCACAGTTCCCTAGATTCCAACTCCAAATTGTCACCAATGGCGATTTTATTGCCTGTGTTGCGATTATTGATGATGGCAAAGTGGAAATGTGACCAAAAAGAGTCTCAAAAGAAGGAAGGGAGCAAAGTGTCCATATAATTGATGGTGTACGGATCAAGAACCTCATCCTTACCCTCCATTCCTCCTCATCCTCGCCCTCAAATTCCTTCTCTCCTTCACCCATTGCCTCTCTCTCTCTTTCTTCTCTCTCATTCTTCTTTCCCTATTTGACTTCTGCTGCTTTCTTCTTCTCCTCCGCCCTTTCCTTCCTCTTTTCGCTAATACCTGTTCCATCTAATCTAAAGTTCGCATCTTCCGCTCGAAGGTTGCATCTTTCGCTCTCCGCACCACCAAAGTTTGCATCTCTATGTAAAAGTTTGCAACTTTGTCTCTCCCTGGCGCGTACTCCCTGTGCTGGGGACGGACTCAAGCTATCTCCTGCTTCGACTGTTGCGCGAGCTTTTTATCCAACAGCGAAATCGATTATTTGGCTTTCTTGCGCTTGAAGGTCGAATCTTGGAGGTTGGGCGAGGGTTTGAGTTCTCTCCGGTTGTTTTACATCTGTGGGAGATTGCTTTGGAACCATGATTGCGGAGGAGACGAAGGGGATCAGGGATCAGTTTCCTGTGGGCATGCGCGTCCTTGCAGTAGATGACGACCCCATCTGCCTCAAGTTGTTGGAGGTCCTGCTAGTCCGCTGCCAGTATAAGGGTTTGTCCCCAGATTTGCTTATGTTTTCTTATCGTTCGTTTGTACTTTTCTTCTTCATCTTAGAACGTTGAGTTTTGTTCATCTTTCTACATCTGTTGAAGCAAAATACTGCTGTAGAATGATTTTTTCTCCTTTTTTCCCCCGTATGGTTAAAAGAATGCTTGTTTCTTTGTGGTTTAAGCCACTGCTCTCTTATTTCTGTCATTCGACTGCATTAATGCTTACTTGTTGGACCTTTTATACTTCTCTTTATTGTGTTGAGTATTGTTTTACTTGGAAGAAAAATTGAATGATTCCCTTTTGTATAGTTTTCATCCCAAAGCAAGATTTGAACTTATGGTCGTTTGAATTGGCTCTCTAGTTACGACGACTGATAAAGCAATTATGGCACTGAACATGCTGAGAGAGAACAGAAACACATTTGATCTGGTTATCAGTGACGTGCATATGCCGGATATGGATGGATTCAAGCTATTAGAGCATGTGGGCCTCGAGATGGACTTGCCAGTTATCAGTAAGTACCAACAACTTCAAATACTAATGGTTTTTGTCATGACTATTAAATAATAGTGGTTATTGTTATGATTATTCTCGCTTGCCATGAACTTACAATTTTGTAATTGGAGTTCCCAGCAGAAATGGAATCCACTCTTTTAGTTTATGTTTTTTATTACAGGTACCATTTGGTTTCTAAGAGAGAAATTTGTTTTTTTTTCCAATTAAAATGAGATTAATATGCTATGATGCAGTGTTATCTGCAAATGGTGAAACCCAAACTGTCATGAAAGGAATCAGTCATGGCGCCTGTGACTATCTGCTAAAGCCGGTGCGGATTGAGGAGCTGAGGAACATATGGCAACATGTCATCAGGAGAAGGAAGTTTGAAAAAAGATACAGTAATGATCCTGAGAATGGGGATGATGACTTGAGGACTCTTGGAAACTCAGAAGATGGTCATGGGGCAGATGATCTCAATGGAAAAATCACCAAGAAGCGGAAGGATCAGAGCGAAACAGATGAAAATGATAGTGAAGACAACACAGAGAATGACGATCCATCTAACCAGAAAAAGCCTAGAGTTGTCTGGACGATTGAGTTGCACAGGAAATTCGTTGCTGCTGTTAACCAACTGGGTATTGACAGTAAGTATCTTCATTTTCTTTTGCTTTCCTTTATAGAACAGCGAAAAAAAGGGATTAGATGTACTGCAGGTCCATTACTGATGTTAAACTTTTCGCTTTTTGTTCTTTCTTATGCAGAGGCTGTACCAAAGAAAATACTTGACCTTATGAATGTTGAGAAGTTAACAAGGGAGAATGTTGCAAGCCACCTACAGGCATGTTTCTCAACTTTGCATATTATGGTGAAATTTATTTCGCTCCAGTATATTTTCCATCATGAGCTTGCACCAACATCTCTGGCACTTGGCCATGGACAATGCTTTGAACAAGTTAATTTTCTTAATAGGCAGAATGTCCTCTTGGAGTTCTAGAGTTAACGCGGTGATGAAAAGCATTTGAACTAGTTGATTTGTCATTTGCGCTTTCTTGTTTGTTTCTTATTGAGGGTAGCAATTACATTTGCATTTCTTTTGATTGCAGAAGTATAGGCTATATTTGAAGAGGCTTAGTGCAGTGGCTGGCCAACAAGCTTGCATGGTTGCAGCTGTAGGAAGTAGAAGCTCATCATACCTAAATATGGCTTCTCTGAATGGTTTCAGAAATTACTATGCAATTGGGGGATCAAGCCAACTGCCGACCATAGGATCTCTTCAACCGACCGGAGTTCTTGGTAGAATGAACAGTTCATCAACTCTAGGAATGCAGGGGCTGTTGCCTTCCCGGACAGTTCAGCTTGGTGGAATGCACAAAAGCACAAACAATTCTTGTAGTACTGAATTAGGAAATATTCAAGGGATCACATCACCAGGCAACCATCAATTGAGTTTGCTCCATGGGGTGCCTATGAGTTTGGAGGTTGAACAATTTCCGCAACTTAAATTGGAGCAAGAACGGAGAAACCAATTGCCCACTGGCTTTTCTGGTGTTGGACTTTTGGTTGGTCCTAAAAGCAATTCTTTTCCTAGTAGCACTTCGAATTCTCTTTTAGTTCAGGCGAATAAGCAGCACAATCAATCAGGAGGAATACACAATTATCCATTGGCCAGAATGCCTTCCTCAAGTTCAGAGATTTTTGATTTTGACCTTCAAGATGTTTCTCTGTTTACTTCTAATAGTAGATCTCGTGATGGCTCATGGCAGGGTGCTGCTGCATCAATTGATCAGCCTATTAATGCATTGCCAATACTTGCCCCTTTCAGGAATAATGTCTTCTCTTCTGGGAGCATTGGAGCAAATGTTTCTTCGATAGCTTCTCATCCAGTGACCAAAACTTTTGATGAATGTTCAAACACAATGGCTGCTCTGCATAATGCGATCACAAACAATAATATCAACAACCATGTTCCATCTCTCAACGAGAGCACAATTGCTATGCCTCCAGTGCACAATGATTCCAGATTGTCTAATTTTAGCTTGGACAACTCTACACCGAGATGGGATTATTGTTTTAATCCTAATGCAATCTCAAGTACTTACTCAAGTTCTTTGTATCCCAAACATCAGAACAACAATGAAACTGCTCAGTTTCACACATCGGACATTGCAATTGATGATAAAAAGTTGGCTGTCAATGCAGAAGGCCAAGTGAACTTTGGGGCATCACTCATCAGACAAGATTGCATGATCGACAGGTCAACTGTTAATAGTCAGCTTAATTTCAAACGTGAACATGAATTGGAGACCTCGAGTTTGCCTGGTGGCCTAAACTCAAACGGTTCCTGTCTGGCTGATGTTGTGAATTCCATGATCAAATCAGTAAGTATCTTTTCATGTATACTAGTCGATTGTCCAATAACTGCATGCACAGGGTGTGACCTTTTCCATGTTTGCAGGATGATGATACGTTTGGGGATATCGACATGGGATGTGATCTCTACATAATCGGTGCTTGCATGTGATCTCATTGGATTTGAGCAATTATGGGTTGATGAGATGGTTTATGTTGGTTGTAGTTTATCTTTGGTTTCTTAAAGAATCTAATATTATGAATGAGAATGTAGCTGAATTATTGCTTTTATGGAAGGGTCCTGGAAACATCTAGCTGAGATCACTGCTTGCTGCCTATCGAATGCACAGTCATTGTTTGTTTTCTGATATCCCATTCTTTGATCAATTTTTTGCTGTTTAGTAGCTTAGGGGTCGAGGTTACATTAATGTCTGTAGATTGAAATCAAGTCATTTGGGATGCAGAAGCAACTACATGACAGTTATACGATGACTGTGTCTGTAGGTTAAAATCAAACTCCATGACAGTTATGCGATGAAAGTCCTAATCTTTTTCTTTTGCTGGACATGATGTACCATTCTCAAATCTCCCTATATTCATCTATAAACATTCAATTGAGAATGGAAAATGGAGAACTCCATAAAAAAAGGTTTTTTTTTTTTGTTTTTTTTTGTTTTTTTTTGTTTTTTGTTTTGACAACAGACGTCTATAAACACCACACTTAAAAAGTGTTTAATGACCTTGAACCTTTCAAATTGGCCATCTGAGATCATCTTTGGATTATAGAGTGTTCTAGACTCACTGGTGGCCTCGGGAGCCCAGTTTAAAATGTTTAGGGCCTTAAAATACTTCTAGAAAATTCTGAGTTGGACATCAAAGGCCACCAATGAATTTAAAATGTTGTCAATACTTTTTGGACAAAGTATTTAATGACCCTAAACATCCGAAATTGGACATCCGAGATCATTTATGGATCGTAAACAACATTCTAAACTTACAATGATCTTGAGTGCCCAATTTGGAATTTTCAAAGCCACTAAACACTCAGTTAAAACTACCATAGATGATCTCAAAGATTCTAATATGGTGTGTTTTGCCAATCAAGGACTTTTTGAAAGTGTTTAATGTTCCTAAACACTCAACACTTAAGACCACCAGTGAGTCTAGGTTGTTGTCTACAATCTATAAATGGTCTCAAATATCCAATTTGAGAAGTTTAAGATCATCAAATATTTTTGTTCAAGAATTCTTGATGGCCTTAAATACTCCAAATTAGAGACTTTGGGATACTGGTGGCTAAAATGTTGCTTGCAAAAATTCATGAAGTACTTTTAGCAAAAATTATTTAACAACTCTAAATACTCTAAGTTATACATGTTAGACCATATATGAATTGTGGGCATCATTCTAGATTCATTAGTGGTCTTAGGGACAAAAGTTCTTATAGACCTAAACATTTTAAAACCCTTCAAAAATTTAGAGATGCAGTAGAAAATAAAAACAAAAGACTTGGGTAATTACTTGGTTCACAGTCCAACAACCGTTACTCCAAGGTCTATAATCCTATGAATCATTTTAGATAAGCAATTCATTAAAATCCTCTTTCCGAAAACTTTTGGTAAAGAGAGAAATCGTTGTAAAACTTAGGAGATAATACCAACTTTATTAATTTCCTAATAAAATACAATATTAAATTTATCGACAACAAGAGAGTAAATTTCGGAGAAGGTTGTCAGAGATCGTTTCGACAGAGTAGATGTGCAGATCTTGCTCGAATGGTGAAATGGAAGCAGGAGTTGTGTACGAGGAATTGAGAATTGATGAGTGGAGTCTTGGATCTCGAGGATTCTTTTATAGATTTTATCTGGTCGATTGAACACTTATTTAGTTGACTGAACCCAATCAGATCTTGCTATCTTTGCACTTGATTTCAAGATTTTCTGATAGATTCAACGTCCTATCAACCAACTGCACTTTTAATATTTCCTTGCTTGCTCCAATCCAATCAGATCAATCCAACATAATCCGCTTATTCGATAAACTGATCTTCTTGATCAATCGACTGAACTTTAGAACTTTGTTTACTATTTGATTCAATTGCATTCGATCTGTTCTTTCCATATGTGTTCGATCGACTAATCCTCCTGATCAGTCAATTGAGCACTTATTTCCTTCATGGCTTGGATGGGTTTGATTTGTGCTTATCTGCTAGGATCGGTTGACCAAACCCTTCGATCAACTGGAAACTTTATTTTTCTGCAAAATAAAATTAGCATAATAACAAAAATAATAATAATGTAAAACAGATTTAGAAATAGATAAAATATGCATGAATTATTTTAATGGTTAAGACTATCATATCTCAATTTAGAAACCTCAGTTGGTTCCTTTAGTCAGATTGGCATTTAAGGTTTATCTCAACTGGGATGTCTTCACTGCCTTCCTGAATCGAAAGGCCTTTCCATGACTTACCTTACTTACCCAATAAACATCCAGTCTAGTTGACTTGCTTGAACTTCTTCTTCTTAGTGTCCGATCGACCCACTATGACTTTCCTTACTTGATGTTCAATCCATCTGACCCTTCAAGTGTTCTGCTAGATCAACCCATCTGGTATTCTGCTTAGTGTTTGGTCTTTCTGATCCACTAAAAATTTTCAAAATAAGATTCAACTTTGAAACACTTTTCGAACATGAGTTTTCAAAACCAAAAGTTCAAAATTAAGTTTGAAAAATCTACTTTTCAAAACTAATTAAAACTAAGTTTGTAAAAGATTCAATTTTCAAAAACTTAGTTTATAAAATCCAATTTAAAAGCTTAGTTTTATAAAAACTAGTTTTCAAAAATAGATATATCAAATTAGATTTGCAAAGATCAGATTTTAAAAAGAAATTTTAAGAGAAGACATTATTTTTAAAGCTAAGAAAATAATTTTGGTGCTAAGTGTAAAAAAAATGATTTAATCCTCCCCCTAAACCTGACATTCAAAATAGCTATCTAACCAATTAGGTACTTACTAACTATCAGAAGATAGCAGCTTTCACTTGGTTAGTTAAGTTAAGTGGATTGTAATCAGTTAGTGCTTGACTAAACTGAATAACTTTAACTTGATCAATGTCTGTTTGGTATTTAACGCCCAGACTTGTGTCGATGCACTGAAATAAGCATCGTAAGTCTAGGCAATCTGCCTATGCATCTCACCCCTTTCTATGTTTGGCAATCACAAGCAAGGTAAACCTAGGGTGTTGGTGAGATGCTCAAGTGCTAGTCCTGAGGGAACATGATTTCTAGGGAGTTATTCTAATCTAAGGCTAAAACTGTTTTGAAATTCTAAAAATAGAAAATTTTGAAAACATAAAAGTATTTTGCCTTAGAATTTGAGAATAACCATTTTTGAAAACCAATTTTTAAAATTCCTAATCTATTATACGCATCCCTAATTTTCTACGTAGATTGCTGAATTCACTTTCAGGGAGTGGTTTAGTGAATATGTCAGCTAAATTAGACTTTGACTCAATGTACTTGAGTTCAATGTCTCCTTTAGTGACATGATCTCTGATAAAGTGATGCCTAATTTCAATATGTTTGGTTCTGGAATGATGCACTGAATTTTTTGTTAAATTAATTGAACTGATATTTTCAATTAACACTTTTACATTTGTAAGGTTCAAATTAAAATTTTTAAAGTGTGCATCATCTATAATAATTATGCAACGCATTCTCCTATGGCTATGTATTCTGACTCAGTTGTAGATAAGACAACACAGTGTTGCTTTCTATTGAACCAGCTGACAAGCGATGGACCCAATAGTTGACATCCACCACTTGTGCTTTTGCGGTTTAATTTGCATCCGGCATAGTCTGAGTCAGAATATCCTATGAGTTCAAAATTATTGGTTCCGGGATACCAAATTTCTACATTTGTTGTTCCTTTAAGGTATCTAAAGATTCTTTTGACTTGAGTCAAATGAGATTCTTTAGCACAGGTTTGGTATCTAGCACACATACTAACTGCAAATAAGATATCTGGTCGACTTGCAGTTAGGTATAGTAGGCTACCTGTGGCACTCCTATAGTATTTTAAATCAACTGGTTTTCCATTGGGGTCATCATCTAAGATTGTGTTTACTGCCATGGGTGTTTTTATTTCTTTAGTATTTTCCATTCCAAATCTTTTGAGTAATTCTTTAGTATATTTTTATTGATAAATGTAATTTCCCGCATTCGTTTGTTTGATTTGTAATCCTAAAAAATAGGTTAATTTACCTACTAGACTCATTTCAAACTCGTGTTCCATTAGGCTTGTAAATTTATTTAAAAATTCTGAATTTGTTGACTCAAAAATTATATCATCTACGTAGATTTGGGCTATGAAAATATCTTTTTTGTATCGACTTAACAAATAAGGTTGGGTCAATTTGACCTTGGTTGAACCCTTTAGAAGTTAGGTACGATGTAAGTCTTTCATACCATGCCCTAGGTGCTTGCTTAAGTTCATATAAAGCCTTTTTTAATTTATAGACATGGTCAGGGTATTCTAGATTTTCAAACCTGGGTGGTTGTCCTACGTAGACTTCTTCTTTTATTAGTCCATTTAGGAAGGCTGACTTAACGTCCATTTGGTAGAGTCTGAATCCTTTTTGGGCTGCATAACTAAGTAGCATTCTAATGGACTCTAGTCTAGCCACTGGGGCATAAGTTTTATCGTAGTTAAGTCCCTCTACTTGATTGAACCCTTTAGCCACTAATCTAGCTTTATTTCTTGTGATTTCCCCATTTTCACTTAATTTATTTATAAATACCCATTTTGTTTCTATTATCTTTTTATCTTTGGGTGGTGGCACTAAATCCCAAACTTCATTTCTTTCAAATTGAACTAGTTCTTCTTGCATCGCAATTATCCAGTCTGGGTCAAGTAATGATTCAGCCATTGTTTTGGGTTCAAATTTTGAAATTAATGAGATTTGACTTAGGTTTCTAAAGGATGACCTAGTCTGAACCCTTAGGTCGGGATCACCAATTATTTGACTGGTTGGGTGATTTGGGTTGACTCTAATAGTTCTAGGAGGTTGACTCTCTTGAGGTTGTTCTTCTTCTTCATGACTTAGAGGTTGGTTGGTTCCTTCAGAATTATTGTTTTCTTGAACAAATTCAATTGGTTGTAGTTGAGTTTGTTCTAGGTCTTGTTTGGATTCTTCAAATTTCACATTGGTAGTCTCTTCAATTCTTAATGTCACTTTATTATAGACTCTGTAACCTCTACTGTTTAAGGAGTAGCCTATAAAAATTCCATGTTCTATTTTAGAAGTGAATTTTCCTAAATGTTCTCTTGTGTTTAGGATAAAGACTGGGCACCCAAAAACTCGAAAATATTTTATATTGGGTTATTTGTTATAGTAAATTTCAAAAGGGGTTTTATTGTGTGTTTTATTTAGTGTTATTCTATTTTGCACATAGCAGGCTGTACTAACAGCTTCTGCCCAAAAATACTTAGGTAGATTATACTCATTTAGCATCGTTCTAGAAGCTTCAAGTAAGGTTCTATTTTTTCTTTCTACAATTCCATTTTGTTGGGGGGTTTTCGGAGACGAAAATTCGTGATGATATCCATTTTCAAGACAAAATTTACTAAAATTATGATTTTTAAATTCTCCCCCATTGTCGCTTCTAATTTTTTTAATTTTAATATCTTTTTCATTCTCAATTTGTTTACAAAAATTTGTAAATATTTCAAATGTTTCATCTTTATTTTTTAAGAATTTGACCCAAGTGAACCTAGTATAGTCATCTATTATTACTAGACAATATAAGCTTCCATTTATTGATTTGACTCCGTGGGAGTCAAATAGGTCTAAGTGTAAAAGTTCTAATATTGAATTGGTTTGTGATTGATTAGTTGGTTTGTGGGTAGATTTTGTTTGTTTACCTTGTTGACAAGCATTACATATGGTTGAATCTAAGTTAGGTAATTTTGGTAGTCCTCTAACTAATCCATTTAGTCTGCTTATGTTTCTGAAATTCGTGTGTGACATTCTTCTATGCCATAACCAGGTTTCTTCTTTTTGTGTTAAGTAACACTTAATTGAAGAAGTGGTTAAGTTGATTGTATAGATGTTGTCTTTTCTAAACCCTTTTAGGTTTATGTTAGGGTTGTCTAGGTGTTTGATTAGGCATTCTGTCGATAAAAGCCTAACTTTATATCTAGTATCACACAATTGACTGATACTTAGGATATTATACTTGAAATTTTCAACAAGTAGAACATTGGTAATAATAAAGTTAATTTTTAGTTCGATATTACCTATACCAATTACCTTGAGTTTGCCGTTGTTTCCAAAGACAACTGTTCCTAGGCTTTTGTAGGTGAGTTGAGTGAATTTGGTGTGATCTCCAGTCATATGTTTGGAGTAACCACTGTCCAAGATCTACTTAGTTTCCTACAATAGGTAAGAATTTTGGGGTTAGTCTACATTTTGGACTTATAGTCATTCTTTAGATTTGATAAGAGTAAGTTGAATAAGATTAATTTTTTTTTTAAAAAATTTAAGTTTACTTTTTAAAATAATTTTTTAAGTTAAAAAAATTTAAGTTTAATTTTTAAAATAAATTTTTTGAGTTAAAAAAATTTAAGTTTAACTTTTAAAATAAAATTTTAAGTTAAAAAAATTTAAGTTAATTTTTAAAGTAATTTTTTAAGTTAAAAAAAATTAAGTTTAATTTTTAAAATAATTTTTTAAGTTAAAAAAAACTTTAAGTTTAATTTTTAAAATAGATTTTTAAGTTAAAAAAACTTTAAGTTTAATTTTTAAAATAAATTTTTAAGTTAAAAAAAATTTAAGTTTAATTTTTAAAATACATTTTTAAGTTAAAAAAATTAAGTTTAATTTTTAAAATAATTTTTTAAGTTAAAAAAAATTTAAGTTTAATTTTTAAAATAATTTTTTAAGTTAAAAAAATTTAAGTTTAGTTTTTAAAATAATTTTTTTTTAAGAAAAAAATTTAAGTTTATTTTTTTAAAATAATTTTTTTAAGTTAAAAAAAATTAAGTTAATTTAAAATAATTTTTTAATTTAAAAAATTTAAGTTAATTGTTAAAAAAATTTTAAATTTAATTTTAAGTGAGTCCTTAGTCATCTCACCCAATTTATGTTTTCAATCAGGGAATCCTATTATTTTGTGAGATGAGTTAGGTTCAATTTTAAGGTTTGGTTTTAACTTGTGTTAGATTCAGGTTTAGCTTTGGGTTCAACAAATAGGCATTCTTTGGATAAACTTCTAGGCTATGGTGAGTCACTTGGACATCATTAGAGTAATCATGTCTTCGAGGTTTTTCAAATAGTCCTATCCATTGGACTCAGTACAAAACCTTGGTCTAACTGGTTAGGATCCATAAAGGGTAGCTTCGATCAGTTCCACTTAGCCAAATGCACCAGGTCGAAGTCATATCTTCCT
Source organism: Zingiber officinale (assembly GCF_018446385.1). NCBI lineage: Eukaryota > Viridiplantae > Streptophyta > Magnoliopsida > Zingiberales > Zingiberaceae > Zingiber > Zingiber officinale. The sequence goes on along the minus strand of NC_055987.1, from coordinate 70,301,277 downwards.
AGACATGCATAGACTAAGCTTCCCTAACGTACTATCATCCAAAATTTCACCAGTGCTATTTTTCAAGTTAAACTTGAACCCTTTTTAACTAGTCCTAATTACCCTGCCGGGTAGGTTGGTTAGGGTTACCCTGTTAGATAGGTTAGTTTTGGAGGTGCCAGCTATTCTGGAGCCTCCCCCTGAATTATTGGCCATTACTTTTTAGTTCTAGGTTTATGTCTATTTCTTTTATAGTTATAATTTACTTGGTGATAGTCTAAGTTTTGGTGAGTTTTAAAATATTTAGATTTTGAATTTTTTGGTTTTGGTTTGTATTGATTTGGTTTATTCGATTTTATATAATGTATTTTTTTCTTTAGGTATATAGTATTGGTTAAGTCCTACTTGCGTGATCAAACACGCTTTCGGAACCCAGGCTTTACTCGTTGGTTTGTATTGGGTTATTAATGATTTAAAAGTTTTATTTGAGTTTGACTTATATCCGAGTCCGGTTTTATTATAACATGCTTTTTGATTATTTATGATTAAGTCTAAATTTTTTGATCTGGTAGTAAATTTTTCTAACATACCTTTTAAATTATTATTTTCTAATTTTAATGATGAATTCTCCTCCTCAAGTGTTAGATCTTGAGTTGGTTTGTTATTTGTGATTTGTTCCTTGATGTTTTGATTTTCCTCAAGGAGCAATTTGTTTTCATTTTCTAATTTAACTAACTTATTATTTAAGAAAGAAATAATTTTAAAAAACTTTCAGTTTAAGTTTAGGTATACCTCTTCGGAACCTTCGGAAACGAGTACGGACTCGTGGCAAGATTCGAGTTCGGACCCGTCTTCTGATTCATCTTCCGACTCTGCTTCGCGGGCCATCAGCGCGAGGTGGCTCTGATGTTTTTGATCTTCGGCCTTCGATTCGTCAGAGGAGGAGTCACCCCACGTCGCTTTGAGGGCCTTCTTTTTGGTAAGCTTCATTTTGTTGATCTTCAATTTCGGACACTCATTCTTGTAGTGCCCCTTCTTGTTGCATCCGTAGCATGTCACGTTCCTCGAATCGGTTGGAGAACTGATCTTTTGTAGATCCTTCTTGCTGAAGCTTCTCTTCCTTCTGGTGAACATCTTCCTTACCAGGTTCACCAGGTGTTCTTCATCTTCAGAGTTCTGGTCAGAGTCTTCTTCAAGTTCAGGCTTGTTCTTCTTTTCTTTGGAGGAACCTGCAAATAAATCAACAACTTTCTCGGCTCCAGCGTTAGTCTGCTCATGTAACTCCAATTCACAAAACAATTCATCTAATTTAAGTTTAGATAAATTCTTAGAAATTTTGTAGGCATCCACGATGGATGCCCACAAACTATTGCGTGGGAATGCGTTTAACGCATACCTGATTAGGTCTCTGTTGTCCATCTGGTGGCCTATCGCATGGAGCCCGTTGAGGATATCCTTGATCCTCGCGTGCAGCTGACTCGCTGTTTCTCCTTCCTATATTTTTATATTAAATATTTTATTTAATAATAAATCTCTTTTTGTTACCTTAGCGTCGCTAGTTCCTTCGTGCATCTCGATCAATTTATCCCATAGCTCTTTAGTGTTCTGATGCGGCCCGACCCGGTTCAGCTCTTCTCTTGTTAATCTGCATTGTAATGTATTGATCGCCTTATTCTCCATTGATGCCTTCTTCTTTATGTCTGCTGTCCATTGTTCTGGATCAAGCAGATTTTCAGAGTTGTCAACTGTTGGTTTGTAGACTTTTGTGACGCTAAGCCATTGATCGAAGTCTGTCTTTAGATAGACTTCCATCCTTTTCTTCCAGTATGGAAAATCATCCCTGTTGAATAGGGGAGGACACACCGTACTAAAACCTTCGATCTGAGACATCCTGTACACAAGTAAACAACTAGACAAAATATCCCAAGACTTGGTCTTGGATTAGTAGTGTGGGAAGAATTAAGAAATAATGAAAAAAGAACTAAATTGGTGTTGCACCAATTTAGATTTAATTGCAATGAAATTTTTTTTTCCAAAAAGGTAATAATACCAGTTTGGAATTATACGAAAAACTTAAAACCAAAGACGAAAAGAAATGAAGAAAAAAAAATTTAAAACAGATCCCCCCTTTGTCTGATTGGTGGTTGCACCAAATTAGAGCGGTACCTGCTCTGATACCACTTGTTGGATCATGAAAGTCGATAGAGGGGGGGGGGGTGAATATCGAAAAATGTTCGAGAAGAGTAAATGCAGCGGAAAACTAAAGTAGAAAAGAGCAAGGCTAACACAGGTTCTTTTTACTTGGTTCGGAGCCTGTGTCGACTCCTACTCCAAGGGCCGCACTCGTCGAGTGCTTTCGTTGGGCAATCCACTAGAAATTTGAATAATTGATTACAAGAATTATGTACAGAAAAGCTAGAAAAATACCGACAAATATAAAACAATAGAAAAAGGAGCAGAGCTTTATCGGAGTAGCATCGCAACGTCGTAGGAGCGCAGGAGAGTAGATCGTCAATTCTGAGTTGTTGTTGTAGCTCCGTCTTTGACCCTCCTTATATAGGAGGCTCGGGGCGCCTGGAATTTTCAGGACGCCTCGACCATGACGTAGCCGACCCAACCAGGAGGCTCCACGTGTCGACGTCGCGTCAGGGGATAAAATTTGCCTCCGAGCGCTCGGATCCCCTCCGGGCGCCCAGACCACCTTTCTCCAAGCAACATCTTCTCCTGCAAGACAAGGTTAGTCTGAGGCAAATATATAATATATATCCTGTAACATAAAGTATTAGCATAGTTTATAGTTTGATAGAAAAGAATATGAATTAGATTTCGTCTCTCTGAGATCGGAATCTAGTCAAGATCTTGACTTAGAGTTCCGAAATTGTTCTAAGTTGGATCAGCGCCTAAGTTCCCTTCCCGGGAATGCATCCTCACAGTCACTCCCTTCCAGTGACTTACCTTTACTCACCTGCCAGACGTCCGGTCAGCCCTTCGACCCGTTTGGACTTCTCGCCAGCTATCCGGTCAGCCCGTCGACCTAGCTGGACTTCATGCCAAGCGTCCGACCAGCCCGTCGACCCGCTTGTACTTCTCGCCAGCTATCCGGTCGGCCCGTTGACCTAGCTGGGCTTTGTGCCAGACATCCGGTCAGCCCGTCGACTTATCTGGACTTCGCCTGCACACTCGATCAGAGTGTTAGACAACGACAAACCTAACTTAACCTAATTTGTCATTCATCAAAACCTGAGTTAGACCATTAGTGCTAACCTCACCAACAGCACTGAGTCGATTAAACCTATATTGGGTACATACATGGGTTTGTTGTGTACTTTTGGAGATATCAGGTTGATTGAACCTCTGTTGTCGCATAATCACTTGTGTAGGGTGTATGATAGGTGTTACTTTGTACCTTTTGGAGATCTATTCATGCCTATGGACTTAGGTGATTGATGGATCATGTACTAGAGGTACTTATGTGTATTGGAATGTTGCATTGATGATGATCATATCGATATCATGATTATTTATATCATGTTCAACATTTCAATATATGATGATGACCATTATCTCCCTTGTAGTGTGAGAGAGTCATCAATCATTTTTAGTTGTCTATTCGACCACTGAGGGAGAGTGGTAGCTTGGTGTGGAGCTAGTCCTGTCGTGCCACCCGGCCACTTGAGGGTAGTGATATCTAACATTGTGAGCAGTCAAGGACTCCGATGCTATGTAGTGAGATAGCTACTTAGCAAACTATCCACCTTGGCCACTCTATAGTGGTATCAGAGGGTAGTACAGTTGTCATTGTTCCATCATCTTGGCCACATAGTGGTTGTGGTATCTTGAGGGGTGCGCAAGAGTGACCATATTGCATGCACGTGCATATTGCATATGATGCACGGTGCATCTTTCAAAGATATATCTATATTTTCTTATGATTGCTGCATATACTTGATATATGATTGTTGCATATGGTTGTCATTCTTCATACATATTCATTTATCGTACATGTATATACTGTCGGTTATATTGCTCAAGTATTATGAGCATATCTGTTGTCGATCCCTAGTGTCTTTACTAATCACTATACTATATGTGTTGGTTCCAAATTGGGTATGTGCATTCATTATGCCAGATACGATTATGTGTATTCATTATGTCAGTTATGTATAGATGCATTAATTATATCATATATAATCATATTCTTACATCCCTACTAAGACTGTATACTTTGATCTTCTTGTTTTATATTAAACATGCACTATCGTATCTATTACCCGCTGAGTCATCAGCACTCACCGCCTCATTTGTGTATTATCTTTTCGTTAGGTAGTAGGTTGATGATTAGAGTTGCTTGGAGTATTCTGTCTGTCGATCCCACGTCATATAGGAGAATCGTCTTTACTTTGCTTTATGCTTTTCTTACATTTCTTTAGATTTTGTATACTTGGCATTGTAATATTTTGTCGTGGACTTGGTGTCTAGCCTTGTGGCTACTTTTATTCGTTTGTTATTTGTTGTGTAAAGACTAGTCGACTAGCAGTCTGTCATGTTTTATTTATGGGTTTTCCTTTATGTCTTCCACTGTATTTTGTTTTATTTCTAGCCGCGTGGGATGTGTATACAACTGTGTAGTTGTTGATCTAGCCGTGTGGGCTGTAGGTTATTATTATACATGTACAGTCGAGTGGCTATGTATTTAGATTTCATTTATTACTATTACAGGGGAGATGCTGTTCGTTTGTCGAGTAGGGGCTCCTCTAGGGCGTGACATTATTAGTTTTAGATATATCAAATACAATCTTCCACTGCCAATCACCAAAAATAGAGTATCGTCAAACATGTTTTCACATGTGGGTAGGGGAGGCTCTTCTACATCCTTGAGACTTGGAGATATTTGAATTAGAGTAGTGCACTCCACTGTCAAGGCCTCACTTTCATGTTCCTCAAGCTCATCCTCATTATCTTCACTTCTTTTATGCTCCTCCTAAGTTGAGAGTCGAGTTGACTTTCTAGTGTAGAGTGAGTCTATGTTATTGCACTTAACATTCATACTCTAGATCTTCAAGCCCATAAAATCAATTATAGACACTTCTATGAAATTTTCTAAAAGATCACTAGATATACTCACCTTACATTGCTGAGAGGTATTTGAAAGTTCTAAACAAGTGGTTGTGACTATTTCTAGATCAAAGGATCGTTTTGGTTCTTGCTTAGGTGGTAATGCAACTAAAGGTGGTAATTCTTGGGGCTCTGTTATCTCTGCATAAGTCCCTACACATTTATCCATAACTTACTCAATTCTTACAACTATCATAGTATTAAGCGGTTGTGGGAACAAAGGAAGTGATTCTTGAGATATTGCTTCCACAACACAGTTCCCAACACTTCCATCCATAACATTATCACAAGCAAGAAATAATATATCGACATCAAAATTAGCAACAATTGATGCGCCAGTAGACATAATTAATCTTCTTCAATTAATGTTTCGATGCCTTCATCCTCATTATCATTGCTTATCTGAAGCTCTTCCCAAGTTGAAAGTCGAGTTGACATCCTGACACATGATGAGTCTCTGCCATCTCACTTAGAATTCATTTGCTTGATGTACTTGTGCATTTGAGCTTGTGAGGTTAAGATGTCTTTCGCTAATTTCTCTATTATTTCCCACTAAGATAGTGGTAGAACTTTCGTTGATAGCCCATAATTGTTATGCTCTCCTTATTGTTTATTGTTCATAAAGAAATATTAAGGGACCCTCCAACTGTGGCTATATGTGTGAGATTATGATGAGACCATTGTGTTGGTGCAGGGAGTACCAGATAATCAAACCTGTGTTTTAATAATGACAAAGAGTTCAAAGTTAAATTATATTGTTATCTAATAAGTGTGACTGAGTTTACAGGAAATTCCTAAGTTATCGTAAACAAAAGTCTTAGTGGATTCTGTTAGGATGTATACTAAAAGTCTAGCTTTTTGTAAACATTTATTTTGAAATAAGAATCACATTGGTTAAATGTCTACATTTATGTTAAATGTAGTTGTCCATTTAATTTATATTGTAGATAACATAGTGTGTGGTGCCTCACAGAAGATCATGTTATCAACTCCTTATAAATTATAAATAGTAGCTCACAACTAAGATGGAATGGGACAAACCATTGGAATGATTGTAGTGTAATTTGGTATTAGTTTATCTTAACTATAAAATTACACTAGTACACAATGTGTGTATTGAGCAGGACCATTTGAGGTTATTTATTTTTATACTGACTACATAAAGAACAAAACCTCTGTTATTATGGATGTGCGTACTCTTAATCTCGATATAATAACAAGCACGTATACTTAGTATTTATTTATTTGATTTATCAATGGATGAGATTTAGTTCGATAAATCAAAATACCCGATAAGTTGAGAAATGATATTTTTTATATGGTGTGTTGTTGATTATAGAAGGAAACTGTGTCCTAGTAATCTAGGTTGATGATGTCCCCTTGAGGAGCTCATAAGGATTATCATGTAAACCCTGCAGGTGGACTTAGTCCGGCATAATAATGAAGTTGAGTGGTACTACTCTTGGATCTAGATATTAATTGAGTTGTCAGTAACTCATTTAATTAGTGGGCATTTGATATCTTAAACACAGGGAGACTAACGCACTCATGATAAGAAGGAGTTCATAATGTAATTTGAGATTGGTGCGGTAGTTCAATAATAACTCTTTAGTGGGATGAGTTATTATTGATGAACTTGAGTTGGGTGTTCGGGGTGAACGCGGGAAGCTCAAGCTCATTGGGAGACCAAAACCAATTTCTCCTCTCGGTCCCTATTGTAGCCTCTATAAATCCTTGTACCTATAAAATCCACTTCTTACCCAAGTAATGGGTCGGCCACATCCTTGCTTGGTGCAAGGGGGCCGGCCAAGCATGGGCTTGGAAGCCTAAGAGGTGGTCGGCCAAGCCATGCTTGGTGTCCAAGCATGGGGCCGACCACACCATTAGAACTAAAGAGAGATTTTATTTTTTGTTAAAATTTTTCCTTTTGTAGCCATTCATGAAGGGATTTAAAAGAGAAATTTTAATTTTAAAATTTCCTTTTATAGCTATCCTCATGGTTTTAAAAGAGAGTTTTAAAATTTTAAAATCTTTCTTTTTATAGCTATCTATAAAGGATTAAAGAAAGATTTTAATTTTGTTAAAATCTTTCCTTATTTGTAGTTATCTATAATGCTTAAAAGAGATATTTTAATTTTTGATAAAACTTTTCTTGTTTGTAACCATAATTTAAAAAGAGAAGTTTTAATTAATCTTTCCTTTTTTGTAGTTGTCTACATGTTTTAAAAGAGAGAGATTAATTTTAAAACTTTCCTTTATTGCCATGCATAATAGGAAATCTAAAAGAGAGAGATTTTAATTGTTGTTAAAATTTTCTCTTTTGATCAAGCTATGGCCGACCATATAGAAATTAAAAGGAAGTTTTTAATTTTATTTAAAATACTTTCCTTTTTTGCATTCACCAAGGATTATAAAAGAGAGGTAGAGGATGCCTCATGAGAGAACACACAACCTTACCTCCTCCTCTCTTTTCCTTGGTGGCCGACCCTTGCTTCTCTTCTTTCTCCTTGTTTTCTTTCTCTCAAGGCCAGTGGCACATCAAAGAAGTTCCATCTCCTTGGTGGCCGGCTATTTGGAGCAGAAGAGGAAGAGAAGGTAGTTTCCTATTTTGGCATCCTTTGGTGGCTTTAGAGTCTTGGAGGAGAAGAAGTGGTTCGGGTGGATTTCATCTTGGTAGATCGTTACACACACAACATCTAAGAGGAGAAGAGGAATACAACAGAAGATCAAGAGGTCTTTAGCTACAAAGAAAGGTATAACTAATTAATGGTTTTCGCTTCAAATTAATTAGTTAGTTTTTTTGCATGAATTCTGAAACACCAACACACGAGGCTAGCGATTTTATGTTTCGATTTCATGCTATCGATTTTGTATTTCGATTTTGTGTTTCGATCTTGTGTTTCTATTGTGGTCTCTATAGTTAAACCTAGGGTTACTGTAAGAAGTTAAATATCCAATTTCTTTGAAAGACTTTGTCTAGGAATTGGTGGATGATCCCATAACCAAGAAGGCCTAGTGCCTTGCCATGTTTAACCTAGAAGCCAATCTTTGAAATAGTTATTTAATCAACTTCTGTAATATGGTTTAACTTAGGAAGATCACATCGGTTAAACTTGGAGTAAAAATGTTAAGTATCGTTTCCAATCCAAGTTTAACTTTTGAAGAGCAACTTGGATTAATAATGTTAAGCATCGTTTGCAATCCAAGTTTAACTTCAGTAGAGCACATGGGTAGCTAGGTTAAGTTCTGTGCGTGTACAAATTTTTGTACAGGGGAAACAAAATGAAATCTAGGTGTAGCAACCAACAATTGGTATCAGAGCTAGGTTTTTGCCTCTGCGTGTTTGGTTTTCAATTAATTATGCACTTTTCATACATAAGTTTAGGTAGGATAATAGTAGGATGTACAAATAGATTAATTCTGTGGTTGCAAGCTCCAACTATTATGGCCTATTGTGATTGTGTGTGATTGGACCCTCGGACATGTCGAGGGCATTTTATATGTGTGCATGATTGTAATTATTAAATACAGCAGGAGCTGTATTAGTTTTAGGATTTTACATTTTGTTCGATCTAGATTACATGTACATTCCTTTGTGGAATATAGGATCGAAAAATGTAAAATTTTATTTTTTGTTGCGGGTCATATCCTTGCGAGGCGTGGTGCTATTTGGGGACCAGAGGTGCAACGGAAAAAGGAAGAAAGATAGACGTGACGACATGACCCATTGGTGGCGGCTAGGGTTGGTGGCACACGGAGGACAACATTGGATGAGGCCATAATAGTTGGAAAATTATTTTTCTTATTTATTATCTTTTATGTTGTGTGTTCTTGTGTTTGTGTGCTTGTGTGCATGTTAAAATTCCTCGTCTCTAAATAACTAAGTGGGAGAGGAATTTTATTTAAATTCCACGGTCTATATTACTGATTTGTAAGTGATGCATTCAAACTTGTGTGTTGGCTCTGAGTGCCTTCCTCTATAACGGATGAGTTTGTTTGTGGATCACTAGATCAAACTTCCTTACTGGATGGTTATAGGAAATTATTTAGGAGCGTGTGATCTTCTCCAACTGAAGGAGCACAATCCTATTTAATGGACTAAGTATCATGTAATGGTATACACTTAGGCATATTTAATAGTATCCTCCCCATCGGAATCACTGCTATTATTTGTGTGACCGAAGTAAAACCAACTATTAATCTGTCATAAAGTTAGGTTGACAAGATAATAAAATTAATGGGTACAACCCTCCTCTTACGAATGTTTGAATTTGTATACGTCCACACTAACATGACATATAAAATTCACGGTGTTTAAGGTAATTTTATTTGTCATAAAGTTAGGTTGACAAGATAATTAATGGGTAAAACCCTCCTCTTATGAATGTTTGATTTTTTATACATCTACACTAACGTGACATACAAAATTCACGGTGTTTGAGGTGTTGGTGAATTTAAATGATATTGTTTGAGGAATCAATATTATCTTAAATTCTAAAGTCTTGACCAAATGTTTTGTGATTCTTAGGATGACTTTCAATCCACTTGATGTTATATTGAAAGAGAACAAACTTACTGGTCCCAATTACATTGATTGGAAACGTAACTTGAACAATGTCTTAATTGCTGAAGGCTATAAGTTTGTACTTTTTGAGATCTGTCTAAGCTTGCCTAATAGTGATTCTAGTGAAGAGGAGATTGAGTGTCATAAGAAATGGGTCAGGGCAGATGAGATGGTGCAATGTTACATTTTGGCTTCTATGTCAAATGTTCTACAACATCAGCATTAGGCCATTCCTACTGCTTATGACATGATGCGCAATCTCAAGGAACTCTTCGGACACCAGAATCAGGTTGCTAGACAAGAGGCTATGAGAAACTTGATGACGACCACTATGACTAAGGGGACACCCGTAAGGGATCATATCCTCAAGATGATGGCTCATTTAAATGAGATAGAAATCCTTGGAGCTGAAATTGATGGGGAAACCCAGGTTGATATTATTCTCTAAACACTACCTAAAAGTTTTGAGCAGTTCCGCCTGAACTACAATATGAACAAAAAGGGTTTATACGTTGGTAGAACTTCTGACAGAACTTCAAGAAGTAGAAGGGTTATTTCATCAAAGTTCTCAAATTCACATTGCTGAGAACGTTTCTCCTTCTAAATCGAAAGGCATGAAGAAGAAGAAACAAGCAAAGAAAGTGAATCAATCTTTCGGGGCTTGATCGAAAGCAGGTGTGAAGAAGTCGAAGGGCAAGTGCTTCACATGCAAGCAGTCTAGACATTGGAAGGTGGGCTGTCCTCTTATAAAGGAGAACAATAAAGGTATATCTTATTCTCTAATAGTTAAAACATGTTTAGTGGTGTTTTCTACCGGTACCTGATGTGTAGATATGGGAGCCACTGATCATGTCTGCAAATTCATTCCAGGGGTTCCAGTAAACTCGACGACTACATGAAGAGGAGATTACCATCTACATGGGCAATGCTACGAAAGTGACAGTGGGAGATGTTTATGTATCTTTAGATAGGAATAAAATATTGATTTTGAGAAATTATCTTCATGTACCAAGTTTTAGAAAGAATTTGTTCTCAGTTTCTAAAATTATGGATGGATATTCTGTTTCTTTTAGTAATGAGAATAAAGTAGTTATCTATTCTGGTATGTTGACTGACAATTTGTATACTCTAAATCCAATAACTCCCACGATACAATAAAAATTCGTTTTAGGGATATGCTCTGGAAACGACAGTGTACATTCTGAACTTGGTACCTTCTAAGTCAGTACCCTTTACTCCCACAGAATTGTGAAATGAGCGTAAGCCTAGTTTGAAACATATTCAGGTCTGGGGTAGTCCAGCACATGTGCTGAAGGGAGATACTGATAAGTTGGAATCACATACAGAAGTTCGCCTGTTTGTGGGTTATCCTAAAGGAACGAAAGAAGGATTATTTTATAGTCTTAAAAAAAATCAGAAGGTCATTGTTAGCACCAATGCCCGATTTTTAGAAAAGGACTATGTAATAAACCACAAGCCCATGAGTAAAATTATTCTTGATGAAATTAGAGAAGACACGTCTACTTTAGTACCAACGGTACAAAATGAGATACCACAAGAAACTACAACACGTGTCACAAATGATGCACAATTACAAGTAATGTCTCATCGTAGTGGGAGGGTTGTTTTGGGAGAGTCTTTGGACTTGATCCCTAATGAACATGAACCTGATCCCTGGACATATGATGAAACAAGAGATCTTGGAACATCCGATTTAATGAAGTAATCCAGTCTTATGGATTTATTCAGTGATCGGATGGGTCTTGTGTATACAAGAAGAGTGACGAAAACGTGGTGATATTTCTTGTACTATATGTAGATGACATTTTGCTCATTGGCAACAATGTCAAAGTGATTGTCAGACGTAAGGGTATGGTTGTCCAAGTGTTTTATATGAAGGACTTGGGAGAATGTGGGCATATTCTTGGGATCAAAGTAATAAGGGATCACAAGAAAAGGATATTATCCTTATCCCAAGCTTCATACATCAATACTATCCTTGCTCGTTTTAGCATGCAAAACTCCAAAAAAGGTTTTCTACCTTTTCGGCATGAAGTACCCTTATCTAAAGAGATGTCTCCTCAAACATCAAAGGAGATAGAGGAGATGAAGGCGGTTCCTTATGCTTCGGCTGTAGGAAGCCTAATGTATGTAATGCTATGTACGAGACTGGATATCTGTTTTGACGTGGACATGGTTAGCAGATATCAAAGTCACCCAGGACCGGGACACTGGACTGTCGTAAAATATATATTAAAGTACCTGAGAAGGACTAGAGATTATATGATAGTTTACAAGGCAGATGATTTGCTCCCTGTGGGTTACACGGATTCAGACTGATAGGGACAATAGTAAGTCGACCTCGAGGGTTTGTGTTTACTTTAGGAGGTGGATAACAATGGAGAAGTGTTAAGCAGAAATGCGTTTCAAACTTCACCATAAAAGTTGAGTATGTGGCAGCCTTTGAGGCAGCCATAGAAGCTGTATGGCTCAGAAACTTCATGACAGACTTAGATGTGATTCCTAGTTTGCCCAAAATTATTACAGTTTATTGTGATAATAGTGGTGCAGTAGCAAACTCGAAGGAACCACGAGCCTATAAGGCAAGTAAACACATAGAGCGCAAGTACCACCTAATACGAGGAGAGGTTGTTGTTGCCAAGATTACATTAGTAGATAACCTAGCAGATCCTTTCTCTAAGGCCTTTCCAGTGAGAGCTTTTGATGGGCATGCTGAGAGGATGGAAATCAGATGTATAGCAGTATATATGGCAACATAGTCTTTTAGTATAAGTGGAAGATTGTTAGGATGTATACTAAAAGCCTAGCTTTTTGTAAACATTTATTTTGAAATAAGAATCACATTGGTCAAATGTCTACATTTATGTTAAATATAGTTGTCCATTTAATTTATATTGTAGATAACATGGTGTGTGGTACCACACAGAAGATCATGTTATCAGTTCCTTATAAATTATAAATAGTAGCTCACAACTAAGATGGAATGGGACAAACCATTGGAATGGTTGTAGTGTAATTTGGTATTAGTTTATCTTAACTATAAAATTACACTAGTACACTATGTGTGTATTGAGCATGACCATTTGAGATTGTTTCTTTTTATACTGACTACATTAAAGAACAAAACCTCTATTATTATGGATGCACGTACTCTTAATCCCGATATAATAACAAACATGTATACTTAATATTTATTTCTTTGATTTATCAATGGGTGAGATTTAGTTCGATAAATCAATAGGCCTGATAAGTTGAGAAATGATATTATTTATATGGTGTGTTGTTGATTATAGAAGGAAACTGTGTCCTAGTAATCTAGGTTGATGATGCCCCCTTGAGGAGCTCATAAGGATTATCATGTAAACCCTGCAGGTGGACTTAGTCCGGCATAATAATAAAGTTGAGTGGTACTACTCTTGGAGCTAGATATTAATTAAGTGAGTTGTCAGTAACTCATTTAATTAGTGGGCATTCGATATCTTAAATACTGGGAGACTAACACACTCATGATAAGAAGGAGTCCATAATGTAATTTGAGATTGGTGCGGTAGTTCAATAATAACTCTTTAGTAGGATGAGTTATTATTGATGAACTTGAGTTGGGTGTTCGGGGTGAACACGGGAAGCTCAAGCTCATTGGGAGACCAAAACCAATTTCTTGTAACACCCCTAGAAAGCCTAGATAAAGTAAGGGCAATGAGAGTACGAATGTAATGAAAAGAATGTGTAGATAGTCTACGTTGAATGTTACGATGGGAAGGATTTAGATGATTAAAAACTTTATGAAAGAAAATAAAGTTGAGAATATAAAATTCTATACATGATTTATAATGCAAGGAATTAATGTAAACAAAAGAGATATGAGATATTATATATGCATGTATGAAATATTTATGCATAATGCATATACATGAATTATTTTGTACAAAAATATGTTAGGAGAAGGATTTGATCCTTGGTTCTCTTGTGGATGCATGCATGTGTTAACCAAGTGTGATAGGAGTGAATATTGTAAAAGGAGAGATGAGAATTATAATTAAAGGAAAGAAAGGAGAGAAATTAAGAGAAAGAAAAGAGAGAAACTCAAGAAGCATTTCTCTAGCATATTCTTTCTCATTAAGAGGAGAAGTAAATGAGGAGGATGAATCAAGTCAAGTTTTCCTCCCCTCACTTTAGTATAAATAGGCATGGAGGGGGGGGGGGGGCTTCATCCTCAACTCACTCTCCTCCTCTCCTCCTCTCCTCCATTTGTGCCGAGCACTCTTCCTCCCTCTTTCCTCTTGTTGCCGAGAGCAACAACTCTCCCCCTTCTTTCTTTCTTTTTGTTGCCGAGCAACACAAGAGGAAGAAGCCTCCTCTTCTTCCTCCTCCTCTCCACCAAAAGACCTAGCCACTTCTTCCTCCATTGGTGCCGAGCAAAGCAAGCAAGGAAGAAAGGTCCACAAGCAAGTTCTCAACTCTAGGAAACTTAAGCAAAGAAGGTAAGCTTCCCCTCACCTGCGGTACAAGGCTTTCATGTGATTTTCGGATTCTTTTTCTATGCCTTGAAAGAAAGTTTCCCCCTATGTTTGTATACATATATGATGCATGATCAGAGGTGTATGTAACCCTAGAATTTCAATCAAAAATATTGTAAATAGGTTAGGAAAATTATTGTCTAACCAAACTAGTGCAAGTTTCCCTCTATGAAATGCTAAGGACCTTCCTATGGTTTTCTTGCTTGGAAGTTGATTGGAACCAAAAGAACCCCACTCTCATGTTTCGGCCAAGAAAGAATTTAGGGTTAGGAGGACCTTGAATTTAAAATAACTATGCTTATATGACATGATATAAAGTTCTTAAGAGTTGTATACTTGTATGTTGAAAGAAACTCATGAACCTTACTCTTAATATTTCGGCCATGGTAAGGTGATAGTTTAGAGAAGCTTAAACAAAATTCTAATATGCTCAATGACCTCTGTGATATTATGTTATGAAAGATGATTAATGCTCTCATGTTTAATTGGAATGTAGAAAATTAGTTACATGATTTATGACATGTAAGATCACAAGAGTCCTAGCTTGTTTATGATCCAACCTTGTGTATGATGTTCTTAGTAAATCTTACTATGAAATTTACTTAGGTTTCCCATGCTTTAGGCCACTTAAAGGAAGTTTATATTCTATGAATTTCGGCCAAGTAAGGTTTAAAGGACCTAGAGGCCTTGGAAATGAAACCTAAGGGGTTAAAAGTACTTCTTATGAAAACTTGATAATGTGTGAATGTGATACATGTTTGTATGACCTAAATGAATCATTATGTGTTCGGCCATGAAGGGATAGATGCCCTAGAAACCCTAGAACAAAAAATTAAATATGTCTATGCCATGCTGTATGAAAATGATATGATAATAAGTTAGAATGCATGATTGCTTTAGTTACGAAATGATATGCATAATGAAGTTATATTATGAAATATGCCATGATGTGTTATAGCATAGAAAATGTTATACATAATGAAAAGAAATGAAGTTATGTTATGTGATAGCATAGAAAATGCTATACATAATGAAAAGAAATGAAAAAGAATAAATGCATGAAAGATTGTTAAGGACATGATATGATAGTTATGCATGATAAGTTATTTTTATGGTTTGTACCACGGGTGGGCTCCGTAAACGCCCCGGGGTCGATGGAGTAAGACTCGGGCCTCGTCAGTAATGGGCCTTTGAGTGCCCTAGGTCGATGGAGTAAGACTCGGGCCTAGTATGTATGCATGGTAGGGCTCAAGACTTGCTACCTTGGACCTACGCATTATGTATGTGGTACAAACCGGGATCCCAAATGATGATGATATTAATTTCAAGTACTATTAAGTATAAGTTTTCAAATTCACGATGCATTGCCTACATTCATATTTGCTTGAATTATATGATGATATGATATAATGTCATGTGATATTATGATATGAATATGATGCCCTTGTATGTCTCATGCTTGTGATTTATTTGTTTTATGATATGATATTCATGCTTCTATGAAATGATATATGAATAAGAAATATGCATGATATGTTTGAATAGAATGATATGTTATGTTATGATTAGTTGAGACGATGATATGTTGATCCATTCTTGATATACGATGATTCTCGGTTTTAGTGAGTAGGAAAGGAACTTACTGAGCCATGAGTGCTCATAGCTTACTTTCCTTGTACCGCAGATAAAAGAGAAAGCTGGATGTACAATGGAGCAACAGGAGGAGCAGATAGTGATGTGTGTGGTGGTGGCTCGGCTAGGACGATTCGGACAAATTAATATTTTTAGTTATAAGTTCAATATATGCACATTTGAACAAATCAGAATATGTGATATTATGCTTAATAAATTAAATTCTTTAAAGTTTTTATTCTTCCGCTGTTATAACTAAAGCATGTACGTAAGTAGTATAAGAACGTAGCGCCACCTTTGGTTGGGTAAGAAGGGTGGGCGTTACATTTCTCCTCTCGGTCCCTATTATAGCCTCTATAAATCCTTGTACCCATAAAATCCACTTCTTACCCAAGTAATGGGTCGGCCACATCCTTGCTTGGTGCAAGGGGGCCGGCCAAGCATGGGCTTGGAAGCCTAAGAGGTGGTCGGCCAAGCCATGCTTGGTGTCCAAGCATGGGGCCGACCACACCGTTAGAACTAAAGAGAGATTTTATTTTTTGTTAAAATTTTTCCTTTTGTAGCCATTCATGAAGGGATTTAAAAGAGAAATTTTAATTTTAAAATTTCCTTTTATAGCTATCCTCATGGTTTTAAAAGAGAGTTTTAAAATTTTAAAATCTTTCTTTTTATAGCTATCTATAAAGGATTAAAGAAAGATTTTAATTTTGTTAAAATCTTTCCTTATTTGTAGTTATCTATAATGCTTAAAAGAGAGATTTTAATTTTTGATAAAACTTTCCTTTTTTGTAACCATAATTTAAAAAGAGAAGTTTTAATTAATCTTTCCTTTTTTTTGTAGTTGTCTACATGTTTTAAAAGAGAGAGATTAATTTTAAAACTTTCCTTTATTACCATGTATAATAGGAAATTTAAAAGAGAAAAATTTTAATTGTTATTAAAATTTTCTCTTTTGATCAAGCTATGGTCGGCCATATAGAAATTAAAAGGAAGTTTTTTATTTTGTTTAAAATACTTTCCTTTTTTGCATCCACCAAGGATTATAAAAGAGAGGTAGAGGGTGCCTCATGAGAGAACACACAACCTTAGCTCCTCCTCTCTTTTCCTTGGTGGCCGACCCTTGCTTTTATTCTTTCTCCTTGTTTTCTTTCTCTCAAGGCTGGTGACACATCAAGGAAGTTCCATCTCCTTGGTGGCCGACTATTTGGAGAAGAGGAAGAGAAGGTAGTTGTTAGGATGTTTACTAAAAGCCTAGCTTTTGGTATACACATTTAACTAAAAATAAGAATCACATTGGTCAAATGTCTACATTTATGATAAATGTAGTTGTTCAATTAATTTATATTATAGATAACATGGTGTGTGGTGTCACACACAGAGGATCATGTTATCAGTACCTTATAAATTATAAACAGTAGCTCACGACCAAGATGGAAAGAAACAAACCATTGGAAGGTCGTAGTGTAATTAGGTATTAGTTTATCTTAACTATATAATTACACTAGTACACTTAGAGTGTATAGAGTAGGACCATTAGAGGTCGTTTCTTTTATACTGACTTTATAAAGGAACAAAGACCTCAGTTATTATGAAAGTGTGTGCTCTTAATCCTAATATAATAACAAGCACATATATTTGATATTTATTTCTTTAATTTATCAATGGGTGAGATTTAGTTTGATAAATCAATAAGCTTGATAAGTTGGGAAATGATATCACTTATAGTGTGTGTTGTTGATTATAGAAGGAAACTGTGTCTTAGTAATCTAGGTTGAGAATGTCCCCAAGAGGAGCTCATAAGGATTGTCATGTTAAACCCTGCAGGTGGACTTAGCCCGACATGACGATAAGGTTGAGTGGTACTACTCTTGGACTAAGATATTAATTAAATGAGTTGTCAGTAACTCACTTAATTAGTGGACATTCGACATCTTAAACACAGGGAGACTAATACACTCATAATAAGAAGGAGCCAAAAAATGTAATTTGGGATTGGTGCGGTAGTTCAATAATAGTTCTCTAGTGGAATGAATTATTATTGATAAAATTAAATTGTGTGTTCGGGGCGAACACGGGATGCTTAATTTTATCGGGAGATCAAAACCAATTCCTCCTCTCGGTCCCTATCGTAGCCTCTTAATTATAGAGTACTATACCCACCTATACCCACCTTCTTACCCATCCTATAGGGGCCGGCCAAGCTAGCTTGGAGACCAAGCTAGGGCCGACCATGGGTAGGTTCATGGGTGAATTTATGTGGCCGACCCTAGCTTGAACTCAAGCTTAGGTGGCCGACCCTATTAAAATAAAAAGGAATTTTAATTTAAAATTTTTTTCTTATGTGGATAACATGATTTAAAAGAGAGTTTAAAATTTTAAATCTTTCCTTTTATAAGATTCTACAATAGATTAAGAGAAGAGCTAAATCTCTTTCCTTATTTGTAGATTAAAAGGTTGATTTTAATTTTGGTAAAACTTTCCTTTTAATCATGTTCATGATTTAAAAGAAAGTTTAAAAATTAAAAATTCTCTTTTATTAGTTTCTACAAAAGATTAAGAAAAGATTTAATATCTTTCCTTATTTGTAGATTGAAAGGAGATTTTAATTTTTAGAGATAACTTTCCTTTTTGAAAATTATCCACATGTTTAAAAGAAATATTTTAATTTATAAAATTTCCTTTTTATTAACCAATCATGAAGGGCTAAAAATTATTGGAGAAATTTTTATAAATTTCCGGAAACAAATTAGGAAGTTTTAATTCTTGTTTTAATTAAAACTTTCCTTGTTTTGGGGAGAAAAGTGGCCGACCAAGAAAATTGGAAAAATAAAATTGATTTTTAATTAAATTAATTTTTCTTTTTCATGGCAAAAGAATTAAGGAAGTTTTTATTAAAATTTCCTTATTTGCCAAGACCAAGGATTATAAAAGAGGGGGTAGAGGTGCCTTAATGGGACTGACTCTATTCTTTTTCTTCCTCTCTTTTCTTCCTAGGTGTGGTTGGCCCCTAGAGGTTTCCCTTCCCTTTCTCTCTTCTCCTTCTTGTGGCCGAGACTTCATCACCTCTTGGAGACATAGAAGTGGCCGGATCTAGCTTGGAGAAAAGGAGAGAAAGGAGGCTTGTTTCTTGCATCCCTTGGAGCTTGGTTGGTGGAAAAAGTTCTTCATCCTTTGGAAGTTTTTGCTTGGCCGAAACTTGAAGGAAGGAAGAAGAAGGTGCCTTGGTGGTTCTCATCTCGGAAGATCATTGCCCACACAATGTCTGAGGTTAGAAGAGGAATACGGTAGAAGATCAAGAGGTCATTAAAAGTTCAAAAAGAAAGGTATAACTAGTAATTGTTTTCTGCATCATACTAGTTTTATTTCCTTGTAAAAATACCAAATATAAGAGGCATGCGATTCTAGTTTTTCGAATTAGTTTTTGAAGTTGTGTTCTTTTATTTTTTTCTTTTCCTTGTGATTTGATTGTTCTTAGAGGTTAACCTAGGGTTACTATGGGAAGGTTAAATATTTAATTTCCTTAAAAAGCTTTGTCTAGTCGGTGGTGGTTGCTCCCATATCCAAGAAGGCCATGTGCCTCGCCATGCAGTACTGGAAGCCGATTTTGGAAATAGATATTTAATTGTCTTTGTGACCTAGGTGATTTGGATCGAACGTGTTAAGTTCCGGAGGAGATCCAAGTCTAAACCTAAAAGAACAAATAAATTAAACTTAGGATCAAACGTGTTAAGTTCCGCAGGCGATCCAAGTTTAATTTAAAAGAACACATGGTAGCTAGGAAAGGTTCAGATCTTGTACAAAATTTTTATACAAAGGAACCATTAGGTTTTCCGAGTAGCAACCAACAGTAGTTTCCTATTTTGGCATCCTTTGGTGGCTTGAGAGTCTTGGAGGAGAAGAAGTGATTCGGGTGGATTCCACCTTGGTAGATCGCTGCCCACACAACATCCAAGAGGAGGAGAGGAATACAACAGAAGATCAAGAGACCTTTAGCTACAAAGAAAGGTATAATTAATTAATGATTTTCGCTTCAAATTAATTAGTTAGTTTTCTTTGCATGAATTCTGAAACACCAACACAAGAGGCTAGCAATTTTATGTTTCAATTTCGTGCTATCAATTTTGTATTTCAATTTTGCGTTTCGATCTTGTGTTTCTATTGTGGTCTCTGTAGTTAAACCTAGGGTTACTGTAAGAAGTTAAATATCTAATTTCTTCGAAAGGCTTTGTCTAGGAATTGGTGGATGATCCCATAACCAAGAAGGCCTAGTGCTTCGCCATGTTTAACCTGGAAGTCAATCTTTGAAATAGTTATTTAATCAATTTCTGTAATATGGTTTAACTTAGAAAGATCACATCGGTTAAACTTGGAGTAAAAATATTAAGTATCGTTTCCAATCCAAGTTTAACTTCTGAAGAGCAACTTGGATTAATAATGTTAAGCATCATTTGCAATCCAAGTTTAACTTCAGTAGAGCACATGGGTAGCTAGGTTAAGTTCTGTGCTTGTATAAATTTTTGTACAAGGGAAACAGAATGGAATCTAGGTGTAGCAACCAACAGATTCTAGATAGATAAAAAGTCCTAGTTACAGTTAAGCAATGAAGTCCTAATCCGAGGGACTGGGCAAAGTCTTGGTGGATCGAAGACTTTGGATGAAATCCTAGAGTCGAGGACTCTAGGTGAAAATCTTAGGGGTCGCATACACCAGGTGGAAGACTGGATGGGTCATGGAACGAACATCCAGCATGAAGTCCTGAAGTCTCGAATGCTGAACAAATGTCCAGTCAGTCTAGAGGACTAGTTTGGCAAAAGATAAACTCTCCTGAAAGGAGTAGGTGAGGATGTGTTTCCCGAAGAGGGAACAGTAGGCATCGATCTGACTTAGAGTTTTAGCAAAATTCAAAGTCGGGATCAGACAGTCCGAAGGTTGTTTTATCATTCTTTACATATTATATCCCTTTTATTCTAACTCTATTTTGCAAGAATACTAACACTTTGCAGGTTAGAATTTTGGTTTGTTCAGTTGACTGAATGTCCGGATCTATCGATTGAACCTCTAAGCAAATAGATCAGATTATAGCTTGTGGTGAAAGTTTTTCCCAAGGGAGCAGTCGATTGAACCTCAGGTTTAGTCAACCGAACAGTGGATAAACTTCAGACCATGTTAATCAAACCAGATAAGCCAAGGAGCATTGAGGGTTCAGTTGATCAGACTATAGGATCAATCGATCGAACGATGATCTTAGCCAGAGTGGCAGCATCTAGACAGAAAGTCGGGTGGATTTAGCGGGTTCAATCGACTGATCAGGAGGATCAGTCGATTGATTAGTGTCGAGTCAAACACTGACCCTAAGATCAGTGGATCTAGATCATGTCCAACTTGGCTATAAAAAGGGGTTCGACCAAGAGCTTCAAAAATAATTTTCATTCAGAACAACTTTCTCACTTGCACATTGCTCTGGAAAGATTCAAGAATGCTCAAACGCTGCTCCAATAATCGACAAACAACTTCTTATTCTTTTGTTGTCAGTAACTTAATTTTTATAGCTATTGTACTTCAAATTGTAATCTTGTTCTAGCTATTAGTGATTGCCCAACGAAAGTGATCAACGATCGTGGGCCTTGGAGTAGGAGTCGTCAAAAGGCTCCGAACCAAGTAAATCAAAAGTGTCAGCATTGGTTTTATTTTCTTTCTTTCATTTCCGCTGCGTTTATTCTATGTTTTCCGAAAATGTGAAAAAGCCACGAGCGTTATTCACCCTCCCCCTCTAGCACTTTCGATCCTGCACATTGCATCATGCTTTCTGTCGAGATCATCCATTGATTCTTCCAAGTTGCATAACTTGATGAAATTTTCGATTGTATGACTTGTTATACCACAAATCTCATAATATACATTAGGAGGGTTCACAGCAGTCATTTGTTTGGACCTTTGAATTAAAGCATACATTATTTCATTTATTCCTTGCTCTGGTTTTATTGTGTATGCTATAAATGCCTTAGGATATGGAGAGTCAGTCACAATGTAGAGGTGATAATCTAGATGAATTGTGGAGCCCTAGTGATAGGGGTAGTCCCTCAAAGTGGACTTCTAGCATTATTATCTTGAATATAAATGGGCTTTCCATCAGGGGATAACTATCTTAGGGATTAATGGATTTGCCACAATTTGATGTTAGAAAGTAGAGGGGATAATCTAGATGTACCGTGGTGTTAGTATTAGCCCTAGTGTCAATTATGAGATGATTGTAAAGGGCACATTATTGTATCATATTTCATTATAAATAAAAGGCAAAGTTGATTATTATATTTATTTCAGTTCAGTGCCAATTGAATAAATATAATAATGTCCTTGGGTAGTAGGTTCTTATCTACAAAATATCAATTAGTTGAATTGATAGTGAGATATGTAGATATATATAGAACACTACTCTTAACTATTCCTAGTCAAGCATTAATATACAAGGATAATATTAATGCGTTGAGACTAGCATGTAGGTCAATGGATGACTTAATCTCACAAGTCATGGATATGAGATATCAGGTTGACACATGGGTATATATTAGAGAATATATACTGAATGACCCTCCATGAGAATGTTTCATGGATCGTTATATGAGTGTCATAAACATTCTCATGTGACTATTGGTATGAATAGTCCTTGGACCTGAAGTCACTATGGTTCCCTACATAAGGAGTTGTGTACTTTGGTATCGACAAACGTCACCTGTAACAAGGTGGACAATAAAGTCGATCACTAGGTATACAATGAATTATGCGGAGGGATGTGAGTGATGTAGATGGGATCTATCCCTTCCATATGACGGAAGCGATATCTGTGGACCCCTTGATTAGTAGGACACAAGAAAGCATGACCATGTGAAAATGAGTCAATATGAGATATTGAGCTTATTTGATTGAATGTGTCTACTTAGAGATCAAGAAACACAAAGGTTAATAAGAGGATGACACGGTCTATGCCTCATTGATCAACCTAGATATCAAGGATAGAGGGACCAAGTCATACAAGATAATAGTCACGGACAGGTTAGGTCGGATCTTGACCTTCTCGTCACTTGGGTAGCAATGATGCCTTGCTAGATGCCACTCATTGCTTATATATCTAAATGTTGATTTGGATACATTGTCAACATTACGAGAACCTATTGGGTCACACACAAAGAATAAGTAGATTTGGAGATACATTTATATGATGAATAATTAGATTAAGTCTAATCCGAATTGGACTTATTGAGTTAGACTCAATTGAATCTAATTATTGGATTAAGTCCAATTCAAACTAGACTAGAGAAAGTCAATTCAAATTAATGAAATAGTGATTCATTGAATTTGAATTGTATGAGGATTAATTGAGTAAGACTCAATTGAATTAGACTTGAGTTAGGCTCAAGTGGATTAGACTTGAGTTAGACTCAAGTGAGACTTAATGGAGGCATTCATTGAATTTTAAATTCAATGAATCATTTCATTCAATTCAATTTTCGAGATTGATTTGAAAATGAGGAGTTTTCAAATGTGTTCCTTAATGGAGAGTGAATGAGCATTAAGGCTCATTAATGGAACTAATGATCATTAAGTATTTTCATTGGATGAAAATACTTAAGCTATTTTTCTCCTCATTTTTCATAACTTCTTCATCATCTCGTCCCTCTCTTCTCCTCTTGGCCGAATCCTCTTTCTAAGGTTGCTAGCACAACCTTAGGTGGTAGGCATCTCCACTTAGTGAGTTTGTGAGACAAACGAACCCTTGTTCGTGTGGATACCATAGAGGCGCGAGCGTGTGTTCGTGCTGAGATCCGAGCTGTCGAGAGTCCGTGAGCATGCAACAAAGGTATACTCCATCATGTTTTAGATCTAACTTGGTATAAGTTTTTGTTTCCCTTCGCATGGATCTTCTAGAGAAACTAGTATTTTTCGCTGTGCGTTTGCATGTTTAGCGCATCTAGTTCCTTACACGTGGAGCCCTAGTGATAGGGGTAGTCCTATAAAGTGGGCATTCTAGCATTATCGTCTTGCAAAGAGGCATCAAGTTTGGGTAGGTATGACGGTATAATCCTCCTAAATCCATATTGATAATTTGGGATAGGGAACCCTACATGAGAGTAAACATAGAGGTAGAAAAGTAAATAATATTTAGAGCATCAACAAATATCATAGAGAAACTAAAGTCCTTGAATTGTTCCTCCAATTCAAATTTCCCTCTCAACCAGACAATTGCTCTCAACCTCTCAATTGTTCTGATGTGAATAAATTATATATATTATTTTGTATTATTTAACATATCTTTCTATATTCATTGCCTGTAATCTATGCTTTTGCATCCTTTTCTATCATATTTCAGCATAGTTACTATTTTTGTGTCCAGTTTGGAGCAGAAAAAGATGTTAAAGATGCAAAAGAAGATCAATTGAGAAGACCATGATCCAACCTTGTCTACACTGAGGAGAGAAAAGCAAGGATTGAAGTGCATAAATTATTTCAAAGGCTAATTGGGCCTAGTCATGCCTTGAAGAATGACCAAAAGAAGAAATAAAGGAAGAAGTCATGCTTTGAAACAGGCCAAGGAGAGGACCAGTGAGGAAATTGTTGGTTGATACTTGAAATATCGTACCGATTCTCCTGTATAAAAATTTTGTACAAGTCCTGAACCATTCCTAACAACCTATTGTGCTCTTAAGAAATTAAATTAGGAATCGCAAACGGAACTTAACATTATTGATTCCAAATTTAACTTATATGTTCTTAGAGGTTTAGACTTGGATTACAAACGATACTTAACATTATTGATCTTGTTGGTTGCTACTCGGAAAACCCAATGGCTCCACTGTACAAAAATTTTGTACGTGATCTGAACCTTTCCTAGCTACCATGTGTTCTTTTAAGTTAAACTTGTATCTCCTGCGGAACTTAACACGTTTGATTCTAAGTTTAACTTATATGTTCTTTTAGGTTTAGATTCGGATCTCCTACGGAACTTAACACGTTTGATCCAAATCACCTAGGTTATAAATTCAATTAAATATTAGTTTCCAAAATTGGCTTCCAGTACTGCATGGCGAGGCACTTGGCCTTCTTGGATATGGGAGCAACCACCACCGACTAGACAAAGCCTTTTAAGGAAAGTTAATATTTAATTTCCTTATATAGCTCTAGGTTAACCAAAAGGAACAATCAAATCACAAGGAAAAAAGAAAAGAACACAACATCGAAATTAAATTTGAAAAACAAGAATCGAATGCCTCTTGTATTTGGTATTTATACAAAGAAAAATTAACTAGTATGATGAGGAAATTAAATACTAGTTATACCTCTTCCTTGTATGCTAAAAACCTTGAGATCTTCTGCCGTATCCCTCGCCTCCTCTTGGACGTCGTGTGGGCGACGATCCTCCAAGACGAACACCACCCGGAAAGTTTCTCCTCCTTCTCTAGAATTCGGCCACCACCACCACAAAGGAGCAAAAGAGAGCAAAGGGAAGAGAGGGAGAGGGGCCGGCCACTTGATGATCTCCAACAACACAATATCAATTGTTATGTTATTCAAGGCCTCCCCTTCCCCCTTTTTATATTAGTTTCCCAACGGAAAATTATGGAAAGAGTTTTATAAAAAATTAGACTCATTCCTATTTCCTTTTTTTATCCTTTTTCTTTCCTTTTAATTAATCAATCCTAGATTGATTTATTAATTAAACAACTATTTGTTGATGTTTAATTATTTGACCGGCCCCTTGCTTGGGCACAAAGCAAGGTGGCCGACCACTTATTAAAAGGAAAAGAAAGAAAAAAGTTTTATAAAATTTTAAAAGAAGAAAACTTCTAATAAAATTTTACAAACTCTCTCTTTTTTTCTAATATGGATATTAAAAGGAAAGTTTTAAAATTTAAAACCAAGTTTTAAAATTTAAAACATCTCTAATAATATTTCTTTTTAAAAAAAAAGTTTTATAAATTTTAAAACTCTCTTTTAAAACCTTGTGGCCTAATTTAAATTAGGAAAATTTTATAAATTTTTAAAATCTCTCTTTTTACAAATTATAAATATCTGAGGAAATTTAAAAATTCAAAAACAACCTTCCTAATTTAAATATTGCGGCCGACCCCCTTGCCTAAGGCAAGGGCCGGCCATTTCTAGAGAATATGTGGCCGGCCATTGCTTGGTCACCAAGCAATGAACCGACCCCTTCTTGGACACCAAGATAGGCTTTTCTTTGGATGGACTTGAGGCTTTATTGAGGCTACAACAGAGACCTAGAGGAGAAATTGGTTTTGACCTTCCGATGAACTTGAGTATCCCGTGCTCGCCCCGAACACACAACTCAAGTTCATTGATAATAACTCATTCCACTAGAGAGTTATTACCGCACTACCGCACCAATCCCAAATTACATTATGGGCTCCTCCTTATCATGAGTGTATTTGTAACGCCCGAAAATTCTCAAACTTGCATTAGAATTATTCTAAGATAATTCTGGAATTTTTAGATATTTTTCCGGAATTTTCCGAGTAGCGGAAGTAGCAAAAATAATTAAAAGAATAAAAAGGGCTTAAGTGAGAATCGAACCCGGAACCTCTCGGGTCCGCTAAACCTTTAGTTAGCCTTAGTAACCGGTGAACCTAGCAGGGCCGTGCTGAGAGAAAGGAGAATCATATATATTTATAATTGAGTTTGGCGGAATTAATTACTTAATATAAATAGGAAGACATAAGTTGGTTTGGTTTATTTTTAGAGGTTGGTTCGGCAACTTTCTTCTCCTCACCCTAACTCACGCCGATCCCCTCTTCTCCTCCCTCTCTCGGCGCCAACCACAAGGAGACCTAGGGTTCTCTCCCTAGGGTCCCAAGGTCACTTTCCGGCGATGATTTCAGCACAAGGACGTTCCCCTCCGCGAGTAGAGCACGTGGACGCGAGCGAATCGTCGAGAAGTCGTCTCCACCGGAATTTCTAGCGATTAGAGTTGTAAGAAATATAGCACACGAGGTAAGAAACCCCTCACCTGCAGTATAAGTAGCTTCCGTTTGGTTTCTATGCTCTAGTTTAGTTATATGCAGATTTTTCGACATATAGGGTGTATTTAACCCTCCTCGCAGGTTTAGGGATTTAGTGAGTACCTTTAGATGGGCCGGACACGTCTTTTCCCCTTCAGTTGGAGGTTTAGATGCTGTTGGGTGCCTAATGGTAGTCTCCCTAATAGAGAGGGGAGTTAAAGCACACTAGGTGTTCGATAAATTATCTAGTTAAGTAAAAATGCAAATTAGGCATTTTAACAGTTCAGTTGAATGCATTAGAAGCATCTAAATCAGTAAATCAGTTTATTCTAGCTTATATGGGACTACGTTCCAATGGGTGGGCTCCCACAGTCGCCTCTAGGTTCAGACAACCTAGCTCTAGGTTCAAATAACCTAGAAACAGCAAGTTAAAACAGTTAGCTATATTCAGTATTTTATTTTCAG
Source organism: Zingiber officinale (assembly GCF_018446385.1). Classification (NCBI taxonomy): domain Eukaryota; kingdom Viridiplantae; phylum Streptophyta; class Magnoliopsida; order Zingiberales; family Zingiberaceae; genus Zingiber; species Zingiber officinale. The sequence goes on along the minus strand of NC_055987.1, from coordinate 70,273,975 downwards.
TGGCACTGTACTGGATCAGATATCCATTGGGTTGGACTCCCACAGTCGTCCCTAGGTTTAGATAACCTAGTTAACCCTACTAAATTCGGGACTTGCAAACCCGGGTCTAGCTAGGGATGCGCGCACAGCAAGTACAGTTGCCGGGCCCAAACAGCATGATTATGTATTTTCACTTATTATGAATTAGTTTTCAAAGCTCAAATTAGTTATGTTAGTTGAGTTGGAATTAAGTATCAGTTTAGCTACAGTTTAGCCTATTATATGTTCAGTTCAGTGATCTTTATTGATTCATATGATTAGTTGCAATGCCATGTTCAGTATGCATGTTCAGTTATTTCAGTTTATGCTTGCAACCATAGTATGTCATGCCAGTACATGTTTTCAAATAGCATTCTTTAAAAGCATGTTTGCATCGTTGCATGTTTTAGTGAGGTAGTTGGTTTCTTACTAAGCTTCTTAGCTTTTCCTTATACTGCAGATAAAGGTAAAGGAAAGATGGACTAGCGGAGGCTGGAGGACAATGCGATGAAGATGTGTGTGGATGGAACTTGGAATAGAGATCTTAGCAAATTTCAGCAAGCTTGTTTAAGCACTAGAACCTTTTAGCATTTTGTTATTTTGCACCTTAGCATGATAAATGTTATGAACTAGTTAATCAAGCATCCTATCATGTTTAGAATACTATTTTTGTGATGTTAGGATGTTTGGCATTTAGTTTAGAAATGTTATAAGTAGTTTGACACGAGCAAGTGCTGAAATCAGACAATTGGTCGAAATCAGAAATTCGAATCGATCAGCTGATCGATTCGAGGGTTTCCAATCGATCAGTTGATCGATCGGGCCAGTTGTTCCGCGAACAGTAGGCTTCTGGATCGATCAAACGATCGATCCAGCAATTTCTGTCGCGAACAGAAGGCTCTGGAATCGATCACTGGATCGATTGGCCAATTTGGATCGATCAGCCGATCGATCCAGAATATCGTCCCGAGCACAGTAGCGTGCTGGATCGATCACTGGATCGATCCAACCTATGTCCCGCATACAGTAGCCGGCTGGATCGATCCGACTATTCCAATCGATCTGTGGATCGATTGGGAGGTCTGGTGTCAGTGGGGGAGTGTCTAAGTTCAGTTCCTTGGCCATGGGAAGGTAAAACATGTTATGAGTAGTTAGTTTACCTCCCTTAGCATGTATAGAACCAAGAAATGTCAGTAGTTTAGTAAAATTTTAATTAGTCTAGCTTCCGCATATGTCTTTAGTAATGGTCAGGGAATAGTTTAGCACAGCATAACTGTAGCGATCGGCCTTACAGCTCAGTTAGTAGAAGGCGGGTCATTACAGTGTTAGTCTCCCTGTGTTTAAGATTACGAATGTCCACTAATTAAGTGAGTTACTGACAACTCATTTAATTAATATCTAGCTCCAAGAGTAGTACCACTCAACTTTATTGTCATGTTGGACTAGGTCCTCTTGCAGGGTTTAACATGGAAATCCTTATGAGCTCCTCTTGGGGACATTCTCAACCTAGATAACTAGGACACAGATTCCTTCTATAATCAACAACACATACTATAAGTAATATCATTTCCCAACTTATCGGACATATTGATTTATCGAGCTAAACCTCACCCTTTGATAAGTCAAAGAAATAAATATTAAATATACATGCTTGTTATTATATTAGGATTAAGAGCACAAACTTCCATAATAACTAAGGTCTAGTTCTTTTACTAAGTCAGTACAAAAAGAACTTACCTAAATGATCCTACTCAATACACTTAAAGTGTATCAGTGTAATTTATTAGTCAAGATAAACTAATACTTAATTACACTACGTCTATTCTGATGGTTTGTTCCTTTCCATCTTAGTCGTGAGCAACTGTTTATAATTTATAGAGAACCGACAACATGATCTTCTAAGTGTGACTCCACACTCCATGTTATCTACTATATAAATTAATTGAACAATTGCATTTAACAAAAAAATGTAAACATTTGACCAATGTGATTCTTTATTTCAAAATAAATGTGTACAAAAGCTAAACTTTTAAGTATACACTCCAACAATCTCCCACTTATACTAAAAGTCTAAGCTGCCATATCTGTTGCCATACATCTGATTCCCATCCCCTCCACATGCCGATCAAAAGCTTTCGCCGGAAGGGCCTTAGTGAAAGGATCTGCCAGGTTATCTGCTGACGCTATCTTGGCGACGACAACTTCTCCTCGCTTGACGATGTCTCGTATCAGGTGGTACTTGCGCTCTATATGTTTACTTGCCTTATGGGCTCGTGGTTCCTTCGAGTTTGCAACTGCACCGCTATTATCACAATAAATTGTGATGATGTCTCGTATCAGGTGGTACTTGCGCTCTATATGTTTACTTGCCTTATGGGCTCGTGGTTCCTTCGAGTTTGCAACTGCACCGCTATTATCACAATAAATTGTGATGATTTTGGGCAAACCAGGAATCACATCTAAGTCCATTAGAAAGTTCCTGAGTCATACTGCTTCTTTAGCCGCCTCAGAAGCTGCTACATACTCAGCTTCCATGGTTGAGTTCGAAACGCATTTCTGCTTAACACTCCTCCATGCAATGGCTCCACCTCCTAAAGTAAACACATAGCCTGATGTAGACTTCATGTTGTCCCTATCTGATTGGAAATCTGAATCCGTGTAACCCATAGGGAGCAAATCGTCTGCTTGGTAAACTAGCATATAATCTCTAGTCCTTCTCAGGTATTTTAATATATGCTTTACTGCAGTCCAATGTCCTTGTCCAGGGTTACTCTGATATCTGCTAACCATGCCCACAACAAAACAGATATCAGGTCTCGTACATAGCATTGCATACATTAGGCTTCCTACAGCCAAAGCATAAGGAACTGCTTTCATGTCCTCTATCTCCTATGATGTCTTCGGAGACATATCTTTAGATAGAGCTACTCCATGCCTAAAAGGTAAGAAACCTTTCTTGGAATCCTGTATGCTAAAACGAGCAAGGATTGTATCTATATATGAAGCTTGGGACAAACACAACATTCTTTTCTTGCGATCTCTTATAACTTTGATCCCAAGGATGTGTGCACATTCTCCTAAGTCCTTCATATCAAATTGTTTGGACAACCATACCCTTACGTCCGATAATACCTTGACATTGTTGCCAATTAACAAAATATCATCTACATATAGTACAAGAAATACCACCATGTTTCCGTTACACTTCTTGTATACACAAGACTCATCCGGACACTGAATAAATCCATATGACTGGATTACTTCATTAAACCAGATGTTCCAAGACCTTGAAGCTTGCTTCAGTCCATTCCATAAATGGACCGATTGAGCTTGCACACTAGATGCTCTTTGCCTTTTTCAATGAACCCTTCTGGTTGCTTCATATGGATGTTCTCTTCAAGACTTCCATTAAGGAAAGCTGTCTTGACATCCATTTACCAAATCTCATAATCCATATGAGCAACAATGGATAAGAGTATCCGGATAGACTTAAGCATGGCTACCGGTGAAAAGGTCTCCTCATAATCGATTCCCTCTTTCTGAGTGTACCCTTTCGCAACAAGCCTAGCTTTAAAGGTTTCTACCTTCCCATCTGCCCCTCTTTTCCTTTTGTAGATCCACTTGCATCCAACGGCTTTTACACCATCGGGTGGTTCTACAAGCCCCCAGACCTTATTAGAGTACATAAACTCTATTTCAGAATTCATTGTCTTTTGCCAAGATGCTGCATCTATATCTTGGAGTGCTTCGTCATATATTCGGGGATCAGGTTCATGTTTACCCGGGATCAAGTCCGAAGACTCTCCCAAAAACATGAATCTATCAGGCTGCCTTACAACCCTCCCACTACGACGAGGCACTGTCTGTGGTTGTGTATCATGTGTGACACGTGTTGTAGTCTCTTGTGGTACTTCATCTTGTACTGTTAGTACTGAAGTAGATGTGTCCTCTATAAGTTCTTCTAGAACAATTTTACTACTGGGCTTGTGATCCATTATATAGTCTTCTTCTAAAAATTAGGCATTGGTGCTAACAATAACCTTCTGGTCTTTATGACTATAAAATAAATCACCTTTCGTTCCTCTGGGATACCCCACAAACACGTGAACTTCTATACGAGATTCTAACTTATCAACATCTGGTTTCAGTACATGTGCTGGACTACCCCAAATCCGAAAATGTCTTAGACTGAGCTTTCGCCCATTCCATAATTCTGTGGGAGTAGAAGAAACTGATTTAGAATGTACTAAGTTCAGAATGTACACTGCCGTTTCCAGAGCGTATCCCCAAAACGAATTTGGTAATTCTGAATAACTCATCATCGATCTAACCATCTCCATAAGAGTCCTATTCCTTCGTTCTGCCACACCATTCTGTTGGGGTGCACCAGGTGCGGTCAATTGGGATTGAATCCCGGCCTCTGATAAGTAATTCCTAAACTCTCCTAAGAGGTATTCGCCACCATGATCAGACCGTAGTGTCTTGATACTTTTACCTAGACGTTTCTCCACATCAGCCTTGTACTCTTTGAACTTATCAAAACACTCAGACTTGCGGCGCATTAGGTAAATGTATCCATATCTTGAATAATCATCTATAAAAGAGACAAAATATTCAAAACCACCTCTTGCCTGGACAGACATAGGACCACACAAATCAGAATGAACCAATTCTAACACTTCTTTGGCTCTATACCCCTTGGCCTTAAAAGGCCTCTTGGTCATTTTACCTTCCAAGCAAGATTCACAAATTGGAAAATTTTCCAACTCTAATGAACCCAAGAGTCCATCGGCTATAAGCCTCTGAATCCTACTTAAGTTAATATGACCAAGTCTTAGATGCCAAAGATATGCTTGGTTCATTTCCGAAGGTTCTTTTCTCTTATTTGAGTTAGAAGATGTGTTATTAATTTCCATATTATGCTTTGTGGGAGAAATTGGATTTAAAGTATACAAATTGCCAACTAATGCACCAGAACAGATAATCAATTTATTTCTCTTAATAACTACATCGTTACTAAAGGAAACTGAATATCCATCTAAAAACAGTTTAGAAACTGAAATTAAATTCTTTCTAAAACTGGGTACATAAAGATAATTTTTTAAAACTAAATTTCTATTCATATTAAAAGATAAGTAGACATCTCCCACTGCAACAGCCGCCACCTTAGTAGCATTGCCCATGTAGACGGTAATCTCTCCTTCAGATAGTCGTCAGGTTTCCTGGAACCCCTGTAAGGAATTGCAGACATGATCAGTGGCTCCCGTATCTACACACCAGGTGCTGGTAGATAACACCGCTAAACATGTTTCAACAACTAGAGTATAAGATATACCTTTATTGTTCTGTTTCCTACGAGGACAGTCCGCCTTCCAATGTCCAGTCTGCTTGCAAATAAAGCACTTGCCCTTCGGCTTCTTTATTCTAGCTTTTTGTCCTGCACCTTGAGGTTTATTCACCTTCTTTGCTGAGCCATTTTGTTTCTTCTTCTTCTTGCCTTTCAGCTTAGAAGTAGAACCATTTTCAGCATAGTGAATTTGAGAATGTTGATGAACCAACCCTTCGGCTGCCTGAAGTTCTGTCAGAAGTTTCACCAATGAATACATCCTTTTATTCATATTATAGTTCAGGCGAAAATGCTCAAAACTTCTGGGCAGCGTTTGGAGGATGATATCGACCTGGGTTTCCCCATCAGTTTCCCCTCCAAGAACTTGTATTTCGTTTAAGTAAGCCATCATCTTAAGAATATGATCCCTCACGGGAGTCCCCTCAGTCATGGTGGCTGTCATCAGTTTTCTCATTGCCTCTTGCCTAGCAGCCCGATTCTGATGTCCGAAGAGTTCCTTGAGATTGTTCATTATATCATAGGCTGTTGGTAAGTCCTGATGCTGATGTTGCAATACATTTGACATCGAAGCCAAGATGTAACACCGCGCCATCTCATCAGCTTTTACCCATTTACTATGATACTGAATCTCCTCTGGGGTAGAATCATTGCTAGGTGTTTCTGGGCATTCCTCTGACAGTACAAACTTATAGCCCTCAGTAGTGAGAACAATATCCAGGTTCCTTTTCCATTCTATGTAGTTAGGACAAGTAAGTCTGTTCTCTTTTAGTATGATGGCCAGTGGGTTGAAAGTCATCCTAAGAATTACAAATAACTTTTGGTCAGAACTCTAAATTTAGAATAATATTGATTCCTCAAACAATACTATTTTAAATTAACCAACACCTCAAAACACCGTGAATTTTGTATGCCACGATAGTGTGGACATATACAAATTCAACATTTGTAAAAGGAGGGTTTTACCCATTAATTTTATTATCTTGTCAACCTAACTTTTTGACAAATAAAATTAATAGTTGGTTTACTTTGGTCACACGAATAATAGCAGTGACTCCGATGGGGAGGATACTATTAGACGTGCCTAAGTGTGTGCCATTACTTGACACTAAGTCCATTAATAAGATTGTGCCCCTTCCGATGGGGAAGATCACACGCTCTTAATTAACTTCCTATAGTCATCCTAAGAATGGAAGTTTAATCTAGTGATCCGCAAACAAGCTCATCCGATATGGAGGAAGGCACTCAGAGCCAACGCGCAAGCTTGTTGCATCACTTATAAACCAGTAATGGAGATCGTGGAATTTATTTAAAAATAAATCCCTCTCCCACTTAGTTATTTAAAGTGAGGAATTTTGACTATGCTAGCCTACTAAGCATGCATACTAACAAGCACACACAGTCACAGCATAAAAAGCAATAAATAGAAAAACTAATTTTCAACTATTATGGCTTTTATCTATTGCTGTCCTTCGTGTGTCACCAACCCTAGCTGCTGCCATCTTTGGCCACTACCACCGGGTCTAGTTGTCTCATCCATCTTGCCCCTTGTTCCGCTGCGTCTCTGGTCCTCAAAAAGGTTCCACGCATTGCAAGATTCGATCCGCGACATAAATAGAATTTTACATTTTTCGATCCTATATTCCTCGAAGGAATGCACATGTGAACTAGATCGAACATAAAATAAAAATTTATATCCATCGATCCTATATTTCATAAATGGAATGTACATGTAACTAGATCAAAAAATAAAATCCTAATAAAACTAAATACAGCTCCTGCTGTATTTTATAATACAATCATGCACACATAATAAATGCCCTTGACATGTCCAAGGGTCCAATCACACACATAATAACTATAAGCCATAATAGTTGGATCCTGCATCCACAAAGTTAGCACATCCTACTATTAACCTGCCTAAATTATGTATGACATGTGCATAATTAAACTAATACCAAATACACAGAGGCAAAACCTCGCTCTGATACCAATTGTTGGTTGCTACTCGGAAAACCCAATGACTCCACTGTACAAAAATTTGTACGTGATCTGAACCTTTCCTAGCTACCATGTGTTCTTTTAAGTTAAACTTGTATCCCCTGCGGAACTTAACACGTTTGATTCCAAGTTTAACTTATATGTTCTTTTAGGTTTAGATTTGGATCTCCTGCAGAACTTAACATGTTTGATCCAAATCACCTAGGTTATAAATTCAATTAAATATTAGTTTCCAAAATTGGCTTCCAGTACTGCATGGCGAGGCACTTGGCCTTCTTGGATATGGGAGCAATCACCACCGACTAGACAAAGCCTTTTAAGGAAAGTTAATATTTAATTTCCTTATATAACTCTAGGTTAACCAAAAGGAACAATCAAATCACAAGGAAAAAAGAAAAGAACACAACATCGAAATTAAATTTGAAAAACAAGAATCGAATGCCTCTTGTATTTGGTATTTATACAAAGAAAAATTAACTAGTATGATGCGGAAATTAAATACTAGTTATACCTCTTCCTTGTATGCTAAAAACCTCGAGATCTTCTGCCGTATCCCTCGCCTCCTCTTGGACGTCGTGTGGGCGACGATCCTCCAAGACGAACACCACCCGGAAAGTTTCTCCTCCTTCTCTAGAATTCGGCCACCACCACCACAAAGGAGCAAAAGAGAGCAAAGGGAAGAGAGGGAGAGGGGCCGGCCACTTGATGATCTCCAACAACACAATATCAATTGTTATGTTATTCAAGGTCTCCCCTTCCCCCCTTTTTATATTAGTTTCTCAACGGAAAATTATGGAAAGAGTTTTATAAAACATTAGACTCGTTCATATTTCCTTTTTTTTCCTTTTTCTTTCCTTTTAATTAATCAATCCTAGATTGATTTATTAATTAAACAACTATTTGTTGATGTTTAATTATTTGACCGGCCCCTTGCTTGGGCACCAAGCAAGGTGGCCGGCCACTTATTAAAAGGAAAAGAAAGAAAATTTTTTTATAAAATTTTAAAAGAAGAAAACTCCTAATAAAATTTTACAAACTCTCTTTTTTTTTCTAATGTGGATATTAAAAGGAAAGTTTTAAAATTTAAAACCAAGTTTTAAAATTTAAAACATCTCTAATAATATCTCTTTTTAAAAGAAAGTTTTATAAATTTTACAACTCTCTTTTAAAACCTTGTGGCCTAATTTAAATTAGGAAAATTTTATAAATTTTTAAAATCTCTCTTTTTACAAATTGTAAATATATGAGGAAATTTAAAAATTCAAAAACAACCTTCCTAATTTAAATATTGCGGCCAGCCCCCTTGCCCAAGGCAAGGGTCGGCCACTTCTAGAGAATATGTGGCCGGCCATTGCTTGGTCACCAAGCAATGAACCGGCCCCTTCTTGGACACCAAGATAGGCTTTTCTTTGGATGGACTTGAGGCTTTATTGAGGCTACAACAGGGACCTAGAGGAGAAATTGGTTTTGGCCTTCCGATGAGCTTGAGTATCCCGTGCTCGCCCCGAACACACAACTCAAGTTCATCGATAATAACTCATTCCACTAGAGAGTTATTACCGCACTACCGCACCAATCCCAAATTACATTATGGGCTCCTCCTTATCATGAGTGTGTTAGTCTCCCTGTGTTTAAGATTACGAATGTCCACTAATTTAGTGAGTTACTGACAACTCATTTAATTAATATCTAGCTCCAAGAGTAGTACCACTCAACTTTATTGTCATGTTGGACTAGGTCCACCTGCAGGGTTTAACATGGCAATCCTTATGAGCTCCTCTTGGGGACATTCTCAACCTAGATAACTAGGACACAGATTCCTTCTATAATCAACAACACATACTATAAGTAATATCATTTCCCAACTTATTGGACATATTGATTTATCGAGCTAAACCTCACCCTTTGATAAGTCAAAGAAATAAATATTAAATATACATGCTTGTTATTATATTAGGATTAAGAGCACAAACTTCCATAATAACTAAGGTCTAGTTCTTTTACTAAGTCAGTACAAAAAGAACTTACCTAAATGATCCTACTCAATACACTTAAAGTGTATTAGTGTAATTTATTAGTCAAGATAAACTAATAGTTAATTACACTACGTCTATTCTGATGGTTTGTTCCTTTCCATCTTAGTCGTGAGCAACTGTTTATAATTTATAAAGAACTGACAACATGATCTTCTAAGTGTGACTCCACACTCCATGTTATCTACTATATAAATTAATTGAACAATTACATTTAACAAATAAATGTAAAAATTTGACCAATGTGATTCTTTATTTCAAAATAAATGTATACAAAAGCTAAACTTTTAAGTATACACTCCAACAGATCTAAATCTACCCATGTTGCAAATTCAATTAAATATTAATTTCAGAGATTGGCTTCCAGGTTAAACATGGTGAGGTACTAGGCCTTCTTGGGTATGGGAGTATCCACCACTTCCTAGACAAAGCCTTTCAACGAAATTTAATATTTAATTTCTTTATAGCAACCCTAGGTTTAACCAAAAGGAGCAATCAAATCACAAGATCGAAAAAAACAAAAGAACACAAACTTGAATCACAAATTCGAAACCTAGAATCATATGCCTCTTATGTTTGGTATTTCAAAATCCATACAAAGAAAACTAGTATGATGCGGAATAGAATTACTAGTTATACCTTTCTTTGTAAGCAATAACCTCTTGATCTTCTATCGTATTCCTCTTCTTATCTCGGACGTCGTGTGGGCGACGATCTACCGAGATGAGAACCACCCAAGCTTCCTTCTTCTCTAAGCAAGTTTCGGCTACTACAAGAACTCCAAGAGAAGATGAGGTTCGGCCACCACCAAGCTCCAAGGGATGCTAAGAAACAAAGCCTCCTATCTCTCCTTCTTCCTTTAGCAAGATCCGGCCACCAACCAAGCTCCTTGAGATGAAGATGCCGCCGGCCAAGGAAGAAGAATAGGAGAGGGAGAGGAAGAGAGGGGCTGGCCACCAACCAAGGAAGAGAGGAACTAATAGAAGAGATATTGTTATGAGGTGAGGCACCTGATCCACCCTTTCTTTTATATTCCTTGGTCTTGACAAATAAGGAAAGTTTTATTAAAACTTCCTTATTCTCTTTGCCAATGAAAGGAAAGTTTAATAAAATTTCCCTTTCAAACTATATATGGCCGGCCACCTTAATCCCTCCAAACAAGGAAAGTTTTAAACACAAAATTAAAACTTTCTAATTTGTTTCTGAAAATTTTGAAATAAAAAATTTCTCTTTTGAAAATTCCCTTCATGGTTGGTTATAAAAGGAAACTTTTATAAATTAAAATCTCTCTATTAAAACATGTGGATGATTTACAAAAAGGAAAGTTTTCTCTAAAATTAAAATCTTCCTTTTAATCTACAAATAAGGAAAGATATCAAATCTTTTCTTAATCTTTTGTAGAAACTATAAAAGGAAATATTTAATTTAAAATTCTCTTTTAAATCATGAGAATGGTTACAAAAAAGGAAAGTTTTATCAAAAATTAAAATCTTTCCTTTAACTATAAATAAGGAAAGATATCAAACCTTTCACTTAATCTTTTGTAGAAAATTATAAAAGGAAAGATTTAAATTTTAAAATCTCTTTTAAAACTATGACTTCCACATAAGAAAATATTTTAAAAAAAATAAAATCCTTTTTATTTTAATGTGGCCGACCACACCAAGCTTGGGTTCAAGCTAGGGCCGGCCACCTAATGAAACCAACCCACCTTGATTTGGTCGACCCTATCTTGGGCTCCATGCTAGGCTTAGCCGGCCACCTTAAGGTGGGTAAAAAGGTGGGTATAATACTTTATAAATAAGAGGCTACGATAGGGACCGAGAGGAGGAATTGGTTTTGGTCTCTCGATGAAATTAAGAATCCCGTGTACGCCCTGAACACCCAACTTAATTTCATCAATAATAATTCATACCACTAAAGAATTGCCCACTGCAATAGCCGCCACTTTCGTAGCATTGCCCATGTAGATCGTTATCTCTCCCTCATATAGTCGTCGGGTTTCCTGGAACCCCTGCAATGTATTGCAGACATGATCAGTGGCTCCTATATCTACACACCAGGTACTGGTAGATAACACCGCTAAACATGTTTCAACTACAAGAGAATAAGATATACCTCTATTGTTCTGATTCCTACGAGGGCAACCCGCCTTCTAATGTCCCGACTGCTTGCAGATGAAGCACTTGCCCTTTGGCTTCTTCACTCCAGCTTTAGGTCCAGTACCTAGAGATCTTTTCACCTTCTTTGCTGAGCCAGCCTGTTTCTTCTTCTTCTTGCCTTTCGACTTAGAAGTAGAAATATTTTTAGCAAAGTGAATCTAAGAACTATGACGAAATATACCTTCTGCTACCTGAAGTTCTGTCAGAAGTTCTGCCAACGTATAAGCCCTTTTGTTCATGTTATAGTTCAGGCAGAACTACTCAAAATTTCTGGGTAGCGTTTGGAGAATAATATCGATCTGGGTTTCCCCATCGATTTCAGTTCTAAGGATCTATATTTCTTTTAAATAAGCCATCATCTTGAGGATATGATCCCTTACGGGTGTCCCCTCTGACATGGTGGTTGTCATTAACTTTCTCATTGCCTCTTGCCTAGTAGCCTGATTCTGGTGTCCAAAGAGTTTCTTGAGATTGTTTATCATATCATAAGCAATTGGCAAGTCCTGATGTTGATGCTGCAGCACATTTGACATTGAAGCCAAGATGTAACACCATGCCATCTCATCTGCCTTTACCCATTTCTTATGATACTCAATCTCCTCTTCACTAGAATCACTATTAGGCACTTCAGGGCAGATCTCTAACAGTACATACTTATAGCCTTCAACAGTTAGGACAATGTCCAGGTTTCTTTTCCAATCTATGTAGTTTGGACCAGTAAGTTTGTTCTCTTTTAGAATAATAGCCAGTGGGTTGAAAGCCATCCTAAGAATCAGAAAATAAACTTTTGGTCACGATTTTAAATTTAGAATAATATTGATTTCTCAAACAATACTATTTAAATTTACCAACACCTCAAACACCGTGAATTTTGCATGCCACGATAGTGTGGACGTATACAAAATTAAACATTTATAAGAGGAGGTTTTACCCATTAATTTTATTCTTGTCAATCTAACTTTATGACAAATAAAATTAATAGTCGGTTTTTTCTTCGGTCGCATAAATAATAGCAGTGCCTCCGATTGGGAGGATACTATTAAATGTATCTAAGTGTATATCATTACTTGATACTTAGTCCATTAAATAGGATTGTGCCCCTTCATATGGAGAAGATCACATGCTCCTAAATGATTTCCTATAATCATCCATAAAGGAAGTTTGATCTAGTGATCTGCAAACAAACTCATCCGATGGGGAGGGAGGCACTCAGAGACAACACGCTGTTGGTGCGGGAAGCATCAGACGACCGAACCCAAGTTTTGATAATGGCAAAGAGTTCAAAGTTAAGTAGTCTTGTGATCTAACAAGTTTATGGAGATTGCAGGAAAGTCCTAAGTTGTACTTAGGCAAAAGTCCTAGCTGCGGTTAGGCAGGTGGAAAACCCTAGGGGGTGGTAACCCTAGGTCATAGGGGGTGGTAACCCTATGCGGAAAGTCTTGGCGGGTCGAGAGCTTCAGGAAAAAGTCCTAGGGGGGATAACCCTAGGTGGAAAGTCCTGGTGTTGCGAACCAGGTGGAAGACTGGACAGGCCGGGAAGCGGAAGTCCAGCAAAAAGTCCGGAAGCTTCGAATGCTGAGCAAAAGTCCAGTCGATCTGGAGGATCGCACTGGCAACAGGTAAATCTCCTGAGTGGAGTAGGTGAGGACGCGTTCCATGTAGAAGGAACAGTAGGCGTCGAGTCGACCTAGGGTTTCCAGCTGGAAATCCGAAGTCAGACCCGGACAGTCCGATGACTGTCGATTATATCACTTATAATATTTCTGTGCTAACTTTGTTTTGCAGGGTTTTGTGTTTGGGACTAACACATTTTGCAGGAACAAAGAAGCACATTTGACCTTGGATGAACAGTGTCCGAGGCGCCTCCATGGGGCTTGGAGGCGATGTAACGACCCGCCTCCTACTGACTAGGCTGCGAGGCCGATCGTTACGTAATGCTGTGCTAAATTACTATTGCGAAAATCTGGATTGATTAAAATTTTACTAAACTGATTACTATAAAATCTGAACTTAATACTCTAGGTGTACCTAGGAGTTGTACACATGCTAGGGAAGATAATCTATGCCTCTCGGATGTCCTGCTAGCTGTAATCAGGCATTTCAATCGATCCATGAATCGATTGGGCTGTCGGATCGATCCAGTGATCGATCCAGCTTAATACTGGCACGGAGAAAGCTCTGGATCGGTCGGCTGACCGATCCACAACCCATCTCGCTTCTGTATGCGGCTGGATCGGTCTACGGACCGATCCAGGAGTACACTGATCGGTCGGTAGACCGATCCAGTGGCTCACTGATCGGTCGGCTGACCGATCAGTGAGCTTCTGCACTCACTGTTCGCATCTGGATCGGTCGGTTGACCGATCCATAAACTTTCTGTTCGCGACTGGATCGGTCAGCTGACCGATCCAGCGGCACAACCCAACTCTGATCGATCTGTAGATCGATCTGGGTTTCTGATTTCAAATCAGAACCCTGATTTCAGCACTAGTTCGTGCCAAAATCTCATATAAGAGTTCTAAAAGTAATTGAAATGAGTTCTAACATCTATTAACTAGCATTCCAACATAATTACTAACAACTTAAACAAATCTTCCATGGTTTAAACATTCTAAGGTCTGAAAGTGCATAAAGGTACTTGAGAAAAGAAACTAAGTTCTCAAATTGCTAAACTCCCTAAGGATCTTCATTCCAGGTTCCTGCCACACACACCATCACTGCATTGACCTCCAACTTCCTCTGCTAGTCCATCTTTCCTTTACCCTTATCTGCAGTATAAGGAAAAATAGTATCTGTAAGCTTTAAGCTTAGTAAGAAACCATCTACCTCACTAAAACATGCAACGATGCAAACATGTTTTTAAAGAATGCTATTTGAAAACATGCACTGAATTTGTTAAAGCATGGCATACTGGAGTTACATGGCATAAACACTGAAACATGGCATGCATAATAAAATCTAAGCATGGAGCTATCTCATGATATCAACTAGGAGAAAATAAGCTGAAACTGAGCTAAAACTGAGCTAGTGCTAATCTTAAACTATAATCACATAACTAGATTATGAGTTTGAAAGCTATTATCGTAATAAGTGAAAATACATAATCATGTTGCTAGTGGGCCCGACAACTGTACTTTGCTGTGCGCGCATCCCTAACTAGACCCGGGTTTGCAAGTCCCGAATTTAGTAGGGTTACTAGGTTGTCTGAACCTAGGGACGACTGTGGGAGCCCAACCCAATGGATATCTAATCCAGTACAGTGCCACTGAAAATAAAATACTGAATATAGCTACTAGTTGCTTATTTTGCTGTTTCTAGGTTATCTGAACCTAGAACTAGGTTATCTGAACCTAGAGGTGACTGTGGGAGCCCACCCATTGGACCGTAATCCCATGTAAGCTGAAACTAGACTAATATACTGATTTAAATGCTACTAATGCATTAACTGAGTTGTTAAAAATATCTGAGGTGGTATTTAGCTACACTAATCATTTTGTCAAACACTTGGTGTGCCCCAACTCTCCCTTCTAATAGGGAGACCACCTCTAGGCACCTGACAACGTCTAGAGCCTCCAACTGAATGAGAATAACGTGTCTGGCCCATCTAGAGGTGCTCAACTAGATCCCTAGTCTGCGAGGAGGGTTTAAACACACCCTGGGCGTCGAAAAATCTGCATATAGCTAAACTAAAGGCATGCAATCAAACGAAAGCTACTTATACTGCAGGTGAGGGGTTTCTTACCTCCTGTTCATAATTTCTTACGATTATAATCGCTAGGTTTCACGGAGGAGAGATCTCTTCAACGATCTTCTCGCGTCTATGCGTTCCTCTCGCGGAGGGGAGCGTCCTCGTGCCTTTGATGTTGCCGGGAGGTGCTCCTAGGGCCCTTGGCTTAGTGCGCCGAGAGAAGGAGGAGGAAAGGAGAGGGGCGGCGTGAGGTTAGGGTAAGGAGAAGAAGTTCACGGTGGAAACCAAAAATATCACCCTCACTTAATTATTTTCTATTTATATTAAGTGATAATTCCGGCCTAACTCTAATATAAATTTAATTGCCTCCCTTTCCTTTCAGCACGACCCTGCTGGGTTCAACTGGTTACTAGTATTATCCGTAAACCATAGGTCTCGGGTCAATCCCCGCTTAGGCCGTTTTCATTTTCTATTTATTTTTGCTACTTCTACTGCCCTAAAAATTCCGGAGAAATATCTAAAAATTCCAGAATAATTATAGAATATTTCTAATATAGTTTTGAGAATTTTCGAGCATTACAGGCGCCTCGGGTGGAAGCCGAAGCCAGCTATCCAGAGGAGCTGGAGGTGCCTCGGAGGAAGCTGAAGGTGCCTTGGACCAGCCTTGAGGCGCCTTCAATGAGATAAGGCGCAACCAGATCAGAGTTGATCCATGCGTGCGACTCGGTGGCCTGGAGGCGCCTCGGACAAGCTTGGAGGTGCCTCCAGCACTGTTTAAAAGGGGGGGGGGTCGAGGTAGAGGCTCAGAACATCAATTCAAAAGATGTTATTCATCAACATGCTGCCCAAAAATGACCTGGCGAAGCTACGACGAGTTTTCGACAACCCAAAGCTACAAGTTTTCCTCTTAGTGTTGTCGGTATAAGTTTTTCTTTAATTATTGCACTTATTGTAACTTACATTTGTACAAACTCTTTGTGCAATATAGTTGTTGCCCACAGTAAGCGATCAACGATCGCGGGCCTTGGAGTAGGAGTCGCCACAGGCTCCGAACCAAGTAAACGACCTTTGCCTTCTGTGTTTGTGTGATTCTTTTTATTTATTCCGCTGCTTTATTACTCGAACAATTTACGATTCTGAAACGTGAAATAGCCACGAGCGCTATTCACCCCCCTCTAGCGCTTTCGATCCAACAATTGGTATCAGAGCGGGGTCGCGTTGATCTGGTGCAACCACTAATCACGCAAACTTTTTCATGGTGTTTTTCGATTTTAAGGAGTCAATTAGAATCTAGCTTAATAGCTACATTCTAATTATTCTTTTTCGAATCGGTTTTAGCTCGAAGTTGGTGCAACACCACTCAAGCTCGTAATCTTAATATTATTTCCCGCACTGCTAATCCAAGACCTAGTCTTGTGACATTTCTATTTTGTCTTTGTTTCTGCATATTATCAATGGCCCAACAAGAGGGATTCAGCACCGTTCGTCCCCCGCTCTTCACCGGAGAAGATTTCGGGTACTGGAAGGGGCAAGTGGAAGCCTTCCTCAAGATACAGTTCGACACATGGATGATCATCAAGACGGGATTACAACTACCAACCAATGAAGATGGCAAGCCTACACCTTGCGAAAAATGGGAACCATCACTAATCAAGAAAGTGGACGCCGATGCTAGAGCTACCTGCACCCTCCAATGCGGACTGACCAAGGAGGAGCTCAACAGAGTTGGACCATTCTCCAGGGAAAAAGAGCTATGGGAGAAGCTGATCGAACTCCACGAGGGCACCTCCGACACCAAGGTGAGTAAAAGAGACCTTTTGTTCAATAAATTATATAATCTGAAAATGCAGGACGGAGAGATAGCAAGTCAACTCCACGCTCACATAGAAGACATTCTCAACTCCCTCCATGCGATCGGGCAAAGAGTCGAGAATCGGGATATTATAAGGTACGCTCTAAATGCTTTTCCAAAGAGTACATTGTGGGCATCAATGGTAGATGCCTACAAAGTCTCCAAGGACTTATCTTCCATTAGATTAGATGAATTGTTTTCGAAATTCGAACTTCATGAACAGACTAATACACTGCCAATCGAGAAGGGTATTGCTTTGGTTGTAGGTACCAGTCGAACACGCGAACCAAGATCACGACGAAGAACTGAATCGGAGTCTGAAGACAAACCCGACTCAGACAATGAAGACGACGAATTGACCTCTGAACTCGTGAACCTGGTGAAGAAGATCTACAAGAAGAAGAGGGGCTTCAACAAAAGAGATCTAAAGAAAGCAGTCCAATCCAAGGAGAGTCAACCAAGCTCTAAAGTCAAGTTCGAAGTAATTTGCTACGGGTGCAACTAGAAAGGGCACATCAAGGCCAACTGCCCAAACCAGAAGGATGCAAAGAAGCAGAAGAAAAAGAAGGTGCTGAAGGTGACATGGGATGAATCTTCAGAAGAAGATACCGACGACGAACTCGATCAAACAAGTCTACTTGCACTAATGGCCCGGGACCAGATCAATCTGTCCGAGAGCGAGAGCGAGTCGGAAGCCGAGCCCGAGCGAAACCACGGATCCGTATCCGTTTCCGAAGGGCCTGACATTGCTATAAGTGTACCTCAGTTAAACAATTTAGTTAATTACTTATTACGCAAATTAGCTAAATCAAACCTTAAGGTCAAGTCACTTCTAAAGGAAGTAGCAGTCCTTAAAGAAGTGACCAACTCCAAAACCTTGCCTGACCCTGTTCAGACTGGAAACTCAACTCAAGTTCAAAAACTTGAGGAAGAAAATTCCAGTCTGAAAACTCAGGTCAAGGATTTGAAAAATACATTAGAACGGTTCTCTTTGGGCTCCAAGAAGCTTGACCTGATTCTTGGGACACAAAGAGCCGTTTACAACAAAACTGGGCTAGGTTATAAAACTAAAAGAAAATATAGATCTTACCATGTCCTTAGTAAATAGATAAAATAATAAATCAGTCCAAGCATGGGTACCCAAGTCCAACCTGGTTAATCAAGTTGGACTTGGTCAATATTGGGTCCCTAAGGATCAAATACATTACCTCGATAGAGCATACCGAGGTTATGATCCAGGGGGAGCTAGAAGAAAAACAATAAACATAAAATTAAAGTAAAACTCAATTTAAATTAAATTAAAACTCAAATTAAATAAAATTAAAATTAAATAAAATTCAAATTAAATAAAATTAAATTAAAACAATAAAAATAAAATTTAATTAAAATTCAAATCAAATTAAATAAAAATTCAATTTAAAATTCAAATTAGAATTCAATTTGAAATTCAGATTAATTCAAAAATCAAATTAAAATTAAATTTAGATTTAAATTTAGATTAATTCAAAATTCAAATAAAATTCAGAAATTAAATTCTTACAAAAATCCAAAGGAAGGCTCCAAAATAGGTGGCACCTCCAAACTTAATCTACCCAACAAGGGTAACCAAGAGTAGACTATCTGACAGGGTAATTAAGGTTAGATTAAAAAGGGTTGGGTTTAACTTGATTCACGGTACTGGTGAAGTATTGGATGATAGTACGTTGGGGAAGCTTAGTCATCGCATGTCTAGAAAGATATGACTTCGATCTGGTGCATTTGGCTAAGTGGAACTGACCGAAGCTACCCCTTATGAATCCTGACCAGTTAGACCAAGGTTTTGTACTAAGTTCAATGAGTAGAACTATTTGGAAAACCTCGAATGTATGGTTACTTTAATGATATCCTTGTGACTCACCATAGCCCAGAAGTTTATCCAAAGAACGCCTACTTGTTGAACCCAAAGCTAAACCTGAATCTAACACAAAGTTAAACCAAACCCTAAAATTGAAACTAATTCATCTCACAAAAATTATAGCATTACCTGATTGAAAATTTAGATTGGGTGAGATGATTAAGGAATAGAAATTAAAAGAAAATCAAATTTGAAATTCAAATACAAACTCGAAATTCGAATTCAAAATTAAAATTTGTAATTAAAATTCAAAATTCGAAATACAAATTCAAATTCGAAATTCGAATTCAAAATTAAAATTCATAATTAAAATTCAAAATTCGAAATTCAAATATAAACTCGAAATTCAAATTAAAAATTTGAATTTAAAATTAAAATTCGTAATTAAAATTAAATTAATTCAAATTGAAATTCAAAATTCAAAATTTGAAATCAAATTAACTTAATTATTCTACAAATTTACTTTTCAAAATTAATTAGCTTAACTATCTTTCAAATTTAATTAACTTAAATATTTTTCAAATTTAATTCACTTAAATATTTTTCAAATTTAATTAACTCAATTATCTTCAAATTTAATTAATATTCTTTCAAATTTAATCAACTTAATATTTTCAAAAATTGATTTACTTTTTCAAAATTTAATTAATATTCTTTTGAAATTTAATTAACATAATATTTTCATAAATTAATTTAAACTTAATACTTTTTCAAAACTTAATTAAAAATTTTTCAAAATTTAATTAACTTAATATTTTCAAAAATTAATTTAAACTTAATACTTTTTCAAAACTTAATTAAATTTTTTTTCAAAATTTAATTAACTTAATATTTAAAAAAAAATTAATTTAAACTTAATACTTTTTCAAAACTTAATTAAAAATATTTCAAAATTTAATTAACTATCTTTCAAAATTAAATTAACTTAATTATCTTTCAAAATTTAATTAACTTAATTATCTTCAAATTTAATTAACTTAATTATCTTCAAATTTAATTAATATTCTTTCAAATTTAATCAACTTAATATTTTCAAAAATTGATTTACTTTTTCAAAATTTAATTAATATTCTTTCAAATTTAATCAACTTAATGTTTTCAAAAATTGATTTACTTTTTCAAAATTTAATTAATATTCTTTCAAAATTTAATTAACTTAATATTTTCAAAAAACTAACTTAAACTTAATACTTTTTCAAAACTTAATTAAATATTTTTCAAATTTAATTAGCTTAAATATCTTTCAAGTTTAAATTAAATATTTTCAAAGTTAATTAACTTAAATATTTTTTCAAATTAAATTAATTATCTTTCAAAGTTAATCAACTTAAATATTTTTTCAAATCATTTAACCAACTTAAATATTTTTCAAATTATTTATTCAACCTCAATATTTTTCAAAACACTTTTCAAAACTTTAATTAAAACAAAAATATTACACGTGGCGTCTCTCTGGAGGCGCCTCCCACAAGGGAGGCGCCCTAAATAGCGGCAGGAAAAGTCCCGTCGACTCAACCTAAGGCGCCTCGGACTATCCCCGAGGCGCCTCCAACAGATCTTCCAA
Source organism: Zingiber officinale (assembly GCF_018446385.1). Taxonomy (NCBI): domain Eukaryota; kingdom Viridiplantae; phylum Streptophyta; class Magnoliopsida; order Zingiberales; family Zingiberaceae; genus Zingiber; species Zingiber officinale. The sequence goes on along the minus strand of NC_055987.1, from coordinate 70,253,419 downwards.
GGCGCCTTACACTGCATTAAGGCGTCTTCAACACGAAATATGGCCACGAACAAAAACTTTTCTGTTCGTTTTCTGCCGAAATCGAGCACAAGCTTCTCGTGCGTTTTTTCCCCAACCAAGGAGCCTTCAACCCACCTCTTCCTCCTCTACTCCTAGCAATGCCTCCTAGGTGTACTCTAAACCTCCCTTAATCATCTACTACATGAATTTCATACTAGTTTTTGCTATTTTTCTTGTATACTATCAAAAATAGGAAACGTCGCATTGTTGATCCTACATCGGCTAGGGCTCCTTCTACGGATCCTAGATTCCCCTCGGAACAGCATAGGGTAGATTTTGCTAGGTTTACCTTTGAGTCCATTAAACCTAGGTATGTAGGTAGGACATTTTTCTCCCAGTTCTGTCACCCTGCTGTCCAGATAATAGATTACTATCACCTAGGGAAACTGGTTGACTGCAACAACACAGTAAACCAGGATTTGTGTACCCAGTTCTATCATAACCTTGAAAAGGTTGATGATATTACATATTCCACCAGAGTTGGTGGAACTGACATTCAGTTTACCCCCTCCCTGATTCGCACGAGTTTAGAGCTTAGGGAGTCTACCTGCACCTTCCTGTGCTACCCGGGTAGGGATCTACCGTTCGGTGATCCCTATTCTCATATCACCTTAGACACCATCTACACACATTTTTTTTGGAGAGGAGAGACCATTTGGACTGACTGAGTTCAGGTCGACTCTTCTTAGAGTTCAGGATTACATCATGTACAGAGTCCTGACAGCATGCATCTTGTAACACTCATAGGATCCCTAGCAATTTTATATGAATTTGTTTTCCCATGATTAGAATAGGCTTTATGTAGATTTGTTTCAAAAAAAAATTAAAAGAAAATAGAACCAAAAGGAGACATAACCAAGGTTTGAATCTTGAACCTCTTGGTAAGTGGGAGGAAGTGATAACCAATAGCCCCAGCAGGGATGTGCTGTTAAGAAGAGAAGGGAGATTGTAGTTAAGGGTGGTGAAAGTGAAGGCCCCTTCACTTAGAAGGAAAAGTTTGAGTTCCCTTCTTCCTTCCCAATGAGAAGATGGTTTTGCCTTCTTCCTTCATTTTTGCATAAATAAGAGAAAGGAAAGGAAAACTTCTTTTTTTTTTTTCCTTTCTTCCTCCTCCTTCCTTCTCCCACCGAAATTCCCAAGCCATTTTCTTCAATTGCCGAAACCAAACTAAAGGGGGGGTCTTCTTCCTAGGCAAACTTCTCAAACAAGGGTATTGTTCCTTAGCGAAAGGAGGTAAGTATTCCCTCACCCGCAATACAAGTAGCTTTCGTATGCTTTATGCTTAAAGGCTACTTGAAAAACCTAGGGTCATGCCTTGCAAGTTTCGGCCAAGATAAGGATTTGAGGTTAATTACCTATGGTTGTTAAAAGTTTCATGCTACTTGTTGCTTAAAAAAAAAAAAGTTTAGAAACCATCTCCTTAGGTTTCAACCAAGAATAGATAAAAGGTTTAGAGAAAAGTTTGAAACCTAACTATGCTTGCTCATGATTTCTTATGATGTGTGATCTCCTATATGTTGTTGGTTTAAGTTTTCATGCTTTATATTGCTTGAAAAACCTAGAACCTTACCTTTAGGTTTAGGCCAAAAGAAATGAAAAAGGGTTAGAGAAAGTTTTAGACCTAAATTATGTTGCTTATGTTAGTTAGAGCCCTAGAGTCAATCATTTGATGATTGTATGGACTCATTGTATCATATTCTTGTATATTAATAAAGGCATTTGTTTGGTTATTATACTTATTTGTATTAGTGCCAAATAGACTAAGTATAATAGCGTCCTTGAGTAGAAGGTTCATACCTATATCAATCAATTAGTTGAATCGATAGTGAGATGATATAGGGAACACTACTCTAAATCATTCCTAGTCGTGTATTAACATTCAGGGACAATGTTAATGCAATAAGACTAGCATGTAGGTCAGCTCGATGACTTGATCTCACAAGTCGTGGATATAGAGATATCAAGCTGACACATGGGTATACATTGGAGAATGTATACTGAATGACCCGCCATGAGAAAGTATCATGGATCGTTATATGAGTGTCATATACTTTCTCATGTGGCTATTAGTATGACTATTAGTCCTTAGACCTGAAGTCACCATGGATCCCTACATAAGGAGTTATGTACTTTGGTTTCGTCAAACGTCACCCGTAACTGGGTGGACTATAAAGGTGATTACTGTTGGTCCCTTTGGAGGCCGGCAAGAGGGGAGCGGTGAATTGCCCTACAAAATAAAACTCGAACCTTTCTCGGATATTCAACTAACTTAAAAGAACTTGTAATTAAAACGGCAGAGACTAATTAAGACAGAAAGTAGACACAGAGGAATTACTTGGTTTGCAATCAGATGATTGCTAATCCAAGGCAAAGAAGGCGCACTAATTGATTCTCCTCTGGGTGGAGTAGCCTCTTACAGCGTTGAAAGCATAGAAAGAAATAACACAAATGAAAGCACTGGATTACAAGTAGTTGTTTTTAATGTACGGATCAGTACTTTATTTATAGTACTAGTCCGGGCGCCTGAAAGTGGTTCCGGGCGCCCCCGGGGGGATAAACTTTATCCCCCAACGGTCAGATTGCGAAAATCGTGATTCTGGTCAAAATCATGCTCCGGGCGCCCGGAATGGTTCCGGGCGCCCCGGAGCAAAAAGTCAACTGCGATTGACTTTTTGTCCGAGATCACTTCTCCGTTAAGTCTCAGTCTCGGTCCGGGTCTGTTCGCTCCGGCTCCGCTAGCTTGGGTGATCTCGGCCTTCCGGAATAGGGCTCACCCGAACCCATGTTCCGGCCTTCTCCTCGAGCAGCCTTCCTTCCCGGTTTCTAGTCCCTCGAGCGCCGCGCACGCTCTTCTCGTCCACCGGTGTACTCTTCCGTGGACACCTCGTCCCTCAGACGCACCGAGCCTGTCGGCTCTCTCCCGTGTCGTCCTTCTCGCTAGCCGCGTCTTCCGCTCGACTTCCTGTGTTCCTAAGCTCCTGCACACTTAGACACAAGTGTTAAACAAACGCAGGACCTAACTTAGCTTGTTTGATCACATCAAAACACCTTGGGGTTCCAACAATCTCCCCCTTTTTGATGTGAGCAACCCAAGTTAAGTTAGGGTAACCATATGCAATAAAGACAATTTATATTAAAATAAGTCCAAATATTTTTCAATTGAAAAATTATAGTACCTCCCCCTAGACTTAACATACTTCTCCCCCTTTGATCACATAAAAATTGGGGTTATAAACAAGTCTAAGGTAAATTCAAACAAAAATATTTTGCAGATAAGAACAGTCATAAAAAAATTAAAGTTTAAAACTTATTTCAGCATTCCCAAAATTTTTTTTTTCAAAATTTTAAAAAAATTCTAAGTGAATATTCATAAGAAACAATTCTAAGTCAATTTTCATGAAAATTTCTAAGATAATAAAAAATTTCTAAGTTAAGTTAGAAAGTTTTTAAATATTTTCTAACACAAATTGAATAACTCTTTTAAAGCATTAAGTAATTTAAATTAATACTTTTTCAGTTAGTCAATTAAACTTTTCATTTCGATAGTTGGCTTCTAGGTCGTGGCGAGGCACTAGGCCTTCTTGGTTATTGGAGCAACAACCACTTCCTTAGACAAAGCCTCATAAAGAAATTAGTCGTTTAATTTCCTTGCTGAAAATGCTAAGTCTAAATTTTAAATTAAACAGGTTTTTGGAACCCAGTAGAGGTTCTTACCTATAGGGTTAACCAAGTATTTCTTAGGTACATAGATTTTTGATATATTTCTAATTTGACTTTGATGAAATCTATAATACCAATTTAAACATCTATAATTTCTAAAAGTAGAAATATTTGAACTTTTATATTTTTTCAATCTTTCTATTTCTTCTTTTAGTTTTTCATTTTCAATTTTCAATTTATCAAAATCCTCTATAAGACATGATTTTGCTAAAATTCTTTTTGTTTCCAAAATTTCATTTTTTAATTTGATGTTTTCATTTTCTAATTTATACATGGATTTAGTCATTGCCTTAATGCCAGAATAAAGTTGATCAGGGGGTAAGAGACATACCTCACTTACCATGTCGGACTTGAAGCATGAATCTCCCCCTGCTTCACTGCTTTCATCCGAGGTCGCTCCCCCTTCATCGATGCTAGGTTCTGATATACTTTGTCTATCATAGCTTGCCATTAGTGCTATCCCGGCATATTCTTGAGCTTCTGATTCGGATGAAGAAGTGTCGTCCCAAGTTGCTTTTAGGTTGTGTTTCTTGGGAGACTTCCTTTTGGCCTTTTTGAGTTCTGGGCAGTCTTCTCTTAGGTGTCCCTCCTTCTGACACTGGTAGCACCGCACCTTTCTTTCGCCTTTTTTATTCCTTTTATTCTGCATTTTAAATTTATTAGATCTAAAAAACTTTTTAAAATTTCTTACCATGTATGCTTCTTGATCGTCTTCGGAGTCTGACTCGAGTTCATCCTTCTGGGTTGCGTTCAGCGCCATAGTCTGGGTTGTATCCTTTGTCGTTCCTGCATACCTGGTTTCATGTAATTCAAGAGTAGAAAACAACTCTTCTAAAGTGCTTACCTCCAGGTCTTTTGAGATGAAGTAGGCGTCGACGATTGATTTCCATTCCGGAGTTCTTGGAAACGCATTGAGCGCGTAGCGTATAGTGTCCCGGTTTGTTACCGTTTCACCGAGGTTCTCGAGACCAGTAACTAGTTCTTTTACCTTTGCGTGTAAACCAGCTACTTTCTCACCTTTCTCCAGACGGATGTTCATCAGTTTGTTGCGGAGGATGTCCCTTCTAGCGAGCTTTGCTTCGGACGTGCCTTCGTGGAGTTCCAAGAACTTCTCCCAAAGTTCTTTAGCAGATAAATAATTTCCGATGCGGTTGACCTCTTGAGGCGGTAACACGCTCAGCAGGTGATGTTCTGCACGGCTGTTTGCTACCGACTCATTCTGCTCCTTCTTTGTCCAATCGCTCTCTTCTTTTTCTTTTCCATCTTTATCTATTGGAGCTACAAAATCATATTTCATAATAAACCGAATTTCAAAATCTGTTTTTAGGAATACCTCCATACGACGCTTCCAGTCTGCGAAGTTCCCCTCGAATTTTGGTGGGACGATGCTTGGTCCGGCCATCTTGTTGCTTCGATCGGCGGTTAGTCCTCCTGAAGCGCGCCTTGCTCTGATACCACTTGTTGGTCCCTTTGGAGGTCGGCAAGAGGGGAGGGGTGAATTGCCCTACAAAATAAAACTCGAACCTTTCTCGGATATTCAACTAACTTAAAAGAACTTGTAATTAAAACGGCAGAGACTAATTAAGACAGAAAGTAGACACAGAGGAATTACTTGGTTTGCAATCAGAGGATTGCTAATCCAAGGCAAAGAAGGCGCACTAATTGATTCTCCTCTGGGCGGAGTAGCCTCTTACAGCGTTGAAAGCACAGAAAGAAATAACACAAATGAAAGCACTGGATTACAAGTAGTTGTTTTTAATGTACGGATCAGTACTTTATTTATAGTACTAATCCGGGCGCCTGAAAGTGGTTCTGGGCACCCCCGGGGGGATAAACTTTATCCCCCAACGGTCAGATTGCGAAAATCGTGATTCTGGTCAAAATCATGCTCCGGGCGCCCGGAATGGTTCCGGGCGCGCCGGAGCAAAAAGTCAACTATGGTTGACTTTTTGTCCGGGATCACTTCTCCGTTAAGTCTCAGTCTCGGTCCGGGTCTGTTCGCTCCGGCTCCGCTAGCTTGGGTGATCTCGGCCTTCCGGAATAGGGCTCACCCGAACCCATGTTCCGGCCTTCTCCTCGAGCAGCCTTCCTTCCCGGTTTCTCGTCCCTCGAGCGCCGCACACGCTCTTCTCGTCCACCGGTGTACTCTTCCGCGGACACCTCGTCCCTCAGACGCACCGAGCCTGTCGGCTCTCTCCCGTGCCGTCCTTCTCGCTAGCCGCGTCTTCCACTCGACTTCCTGTGTTCCTAAGCTCCTGCACACTTAGACACAAGGGTTAAACAAACGCAGGACCTAACTTAGCTTGTTTGATCACATCAAAACACCTTGGGGTTCCAACAATTACTGGGTATATAACGAATTATGTAGAGGGATGTGAGTGATGTAGATGAGATCTATCCCTCCCATATGACGGGAGCGACATCGGTATTCTTGATAGAGTGAGACCACTAAGTGCATGGCCATGCCCAAATGAGTCAACATTAGATGTTGAGCTCATTTGATCGAGTGAGTCTACTTGGAGTTCAAGATTTAGATTGATTAGAGGATGACATGGTCTATACCTCATATTGATCAATCTAGATGTCTAGGATAGAAGGACAATGTCATATATTGTGAAGAGTCACAATTAGTAGTCACAAGGTGATGTTGGATCTCGACATTCTTGTAACTTGGGTAGTAATGATGTGTTGCTAGATACCGCTCATTACTTATGCTCCTAAATGGGTTTAGGGCATTGCCAACGTTACAAGAACCTATAGGGTCACACACTAAGGACAATTAGATGGAGATTAGGTTCATATGATGAACCAAGAGGATTAGATTCATTTGATGAATCAAATTGGATTAAGAGTAATCCTAATTGGGCTAACTTGAGTTCGACTCAAGTTGATTCATGTGTTCAATGAGTCTAATTTAGATTTTGACTCATTGAATCAATTTAATTAAATGAATTAGATTCATTATATTAAGTTGGCTTGAATCAAATGGTTGGATTCGATCAACCATGGAAGAGATTTGGTCAAGTTTGACTTGACTTGAGAGGAAGATTAAAAGTCAAGTTAGACTTGACTTTATGCCACCTCATTGGTGAGTTGGCATTGATGTGGACCAATGATGTTACTCCACATCATCATGGGTGCCACCTCATGGAAGTTACAAAGTCATTCTCTTTAATGGCTTCATATTAATTGCAATTAATGCAATTAATTTGGGAGTTTCACAATGTAGAGTGGTCGGCCACTTTGGTTTTGAATGGGAATTCATTTTTCATTCAAGTGTGCTTCTTCTTCCTTCTTCCTCTCAAGCTCTCCCTCTCCTCTTCTTGCCGTGGCTGATCAAGGGTGCTAGCACACCTTTGTTTAGTTTCTCTCCACCTAATTAGTTCGTGTGGATACTTCTAGAGGAGTGTCTATTTTGACACTCTCGAGATCCGGCACCGTTTGGACGAGCGGGAACGCGAAGGGCTTCGCTACAAGGGTAAATTTCTAAACATGTAGATCTAAGTGTAGATCTAGATAGTAAACTCGTACTCGTAAGTTTTTCGTAAATTTTCGTTGCACGGATCTACGGCTTTGGGTGATTCGGGGTTTCCGCGACGCGAAAAGCGGTTTTCGCGGCCCGAAAAACCCAACAGCTTATGCTTCCCCATGATGTATGATATTCTATATATTGTTAGGTTAAGTTTCCATACCTTATATTGCTTGAAAAACCTAGAACCTTACCTTTAGGTTTCTGCCAAAAGAAATGAAAAAGGGTTAGAAAAAGTTTTAGACCTAAATTATGTTGCTTATGCTTCCCCGTGATGTATGATATTCTATATATTGTTAGGTTAAGTTTCCATACCTTATATTGCTTGAAAAACCTAGAACCTTACCTTTAGGTTTCGGCCAAAAGAAATGAAAAAGAGTTAGGGAAAGTTTTAGACCTAAATTATGGTTGCTTATGCTTCCTCATGATGTATGATCTTCTATATATTGTTAGGTTAAGTTTCCATGCCTTATATTGCTTGAAAAACCTAGAACCTTATCTTTAGGTTTCTGTAACACCCACTAAGCTTTTAAGATAAATAAGAGAATGATGAATTTTGCCTTAGAAAAATAATAAGAAGTGAGTTGAAGCAAAAAGAAATAAAATGAAATAAAAAGAAGAGGAGGTCAAGGATTGAATCTTGAACCTCTTATATTATAATTTATAGAATTAATTAGTAGAAACCAATTGGGATAGAGAGAAGATATTGATAGCAAGGAAAGGGAATGCATGATAAAGATAGGAGTAAAGATCTAAGAAGAGAAAGCAAGAAAAGAGCAAGAGAAAGGCAATTTGCCTTCCTCCCTTTCTCTCTCTTTTCCCTCTCTTGCCGTGACATTAAATGGAGAATGAAGGGGATTCATTCCCCCTTGTTCTCATCATAAATGATGAGAATAAATTAGAAAATAAAATAAATAAAAGAAAATAGAAAATGGGTTAAAGGAGAAGGAAAGCAAAAACCAATTTTGCTACCTCTTCCCCCTTAATATAAAAAAAAATGATGTAAAGGGAAAATTCTATTTTTCTCTCATTTTCCCTCATCCTCCCTCTCCCTCACCGAACCCTCAGTCCCCTCTCCTCCATCTTCGGGCCAAGCCAAGGTTTTCTCCTAAGAAAGCCTAAGATACAAGGAGGACTTAGCAAGGAATCAAGGGAAGGGAACTAGAAGAAGAGGCTACTTCTTCCATCACCACACCTTAGATCCACAAGCGAAAAAGAAGTAAGCTTCCCCTCACCTGTGGTACAAGGCATTTTATGTGCTTTTCGGATTTTATGAGGATTAGAAAACCTAAAATAGAATTTAAGAAAAATTTGGCCAAAGAAGAGTTTTCAAATCTAGGAAGGTTTAAACAAGTTCTCATTTCATGATATTTTTCTATGCTATGAAGGAAGGTTTTCCTTCATGTTTTTATACCTATATGATGCTTGGTCAGAGGAGTACCTAACCCTAGAATTTCGGCCAAAAATATTTTAAAGAGGTTAGGGAAATCATTGTTTAACCAAACTAGTACAAGATTCCCTCCATGAATTACTAAGGGTCTTTTGTTGGTTTTTCTTGCTTAAAAGTGTAACAACCCACCCTTCTTACTTCTACTCTCTAAGGGCGAATGTTACCTAACTACAACTCCCTATCTAGTGTCACTGACGCTATTATTAGAGTCAGTTAGATTTATCACGGTTCAGAGGAATTCCTATCGAAAAATTTCGGCAGAGTCTCCCCTGTACCGGTGACCAAATCTATAATACACAAGATATATACGCAGCCACATGCGGCTGGAACACATTTTATTCACAACCACGCAGTAATAAATTCATACTATAACCAAAAGACTAGACTAGCAACAAGAACTAAACACAACTCCCAGAATAAGACATAAATAAGCTACAATACGAATCAAACTCAATCACAATCACATAAACTTCATAACAGTATTTAAAGAAAAGAACTAAAGCATAAACTCTAATCATTAGGTCCTGCAAGTTTGCTAGCACTCTCTGGATCTCTCCACAGTCCAAACATCACACATCTTCATCACCACCACCATCCCGTCGCCTCCTTTTCATATCTTAGCTTTTTCTTTATCTGCGGTAGGAGGAAAGAAAACAAAAGATCTATAAGCGAAAATGCTTAGTAAGTACTAATCTATCTCACAAAAACTCGAAGTGCATAAAAAGAATGCAACAATACTAAAACTGAAATGCTAAAAGCAAAGCTACATGTACTCATGGTATACAGAAATAAAACTGAATACTAAACATGCTCACTGACTGACAGGAAAGTAATGAAACAACTACTGTAAGCTTAGAACTAAAGAACTAAACTTTTATTGATTCTAAGCATAAATTTGTTTCATTTTCTTATATCTTTATACCATAAATTAATCTTTTAATTTCTCTTTCACTTTATTCTTCTTGTTCTTCTTACTTTTCTTATACTAGAAATTAATCTTTTAATTTCTCTTTCACTTTCTTCTTCTTGTTCTTCTTTTCTTTTCTTTTCTTCTTTGGGCCCAGGCTTAGTACCATCTTTGTTTTTGCGCGCTCTCTAATAGTGACTGGGGTAGCGAGCCTCCAGCCCTATGAGGATAGAGACCTCGGTCTTACCAGGGCCAAGACCTCGGAATTGGTCACCTGGATTTGTTTAACGACAACCTCGGAAGTCGGGTACTAGCCTCTTACTTTAATTTACTTGTTATCTCTTTTTAACTAGACTTTAGTCTTTTTCTTTACTCATGCTTCTTATAATCCTTTATTAGAGCCTATTAGAATCCTATAGATATATCTAACAAGTATAGGATTACAACTAACCAAGCATGCTACATGAAAATAACACAAAGGAAAGCAAACCTGAACTCTCTAAGCATGATATAAAATAAAGCAAAGGAAAGCAAATCTGAACTTACTAATCATGCTGTAAAATAGAGTAAAAGAAAGCTAACTTGGACTTTCTAAACATGTCGTAAAATAGAACAAAAGAAAGCTAACTTGGACTTTCTAAACATGCCGTAAAATAGACAAAAGAATGCAACTTTGAGCTTACTAAACATGCTGTGAAATAGGGCAAGGGAAGACTAATTTGATCTTATTAATCATGCTACAAAACACACTTTATATATAGCTGTTCGTGCCCTGTTTTGGCCAGGAAAACTGAATTACAAGGTGCTCTAAATGTATGTTGTTTGTGCTTAATATAACAAGGTAAAACTAAGCTACAAATAAGCTGTTCAATACTACACAGTTTAAATTAAGTTTCATGGCAGCAAGGGGAAATTACACCTGCCCAACTAATTTCTAATGGAAACTACTCCATTTACCTAAAACCTCTTCTCAACTTCCTATAAAACTCACGGCAGCCAAAAGAAAGCTGAAGAATTGCTACTGTTCAGTCCACAGGAATGAACTAAATTCAAAAGAAATCTAAAACAGCAAGTATCTAAAGCTAACACCACATGCTTTAAACTAGAACAGACTTAAAACCATTCAAATCCCTTCTTCTCCCTTTTATCAACTCACAGCAGCCACCCAAAAGCAAGAATCCAACTTGCTGAATTGAAACTTAAGAAATCCAAATCTAAAGAACTCAATAAACACATAGCAATGTGTACGCTTTACAGATAACATAGAATCTACTACTGGAACCAAGTAACAAGGCTGATCGTGCCCCTTTCCTAGCATAATTCTTCTTGCTGAAATGTTACAAACAAAACCCACGTAACTTATTCAAAACTATACCTTCACAGAATCACAGAAACCTTTAGGCATGTTACAACCGAAAATAACACAAAGGGAACCCACGGCAGAACACCCAAAGCCAAAATCTTTATAGCATGTTTCAGATTCAAGAAACTCAGAAAAAAACAAGGAAACGAAAATCGAAAGATCGGAGCAACTCCTACCACAGGTGAGTAGTACTTACTCTTGCTCTTAGAACTTACAACCAGAGAAGAAAAGAGGCTTCTAGGGTTCGGACGAGACTCAAAATCGCAGTGCCTTCTTCACGTCTACGTGCTCTCCACGTCAAGAAGATCACGAGAATGTGAAGGATTCTCGAAGACAACCCTCTGCCGACCGCCGGAGAAGAAATTAGGGTTTCTTTGGTTTCGCCCGAGAAGAAACGGCGCACGCGAGGAGGAGGAGAGGTTTCGGGATTTTTGGTTCGGGAGAAACTTAAGCCTTCTTTTAAATCTAGGGTTTTCCATTATAACTATACTTTAAATATCTATCTCTTCATATTTGGTTAACAAAGCGTGCGCAGCCCAGTTGGTTGGCTGTGTCCGGTTGGGTCAGGTTCGGCCGGAGGTCTTGGGTTCGAGTCTCACCTTCAACATTTTTGGTCAAAACTCCTTTCTTTTTTTGTAAACATACTAAACGACCTCCAAAAATTATGTAAAAATACTCTAAAAATTCCTAAAAATCTCTAGAATATTTTAAAAGTATTTCTAAATATTTTTATGGACTTTTAAAACTCGAAATAGGGAAAATTGGGTCGTTACAAAAAGTTACTTGGAACCAAAAGAAATCCACTCATATGTTTCGGCCAAGAAAAGAGCTTAGGGTTAGGAAGACCTTTAAATTTAAGTAACCATGTTTATATGATAGAATATAGAGTTCTCTTAAAGAATTGCATGTTGAATATTGCTAGAAATTCATGAACTCTTCATTAAGATTTTCGGCCATGATAAGATGGATAGCTTAGAAAAGCTTAAACAAAATTTTAACATGCTCAAGACCTCTGTGATATTAAGATATGAAAGTTGTTTAAATGCTCTCATGATTAATTAGGGTATAGAGAATTTAGTTACATGATATATGACATGTAAGATCACAAGGGTCCTAGCTTGTTTATGAACCAAATTTGTATATGATGTTCTTAGTAATTTTTGCCATGAAACTTACTTAGGTTTTCCATGCTTTAGGCCACTTAAAAACCTAGTTTAGAGATTGGTAGGTTTCGGCCATGAGGAAAAATAAAAGAAAAAGGAAAGAAACCTAGGAAGCCTAAGACACAATTCACATGTATGTTTATTATGCTTGTCTTTATACATGCTATGAAACTTGTATGACTTCCTATGCTTTTAGGCTATTTGAAGCAAATTTAAACACTGATGAGTCTCGGCCAAGTAGGGTTTAAATGACCTAGAGGCCTTAGAATTGAAACCAATTGTGTTAAAAATGCTTCTTATGGAAATATGATAATATGTTGATTGAGTCACATGCTTGTATAATTTTTCCATGACCTAAATGGACCATTGTATGTTTCGGCCATGAAGGGATAGATGCCCTAGAAACCCTAGAACAAAAATTAAATATGCTCATGTCACTGTACATGAAATATGATAAGTAGAAAGTCAAAGTTCTCATGCTATATGTTGTTTAATGACCTAAAATGAGGCTAGGATAAGTTTCGGCCATACCCATTGTATGATGCCTTATTATGAATTTATACATGATGTTAGTTCAAGTTCACATGCTTGTATGCTTGCTTTTAGCCCTAATGAATACTTGTTAAATTTCGGCCATGACATATGTTAAGGGCTTGAAGAACTTAGGAACTAGCTCAAATATGCTTACTATGTTACTTGGAAAAAAATGCTATAAATATGGTTTAAGGTTTCCATGCTTTCATGACATTTGGGACCTTGTTTCACACCTGATAGGATTCGGCCACATGAAGTTTAGGGACTTGGAGAACTTAGAAACCAAGTTAATCATGCTTATAATGCTTCCTATGAAATTGATGTGATGATAATTTAGGTTCCACATGCTTGGAGGTTGTTTTTACCTAAATTGAGATCTAAGGGGGGGGTTCGGCCATGATAAGAACCCAAGGGATTAGGAAGATTAGAACCCAAGCTAACTATGTTACCATGTTTCTTATGATAGTATAATCACATGATACACCCTTATGCTTAAACATGTATGCTTGTGATTTATACTTTCCATGATATGATATGTGCTTAGAAATATGCATGCTTTGATGATATGCTATGTGCTTAAAATATACATGCTTTCATGATATGCTATGTGGATAGAAATATGCATGCTTTGATGATATGCTATGTGCTTAAAATATGCATGCTTTCATGATATGCTATGTGGATAGATGCATGCTTTGATGATATGCTATGTGCTTAAAATATGCATGCTTTCATGATATGCTAGGTGGATAGAAATATGCATGCTTGGATGATATGCTATGTGCTTAAAATATGCATGCTTTCATGATATGCTATGTGGATAGAAATATGCATGCTTTGATGATATGCTATGTGCCTAAAATATGCATGCTCTCATGATATGCTATGTGGTGAAAATATGCATGCTTTTATGACATGATGTATGCCTAAGTGATGCATACTTTTTATGACATGATGTATGCCTAAGTGATGCATACTTTTATGACATAACGTATGCCTAAGTGATGCATACTTCTATGATATGCTATGTGACTAAATGATGCATTTTTATACATGCTACTTTACTTTGTAAGGCTTGTACCAAGGGTGGGCTCCTAATCAGCCCCTAGGCCTTTGGCTGTGTGATCCAGGCTAGTAAAAACAAAGGGATGGGCTCCTTAATACGGCCCTAGGTCTATGGCTGTGTGATCCGGACCTAGTTCCTAGTATGATTCAAGACTTGCTACCTTGGATATACTTAGGAAGCGCGCATATCTACGTGATTTATCTATGTGTGGTACAAGCCGGGGTTCTGATTATGTTGATATTATGTTCAAGTATATATGTAAGAAGAAATGGTTTTAAAGATCATGAGACATACACATGTTTTTCGGATACATGTTTTCAAAATCATATTGCATATACCTTATGATCATGTTGTGATGATGCTATGATTTATGATATGCCATGATTAGATACGATTATGTTATGTTTCATGCTATGCTTTAAGAGCTTGATATGTCATGCCACCTTATGATGATACTATGATATGCCATGATTAGATATGATTATGTTATGTTTCATACTATGCTTTAAGAGATGATATGCCATGACTAGTTATGATTTTGTTATGTTGCATGATATGCTTAAAGAGTATGATATGTTATGCCATGACTAGTTGAGATCATGTTATGTTGAGACATTCTTTGATCATGTGATGATTTTCGGTTTTAGTGAGTAGGAAAGGAACTTACTGAGCCATGAGAGCTCATAGCTTACTTTCCTTGTACCACAGATAAAGGAAAAAGCTGGATGAGCTGAAGGAGCAGCAGGAGAGGCAAGGAGATGTGTGTGGCAGTGGCTAGGCAACCAAATAAGAACTTTCTTTAAAAACTTTTAAAGAACTATGCTTTGGTATCATGAATTGTAGTACCGTATGTGTAACTTGATGTTATGTTTCTACTAATTTTGATATCATGATTATTGATGCCATGATAGTGTAGTTCAGATTTGATGAAAAGAAAAACAAAATAAAAGTTTTTATTAAACTAAGAAAATTATTTTAAGTCTTCCGCTGTTTTAAAAAGAAAAATTTGTACATGGAGTATCGTAGCCCCGTCCCTTAGGGTTAGCAGGGAGGGCGGGCGTTACAGTTTCGGCCAAAGAAAATGAAAAGGGTTAGAGAAAGTTTTAGACCTAAATTATGTTTACTTATGCTTCCTCATGATGAATGACTTTCTATATAATGTTAGTCTAAGTTTCCATGCCTTATGTTACATTAAAAACCTAAAGCCTTACCTTTAGGTTTCGGCCAAAGAAATGAAAAAGGTTATAGAAAGTCTTTAGACCTAAATTATGTTTGCTTATGTTTCCTCATGATGTATGATCTTCTTGATAGTGTTAGTTTAAGTTTCCATGCTTTATGTTACAAGTAAAAAAATTTAGAATTATACTTCTAGAGGTTTCGGCCAAGATTGAACATTAGGGTTAGAACCTCATTTATGCCTACTAAGAGTCTCATTTGCTATACTATGCATGGTGTAAAAGTTTCATGCTTTAAATTGTTAGAAGAAAACTAGAATCATGCTTACATGTTTCAGCCAAGACAAGGGATTTAGGTTAAGGAGCTACCTAGGGTTCTTAATAGGTCCCCCATGTTATGTTTTGTATTATGAGAACTTAGGCTATTGATTTCATGCTTTATGTTGCTTGGAAATCTATTATTCATGCTCATATGTTTCAGCCAAATCATGAGTTAGGGTTTGTAGGAAGTTCAAAACCTCAATCATGCATGATAATGACTCCTTATGATGTGATATGGATTTTATGTCACCATGTTATATGTTATGTGCACTTATGCCATCATGTTATGTTTTCCTTATGATATGCTATATGTTATGTGCACTTATGGCATCATGTTATGTTTTCTCTACGATATGCTATATGTTATGTGCATTTTATGTTATCATGTTATGTTTATGCAAGGCTTATGTATGATGAAAAGCCTAAGAGATGCTTCCCTTAAGTTGGGATTAAGAGCACTCTTCATGATATGACAAGAACATGATATGCTATGATATGACAAGAACATGATATGTCATGATATGATAAGAAACATAATATGCTATTTTACTTTGTATGACTTGTACCGGGATGGGCTCCTAAGTTGCCCCTAGGTCGATGGTAAAAGAAACGGGCCTAGTTAGGGATGAGCTCCTAAGTGCCCCTAGGTCGATGGTCAAGGAAACGGGCCTAGTTCCTAATAGGTTTAAGATTAGCTACCTCGGATCTATTTAGGATGCGTGCAAATTCATGTATGTGGTACAAAGCTGGGCCCTCATGTTGAGATTATGTTTAAGTACTTATATGATATATATTTTCAAAACGACATCTTGCGTATACTCATTTCATGATACATGTTTTTTTTTAAAAAAAGACATCTTGCATATACTTATTCATGATAAATGGTTTCCTTTATGCTTTAGTGAAATGCTTTTGAAAACATGTCTATGATGCCTAGATGATCATGCTATTACTTTATGTATATGCTCTCATATGCTATGTTATGATTTGCTTAAATGAGTATGATACTACTTTAGGCTAGCATGCGAATTTTATACCTAGATGACGGTTAAAGGAATACTACTTTATGTTAAATGCATGATTCATGTTTTGTGAGTAGGAAAGAATCTTACTAAGGCTATGTGCTTATAGTTTAATTTCCCTTGTACTACAGAAAAAGGAAAAGAATGGTCAAACTAAAAGGGGAGCAGTAGGAAGGGCAAGGATGTGTGTGGCAGTGGCATGGTGGAATAGATCTGCTTTGTGCTTATATGTTTTAAAACTTTACTTGTGATCCTATTTTGCTACATGATGCTTTTGATGGTGCATGCTCATTATGAACTTTTGTTTCCATGTTCCATGTTAGTATGCTTTATGATAATGGGCATGCTTCTATGATAACATGATTATATTATATTAGTTTTTTATTTATTTACTTCCGCTGCCATATACGCATGTATGTTTGTGTATGTTTCAAGTAACCCCGTCCTTCGTAAGAAGCTGAAGGGCGGGCGTTACACATCTTGCCCATCACATCTCGAGACTTCTCGAAGATGCTATCATCCCACTCATTCTTTATGTACGCTCTTAGTCAGCGCTTAGATATAGACATTGCTTTGCATATGTTCTATAACATCATTCATGCATTTAGTACAGTCACGTCTGGAGTGATCCATATGCCCTACTGTCATATCCTGACCCAGATTTTCTCCACCTCTAGGATAGATACGACCATAGGGACACTCATCCCACTTACCATATACGATGAGTTAGGTTCCACTGTATTAAAAATACTTATGGATCACTCCACCTCTAAGTGTAAGAACCATAGGACAGATTTTCTCCACTGTCGTAAGAACCTCTACGTCTGGAGTGATCCATATGCATTGTTGGTTGCTACTCGGAAAACCTATAGGTTCCACTGTACAAAAATTTTGTACAAAGGTCTGAACCTTTTCCTAGCTACCATGTGTTCTTTTAAATTAAATTTTGGATCGCCTGCGGAACTTAACACGTTTGATCCAAAACTTAATCTATTTGTTCTTTTAGGTTTTGACTTGGATCTCCTGCGGAACTTAACACGTTCGACCCAAGTCTCCTTAAGTTATTAATTCCATTAAATATTAATTTCCATAAAAGGTTCCCAGTACTGACGTGGCGAGGCACATGACCTTCTTGGATATGGGAGCAACCACCACCGACTAGACAAAACCTTTAATAGAAAGCTAATATTTAATTTCCTAAAATAACTTTAGGTTAACCAAAGAGAACAATCAAATCACAAGGAAAAGAAAGAAAACAAAAGAACACAACATCGAAAAACATATTCGAAATACTAGAACGTAAGCCTCTTGTATTTGGTATTATTTCCATAAATAACTAGCATGATGCGGAAATAAAAATTACTAGTTATAACTTGTAGAAAAACCTCTTGATCTTCTACCGTATTCCTCTTCTAACCTCGGACGTTGTGTGGGCAACGATCTTCCGAGACGAGAAACCACCAATCACCTTCTTCTCCTCCTAGCTAGGTTCGGCCAACAAAGAGGAAGCTTCACCAAGGAAGAAAATCAAAATACTAACCAAGCTCCAAGAGATGCTAGCTTTCTCTCCTTCTTCTTCTTCTTCTCCGAGTAGTATCCGGCCACCACAAGAGCTCCAATGGAAGAGTAGGGTTCGGCCACCACAAGAGGAAGAGAGAGAGAGGCTGGCCGGCCACACCAAGGAACAAAAGAGGGAGAGAAATAATAGATGTTGTCTCACATGAAGGCACCCTCACCCCTTCTTTTATATTCCTTGGCCTAGGCAAATTAGGAAATTTAATTACAATAAAATTTCCTCAATTTCCTTGACATGATTTAATTTAGAAAAATAAAATAAATTTTCCAAATCAATCTTCAATGGCCGGCCACATCATTGGAGAACAAATTGGATAAGTTTTAATCAACAATTAAAACTTCCTAATTTGTTTCCGGAAATTTTAAAAATAAAATTTCTCTTTAAAATCTCTTCATGGTTGATAAAAGGAAATTTCTATAATTTTAATTTTATCAACATGTGAATAATTTTTAAAGAAAAAATAAAACATCTCTCCAATCTACAAATAAGGAAAGAGATCTAATCTCTTTCTTTAATCTTTTATAGATCTTTTACAAGAGAGATATTTTAATTTTAATTCTCTTTAATAAATTATATCTTCCACATAATAAAAATTAAAATTAAAATCCTTTTTAATTTAATTTGGCGGCCCCCACTAGCTTGGGTTCAAGCTAGGGTCGCCACCCAATAATATACCTAGGTCGGCCCTAGCTTGGTTCCCAAGCTAGCTTGGCCGGCCCCTTATTGGGTGGGTATAGAAGGTGGGTATAGGTGGGTATAGAACTCTATAAATAAGAGGCTACGATAGGGACCGAGAGGAGGAATTGGTTTTGGTCTCCTGATAAAATTAAGCATCCCGTGTTCCCCAACACACAACTTAATTTTATCAATGATAATTCATTCCACTAGAGAACTATCATTGAACTACCGCACCAATCCCAAATTACATTTTGGGCTCCTTCTTATTATGAGTGTGTTAGTCTCCCTGTGTTTAAGATATCGAATGTCCACTAATTAAGTGAGTTACTGACAACTCATTTAATTAATATCTAAGTCCAAGAGTAGTACCACTCAACCTTATTGTCATGTCGGACTAAGTCCACCTGCAGGGTTTAACATGACAATCCTTATGAGCTCCTCTTGAGGACATTATCAACCTAGTATCTCTAGGACACAGTTTCCTTCTATAATCAACAACACACACTATAAGTGATACCATTTCCCAACTTATCGGGTTTATTGATTCAACGAACTAAATCTCACCCATTGATAAATTAAAGAAATAAATATCAAATATATGTGCTTGTTATTATATTAGGATTAAGAGCACACACTTCCATAATAACTGAGGTCTTTGTTCCTTTATAAAGTCAGTATAAAAGAAACGACCTCAAATGGTCCTACTCAATACACTCTGAGTGTACTAGTGTAATTATATAGTCAAGATAAACTAATACCTAATTACACTACGACCTTCTAATGGTTTGTTCCTTTTCCATTTTGATCGTGAGCTACTGTTTATAATTTATAAGGTACTGATAACATCATCTTCTGTATGTGACACCACATACTATGTTATCTACAATATAAATTAAATGAACAACTACAAACAAATGTAGACAATTAGACCAAATGTGATTCTTTATTCATAATAAATGTTTACAAAGCTTAGGCTTTCAGTATACACTCCAACACTTTATGTACGCTCTTAGTCAGCGCTTAGATATAGACATTGCTTTGCATATGTTCTATAACATCATTCATGCATTTAGTACAGTCACGTCTGGAGTGATCCATATGCCCTACTGTCATATCCTGACCCAGATTTTCTCCACCTCTAGGATAGATACGACCATAGGGACACTCATCCCACTTACCATATACGATGAGTTAGGGCAGCGTAGTCTTCGATTAGCCGGTATAGAGGTCACCGCCAAGGGGATTCTAGCCTGGAAGGGCCGGCCGCCGCCAGTCGCTGCTCCTATTGCTCCAGAGGCCGAGGATGCACCGGGCGAGGGAGAGGAGTGGCCCGACTTCTTAGCAGAGGAGTTTTTCGCATATCCTTTACCTTCCACCTCTGCTGGGCCCTCTACATCAGTCGATCCTTCGACTTCGGCATCACTCTCCGTCGAGGACA